>NW_028225200.1:0-600000 GCF_052327205.1 Somniosus microcephalus | reverse complement strand
CTCTCATACCTTCATAGTCTCCTTTATTCAAGCTCAGCACGCTTGTTTGAGATCCAACCTTCTCACCCTCTAATTGAATATGGAATTCAACCATATTATGGTCACTCATTCCAAGGGGATCCTTTGCTAGGACATTTTTAATTAATGCTGTCTATTACACAGGACCAAATCTAAGGTTGCTTGCCCCCTGGCCAGTTCAGTTACATACTGCTCAAGAAACCCATCCCTAATACACTCAATGAACTCATCCTCAAGGACAGGTTGAAGAAGCTGGATTTGTTTTCATTAGAGCAAAGGAGGTTGAGGGGTGATTTGATAGGTGTACAAGATTATGATGGGTTTGAATAGGCTAGACAGGGAATGGCTGTTCCCACTAGCTGATGGGAGAAGGACTAGGGGACACAGATTTAAGGTATTGGGCAAGAGATACAGGTGAGGAAAAACTTTTTACGCAGCGACTGGTGAGGACCTGGACCTTGCTGCCGATGGAAGTGGAGGAAGCGGAGACACTCAATGTTTTCAAGGGGAGACTGGATAGGCACTTGAGGGAAATAAACTTGCAGGGCTACAGGGATAGAGCGGGGAATGGGACTGACTGGATTACTCTGCAGAGAGCTGGGACGGAGTCTAAGGGCTGATTGGCCTCCTTCTGTGCCATTAGACTCTGACTCTATGACTTGCATTAGAATTTGAGACAGTCTTTTTAATCTGTTAGATTAGGTGAAGCACAAACATTCCACACGGGGGCCCATCGGATGGCATTGCCTGTTATATCTGTTGTTTGTAAGTTAGGGTCTGGACTTTGTTAATGTATTTTTAATTTGGCCAGTGAAGGCCCAACTTATGTTTCTTCCATTGTTACTAATAACCATATTATAATCTCCACAGATAGAATTTGAAGTTTGTTTAGCAGAACTGCTTGCGAAGATAATTAAAAGTTAATTAGGAAAAGAGATAGAATGAAAGGAATTTGAGGATGCTAAGGTATCCACCTTAGAATGGGCCATTTGCTAAATGGAAGTGAGATAGCGACTGGCTAATGTGTGACAGCTCTGGCTGGGGCCATGATTAAGAGGGACTGGGTCCGGCCTTGTACTTGCTGGGTCAAGGAGGACAGAGACAAGAGAGATAAGACACAAGTTCCAAAGGAATAACCTTCAGAAAGATTAAACAACAAGACAAATTGGGTGAATCAATGAGACCCTTTTGGGGAGGGCTTTCATCCAAGAATCGAGACAAAGAACTTGAGCTGTCATTGGGTGATGAGGTTTTGGAGGAACCTCGATAGGTTAAATGGTCTTGTCAATAACTTGGCCTCAGGCCCACCCCTAAAAAGTGAATAAAAGTGACCCCCCGAGTGCTTGCCCACATGGACGGTGGAGGGGAGAGCTGAGCAGAAGTTGGGCTGGTCAAGCGTTCTTTTGAGAGTGATCCCACACTCACCATCAGAGGTTCGAGAGAGAGAGAGAGGCCGTAAACCAGAGAACTGTTCACGCACACCAGCCGTCTGTCCAATGGGGACCAGTACCAGCTGCTTGTCATGGTCGTATGTTTTTGCTGTATAACCAGCACGTTATATTCCGTCTTAAACTCTGATTAAACACAAACGGCTGAAAATTCAGTAGCCTTAGTGCCTCATTTGAGGCGCTAGAGGGCCTTGCGCCGGAGTTATGGCCAGTAGTGAAATTCCCTGGGGCCCTAAATTGGCATTGCTCCGGTAGCGCTGCGCCAGCACCGATGACGTCATCAGTGTGCGCAGCGTCCCGGTTGCCGTGGTAACCCGCCCGAACTCCGAAATTGAGTTGCGGCCGCCTCGCCCGTGGCAGCCGCAACCAGCGTTTTGTCAGAGGTGCCTTACTGCAGTTAGCGCCGGCGCATTAAAGGCCCCGCGGCGGCCGGCCGCTTTCCCGCCGGCCGCCTGCCCGCAGCTCCCTCCCCGGACTTCTCCCCCCCCCGCCCCCGGAACAGATGCAAGCCCGGCACTTGTCCGAGGTGCCGGGCTCATTTTTAAGCAGATTTGCGCAGGCCGCGGCCGGGTGCAGGCAGCTCCTCCTTAACGGAAGGAGGAGGCCTGCACTTCCCCAGCCTGCCGCACCGCATCGGGTGCCGCAGCGCCGGAATTGCGGCGCGAAACGGCAGTTAGCGCCCTTTTCCAGGCGTTAAGACCCTTCAGTAGCGCCAGCAGCCGTTTGGGCGCGGCGCCACTGAATTTTTGGCACGCGCAGGGGACTTAGCGCCGGCACTAATTTCCGGCGCTAAAGCCCTGGCTAAGCCAAAACCCAATTTCTAGGCCAATATGCCCACCATGCTGGTTTGCAGTTGGTCCTGATTATTTGAAAGACTGGAGACCAGCTACTAAATGGCCTAATCTCTACAATCCTGGGGGGGGTCACCATTGACCAGAACCTTAACTGGACCACCCACATAAATACTGTGGCAACAAGGGCAGGTCAGAGGCTGGGAATTCTGCAGCGAGTGTCTCAGCTCCAGACTCCCCCAAGCCTTTCCACCATCTACAAGGCACAAGGCAGGAGTGTGATGGAATGCTCTCCACTTACCTGGATGAGTGCAGCTCCAACAACACTCAAGCAGCTCGAAACCATCTGAGGGTATTTAAGGAAGTGGCCCTAGAAATGAACTACAGAATTTGTTCATCCCACTTTGGCATAAAAATAAAACAAAAGAGGTGACTTAAACATGGCTAACAAGGGAAATTAGGGACAGCATATGATCCAAGGATCAGCATTGCTGGTCATCTTCCAAAATTCTATTGACTCTGGAACAGTGCCCATGGATTGGAGGGTAGCTAATGTAACCCCACTATATAAAAAAGGTGGTAGAGAGAAAACGGGGAATTATAGACTGGTAAGCCTATCAGTAGAGGGGAAAATGCTAGAGTCCATTATAAAAGATGTAATAGCAGAGCACTTGGAAAACAGTGACCGGATCGGACAAAGTCAACATGGATTTACAAAAGGTAAATTGTGCTTGACTAATCTGGAATTTTTTGAGGATGTAACTGGTAGAATAGATAAGGGAGAACCAGTGGATGTGGTGTATTTGGACTTTCAGAAGGCTTTCGATAAGGTCCCGCATAAGAGATTAGTGTGTAAAGTTGAAGCACATGGGTTTGTGGGCAAGGCACTGACTTGGATAGAGAACTGGTTGGCAGACAGGAAGCAAAGAGTTGGAATAAACAGGTCTTTTTCCGAGTGGCAGGCAGTGACTAGTGGGGTACCGCAGGGATCCGTGCTAGGACCCCAGCTTTTCACAATATATATAAATGATCTAGATGAGGGAACTAGATGTAATATCTCCAAGTTGGCAGACGACACAAAGCTGGGTGGGCGTGTGTGCTGTGAGGATGCCCAAAAACTCCAGTATGATTTGAACAGGTTGGGTGATTGGGCAGATGCATGGCAAATGCATTATAATGTGGATAAAGGCTTTTGACAAAGTCCCACATGGGACACTGGTCAAGAAGGTAAGAGCCCATGGGATCCAGGGCAATTTGGCACATTGGATCCAAAATTGGCTTAATGGCAGGAGGCAGAGGGTGATGGTCGAAGGTTGTTTTTGTGACTGGAAGCCTGTGTCCAGTGGTGTACCACAGGGATTGGTGCTGGGTCCTTTGCTGTTTCTAGTGTACATTCCTGATTTAGATATGAATGTAGGAGGTATGATCAGTAAGTTCGCAGATGACACAAAAATTGGTGGGGTGGTAAATAGCGAGGAGGGAAGCCTCAGGCTACAGGACGATATAGACAGATTGGTCAGATGGGCAGAACAGTGGCAAATGGAATTTAACCCTGAAAAGTGTGAGGTGATGCATTTTGGGAGGACAAACAAGGCAAGGGAATACACAATGAATGGTAGGATCCTAGGAAGGACAGAGGATCAGAGGGACCTTGGTGTGCATGTACATAGATCCCTGACGGCAGCAGGACAGGTAGATAAGGTGGTTAAAAAGGCATATGGGATACTTGCCTTCATTAGCTGAGGCATAGAATATAAGAGCAGGGAGGTTATGATGGAGCTGTACAAAACGCTGGTTAGGCCACAGCTGGAATACTGTGTGCAGTTCTGGTCGCCACACTATAGGAGGGATGTGATTGCATTGGAGAGGGTGCAGAGGAGATTCACCAGGATATTACCTGGGCTGGAGCGCTTCAGCTATAAAGAGAGACTGGACAGGCTGGGGTTGTTTTCCTTAGAGCAGAGAAGGCTGAGGGGGGACCTGATTGAGGTGTACAAAATAATGAGGGGCATAGATAGGGTAGATAGTAAGGAACTTTTCCCCTTAGTAGAGGGGTCAATAACCAAGGGGCATAGTTTCAAGGTAAGGGGCAGGAGGTTTAGAGGGGATTTGAGGAAAAATGTTTTCACCCAGAGGGTGGTTGGAATCCGGAACTCACTGCCTGAAAGGGTGGTAGAGGCAGGAACCCTCACAACATTCAAGAAGCATTTGGATGAGCACTTGAAACGCCATAGCATACAAGGCTATGGACCAAGTGCTGGAAAATGGGATTAGACGGGACAGGGCTTGATGGCCGGTGCAGACATGATGGGCTGAAGTGCCTCTTTCTGTGCTGTATAACTCTATGACTCTATGACCATCCAAGACAATGCAGCTTGATTGGCAGCCCATCCACCACCTTAAACATTCACTCCCTCCACCACCGGTGCACCATGGCTGCAGTGTGTACCATCTACAAGGTGCACTGCAGCAACTCGCCAAGGCTTCTTTGGCAGCACCTCCCAAACCTGTGACCTCTACCACCTCGAAGCACAAGGGCAGCAGGCACATGGGGACACCACCTCCAAGCTCACATCCCATGAACGAATAACAAATATCATCCCATATCACCAGTACAGGGGCTCAGTAATGTTTAATTCATCAGAAAAAGACAAAGTACAACAACATACTGGTCAGCTTAACAGAATCTCATAATGTTTATGAGGCCACAAACTTAAAATAGTCTCTAATAAATCTACAAGGGAATTCAGTAGAAATTTCTTTACCCAGAGAAAGGTGAGAATGTGGATCTTGCTACCACAAGGAGTAAATAGCACAGATGCATTTATGGGGAAACCACATGAGGGAGAAAGGAGTGGGAGGATATGCCACAGAACTCAGCAATGTAATCAACAACATAGAAACATAGAAGATAGGAGCAGGAGTAGGCCATTCGGCCCCGCTCCACCATTCAATGAGACCATGGCTGATCATCCAAATTCAGTACCCTGCCCCTGCCTTCTCCCCATATCCCTTGATCCCTTTAGCCTTAAGAAATATATCCAACTCTTTCTTGAATATATTTAATTAATTGGTAAATATATTCAAGGAGTTAGATATATTTCTCACTTGAACTCACTTCTCCGGATCACTAGTCCAGGCCTCTGGATAACTAGTCCAGTAGCATAACCACTATGGTACGGTACCCGTACTCATGTCCCCCTTTTCCCAGCCCAGGGTCAGTGAAGCTGATTTTCAGGCCCCAGCTGCTGCACAGGTTGGTTGAAAGGATCCTCCAACCAATCGGGGAGCCTGAGGGGCGGGACTTGTGCTGCATGATTGTCTGATCCACAGGGCAGCGAGTTTCTCCAGTCCCTTGTTCAGGGCCTGGGGCCAGGGGAGGCTGTGGGCCTTTATTCCCCTCACTGGACACAAGCCTCTTTGGCTCAGAACACACGGGCTCAGATTTTAAAAACAGGTTTACAGGAAACAGTGGAATCGACCCACCGCAGTCACACTGTGGACACTCTGGTGTGTCAGCGGGTGGGATACACCAGGGAATCCCTTTTCACACACTGAGGTTGACTCTAATGATCGGGAGTCCCAGGGTTTCGGATACCAGATAATCAAGCTCACAAGAACACAAATTGTCTCTCCAGGCTTTATTAAGAGCGCTGCATAACACAGATCGGGTGATAATTCCCTCAATCTGGAGAATAGAAGTACAGTGGATTCACGCGCGACCTTCTCGAGTCTGTTCCAACTGACAATGGCTTAAGTGGCCTGTTCTTATACACAAGCTTGGTTACCGCTCAGGAAATGGGATTGTTTGGACCCGTCTGTTGACCGCCTCCTGAACTCCAGCTAATTCAGGGAATTTAGTCCATCTGTGACTAGACTATAACCACAAGCCCGTCTGGTTATCACACCTACACGGTCCGTGTGGTTATCAGATTCACACCCAGACGTTGTGCCTTCACTTGTCTGGCACTTCATCCCATAACACGGGTACAGGGGCTCAGTAATGTTTCATTCATCAGAAAAAGACAAAGTACAACAACATACTGGTCAGCTTAACAGAATCTCATCATATTTATGGGGCCATAAATATAAAAAGGCACTAATAAATCCAGTAGTGAATTCAGGAGAAATATCTTTACCCAAAGAGTGATAGAATGGGGAACTCGCTAACACAAGGAGTTGTTGAGGTGAACAGCACAGATGCATTTATGAGGAAGCCCCACAAGGGAGAAAGGAATGGGAGGATGTGTTGATGGGGTTAATTGAAGTAGGGTGGGTGTGGGGCATAAACACCGGCATGGACCAGTTGGGCCGAATGGCCTGTTTCTGTGCTGTACATTCTATGTAACACCATGAACAGTCAAAAGAAGGGAATCATCAGCACAACAGTCTTAAAGATTAAACAGCAGTCCAAGAATTTATAAAACATTCATCCATTCCATGTTCATGTCACCCCAGCTTTCTACAGGGCCCTGCACTACAGAACAGTGTGAACTTGCTGGTGTTTCAGCAGAGTCGAGGACTGAGAGAATCCCTTCCCACACACAGAGCAGATGAACGGCCTCTCCCCAGTGTGAACTCGCTGGTGTCCCTTCAGATTCCCGGAGCTTTTAAAGCTCATCCCACAGTCAGAACATGTAAACAATCTCTCATCGGAGTGAACTCGCTGGTGTTGCTTCAGATCCGCAGAGGTTTGAAAGCTCTTCCCACAGTCAGAACATTTAAATGGTCTCTCATCAGTGTGAACTCGCTGGTGTGTCACCAGGTGGGCTGACTGAGTGAATCCCTTCCCACACACGGAGCAGGTGAATGGTCTCTCCCCAGTGTGAACTCGCTGGTGTACCTTCAGATTCCCAGAGCTTTTAAAGCTCATCCCACAGACAGAACATTTAAATGGTCTCTCATCAGTGTGAACTCGCTGGTGTGTCACCAGGCTTGATGACTGAGTGAATCCCTTCCCACACACGGAGCAGGTGAATGGTCTCTCATCAGTGTGAACTTGCTGGTGTTTCAACAAGTTGGATGACTGAGTGAATCCCTTCCCACACACGGAGCAGGTGAATGCCCTCTTCCCAGTGTGAACTCGCTGGTGTCCGTTCAGATTCCTGGAGCTTTTAAAGCTCTTCCCACAGACAGAACATGTAAATGGTCTCTGATCGGAGTGAACTCGCTGGTGTTGCTTCAGATCCCCAGAGGTTTTAAAGCTCTTCCCACAGGCAGAACATTTAAATAGTCTCTCATCAGTGTGAACTCGCTGGTGTCTCAACAGGTTGGATGACTGAGTGAATCCCTTCCCACACACAGAGCAGGTGAACGGCCTCGCCCCAGTGTGAACTCGCTGGTGTCTCAACAGGATGAATGACTGAGTGAATCCCTTCCCACACACGGAGCAGGTGAACGGTGTCTTTCCTGCTCTCTCCAGCTGGTGTCCCTTCAGCTCCTGGGACATTTGAAAGCTTTTCCCACAGTCGGAATGTTTCACCGACCTCTCCCCAGTGTGAACTCGCTGGTGTGCCAGCAGATTCGAGGACCGAGTGAATCTCTTCCCACACACAGAGCAGGTGAACAGAATCTCTCCTGCTCTCTCCAGCTGGTGTCTCTTCAGCTCCTGGGACCTTTTAAATCTCTTCCCACAGTCAGAACATTTAATCGGTCTCTCATCACTATGAACAAGCTGTTGTCTCAGGAGGGTGTCAGAATGACAGAATCGCTTCAAAAACACGGAGCAGGTCAACGGTCTCTCATTGGTGTGGCCAAGCTGGTGTCTCAGCAGCATGGAGGGTGCAATTAATCCCTTCCCACACACGGAGCGGGTTAAAGGTCTCTCCCTAGTTTGATCTTGCTGATGTGCCATCGGAGCGGATGGCTGAGTGAATCCCTTCCACACACCGGTGAATGGGCTCTCCCCAGTGTGTAGCCACTGGTGTCGCTTCAGGTACTTGTAGATTTTGAAGCTCTTCCCACACTCAGAACATTTAAAAGGTCTCTCATCAGTGTGAACTCTCTGGTGTGCCAGCAGATTGGGGGAGCGACTGAATCAGGTCCTGATGAATCGAGCGACTCTGTCTGTTCTTGACGTGATGTTCGGTCTGAGCTTCCTGTCTGTAAATGCTCCACTTCTAAAACCCTGTAAAAGGAGTGTAGAAAGGGGTAAGAGGGAGAATGTTGCCTCATGTCCCCCTTTCCCAGCCCAGGGGCAGTGAAGCTGATTTTCAGGCCCCAGCTGCTGCACAGGTTACATACAAACATACGAATTAGGAGCAGGAGTAGGCCACTCGGCCCCTCGAGCCTGCTCCGCCATTCAATAAGATCATGGCTGATCTGATTACTCCACATTCCCACCTACCCCCGATAACCTTTCACCCCCTTGCTTATCAAGAATCTATCTACCTCTGCCTTAAAAATATTCAAAGACTTTGCTTCCACCGCCCTCTGAGGAAGAGAGTTCCAAAGACTCACGACCCTCTGAGAAAAAATTTCTCCTCATCTCTGTCTTAAATGGGCGACCCCTTATTTTTAAACAGTGACCCCTAGTTCTAGATTCTCCCACAAGAGGAAACATCCTCTCCACATCCACCCTGTCTAAACCCCTCAGGATCTTATATGTTTCAATCAAGTCACCTCTTACTCTTCTAAACTCCAGCAGATACAAGCCTAGCCTGTCCAACCTATCCTCATAAGACAACCCGCCCATTCCAGGTATTAGTCTAGTAAACCTTCTCTGAACTGCTTCCAACGCATTTACATCCATCCTTAAATAAGGAGACCAATACTGTACACAGTGCTCCAGATGTGGTCTCACCAATGCCCTGTATAACTGAAGCATAACCTCCCTACTTTTGTATTCAGTTTCCCTCGCAATAAACAATAACATTCTATTAGCTTTCCTGATTACTTGTTGTACCTGAATACTAACCTTTAGCGATTCACGCATTAGGACACCCAGATCCTTCTGCATCTCAGAGCTCTGCAATCTCTCACCATTTAGATAATATGCTTCTTTTTTATTCTTCCTGTCAAAATGGACAATTTCACATTTTCCCACATTATACTCCATTTGCCAGATCTTTACCCATTCACATAAACTATCTGTATCCATTTGTAGCCCCCTTATGTCCTCGTCATAATTTACTTTCCGACCTATCTTTGTGTCATCAGCAAATCCAGGACTGCTGCCAGTGCCCCATGAATTGAAACCCATTTCTCCCACACCAATCTGTGAGCCACTCTTTGATCTTATTGACCCTATGCCAATTTGCTCGTGGCTCACGTAGTAATCCAGAGATTACTTTGTGGTTCTGCTTTTTAATTTAGCCCCTAGCTGCTCGTACTCCCTCAGTAGAACCTCTTTCTTAGTCCTACCTATGTCCTTGGTACCTGTGTGGACCACAACAACTGGATCCTTCCCCTCCCACTCCAAGTTCCTCTCCAGCCCAGAGGAGATGTCCTTAACCCGGGCACCGGGCAGGCAACACAGACTTCGGGACTCACGCTCTCGGCTACAGAGAACAGTATCTATCCCCCTAACTATACTGTCCCCTACCACTACTACATTCCTTTTTACTCCCGCAACTTGAATGGCCCCCTGTCCCATGGTGCTGTGGTCAGATTGCTCATCCTCCCTGCAGTCCCTGCTCTCGCCCACCCAGGCTGCAAGAACCTCGTACCTGTTGGACAAGTGCAAGGGCTGAGGCTCCTCCAATGCTACCTTCTGGATCCCCATTCCTGCCTCACTCATAGTCACACCCTCCTGTCCCTGACCACAGACCAAATCTGAAGGATTTAACCTAAGGGGTGTGACTGCCTCCTGGAACAGAGAGTCCAGGAAACTTTCTCCCTCCCTGATGTATCGCAGTGTCCGAAGCTCGGACTCCAGCTCATCAACTGCATCCAGGAGAGCTCTTTGAGCCAGCATGTAGAAAGTCTTACAAGAGAGGGGGCGGTACTGGACCTAATTCTAGGGAATCTAGCCGGGCAAGTGGTAGAAGTGTCAGCAGGAGAGCATTTTGGTGACAGTGACCATAATTCAATGAGATTTAAGGTAGTCATGGAAAAGGACAGAGACGGACTGGAAATAAAGGTTCTAAATTGGGGGAAGGCTGATTTTAATATGATAAGGCAGGATCTGGCCAAAGTGGACTGGGATCAGCTACTTGTAGGAAAATCCACATCGGAGCAGTGGGAATCTTTCAGAAAGGAAATAGTGAGAGTACAACACCAACATGTTCCCGTAAAAGTCAAGGGTGGGACCAACAGACCCAGGGAACCCTGCATGTCAAGGGATATACAAGAATGGTTTAGGAAAAAAGGGAGGCATTTGGCAGATACAAAGGACTAAAAACAGTGGAAGCCCTAGAGGAGTATAGAAAGTGCAGGGGGGTACTTAAAAAAGAAATTAGGAGAGCGAAGAGAGGGCATGAAAAAACACTGGCAGGCAAAATAAAGGAAAATCCCAAGGTGTTTTATAAGTATATTAAGGGCAAGAGGATAACCAGGGAAAGAGTAGAGCCCATTAGGGACCAAAGTGGCAATCTGTGCGTAGAGCCGGAAGATGTGGGTGAGGTTTTAAATGAATATTTTGCATCTGTGTTCACTATAGAGAAGGACGATGTAGGCATAGAAATCAGGCAGGGGGACTGTGATATACTTGAACATATTAGCATCGAGAGGGAGGAGGTACTAGCGGTTTTAGCAGGCTTAAAAGTGGATAAACCCCCAGGCCCAGACGAGATGTATCCCAGCCTGCTGGGTGAGGCAAGGGAGGAGATTGCAGGGGCTCTGACACAAATTTTCAGAACCTCTCTGGCCACAGGGGAGGTGCCAGTGGACTGGAGAACAGCTAACGTAGTACCATTATTCAAGAAGGGTAGTAGTAGGGATAAACCAGGGAATTACAGGCCAGTGAGCCGAACATCAGTGGTCGGGAAATTATTGGAAAAAGTTCTGAGGGACAGAATTAGTCTCCACTTGGAGAGGCAAGGATTAATCAAGGATAGTCAGCATGGCTTTGTCAGGGAGAGATCATGTCTAACCAATTTGATTGAATTTTGAGAGGGGGTGACTAGGTGTGTGGATGAGGGTAGTGTAGTTGATGTAATCTACATGGACTTCGGTAAGGCTTTTGACAAAGTCCCACATGGGAGATTGGTCAAGAAGGTAAGAACCCATGGGACCCAGGGCAATTTGGCACATTGGATCCAAAATTGGCTTAGTGGCAGGAGGTAGAGGGTGATGGTCGAAGGTTGTTTTTGTGACTGGAAGCCTGTGTCCAGTGGTGTACCGCAGGGATCGGTGCTGGGTCCTTTGCTGTTCGTTGTGTACATTAATGATTTAAATATTAATGTAGGAGGTATGATCAGTAAGTTCGCAGATGACAGGAAAATTGGTGGAGTGGTAAATAGCGAGGAGGGAAGCCTCAGGCTATAGGACAATATAGACGGGTTGGTCAGATGGGCAGAACAGTGGCAAATGGAATTTAACCCTGAAAAGTGTGAGGTGATGCATTTTGGGAGGACTAACAAGGCAAGGGAATACACAATGAAAGGTAGGACCCTAGGAAGGACAGAGGATCAGAGGGACCTTGGTGTGCATGTACATAGATCCCTAAAGGCAGCAGGACAGGTAGATAAGGTGGTTAAAAAGGCATATGGGATACTTGGTTTCAATAGCCGAGGCATAGAATATAAGAGCAGGGAGGTTATGATGGAGCTGTAGAAAACGCTGGTTAGGCCACAGCTGGAGTACTGTGTGCAGTTCTGGTCGCCACACTATAGGAAGGATGTGATTGCATTGGAGAGGGTGCAGAGGAGATTCACCAGGATGTTACCTGGGATGGAGCGCCTCAGCTATGAAGAGAGACTGGACAGGCTGGGGTTGTTTTCCTTAGAGCAGAGAAGGCTGAGGGGGGACCTGATTGAGGTGTACAAAATTATGAGGGGCACAAAATTATGAGGGGCATAGATAGGGTAGATAGAAAGGAACTTTTCCCCTTAGTAGAGGGGTCAATAACCAGGGGCATAGTTTCAAAGTAAGGGGCAGGAGGTTTAGAGGGGATTTGAGGAAAAACTTTTTCACCCAGAGGGTGGTTGGAATCTGGAACTCACTGCCTGAAAGGGTGGTAGAGGCAAGAACCCTCACAACATTCAAGAAGCATTTAGATGAGCACTTGAAACGCCATAGCATACAAGGCTACGGACCCAGTGCTGGAAAATAGGATTAGAATAGGCAGGGCTTGATGGCCGGCGTGGACACGATGGGCCGAAGGGCCTCTTTCTGTGCTGTATAACTCTACGACTCTAACTCTGAGCCGACGTTCCTCGAGCTGCAGACACTTCTGGTCACCACACTTTAGGAAGGATGTGAAGGCCCTTGAGAGGGTGCAGAGGAGATTTACCAGAATGGTTCCGGGGATGGGGGATCTTAGCTACAAGGACAGGTTGGAGAAGCTGGATTTGTTTTCATTAGAGCAAAGGAGGTTGAGGGGTGATTTGACAGAGGTGTACAAGATTATGACGGGTTTGGATAGGCTGGACGGTGAAAGGCTGTTCCCACTAGTTGATGGTACAAGGACTAGGGGACACAGATTTAAGGTTTTGGGCAGGAGATACAGGGGGGATGTGAGGAAAAACTTTTTAACGCAGCGAGTGGTGAGGACCTGGAACTCGCTGCCGACGGAAGTGGTGGAAGTGGAGACACTCAATGTTTTCAAGGGGAGACTGGCTAGGCACTTGAGGGAAATAAACGTGCAGGGCTACAGGGATAGAGCGGGGGAGTGGGACTGACTGGATTGCTCTACAGAGAGCCGGCACGGACTGGATGGGCCGAATGGCCTCCTTCTGTGCCTCTATGGCTCTCTGCGGTTGCTGTGGATCACACTGGGGTCCACCAGCTCCCACATGCTACAGCTGCAACACATCACCTGCCCGGCCATCTCTATTGTATTTTATTTAACTAATTAGGTTTTCAAGTTTTGAAATAACCAATTGTCTATTAATAGTTTTTAATCTAGGTAATAACCTTGTTTAATTTATTACATTTAGCTATATGCTTTAGGTCTTTACTGTAACTTAGCCCACAGTCCTAATTAAACCCTAGTTGTTTATATTTTTTCACGTATCAAGCAGCACCTCTTACCCCCACCTCATCGAATTCGCTCACTCACCCAATTCCCGAGTTAAGTACTCTGTAGAAGCCGTACTCCGTAGAACTGGACTCCGTGCTACTTACCTCCCAAACATTTCCCCTTCCACACTCAAAAGGCCGATGAATTTCAGGTCCTGATGAATGGAGTGACTCTCTGAGATCTTGATGTGAAGTTTGGTTTGAGTTTCCCCGTCTGTCAATCCTGCCCTTCTCACAGCCGGTGAAAGGAGTTTCCAAAAGCCATCACTGAGAGTCCAGGACAGAAATTGACAACATTCTCCCCCAGCAACAATTCTCTTGTCCTCACCCAATCACGTTCCCTTAGCAACAAGGCATTGAAACTTCTTTTATACATTATAGCAAAATATTACACACAGGTGTCTTCAACCAATCTCGCTCCCCCAGCAACAACTCCCCGGTCCTCACAGGATACTAGTTTGGCAACATAAAATGATATGGAACCTTCCAGAACTTTGGGCACTTTTTAATGGTTAATTACAAAATGGGCAGTTTTGCAGCTACCAATTACTGTAACTCATCAATACTCACAATTCTGATTCATCGACTTTGCATCATAGAATAGTAGAATTACATTAATACATCCAAAGGGCTTCCAGCAAATAGTTTGCAGAAGGCTGCACCACTGAATAAATGTGAAATATTTAGTGTTTCCCACATTCAATAACTGTTCATTTTATTTTGCCTCATTTGAACACATTAATCTGACTGGCTGAAGGGCACTGATGTAATTTGATTGGAGGCCTTCTATCAATTATCTTGCCTACCCTCAATCTGGCAAGAAACTACTTAAAAATGTCGACTATTCCTCAATTCAATTAATGTCAAGCACAATGGTTTTAATGGGAACAGACACAAACAGTTAATTCCTGCCCCTTGCCCACCACAACAGCACTTAGACATACTATGGGGAATCCTCATGGGACAAAGATGGAAGCTTTGTGAATTTAACACAAAATGAGGGCAGCGAATGTTGTAAAGCCTAAGGGGGAATTACAGTTGTGTCCCGAGCTCAGCCGCCCCCTCTTAAGCTGAGTTTGTTTTGTCTTGTTTCTTATTTACAAGTTCACTTCTTACAAAACATTCTTTAATTCTTTATGTTGCTGCTTTAAGCAATATAATTTTCACCCTAACAGATATGTACTTGAAGTGCCATAACCTACAAGGCTACGGACCAAGTGCTGGAAAGTGGGATTAGGGAGGATAGCTCTTTGTTGGCCGGCACGGACAAGATGGGCCGAATGGCCTCCTTCTGTGCTGTAAATTTCTATGATTCTATGATTCATTGATCATCCCATTCCCAAGCTGACTCTGTGTTAACACCTCAGACGAGCCGTCCCACGTAGAGTGACTCCCTCAACCTGTTCTCCCGGTTACACAACCAGTTTGTCTCTCTCAGGAATGCCCAAGACTCTGTTGTCTGGGCACCAACTCACTCGTGACCTCACATGTTGCAACAAGTCTGCTGCCTGAGCAGTTTGCAGTGTTATTAGGTCTGTGGGTCTCTTAGCAACCACCTCCCTTATCGAGGCAAAGGGCTCATCTCCTGACTTTGGGTGTTATCATTCCAAACTTCAGCATTCTCTGTCTTTTAGCTTCAATCTGTCTGTGTCCACCCAGTGACAACACTGAGCTCCTCCCTCCAACCACTGACACTCGCCCTCTTGCTGAGAAAGAAAGACTTGCATTTATATAGTGCCTTTCACAACCTCAGGACATCCCAGAGCGCTTTACATCCAATGAAGAACCTCTGAAGTGTAGTCACTGTTGTAATGTAGGAAACACAGCAGCCAATTGGCGCACAGCAAGCTCCCACAAACAGCAATGTGACAATGACCAGATAATCTCTTTCAGTGATGTTGATTGAGGGATAAATATTGGCCCCAGGACACCGGGGAGAACTCCCCTGCTCTTCTTCAATGTAGTGCCATGGGATCTTTTACATCCACCTGAAAGAGCAGACGGGGGCCTCGGTTTAACATCTCATCCGAAAGACGGCACCTCTGACAGCGCAGCACTCCCTCAGTACTGGAGTGTCAGCGTAGATTTTTATGCTCCAGTCTCTGGGACTGGGACTTGAACCCACGACCTTCTGACTCAGAGGTGAGAGTGCTGCCCACTGAGCCAAAGTGCCTGGAGCTAAGCCAGCTGGGATACTTGACATAGGATTACATCGGATATACGGCACAGAAACAGGCCATTCGGCCCAACCAGTCCATGCCGGTGTTTATGCTCCACTCGAGCCTCCTCCCGTCTTTCCTCATCTAAATCTATCAGCATAACCCTCGATTCCCTTCTCCCTCATATGCTTGTCTAGCCTCCCCTTAAATGCATCGATACTATTCGCTTCAACCACTCCCTGTGGCAGCGAGTTCCACATTCTCACCACTCTCTGGGTAAAGAAGTTTCTTCTGAATTCCCTATTGGATTTCTTGGTGACTATCTTATATTGAGGCCTCTAGTTATGCTCTTCCCCACAAGTGGAAACATTCTCTCTGTATCCACTCTATCAACATTTTACATAATTTTAAAGACCTCTATTAGGTCACCCCTCAGCCTTCTGTTTTCAAGAGAAAAGAGACCCAGCCTGTTCACCCTTTCCTGATATGTGTACCCTCGCATTTCTGGTATCATCCTTGTAAATCTTCTCTGCACCCTCTCCAGTGCCTCTATATCCTTTTTATAATATGGTGACCAGAACTGTACGCAGTACTCTAAGTGTGGTCTAACCAAGGTTCGATACAGGTTTAGCATAACTTCACTACTTTTCAATTCTATACCTCGCAAAATAAACCCTAGTGCTTGGTTTGCTTTTTTTATGGCCTTGCTAACCTGTGTCGCAACTTTTAGTGATTTGTGTATTTGTACTCCGAGATCCCTTTGTTCCTCTACCCCACCTAGACTCGCACCCTCCCAGTGATAAGTGACCTCCCCATTCTTCCTACCAAAATGTAATACCTCAGATTTATCTGTTCAGCCTTGGTCACTCTGCAAAAACTCTGAAATGTTTAATAATGAAATCAGGGAGTCAAAAAGCTCAGGTGAGGCCGTTTAAAAAGACAGTCCCTGACCAGAGATTGCTGGATGCTGACACTCGGTGCTCACGAGGACAGAATGTCCCATTCCCCAGGCACGGACATCCAGCACCTCGATCACAGCAAAAATTCACAAAACACTGGCAATATAACTTGGAGCAGAGATGGTTAAGTGGAGATGTGATCGAGGTGCTCAAAATTATCAGGGGTTTTGATCGAGCAAACAAGGAGAAGCTGTTGTCACTGGCAGGAGGGTCGGTAATGAGAGGACACAGATTTCAGATCATTGGCAAAAGAATCGGGAGAGGAAATGAGGAGACTTTTTTTTACACAGCGAATTGTGATGATCTGGAATGCACTGCCTGAATGGGAGGTGGAAGCAGATCCAAAAGTAACTTTCAAAAGGGAATTGGATATATACTAAAGGCAGAAATTTGCAGGGCTGTGGGGAAAGAGCAGGGTAGTGGGACTAATTGCATCGCTTTCAGAGAGTCGGCACCAGCACGATGGGCTGAAAGGCATCCTACTGTGCTCTATGATTCTATAACATCAGCTTCTCTCTGCTCACTAGTACTGAGAGAACAGGGAATAATCTTTAAATCCAGCCCAGTTATTGGGGGCTTTTAACATTAACAAGCCCCAGTTGCCTGAATTAACATGGTTCTGTCCTGGATGTGATTAAAGGCATCGGAAACAGTGGAATTGACCCACCGCAGTCACACTGTGGACACTCTGGTGTGTCAGTGGGTGGGATACACCAGGGAATCCCTTTCCACACACTGAGGTTGACTCTAATGATCGGGAGTCCCAGGGTTTCGGACACCACATAATCAAGCTCACAAGAACACAAATTGTCTCTCCAGACTTTATTAAGAGCGCTGCATAACACAGATCGGATGATAATTCCCTCAATCTGGAGAATAGAAGTACAGTGGATTCGCGTGCAACCTTCTCGAGTCTGTTCCAACTGACAACGGCTTAAGTGGCCTGTTCTTATACACAAGCTTGGTTACCGCTCAGGAAATGGGATTGTTTGGACCCGTCTGTTGACCGCCTCCTGAACTCCTGCTAATTCAGGGAATTTAGTCCATCTGTGACCAGACTATAACCACAAACCCGTCTGGTTATCACACCTATACGGTCCGTGAGGTTATTATTAGATTCACACCCATATGTTGTGCCTTCACTTGTCTGGCACTTCATCCCATAACACGGGTACAGGGGCTCAGTAATGTTTCATTCATCAGAAAAAGACAAAGTACAACATACTGGTCAGCTTAACAGAATCTCATCATATTTATGTGGCTATAAATATAAAAGTCACTAATAAATCCAGGAGGAAATTCAGGAGAAACTTTTTTACCCAGACAATGGGGAACTCACTACCACAGGTAGTGGTTGAGGTGAACAGCACAGATGGATTTATGGGGAAGCCACATGAGGTAGAAAGGAATGGGAGGAGATGTTGTTCGGGTTAATTGAAATAGGGTGGGTGTGGGGCATAAACACTGGCATGGACCAGTTGGGCCGAATGGCCTGTTTCTGTGCTGTACATTCTATGGAACACCATCTAAGGATAAGGGGTAAGCCATTTAGGACAGAGATGAGGAGGAATTTCTTCACCCAGAGAGTGGTGAACCTGTGGAATTCTCTACCACAGAAGGCAGTAGAGGCCAATTCATTAAATATATTCAAGAAGGAGTTAGATATATTTCTTAAGGCTAAAGGGATATGGGGAGAAGGCAGGGGACAAGGTACTGAATTTGGATGATCAGCCATGATCTCATTGAATGGCGGAGCAGGCTCGAGGGGCCGAATGGCCTACTCCTGCTCCTATCTTCTATGTTTCTATGAACAGTGAAACAAAGGGAATCATCAGCACAACAATCTTAAAGATTAAACAGCAGTACAAGAATTTATAAAACATTCATCCATTCCATGTTCATGTCACCCAGCTGTCTACAGGGCCCTGCACTATGGAGCAGTGTGAATTCGCTGGTGTGTCAGCAGGTGGGATGACCGAGTGAATCCTTTGCCACACACGGAGCAGGTGAACGGTCTCTTTCCTTCTCTCTCCCGCTGGTGTCTCTTCAGGCCCTTCGAACATTTAAATGTCTTCCCACAGTCAGAACATTTAAATGGTCTCTCATCAGTGTGAACTTGCTGGTGTGTCAGCAGGTTGGACGACTGAGTGAATCCCTTCCCACACACGGAGCAGGTGAATGGTCTCGCCCCAGTGTGAACTCGCTGGTGTCCGTTCAGATTCCCGGAGCTTTTAAAGCTCATCCCACAGACAGAACATGTAAATGGTCTCTGATCAGTGTGAACTCGCTGGTGTTCTTTCAGCTCCCCAGAGCTTTTAAAGCTCTTTCCACAGTCAGAACACTTAAATGGTCTCTCATCAGTGTGAACTTGCTGGTGTCTCACCAGGTTGGATGACTGAGTGAATCCCTTCCCGCACACGGAGCAGGTGAACACCTTCTCCCCAGTGTGAACTCGCTGGTGTACCTTCAGATCTCCGGACCTTTTAAACCTTTTCCCACAGTCAGAACATTTAAATGGTCTCTCATCAGTGTGAACTCGCTGGTGTATCAGTAGGTTGGACGACTGAGTGAATCCCTTCCCACACACGGAGCAGGTGAATGGCCTCTCCCCAGTGTGAACTCGCTGGTGTCTCAGTAGGTGGAATGATCGAGTGAATCCCTTCCCACACACGGAGCAAGTGAATGGCCTCTTTCCTGCTCTCTCCAGCTCCTGGGACATTTGAAAGCTTTTTCCACAGTCGGAATGTTTCCCCGGCCTCTCCCCAGTGTGAACGCGCTGGTGTGCCAGCAGATTTGAGGACCGAGTGAATCCCTTCCCACACACTGAGCAGGTGAACAGAATCTCTCCTGCTCTCTCCAGCTGGTGTCTCTTCAGATCCTGGGACCTTTTAAATCTCTTTCCACAGTCAGAACATCTAATCGGTCTCTCATCACTGTGAACAAACTGGTGTCTCAGGAGTGTGGCAGAATTGCTTCAAAAACACGGAGCAGGTCAACGGTCTCACATCGGTGTGGACAAGCTGGTGTCTCAGCAGCACGGAGGGTGCAATTAATCCCTGCCCACACATGGAGTGGGTTAAAGGTCTCTCCCTAGTGTGAATTTTCTGGTGTATCATCGGAGCAGATGATTGAGTGAATCCCTTCTGGAACACGGGGCCGGTGAACGGGCTCTCCCCAGTGTGTAGCCACTGGTGTCTCTTTGGGTACTTGTAGATTTTGAAGTTCTTCCCACACTCAGAACATTTAAAATGTCTCTCATTAGTGTGAACTCTCTGGTGTGCCAGCAGATTGGAGGAGCGATCAGGTCCTGATGAATCGAGCGAGTCTGTCTGTTCTTGACGTGATGTTTGGTCTGAGCTTCATGTCTTTAAATGCTCCACTTCTAAAACCCTGTAATAGGAGTGTAGAGAGGGGTAAGAGGGAGAATGTTGCCTCATGTTTCCCTTTCCCAGCCCAGGGGCAGTGAAGCTGATTTTCAGACCCCAGCTGCTGCTGAACCAAAGGCGACATGAGGAAAAACTTCTTTACGCAGCTAGTGGTTAGGATCTGGAATGCACTGCCTGAAAGGGTGGTGGAGGCAGATTCAATCACCGCTTTCAAAAGGGAATTGGATAAGTACCTGAAAGAGAAATATTGCAGGACTTCAGATTCCTGGGGCAGGAGGGACCAGTTCTGGGGCAGGAGGGACCAGTTCTGGGGCAGGAGGGACCTGTCCAAGGTGAACAGGTTGCACCTCAACAGAGCTGGGACCAATGTCCTCATGGGACGGTTAACTAGTGCTGTGGGGCAGGGTTTAAATTAATTTGACAGGGGGATGGGCACCAGGATGAAACATTAGAGAGGAGAAACAAGGTGAAGAGAGGACTGGGAGAGACAAGTAGCACTAGAGGGACAGAATTGCTGGTCATCTTCCAAAATTCGATAGACTCTGGAACAGTTCCCATGGATTGGAGGGTAGCTAATGTTACCCCACTATTCAAAAAAGGTGGTAGGGAGAAAACAGGGAATTACAGACCGGTAAGCCTGACATCGGTCGTGGGGAAAATGCTAGAGTCCATTATAAAAGAAGTAATAGCAGAGCACTTGGAAAACAGTGACAGGATAGGACAAAGTCAACATGGATTTACAAAAGGTAAATCGTGCTTGACTAATCTACTGGAATTTTTTGAGGATATAACTGGTAGAATAGATAAGGGAGAACCAGTGGATGTGGTGTATTTGGACTTTCAGAAGGCTTTTGATAAGGTGCCGCATAAGAGAACAGCATGTAAAGTTAAGGCACATGGGATTGGGGACAAGGTACTGACTTGGATAAAGAACTGGTTGGCAGACAGGAAGCAAAGAGTTGGAATAAACGTGTCTTTTTCCGAGTGGCAGGCAGTGACTAGTGGGGTACTGCAGGGATCGGTCCTAGGACCCCAGCTATTCACAATATATATATAAATGATCTAGACGAGGGAACGAGATGTAATATCTCCAAGTTTGCAGATGACACAAAGCTGGGTGGGCGTGTGTGCTGTGAGGAGGATGCCGAGAAACTCCAGTATGATTTGGACAGGTTGGGTGATTAGGCAGAAGCATGGCAGATGCAGTATAATGTGGATAAATGCGAGGTTATCCACTTTGGTGGCAAAAACAGGAAGGCAGATTATTACCTGATTGGCAATAGATTGGGAGAAGGGGAAGTACAACGAGACCTGGGTGTCCTTGTGCACCAGTTGCTGAAGGTAAGCATGCAGGTGCAGCAGGCGGCTAAGAAGGCAAATGGTATGTTGGCCTTCATAGCAAGAGGGTTTGAGTACAAGAACAAGGATGTCTTGCTGCAGTTGTACAGGGCCTTGGTGAGACCACACCTTGAGTATTGTGTGCAGTTTTGGTCACCTTATGTGAGGAAGGATGTTCTTGCCATGGAGGGAGTGCAGCGAATATTCACCAGACTGATACCTGGGATGGCAGGAATGACATATGAGGAGAGATTGGGTCGATTGGGCTTATACTCGCTGGAGTTCGAAGAATGAGAGGGGGTCTCATTCAAACTTATAAAATTCTAACAGGAATAGACAGGCTAGATGCAGGAAGGATGTTCCCGATGGCCGGGGAGTCCAGAACCAGGGGTCACAGTCTAAGGATAAGGGGTAAGCTATTTAGGACAGAGATGAGGAGGAATTACTTCAGCCAGAGAGTGGTGAACCTGTGGAATTCTCTACCACAGAAGGCAGTGGAGGCCAATTCATTAAATATATTCAAGAAGGAGTTAGATATATTTCTTAAGGCTAAAGGGATCAAGGGATATGGGGAGAAGGCAGGGACAGGGTACCAGGTTTGGATGATCAGCCATGATCACATTGAATGGCAGAGCAGGCTCGAGGGGCTGAATGGCTTACTCCTGCTCCTATCTTCTATGTTTCTATGTAACAGATTTTAAGCAAGTGCAGTAGGCCATTCGGCCCCTCGAGTCTGCTCCGCCATTTAATGAGATCGTGGCTGATCATCCAAATTCAGTACCCTGTCCCTGCCTTCTCTCCATATCCCTTGATCCCTTTAGCCTTAAGAAATATATCTAACTCCTTCTTGAATATATTTAATGAATTGGCCTCTACTGCCTTCTGTGGTAGAGAATTCCACAGGTTCACCAGTCTCTGGGTGAAGAAATTCCTCATCTCTGTCCTAAATGGCTTACCCCTTATCCTTAGACTGTGACCCCTGGTTCTAGACTCCCCGACCATCGGGAACATCCTTTCTGCATCTAGTCTATGTAGTCCTGTTAGAATTTTATAAGTTTCAATTAGATCCCCTCTCATTCTTCTAAACTCCAGCAAGTACAAGCCCAATCGACCCAATCTCTCCTCATACATCATTCCTGCCATCCCAGGTATCAGCCTGGTTAATCTTCGCTGCACTCCTTCCATGGCAAGAACATCCTTCCTCAGATAAGGCGACCAAAACTGCACACAGTACTCAAGATGTGGTCTCACCAAGGCCCTGTACAACTGCAGCAAGACATCCTTGTTCCTGTATTCAAACCCTCTCGCTACGAAAGCCAACATACCATTTGCCTTCTTAACTGCCTGCTGCACCTGCATGCTTACCTTCAGCGACTGGTGCACAAGGACACCCAGGTCTCGTTGCACTTCCCCTTCTCCCAATCTATTGCCATGCAGATAATAATCTGCCTTCCTGTTTTTGACACCAAAGTGGATAAACTCGCATTTGTCCACGTTATATTGCATCTGCCATGCTTCTGTCCAATCACCCAACCTGTCCAAATCATACAGGAGTTTCTCAGCATCCTCCTCACAGCACACACGCCCACGCAGCTTTGTGTCATCTGCAAACTTGGAGATATTACATCTAGTTCCCTCGTCCAGATCATTAATATATATTGTGAATATCTGGGGTCCAAGGACCGATCCCTGCGGTACCCCACTCGTCACTGCCTGCCACTCGGAAAAAGACCCGTTTATTCCAACTCTTGGCTTTCTGTCTGCCAACCAGTTCTCTATCCAAGTCAATACCTTGCCTCCAATCCCATGTGCCTTAACTTTACACGCTGTCGAACGCCTTTTGGAAATCCATTTACACCACGTTAACCACATTGCCCTCATCAACCCTCTCTGTTACCTCATCAAAAACCTCAATCAGAATCAGAGCAGCCGGGCCTGGCGGATGTGCGGCCAGAGCCCCGGCACCAGGAAACCCAGGTTGCAGCGCCTCCCCAATCCGAGCTGCTGCTTCCCGGTTTCTTCAGCCGGTTCCACCAAGTCTGACTCGGGACAAAGGACAGGAGCCAGGCTCTCAGAATGGCCCGCGGCCCCGGGGAGCATGCGCACTCTCAGCGGGGAAATCAGCGCGTTGGATAGAGCGGTTTCTGGGGCGCGGGGAATTGTGGGTGCTGCGGCCACCATTAGTCAGCGGCTGTCGGGAAGAGTTTTATTGCAGGTGACGGAAGTCGGTCCCTGGCCGCCTGTGTAGGTCTTTTTGTTGCAGCACTTTGAGCTGGAGTGGAGATGGAGGAGAAGCTGCTGGGTTTTCGATGGAATCTGGAACAGTACCCATTGGAGGGTAGCTAATGTTACCCCATTGTTCAAAAAAGGTGGTAGAGAGAAAACGGGGAATTACAGAACGGTAAGCCTGACATCGGTAGTGGGGAAAATGCTAGAGTCCATTATAAAAGATGTAATAGCAGAGCACTTGGAAAAAAGTGACAAGATCGGACAAAGTCAACATGGATTTACAAAAGGTAAATCGTGCTTGACTAATCTACTGGAATTTTTTGAGGATGTAACAAGTAAAATAGATAAGGGCGAACCAGTGGATGTGGTGTATTTGGACTTTCAGAAGGCTTTCGATAAAGTCCCACATAAGAGATTAGCATGTAAAGTTAAGGCACATGGGACTGGGGGGCAAGTTATTGACTTGGATGGAGAACTGGTTGGCAGACAGGAAGCAAAGACTTGGAATAAACGGGTCTTTTTCCGAGTGGCAGGCAGTGACTAGTGGGGTACCGCAGGGATCGGTCCTTGGGCCCCAGCTGTTCACAATATATATTAATGATCTAGACAAGGGAACTAGATGTAATATCTCCAAATTTGCAGATGACACAAAGCTGGGTGGGCGTGTGTGCTGTGAGGAGGATGCTGAGAAACTCCAGGATGATTTGGACAGGTTGGGTGATTGGGCAGAAGCATGGCAGATGCAATATAATGTGGATAAATTCGAGGTTATCCACTTTGGTGGCAAAAACAGGAAGGCGGATTATTATCTGAACGGCAATAGATTGGGAGAAGGGGAAGTGCAACGAGACCTGGGTGTCCTTGTGCACCAGTCGCTGAAGGTAAGCATGCAGGTGCAGCAGGCGGTTAAGAAGGCAAATGGTATGTTGGCCTTGGTAGTGAGAGGGTTTGAGCACAGGAACAAGGATGTCTTGCTGCAGTTGTACAGGGCCTTGGTGAGACCACATCTTGAGTATTGTGTGCAGTTTTGGTCGCCTTATCTGAGGAAGCATGTTTTTGCCATGGAAGGAGTGCAGCGAAGATTCACCAGGCTGACACCTGGGATGGCAGGTATGACGTATGAGGAGAGATTGGGTCGATTGGGCTTATACTCGCTGGAGTTTAGAAGAATGAGAGGGGATCTCATTGAAACGTATAAAATTCTAACAGGACTACACAGACTAGATGCAGGAAGCATGTTCCCGATGGTCATGGAGTCCAGAACCAGGGGTCGCATAGAAACATTGAAGATAGGAGCAGGAGTAGGCCATTCGGCCCCTCGAGCCTGCTCCGCCATTCAATGAGATCATGGCTGATCATCCAAATTCAGTACCCTGTCCCTGCCTTCTCCCCATATCCCTTGATCCCTTTGGACTTAACAAATATATCTAACTCCTTCTTAAATACATTTAATGAATTGGCCTCAACTGCCTTGTGTGGCAGAGAATTCCACAGGTTCACCACTCTCTGTGTGAAGAAATTCCTCCTCATCTCTAAGTCTAAGGGTAAGGGGTAAGTCATTTAGGACAGAGGCCGTAGGCAGTAGGCCAATTCATTAAATATATTCAAGAAGGAGTTAGATAGGCTAAAGGGATCAAGGGTTATGGGGAAAAAGCAGGGGCAGAGTACTGAATTTGGATGATCAGCCATGATCTCATTGAATGGCGGAGCAGGCTTGAGGGGCCGAATGGCCGACTCCTGTTCCTATCTTCTATGTTTCTTCTTTGTTTAATCTGAAGAACACGAGAGGGGGGAGGGAGTCCCTTTAAATGTGGAGGGGGTGTGTGTCCCTTTAAATGTGGAGAGGTGGGGCCGCGCATGCTCATTCGGCCCCCTCACCACAACACGAGGCTGCCAGTGCGCCTGCGCGGGGGCTCCGGGCAGCATACGGAAGGCCGGGCCCGGGGAAGAGGCGGAATCAGCGGCCGGGGTAAAGTCAAGTGTTGGGGAATCGATTTAAATCGAGGTGAGGGGGGGGAGCGGAGAGCGAGATTATAAAGTAAAATACGAGAAAAACCAAACCTGAGAGTCGGGTGGGCGGGACCTCCGCGGACGCTGAACGGAGCGGATTGAGCCGCGCGGGGTGGCGGAGTGAGCCGGAGCAATGTGATTCTGACTGACGGGAGCGATGACCAATAGGAAGAGGGCTGAGCTGGGCGGCCTGGTCCTCCAACCAATGGTAGCGCGGGTAGGGGGCGGGACCTCCCTCCCCAGCGCTGAGGCTGGGGCCCGTTTGTGACGTCATCAGAGGAAGAGGCCAGTCAGGTGGATGGAGGCCGGCCCGGCTCGGGCCTGTAACTGACGGGAGCTCTGACCAATAGGACGCGGGCTGCGGTGGGAGGACTGAACTGGGCGGCCTGGTCCTCCAACCAATGGCGGCGCGGCAAGGGGGCGGGGCCTCCTCTCCAGCTCAGGTGCGATGGGGCCGATTGTGACGCGCTGTCCCCAGGTGAGAGCAGCTCAGTCAGCACAGAGTTGGGGCTGGAATCTGGGAGAGGGGCCGCAGGCAGCGGGCCTGGCAAAGGGGCACAAGCTTCACAATACAAGCTGCTTTCAAATGCAAAATTGTTTCCTACGGACAGCCTTGGTCACTCTGCAAAAAAAAACTGTTTAACAATTCATCATAACTCCCCTGCTTTAGGAGAGGCGTAGAGTGCGAAAGCAAGGAAGTTATGATGAAACTGTGTAAAAGACTGGAGTCAGCTGTGGCTCAGTGGATAGCAGAGTCAGAAGGTTGTAGGTTTAAATCCCGCTCCAGGGACTTGAGCATATAAAGCGAGGCTGACACTCCAGTGCGGTGCTGAGGGAGCGCCGCACTGTCGGAGGGGCAGTACTGAGGGAGTACCGCACTGTCGGAGGGGCAGTACTGAGGGAGCGCCGCACTGTCGGAGGGGCAGTGGTGCAGGAGTGCTGCACTGTTGGAGAGGCAGTACTGAGGGAGTGCTGTACTGTCAGAGGGGCAGTACTGAGGGAGCACCGCACAGTCGGAGGGGCAGTACTGAGGGAGCGCTGCACTGTTGGAGGGGCAGTACTGAGGGAGCACTGCACTGTCGGGGGGCAGTACTGAGGGAGCGCCGCACTGTCGGAGAGGTAGTACTGAGGGAGTGCCGTATTGTCAGAGGGGCAGTACTGAGGGAGCGCCGCACTGTTAGAGGCGCAGTAATGAAGGAGCACTGCATTTTCGGAGGTGCAGTACTGAGGGAGGGGCAGTACTGAGGGAGTGCTGCACTGTCGGAGGGGCAGTGCTGCGGGAGAGCCACATTGTCGGAGGGGCAGTAATGAAGGAGCGCTGCAGTGTCGGAGGTGCCATCCTATGGATGAGACGTTAAACCGAGGCCCCATCTGCCCCCTCAGTTGGACGTAAAAGATCCTGTGGTGCTATTTTGAAGAAGTTATCCCCGGTGTTTTGAGCCCAATATTTATCCCTCAATCAACATGACAAAAAAACACGATCTGGTCATTATCACATTGCTGTTTGTGGGAGCTTGCTGTGCGCAAATTGGTTGCCACGTTTCCCACATTACAACAGTGACTACATTTCAAAAGTACTTCATTGGCTGTAAAGCGCTTTGGGATGTCCGGTGGTCATGAAAGGCAGTTAAGAAGGCAAATGGTATGCTGGCCTTCATTTAAAGAGGATTTGAATACAGGAGTAAAGAAGTCTTACTCCAATTATATCTTCTTTCTTCTTAAGCAGTCCCTCGGAACTGAGGATGACTTGCTTCCACATTAAAAATGAGTTCTCAGGTGTAAGGGTAAACCGGGAGAGCTTCTTCTCCCCGAGACGGACCCTCTGATATAAAGGGTCAACTGGATCCATGTTTATCTGTAATTTAAACAGAGGTCTGGTCGTGTTCCGAGCTCTTTCCCCTGGAGGAGATGGTAGAATGGGGGTCTTTAGTGTTAAATGGTTTCACCTGGGTCCATTGCTTCCATCGCATACCCGTCGGTTCCTGTAGACAAACACACGTATCACTTGTCATTAATACAGTACATGGCCCCATCCAACGGGCCCCATTCCCTTTCTTCCGATAACTTGCGTCATTACTTGTTGACCTATTCTGGGCAACTCGTCTGGTTTAAGTCCAGCATTCTGCCTTTCTAGATCTTTAATCTGTTGTTGGTTCCTTACTTCTTTATTTAGTGCTTGAACCTCCTGATTTAGTTGTACTAAGTATCGCCTTAATCTATCTTGCACTGGTCCTGGTCTTAAATACATACTTTGGTTCTGTCTTCACAAAGGAGGACACAATAACCTCCCAGAGATGTCGGGGAACATAGGGTCTAATGAAAGGGAGGAACTGAATGAAATCAGTATTGGTAGGGAAATGGTGTTAGGGAAATTGATGGGATTGAAGGCCGATAAATCCCCAGGGCCTGATAATCGACATCCTAGGGTACTTAAGGAAGTGGCCCGAGAACTAGTCGATGCATTGCCGGTCATCTTCCAAAATTCGATAGACTCAGTTCTCTATCCAAGTCAGTACCTTGCCCCCAATCCCATATGCCTTAACTTTACACCCTAATCTCTTATGCGGGACCTTATCAAAAGCTTTCTCAAAGTCCAAATACACCACATCCACTGGTTCTCCCTTATCTATTTTACCAGTTACATCCTCAAAAAATTGCAGTAGATTAGTCAAGCACAATCCCCAGGCCCGGATGAAATGTATCCCAGACTGTTAAGAGAAGTAAGAAAGGAAATAGCAGAGGCTCTGACCATCATTTTCCAATCCTCTCTGGCTACAGGGGTGGTGCCGGAGGACTGGAGGACTGCTAACGTGGTACCGTTGTTTAAAAAGGGAGAAAGGGATCGACTGAGTAATTACACGCCAGTCAGCCTAACCTCGGTGGTGGGAAAATTATTGGAAAAGATTCTGAGGGACAGGATAAATCTTCATTTAGAAAAATGCAGATTAATCAGGGACAGTCAGCATAGATTTGTTAAGGGAAGGTTGTGTCTGACTAACTTGGTTGCATTTTTTGAGGAGGTAAGAAGGAGGGTCGATGAGGGTAGTGCATTTGATGTAGTCTATGTGGATTTTAGCAAGGCTTTTGATAAGGTCCCACATGGTAGACTGGTCAAGAAAGTAAAAGCCCGTGGGATCCAAGACAAAGGGACAAGTTGGATCCAAAATTGGCTCAGAGGCAGGAAACAAAGGGTAAAGGTCGAAGGGTGTTTGTGACTGGAAGGCTGTTTCCAGTGGGGTTCCACAGGGCTCAGTACTGGGTCCTTTGTTTTTTGTGGTATAAATCAATGATTTGGACTTGAATGTAGGAAGTATGATTAAGAAGTTTGCAGATGATGCAAAAGTTGGCCGTGTGGTTGATAATGAAGAAGAAAGCTGCAGACTGCAGGAAGAAATCAATGGACTGGTCAGGTGGGCAGAACAGTGGCAAATGGAATTCAATCTGGAGAAGTGTGAGGTAATGCATTTGGGGAGGGCTAACAAGGCAAGGGAATAGACTATAAATGGTAGGACACTGAGAAGTGCAGAGGATCAGAGGGACCTTGGAGTGCATGTCCACAGATCCCTGAAGGTAGCAGGACAGGTAGATAAGGTGGTTAAGAAGGCACACGGGATACTTGCCTTTATTAGCCAAGGCATAGAATATAAGAGCAGGGAGGTTATGCTTGAACTGTATAAAACACTAGTTAGGCTGCAGCTAGAATACTGCGTGCAGTTCTGGTCACCACATTACAGGAAGGATGTGATTGCACTAGAGAGGGTGCAGAGGAGATTTAGCAGGATGTTGCCTAGGCTGGGGAATTTTAGCTATGAGGAAAGATTGGATAGGCTGGGGTTGTTTTCTTTGCAACAGAGGAGGCTGAGGGGAGACTTAATTGAGGTGTATAAAATTATGAGGGGCCTAGATCGAGTGGATAGGAAGGACCTATTTCCCTTAGCAGGGAGGTCAATAACCAGGGGGCACAGATTTAAAGTAATTGGTCAGAAGTTTAGAGGGGAGTTGAGGAGAAATGTTTTCACCCAGAGGGTGGTGGGGGTCTGGAACTCACTGCCTGAAAGGGTGGCAGAGGCAGAGACCCTCATCACATTTAAAAAGTACTTGGATATGCACTTGAAGTGCCGTAACCTACAAGGCTACGGACCAAGTGCTGGAAAGTGGGATTAGGGAGGATAGCTCTTTGTTGGCTGGCACGGACAAGATGGGCCGAATGGCCTCCTTCTGTGCTGTAAATTTCTATGATTCTATGATTCATTGATCATCCCATTCCCAAGCTGACTCTGTGTTAACACCTCGGACGAGCTGTCCCACGTAGGGTGACTCCCTCAACCTGTTCTCCCGGTTACAGAACCAGTTTGTCTCTCTCAGGAATGCCCAAGGCTCTGTTGTCTGGGCACCAACTCACTCGTGACCTCACATGTTGCAACAAGTCTGCTGCCTGAGCAGTTTGCAGTTTTATTAGGTCTGTAGGTCTCTTAGCAACCACCTCCCTTATCTAGGCAAAGGGCTCATCTCCTGACTTTTGGTGTTATTATGCCAAACTTCAGCATTCTCTGTCTTTTAGCTTCAATCTGTCTGTGTCCACCCTGTGACAACACTGAGCTCCTCCCTCCAACCACTGACACTCGCCCTCTTGCTGAGAAAGAAAGACTTGCATTTATATAGCGCCTTTCACAACCTCAGGACATCCCAGAGTGCTTTACAGACAATGAAGTACTTCTGAAGTGTAGTCACTGTTGTAATGTAGGAAACGCGGCAGCCAATTGGCGCACAGCAAGCTCCCACAAACAGCAATGTGACAATGACCAGATAATCTATTTCAGTGATGTTGATTGAGGGATAAATATTGGCCCCAGGACACCGGGGAGAACTCCCCTGCTCTTCTTCAATGTAGTGCCATGGGATCTTTTACATCCACCTGAAAGAGCAGATGGGGGCCTCGGTTTAACATCTCATCCGAAAGACGGCACCTCTGACAGCGCAGCACTCTCTCAGTACTGGAGTGTCAGCCTAGATTTTTATGCTCAAGTCTCTGGACTGGGACTTGAACCCACGACCTTCTGACTCAGAGGTGAGAGTGCTGCCCACTGAGCTAAAGTGCCTGGAGCTAAGCCAGCTGGGATACTTGACATAGGATTACATCGGATATACGGCACAGAAACAGGCCATTCGGCCCAACCAGTCCATGACGGTGTTTATGCTCCACTCGAGCCTCCTCCCGTCTTTCCTCATCTAAATCTATCAGCATAACCCTCGATTCCCTTCTCCCTCATATGCTTGTCTAGCCTCCCCTTAAATGCATCGATACTATTCGCTTCAACCACTCCCTGTGGCAGCGAGTTCCACATTCTCACCACTCTCTGGGTAAAGAAGTTTCTTCTGAATTCCCTATTGGATTTCTTGGTGACTATCTTATATTGAGGCCTCTAGTTATGCTCTTCCCCACAAGTGGAAACATTCTCTCTGTATCCACTCTATCAACATTTTTCATAATTTTAAAGACCTCTATTAGGTCACCCCTCAGCCTTCTGTTTTCAAGAGAAAAGAGACCCAGCCTGTTCATCCTTTCCTGATATGTATACCCTCGCATTTCTGGTATCATCCTTGTAAATCTTCTCTGCACCCTCTCCAGTGCCTCTATATCCTTTTTATAATATGGCGACCAGAACTGTACGCAGTGCTCTAAGTGTGGTCTAACCAAGGTTCGATACAGGTTTAGCATAACTTCACTACTTTTCAATTCTATCCCTCGAGAAATAAACCCTAGTGCTTGGTTTGCTTTTTTTATGGCCTTGCTAACCTGTGTCGCAACTTTTGGTAATTTGTGTATTTGTACTCCAAGATCCCTTTGTTCCTCTACCCCACCTAGACTCGCACCCTCCAAGTGATAAGTGACCTCCCCATTCTTCCTACCAAAATGTAATATCTCACATTTATCTGTTCAGCCTTGGTCAGTCTGCAAAAACTCTGAAATGTTTAATAATGAAATCAGGGAGTCAAAAAGCTCAGGTGAGGCAGTTTAAAAAGCCAGTCCCTGACCAGAGATTGCTGGATGCTGACACTCGGCGCTCACGAGGATAGAATGTCCCATTCCCCAGGCACGGACATCCAGCACCTCGATCACAGCAAAAATTCACAAAACACTGGCAATACAACTTGGAGCAGAGATGGTTAAGTGGAGCTGTGATCAAGGTGCTCAAAATTATGAGGGGTTTTGATCGAGCAAACAAGGAGAAGCTGTTGTCACTGGCAGGAGGGTCGGTAACGAGAGGACACAGATTTCAGATCATTGGCAAAAGAATCGAGAGAGGAAATGAGGAGACTTTTTTTACACAGCGAATTGTGATGATCTGGAATGCACTGCCTGAATGGGAGGTGGAAGCAGATTCAATAGTAACTTTCAAAAGGGAATTGGATATATACTAAAGGCAGAAATTTGCAGGGCTGTGGAGAAAGAGCAGGGCAGTGCGACTAATTGCATCGCTCTTTCAGAGAGCCAGCACCAGCATGATGGGCTGAAAGGCATCCCACTGTGCTCTATGATTCTATAACATCAGCTTCTCTCTGCTCACTAGTACTGAGAGAACAGGGAATAATCTTTAAATCCAGCCCAGTTATTGGGGGCTCTTAACATTAACAAGCCCCAGTTGTCTGAATTAACATGGTTCAGTCCTGAATGTGATTAAAGGCATCGGAAACAGTGGAATCGACCCACCGCAGTCACACTGTGGACACTCTGCTGTGTCAGCGGGTGGGATACACCAGGGAATCCCTTTCCACGCACTGAGGTTGACTCTAATGATCGGGAGTCCCAGGGTTTCAGATACCAGATAATCAAGCTCACAAGAACACAGATTGTCTCTCCAGGCTTTATTAAGAGCGCTGCATAACACAGATCGGGTGATAATTCCCTCAATCTGGAGAATAGAAGTACAGTGGATTCACGCGCAATCTTCTCGAGTCTGTTCCAACTGACAACGGCTTAAGTGGCCTGTTCTTATACACAAGCTTGGTTACCACTCAGGAAATGGGATTGTTTGGACCCGTCTGTTGACCGCCTCCTGAACTCCTGCTAATTCGGGGAATTTAGTCCATCTGTGACCAGACTATAACCACAAGCCCGTCTGGTTATCACACCTATACGGTCCGTGAGGTTATTATCAGATTCACACCCAGACGTTGTGCCTTCACTTGTCTGGCACTTCATCCCATAACACGGGTACAGGGGCTCAGTAATGTTTCATCCATCAGAAAAAGACAAAGTACAACAACATACTGGTCAGCTTAACAGAATCTCATCATATTTATGTGGCTATAAATGTAAAAGTCACTAATAAATCCAGGAGGGAATTCAGGAGAAACTTCTTTACCCAGAGAATGGTGAGAATGGGGAACTCGCTACCACAGGGAGTAGTTGAGGTGAACAGCACAGATGGATTTATGAGGAAGCCACACAAGGGAGAAAGGAATGGGAGGATATGTTGATTGGGTTAATTGAAGTAGGGTGGGTGTGGGGCATAAACACCGGCATGGACCAGTTGGGCCGAATGGCCTGTTTCTGTGCTGTACATTCTATGTAACACCATGAACAGTCAATCAAAGGGAATCATCAGCACAACAGTCTTAAAGATTAAACAGCAGTACAAGAATTTCTAAAACATTCATCCATTCCATGTTCATGTCACCCCAGCTGTCTAAAGGGCCCTGCGCTACAGACCAATGTGAATTTGCTGGTGTCTCAGTAGGTGGGATGACCGAGTGAATCCCTTTCCACACATGGAGCAGGTGAATGGTCTCTCCCCAGTGTGAATTTGCTGGTGTGTCAGTAGGCTGGATGACCGAGTGAATCCCTTCCCACACACGGAGCAGGTGAATGGTCTCTTTCCTTCTTTCTCCAGCTGGTGTCTCTTCAGGCCCTTCGAACATTTAAAGGTCTTCCCACAGTCAGAACATTTAAATGGTCGCTCCTCAGTGTGAACTTGCTGGTGTACGCTCAGATTCCTGGAGCTTTTAAAGCTCATCCCACAGACAGAACATGTAAATGGTCTCTGATCGGAGTGAACTCGCTGGTGTTCCTTCAGATCCCCAGAGGTTTTAAAGCTCTTCCCACAGTCAGAACATTTAAATGGTCTCTCATCAGTGTGAACTCGCTGGTGTCTCAACAGGTTGGATGACTGAGTGAATCCCTCCTGACACATGGAGCAGGTGAATGCTGTCTCCCCAGTGTGAACTCGCTGGTGTCTCAACAGGTGGGAGGGCTGAGTGAATCTCTTCCCACACACGGAGCAGGTGAATGGCCTCTTTCCTGCTCTCTCCAGCTGGTGTCCCTTCAGCTCCTGGGACATTTGAAAACTTTTCCCACAGTCGGAGTGTTTCACCGGTCTCTCCCCAGTGTGAACTCGCTGGTGTGCCAGCAGATTCGAGGACCGAGTTAATCTCTTCCCACACACGGAGCAGGTGAACAGAATCTCTCCTGCTCTCTCCAGCTGGTGTCTCTTCAGATCCTGGGACCTTTTAATTTTCTTCCCACAGTCAGAACATTTAACCGGTCTCTCATCACTGTGAACAAACTGGTGTCTCAGGAGGGTGGCAGAATGAGAGAATCGCTTCAAAATAACGGAGCAGGTCAACGGTCTCTAATCCGTGTGGACAAGCTGGTGTCTCAGCAGCACGGAGGGTGCAATTAATCCCTGCCCACACACGGAGCGGGTTAAAGGTCTCTCCCTAGTGTGCACTTGCTGGTGTATCATTGGAGCGGATGGCTGAGTGAATCCCTTCCCACACACGGGGCCTGGGTTTCCCCCAGTGTGTGGCCACTGGTGTCGCTTCAGGTATTTGTAGATTTTGAAGCTCTTTCAGAACATTTAAAAGTTCTCTCCCCTGTGTGAACTCACGGGGGTGCCAACAGATTGGAGGAGCGACTGAATCAGTTCCTGATGAATCGCGTAACTCTGTCAGAATTTGAGGTGATGTTTGGTTTGAGCTTCCTGTCTGTAAATGCTCCACTTCTAAAACCCTGTAAAAGGAGTGTAGAAAGGGTAAGTGGGGAAGCAGGAATTTTTTTTGGCTTATTTTGCCTCAAAGAACAAACAGGGTCGAGCCGGTCCCACTGGTGTCCAGCCATGCCCACAATAACCAGCAGGCCAGAAACAGCCCAATCCACCTCACTGACTTGGCCCTGAAGTCAAATCAAGTCTCATCAACGTCTCATCAAATGACATCCTTTGTGACTGTGACAAAGGTAAACTATCTCTACTCGTCCTTCTTGACTTGTCTGCAGCCTTTGACACGGTTGACCACTCCATCCTTCTCCCAACGCCTCTCCACCGTCGTCCAGCTGGGTGGGACTGCACTCGCCTGGTTCCATTCTTATCTATCTAATCGTAGCCACAGAATCACCTGCAACGGCTTCTCTTCCCGCTCCCGCATCGTTACCTCTGGTGTCCCCCAAGGATCTATCCTTGGGCCCCTCCTATTTAGAGTCATAGAGTTATACAGCACAGAAGGAGGCCCTTCGGCCCATCGTGTCTGCACCGGCCATCAAGCCCTGTCTATTCTAATCCCATTTTCCAGCACTGGGTCCGTAGCCTTGTATGCTATGGCGTTTCACGTGCTCATCTAAATGCTTCTTGAATGTTGTGAGGGTTCCTGCCTCTACCACCCTTTCAGGCAGTGAGTTCCAGATTCCAACCACCCTCTGGGTGAAAAAGTTTTTCCTCAAATCCCCTCTAAACCTCCTGCCCCTTACCCTGAAACTATGTCCCCTGGTTATTGACCCCTCTACTAAGGGAAAAAGTTCCTTTCTATCTATCCCCCTCATAATTTTGTACACCTCAATCAGGTCCCCCCTCATCCTTCTCTGCTCTAAGGAAAACAACCCCAGCCTGTCCAGTCTCTCTTCATAGCTGAAGCACTCCAGCCCAGGTAACATCCTGGTGAATCTCCTCTGCACCCTCTCCAATGCAATCACATCCTTCCTATAGTGTGGCGACCAGAACTGCACACTGTATTCCAGCTGTGGCCTAACTAGCATTTTGTACAGCTCCATCATAACCTCCCTGCTCTTATATTCTATGCCTCAGCTAATGAAGGCAAGTATCCCATATGCATTTTTAACCACCTTATCGACCTGTCCTGCTGCGTTCAGGGATCTATGTACATGCACACCAAGGTCCCAGTGGATGTGGTGTATTTGGACTTCCAAAAGGCATTTGACAAGGTGCCACACAAAAGATTACTGCACAAGATAAAAAATCACGGGATTGGGGGTAATATAGTGGCATGGGTGGAAGATTGGCTATCTAACAGAAAATAGAGAGTGGGGATAAATGGTTCATTCTCGGGTTGGCAATCAGTAACTAGTGCTGTTCCGCAGGGGTTAGTGCTGGGACCCCAACTTTTTACAATCTATATGAATGATTTGGAGGAGGGGACCAAGTGCAACATATCCAAGTTTGCCGACGATACAAAGATGGGAGGGAAAGCAGTGAGTGAGGAGGACATAAAAAACCTGCAAAAGGACATAGACAGGCTAAGTGAGTGGGCAGAAATTTGGCAGATGGAATATAATGTTGGAAAGTGTGAGGTTATGCACTTTGGCAGAAAAAATCAAAGAGCAAGTTATTATCTAAATGGAAAGAAACTGCCAAGTGCTGCAGTACAAAGGGATCTGGGGGTCCTGGTGCATGAAACACAGAAGGTTAGTATGCAGGTACAGCAGGTGATCAGGAAGGCCAATGGAATCTTGGCTTTTATTGCAAGGGGGGTGGACTATAATAGCAGGGAAGTCTTGCTGCAGTTATACAGGGTATTGGTGAGGCTACACCTGGAATATTGCGTACAGTTTTGGTTTACATATTTAAGAAATGATATACTTGCTCTCGAGGCAGTTCAGAGAAGGTTCACTCGGTTGATTCTGGAGATGAGGGGGTTGACTTATGAGGAAAGGTTGAGTAGGTTGGGCCTCTACTCATTGGAATTCAGAAGAATGAGAGGCGATCTTATCGAAACGTATAAGATTGTGAGGGGGCTTGATCGGGTGGATGTGGGGAGGATGTTTCCACTGATGGGTGAGACTAGAACTAGGGGGCATAATCTTAGAATAAGGGGCTGCCCTTTCAAAACTGAGATGAGGAGAAACTTCTTCACTCAGAGGGTAGTAAATCTATGGAATTTGCTACCTCAGAGAGCTGTGGAAGCTGCGACATTAAATAAATTTAAAATGGAGATAGACAGTTTCCTAGCTGATAAGGGAATTAGGGGTTACGGGGAGCGGGCAGGGAAGTGGACGTGAGTCTAGGTTCGGATCAGCCACGATCCTATTGAATGGTGGAGCAGGCTCGAGGGGCCATATGGCCTACTCCTGCTTCTTATGTTCTTATTTAAGAATTATTATGTCCCTCTGATCCTCTGTCCTTCCTGGGGTCCGACCATTCATTGTGTATTCCCTTGCCTTGTTTGTCCTCCCAAAATGCATCACCTCACACTTTTCAGGGTTAAATTCCATTTGCCACTGTTCTGCCCATCTGACTAATCCGTCTATATCGTCCTGTAGCCTGAGGCTTCCCTCCTCACTATTTACCACTCCACCAATTTTCGTGTCATCAGCGAACTTACTGATCATACCTCCTACATTCATATCTCAATCATTAATGTACACTACAAACAGCAAAGGACCCAGCACCGATCCCTGCGGTACACCACTGGACACAGGCTTCCAGTCACAAAAACAACCTTCGACCATCACCCTCTGCCTCCTGCCACTAAGCCAATTTTGGATCCAATGTGCCAAATTGCCCTGGATCCCATGGGCTCTTACCTGCTCATCTAAATGCTGCCCCTTGGCGACATCATCCGAAAACACAGCGTCAGTTTCCACATGTACGCTGACGACACCCAGCTCTACCTCACCACCACTTCTCTCGACCCCCCCACGATCTCAAATCCGGTTCTGGGTGAGCAGAAATTTTCTCCAATTAAATATTGGGAAGACTAAAGCAATTGTTTTCAGTCCCTGCCACAAACTCTGTTCCCTAGCCACTGACTCCATCCCTCTCCCTAACATCTGTCTGAGGCTGAACCACACTGTTCACAACCTCGGTGTCATATCTGACCCTGAAATGAGCTTCCGAACACTTATCCGCAGCATAACAAAGACCGCCTATTTCCACCTCGGTAACATGGCCCGTCTCCGCCCCTGCCTAACTCATCCGCTGCTGAAACCCTCACCCGGGCCTTTGTTACCTCTGGACTCGACTATTCCAACACACTCCTGGCTGGCCTCCCACATTCTACCCCACGTATACTTGAGGTGATCCAAAACTACCCGTGTCGTAACTCAACGCCAAGTCCCATTCACCCATCACCCCTGTGCTCGCTGACCTACATTGGCTCCCGGTTAAGCAATGCTTCGATTTCAAAATTCTCATCCTTGTTTTCAAATCCCTCCATGGCCTCGCCCCTCCCTATCTTAGTTATTCCCTTCAGCCTCACAACCACCCGCCCCCCATGATAGAATCACAGAAAAATTACAGCACAGAAGGAGGCCATTCAGCCCACCTTGTCCGTGCCGGCCGATTAAGTGCTATCCACACTAATCCCACTTTCCAGCACTTGGTCCGTGGCCTTGTAGGTTACGGCACTTCAAGTGCACATCCAAGTACTTTTTAAATGTGATGAGAGTTTCTGCCTCTACCACCCTGTCAGGCAGTGAGTTCCAGACCCCCACCACCCACTGGGTGAAAACATTTCTCCTCAACTCCCCTCTAAACCTCCGACCAATTACTTTAAATCTACGCCCCCCTGGTTGTGGACCCCTCTGCCAAGGGAAATAGGTCCTTCCTATCTCGGCCCCTCAGAATTTTATACACCTCAATCAGGTCTCCCCTCAGCCTCCTCGGTTCCAAAGAAATCAACCTCCTCCCCCCCGAGACAACTGCGTTCCTCCAATTCTGCCCTCTTGAGCATCCCTGATTATAATCGCTCAACCATCAGTGGCCGTGTCTTCTGTTGCCTCGACCCTAAGCTCTGTAATTCCCTCCCTGAACCTCTCCGCCTCTCTTTCATAGAAAATAGGAGCAGGAGTCGGCCATTCGGCCCCTCGAGCCTGCTCCGCCATTCAATGAGATCATGGCTGATCAAAACCCACCTCTGTGACCAAGCTTTTGACCATCTGCCCTAATTTCTCCTTATGTGGCTCGGGGTCACATTTTTCAATGTCTTACAATACTCCTGTGCAGCGCCTTGGGACGATTTCCTATGTTAAAGGTGCTATAGAAATACAAGTTGTTGTTCTCATTGTTGGAGCTGAGCTCTGAACAGGCCCCGCCCCCTCCCCCTACTCCGCATGCACCGCTCCAAGGTGAGCGAGGGCTCTGAACAGGCCCCGCCCCTCCCCCTACTCCGCATGCGCCGCCGGGCCCCGCTCCCGAAGTTGAGCCGCTACCGTGCCTGCGCAGGGCCTCGCATTCTGGGTCGGCCCGGGCAACCGCAAGAGTCCGGATCACCGGCGGAAAGTGAGTTTTATCAGGGTTCTTTTTTTTTATATATAGCGGAGAGAAGTGCGGGCGGGGAGGTAAATAAAAATAAAACACAAACCGGACCGTCCCAGCGCCCTCCCGGCACCGAGCGGAGCGGATTGAGCGGCCGCAGCCCCTTGTCTTCTGCAGGGAGCCGGACTGGGGCACGTCATCAAATCCACGGCGGTGACTGACGGGAGCTCCGACCAATAGGGAGAGAGCGGGCGGAGCTTGGAGGACTAAGGTGGCGGCGGGTCCTCCAACCAATCGGAGTGTCCGAGGGGCGGGACTTCCACCGCCTGCTTCTCCCGCTGCTGAGACAAGTGGAATGCAGCAGAGGGCGCTCTTCTGAGTTTGGGGCTCAGGCCTGTTAGTGGACCAGTGCAGAGGGAACTTTACTCTGCACTGGGCTTTACTCCCTCAGCACTGCACTGGAGGGGCAGCACAGAGTTTTAGACTCGAGTCTCTGGAGTGGGACTTCAACCCACAACCTTCTGACTCAGAGGAGAGAGTGCTGCCGCCTGAGCCACGGCTGACACTCTGTATCTAACCCGTGCTGTACCTGCCCTGGGAGTGTTTGATGGGACAGTGTAGAGGGAGCTTTACTCTGTATCTAACCCGTGCTGTATCTGCCCTGGGAATGTTTGATGGGACAGTGTAGAGGGAGCTTTACTTTGTATCTAACCCGTGCTGTACCTGCCCTGGGAGCGTTTGATGGGACAGTGTAGAGGGAGCTTTACTCTGTATCTAACCCGTGCTGTATCTGCCCTGGGAATGTTTGATGGGACAGTGTAGAGGGAGCTTTACTTTGTATCTAACCCATGCTGTACCTGCCCTGGGAGTGTTTGATGGGACAGTGCAGAGGGAGCTTTACTCTGTATCTAACCCGTGCTGTACCTGCCCTGGGAGTGTTTGATGGGACAGTGCAGAGGGAGCTTTACTCTGTATCTAACCCGTGCTGTACCTGCCCTGGGAGTGTTTGATGGGACAGTGTAGAGGGAGCTTTACTCTGTATCTAACCCGTGCTGTACCTGCCCTGGGAGTGTTTGATGGGACAGTGTAGAGGGAGCTTTACTCTGTATCTAACCCGTGCTGTACCTGCCCTGGGAGTGTTTGACGGGACAGTGTAGAGGGAGCTTTACTCTGTATCTAACCCGTGCTGTACCTGCCCTGGGAGTGTTTGATGGGACAGTGTAGAGGGAGCTTTAGTCTATATCTAACCCGTGCTGCACCTGCGCTGGGAGTGTTTGATGGGACAGTGTAGAGGGAGCTTTACCCTGTATTCAACCCGTGCTGTACCTGCGCTGGAAGTGTTTGATGGGACAGTGTAGAAGGAGCTTTACTCTGTATTTAACCCGTGCTGTACCTGCCCTGGGACTGTTTGATGGGACAGTGTAGAGGGAGCTTTACTTTGTATCAACACCGTGCTGTACCTGCCCTGGGAGTGTTTGATGGGGCAGTGTAGAGGGAGCTTTACTCTGTATCTAAACCGTCCTGTGCCTGCCCTGGGAATGTTTGATGGGACAGTGTAGAGGGAGCTTTACTCTGTATCTAACCCGTGCTGCACCTGCCCTGGGAGTGTTTCATGGCACAGTGCAGAGGGAGCATTAATCTGTATCTAACCCGTGCTGTACCTGGCCTGGGAGTGTTTGGTGGGACAGTGTAGAGGGAGCTTTACTCTGTATCTAACCCGTGCTGTACCTGCCCTGGGAGTGTTTGATAGGACTTTGTAGAGGGAGCTTCAGTCTGTATCTAACCCATGCTGTACCTACCCTGGGAGTGTTTGATGGGACAGTGTAGAGGGATCTTTACTCTGTATCTAACCCGTGCTGTACCTACCCTGGGAGTGTTTGATGGGACAGCGTAGAGGGAGCATTACTCTGTATCTAACCTGTGCTGTACCTGCACTGGGAATGTTTGATTGGGCAGTGTAGAGGGAGCTTTACTCTGTATCTAACCCGTGCTGTACCTACCCTGGGAGCGTGTGATGGGACAATGTAGAGGGAGCTTTACTCTGTATCTGTCCCGTGCTGTACCTGCCCTGGGAGTCTTTGATGGGACAATGTAGAGGGTGCTTTACTCTGTATCTACCTGTGCTGTACCTGCCCTAGGAGTGTTTGATGGGACAGTGTAGAGGGAGCTTTACTCTGTATCTAACCCATGCTGTACCTGCCCTCGGTGTGGTTGATGGGACAGTGCAGAGGGAGCTTTACTCTGTATCTAACCCGTGACGTGCATGCCCTGGGAGTGTTTGATGGGACAGTGTAGAGGGAGCTTTACTCTGTATCTAACCCGTGCTGTACCTGCCCTGGGAGTGTTTGAAGGGACAGTGTAGAGGGAGCTTTACTCTGTATCTAACCCATGCTGTACCTGCCCTGGGAGTGTTTGATGAGACAGTCTAAAGGGAGCTTTACTTTGTATCAAACCAGTGATGTGCCTGCCCTGGGAGTGTTTGGTGGGACAGTGTAGAGGGAGCTTTACTCTGTATCTAACCCGTGATGTGCCTGCCCTGGGAGTGTTTGATTGGGCAGTGTAGAGGGAGCTTTGCTCTGTATCTAACCCGTGCTGTACCTGCCCTGGGAGCGTGTGATGGGACAATGTAGAGGGATCTTTACTCTGTATCTAACCCGTGCTGTACCTGCCCTGGGAGTATTTGATGGGACAGTGTAGAGGGAGCTTTACTCTGTATCTAACGCATCCTGTACCTGCCCTGGGAGTGTTTGATGGGACAGTGTAGAGGGAGCTTTACTCTGTATCTAACCCGTGCTGTACCTGACCTGGGAGTGCTTGATGGGACAGTGTAGAGGGAGCTTTACTCTGTATCTAACCCGTGCTGTACCTGCCCTGGGAGTGTTTGATGGGACAGTGTAGAGGGAGCTTTACTCTGTATCTAACCCGTGCTGTACCTGCCCTGGGCGTGTTTGATGGGACTTTGTAGATGGAGCTTTACTCTGTATCTAACCCCTGTTGTACCTGCCCTGGGAGTGTGTGATGGGACAGTGTAGAGGGAGCTTTACTCTGTTCTTCAGAGTTCTTTAATTGTTATTTCTCTTTAAATCATTCTTGATAAGATTACTTCAGCAGTTTAAGTAAAGGGGAAAAGTAAAATATTTGGGATTCTGTTGGTTTAAGAAGAGTAAAACAAGGTTACACTGCAGTAGGAGTAAATTGGCACAGCAGGCAGTGGAAACCAGATTTCTAACCAATCAGCAGGGGTGACTCATTTGGCTGTCAACAAACAAACAAACAGTATAAAAAGACCAGTCCTAGTGCGAGCAAGCACTGAGTGCGAGTCATCAAAGAGTGCTGTGAGTTTGGGTAAGTGTGAGTTTGGGTAAGTGGGGTGTTAGGTGCTCTTTTCAAACTTTAACTCTGTGGGTTGTAGTTAATAAGGCCTTTCTGGTGCAGAGTGACTGTTGGTAAACCATTTAACTGGTGTAACTAGAGGGATTGATTTAATTTAAATCCAATTAATTAAAGGGGATACTAGCATCTAAAATCGGGCAGAGGGTGTCCATAACTAACAATAAAAAATTTAATTAATTACATAGAATGGAGCAGGTGATGTGTTACTGTTGAGAGATGTGGGAGCCGGTGGACCCCATTGAGGCTCACGGTGATTACGTCTGTGACAAGTGTCTGCTGCTACAGGAACTCCAGCTCCGTGTTGATGAGCTGGAGTCTGAGCTTCAGACACTGCGACACATCAGGGAGGGGGAGAAGTACCTGGACTCTGTATCAGGAGGTGGTCACACCTATGAAGTTAATTAATTCAGATGTAGCCCATGGTCAGGGACAGGGCGGTGTGACTACGAGTGAGGCAGGTACGGGGATCCAGGAGGTAGATCTGGAGGAGCCGCAGCCCTTGCTCTTGTCCAACAGGTTTGAGGTTCTTACTCCCTGTGGGGACAGGAGCAGGGACTGCAGGGAGGATGAGCAACCTGGCCACAGCACCGTGGAACGGGGGGCCATTCAAGAGGGGTGAGTAAATAGAAATGTTGTAGTGGTAGGGGATTGTATTATTAGGGGGATAGATAGAGTTCTCTGCAGCCGAGAGCGAGAGTCCCGAAGGCTGTGTTGCCTACCCGGTGCCAGGGTTAAGGACATCTCCTCTGGGCTGGAAAGAAACTTGCAGTGGGAGGGGGTGGATCCAGTTGTCGTGGTCCATGTTGGTACAAACGACGTAGATAGGACTAGGAAGCCGGTTCTGTTAAAGGAGTATGAGCAGCTAGGGGTCAAATTAAAAAACAGAACCTCAAGGGCAAAAATGGATTATTACCTGAGCCACGAGCGAATTTGGCTAGGACAAATAAAATTAGAGAGTTAAATGCGTGGCTCAAAGACTGGTGTGGGAGAAATGGGTTTTGCTTCCTCGGACACTGGCACCAGTACTGGGGCAGGAGCGAGCTGTTCCGTTGGGATGGGCTTCACTTGGCCAGTGCTGGGACTAGAGTCCTGGCGGATCATATAACTAGGGCTGCAGAGAGGGCTTTAAACTAACTAGTGGGGGGGAGGTTCCTAGAGAGCAAATAATAAAAATGACAACAGAGAAGGTCATAGACTTAGGTAGCAGTGAGGAAATTAAAAACCAGAGCGTGTCAGAAACGGGCAGAAGGTATGGAGTAAAAGGCAAAGTAATAAAAAGGGCAAAAGCAGGAACTAAGTGTAGCCTGATCCTGCTCCTATTTCGTGTGTCTAATTCTGTTAGATTCAGGAGATGGTTCTGTGATAGTAGATTGGCGGTTAGGATCAGATCAGCCATGATCTTATTAAATGGCGGAGCAGGCTCGAGGGGCCGATTGGCCTACTCCTGCTCCTATTTCTTATGTTCTTATGTTCTTAAAACATATTTGAAAGTTCTCCATCTGAATGCACGTAGCATTCGTAACAAAATAGACGAGTTAATGACACAAATAACTACATATGGGTATGATCTTGTGGCCATTACAGAAACATGGCTGCAGGGTGACAATGCCTGGGAATTAAACATACCAGGTTATTTAACGATCAGGAAGGACAGGCAGGAAGGAAGGGGAGGTGGGGTGGCTATGTTAATAAAGGATGGAATCACTGTAATACAGAGAAATGATATTGGGTCAAAAGATCAGGATAATGAAACAGTTTGGGTGGAGGTAAGGAATAATAAGGGGAAAAAAACACTAGTGGGCATAGTCTATAGGCCTCCGAACAGTTGCAACTCTGTTGGACGGAGTATCAATCAGGAAATCGTTGAGGCTTGTAATAAGGGAACATCTATAATTATGGGGGATTTTAACTATCATATTAATTGGACAAATCAAATTGGGCAGGGCTGCCTTGAGGATGAGTTCATTGAGTGTATTAGGGATGGGTTTCTTGAGCAGTATGTAACTGAACCGACCAGGGGGCAAGCAACATTAGATCTGGTCCTCTGTAACGAGACAGGATTAATTAAAAATTTCCTAGTAAAGGATCCCCTTGGAATGAGTGACCATAACATGGTTGAATTCCATATTCAATTAGAGGGTGAGAAGGTTGGATCTCAAACAAGCGTGCTAAGCTTGAATAAAGGAGACTATGAAGGTATGAGAGCGGAATTGAGTAGAGTGGATTGGGAAAATAGATTAAAGGGTAACACGATACATGATCAGTGGTGTACATTTAAGGAATTATTTTACAACTTCCAAAAAATATAAATTCCACTGAGAAGAAAAGGGTGTAAAAGAAAAGACAGCCATCCATGGCTAAGAAAAGAAATTAAGGATAGTATTCGACTAAAAACAAGGGCATATAAGGTAGCCAAATCTAGTGGGAGGATAGAGGATTGGGAAAACTATAAAAGACAGCAAAAAATAACAAAAAGATTGATTAAGAAAGGGAAGATAGATGATGAAAGTAAATTAGCAAAAAATATAAAAACAGATAGTAAGAGTTTTTATAGCTATATAAAAAGAAAAAGGGTGGCTAAAGTAAATGTTGGTCCCTTAGAGGATGAGACCGGGAAATTAATGGTGGGAAAGATGGCAAAAACACTGAATGAATATTTTGTATCAGTCTTTACAGTAGAGGACACTAAGAATATCCCAACACTGGACAAACAGGGGGCTATAGGGGGGTAGGAGCTAAACACGATCAAAATCACTAAGGAAGTGGTACTCGGTAAAATAATGGGACTCAAGGCGGATAAATCACCTAGACCTGATGGCTTACATCCTAGGGTCTTGAGGGAAGTGGCGGTAGGGATTGTGGATGCATTGGTAATAATTTTCCAAAACTCCCTGGACTCAGCAAAGGTCCCGGCAGACTGGAAAACTGCTAATGTAACACCCTTATTTAAAAAGGGCAGTAGACAGAAGGCTGGAAACTATAGACCGGTCAGCCTAACATCTGTGGTAGGTAAAATTTTGGAGTCCATTATTAAGGAGACAGTAACAGGACATGTGGATAATCATAATTTAATAGGACAAAGTCAGCATGGTTTTATGAAGGGGAAGTCATGTTTGACAAATTTGCTGGAGTTCTTTGAGGAAGTAACATACAGGGTGGATAAAGGGGAACCAGTGGACGTAGTGTATTTAGACTTCCAAAAGGCATTGGACAAGGTGCCACACAAAAGATTATTGCTTAAGATAAAAAATCACGGGATTGGGGGTAATATTCTGGCATGGATAGAGGATTGGCTATCTAACAGAAGGCAGTGAGTTGGGATAAATGGTTCATTCTCAGACTGGCAATCAGTAACTAGTGGTGTTCCGCAGGGGTCAGTGCTGGGTCCCCAACTCTTTACAATCTATATTAATGATTTGGAGGAGGGGACCGAGTGTAACATATCAAAGTTTGCAGATGATACTAAGATGGGAGGAAAGTAGTGAGTGAGAAGGACATAAAAAACCTGCAAGGGGACATAGACAGGCTAAGTAAGTGGGCAGAGATTTGGCAGATGGAATACAATACTGGAAAATGTGAGGTTATGCACTTTGGCAGGAAAAATCGTAGAGCAAGTTATTATCTTAATGGCAAGAAACTGGAAAGTACTGAAGTACAAAGAGATCTCGGGGTCCTAGTGCACGAAACTCAAAAGGTTAGTATGCAGGTGCAGCAAGTGATTAAGAAGGCCAATGGAATGTTGGCTTTCATTGCTAGGGGGATAGAATATAAAAATAGGGAGGTATTGCTTCAGTTGTACAAGGTATTGGTGAGACCGCACCTGGAATACTGCATACAGTTTTGGTGTCCATACTTAAGAGAAGACATACTTGCTCTCGAGTCAGGACAAAGAAGGTTCACTCGGTTAATCCCGGGGATGTACATATGAGGAGAGGTTGAGTAGATTGGGACTCCACTCATTGGAGTTCAGAAGAATGAGAGGCGATCTTATTGAAACATATAAGATTATGAAGGGGTTGGATTGGGTGGATGCGGTGAGGGTGTTCCCGATGATGGGTGAAACTAGAACTAGGGGGCATAGTCTTAGAATAAGGGGCTGCTCTTTCAAAAGTGAGATGAGGAGGAACTACTTCACTCAGAGGGTGGTAGGTCCATGGAATATGCTGCCTCAAAAAGCTGTAGAAGCTACATCATTACATAAATTTAAAACAGAAATAGACAGTTTCCTAGAAGTAAAGGGAATTAAGGGTTAAGGGGAGCGGGCAGGAATTTGGACATGAGTCTAGGTTTGGATCGGACATGGCCCTGTGGGTAGCAGAGCGGGCCCAGGGGCCGTGTAGCCTGATCCTGCTCCTATTTCGTGTGTCTAATTCTGTTAGATTCAGGAGATGGTTCTGTGATAGTAGATTGGCAGTTAGGATCAGATCAGCCATGATCTTATTGAATGGCGGAGCAGGCTTGAGGGGCCGATTGGCCTACTCCTGCTCCTATTTCTTATGTTCTTATGTATCTAACCCATGCTGTACCTGCCCTGGTAGTGTTTGAAGGGACAGTGTAGAGGGAGCTTTACTCTGTATCTATCTGTGCTGTACCTGCCCTGGGATTGTTTGATGGGACAGTGTAGAGGGAGCTTTACCTTGTATCAAACCCGTGCTGTACCTGCCCTGGGAGTGTTTGATGGGGCAGTGTAGAGGGAGCTTTACTCTGTATCTAACCCGTGCTGTACCTGCCCTGGGAGTGTTTGATGGGACAGTGTAGAGGAAGCTTGACTCTGTATCTAACCCGTGCTGTACGTGCACTGGGAGTGTTTGATGGGACAGTGTAGAGGGAGCTTTACTCTGTATCTAACCCGTGCTGTACCTGCCCTGGGAGTGTTTGATGGGACAGTGTAGAGGGAGCTTTACTCTGTATATTGCGTTATAATATGTCGAGGAACCAACTAGAGAACAGGCCAACTTAGACTGGGTATTATGTAATGAGAAAGGATTAATTAGCAATCTTGTTGTGTGAGGCCCTTTGGGTTGGAGCGTTCATAATATGATAGAATTCTTCATTAAGATGGAGAGTGAAATAGTTGACTCAGAGACTAGGGTACTGAAGTTAAATAAAGGAGACTACGGTGTTATGAGGTGCAAGTTGGGTAGGATTGATTGGGGAATGTCGCTCAAAGGGTTGACGGTGGATGGGCAATGGCAAACCTTCAAAGATCGCATGGATGAACTACAGAATTTGTTCATCCTAGTTTGGCATAAAAATAAAACAAAAAAGGTGACTCAACCGTGGCTAACAAGGGAAATTAGGGATTGCATAAGATCCAAGGAAAGGACATATAAATTGGCTGCGGCATCGGCAGCGGGTGGAGGCGGAGCTGAGCGGCAGAGCGACTACAAGAGGCCCCAGAGGCTCAGGTAGGCCCCAGTGCGGCTTCGGCAGCGGGTGGAGGCGGAGCTGAGCGGCAGAGCGACTACAAGAGGCCCCAGAGGCTCAGGTAGGCCCCAGTGCGGCTTCGGCAGCGGGTGGAGGCGGAGCTGAGCGGCAGAGCGACTACAAGAGGCCCCAGAGGCTCAGGTAGGCCCCAGTGCGGCATCGGCAGCGGGTGGAGGCGGAGCTGAGCGGCAGAGCGACTACAAGAGGCCCCAGAGGCTCAGGTAGGCCCCAGTGTGGCATCGGCAGCGGGTGGAGGCGGAGCTGAGCGGCAGAGCGACTACAAGAGGCCCCAGAGGCTCAGGTAGGCCCCAGTGCGGCATCGGCAGCGGGTGGAGGCGGAGCTGAGCGGCAGAGCGACTACAAGAGGCCCCAGAGGCTCAGGTAGGCCCCAGTGCGGCATCGGCAGCGGGTGGAGGCGGAGTCGGGACCAGCGGGAGCAGCGAGGAGGAGCTCGGGAGAAAACCCGGCGACCAGCGAGGCCCGAGACCACAGCTGGGGCAGTCGGGAGAGCAGGAGGCCAGTAACTGCTGGGGCAGTCGGGAGAGCAGGAGGCCAGTAACTGGTGAGTTTAAAAGCTCACCTTTCGCGGGCTTTTTCTTTCACAGCTGGTGCAGTCGGGAGAGCAGGAGGCCAGTAACTCTTATATAGGTGGAGCTGTTGCTAAACCCGAAACACTACAGTGTAGTGTCTCCCACCCTTCCACCTCCTCTAACCTTTTAGGGGTTAGGGGAAGTTGAAAAGGTAGGTTCAATTTATTTTATTTCAGGAGCCTAACCTAGGTGGAAAAGGTTCCAGGACAGAAGGCGGCAGTGAAAATACAACACCAGAAAACAGGTAGGTGAGTACTTTCACAAACTTATTCTAAGTAGAATTCAATAATTAAGCTAAATCGTAGCAAATAAAAGGGTATTGTAAGGGTTAAGTCATGGAAGGGCAGCTCGGACCCGTGTCATGCTTCTCCTGTGCCATGTGGGAAATCAGGGACACTGTCCCTGACAACTATGTGTGCAGGAAGTGTGTCCAGCTGCAGCTCCTAGCAGACCGCATGGCGGCGCTGGAGCTGCGAATGGACTCACTCTGGAGCATACGCGATGCTGAGGATGTTGTGGATAGCACATTCAGTGAGTTGGTCACACCGCAGGTAAAGGCTAGCTCAGACAGTAAATGGGTGACCAAAAGGCAGGGTAAAGGCAGGAAGGTAGTGCAGGAGTCACCTGCGGTCATCTCCCTCCAAAACAGGTTTACCGTTTTGGGTACTGTTGGGGGAGATGACTTATCAGGGGAAGGCACCAGCAGCCAGGTTCAGGGCACCATGAGTGGCTCTGCTGCACAGAAGGGCGGGAAAAAGAGGGATAGGGCTATAGTGATAGGGGATTCAATTGTAAGGGGGATAGATAGGAGTTTCTGTGGCCGAGACCGAGACTCCAAGATGGTATGTTGCCTCCCTGGTGCAAGGGTCAAGGATGTCTCGGAGCGGGTGCAGAGCATTCTGAAGGGGGAGGGGGATCAGCCAGTTGTCGTGGTACATGTAGGTACCAACGATGTAGGTAAAAAGAGGGAGGAGGTCCTACAAGCTGAATTTAGGGAGTTAGGAGCTAAATTGAAAAGTAGGACCTCAAAGGTAGTAATCTCTGGATTGCTACCAGTGCCACGAGCTAATAAGTTTAGAGAGAGTAAGATAGATAAGCTAAATACGTGGCTTGAGCAGTGGTGCAAGGGAGAGGGATTTAAATTCTTGAGGCATTGGAACCAGTTCTTGGGGAGGAGTGACCTGTACCAAGGGGACGGTCTACACCTGAACTGTGAGGGAGCCGATGTCCTCGGGGTAATATTTTCTAGGGCGGTTCGGGAGGATTTAAACTAATTTGGCAGGGGGATGGGAACCTAGGTAGTGGAAAAGAGGGAAGTCATATGAAGTCAGAAATAGATGGTAGAAAGGTGAGAAGCAATAAGCAAAGGAGAGAAACACAAAGGGCCAAACTAATTCATAATGAGAGTGTGAAAAAAGCAAGCCTGAAGGCTTTGTATCTTAATGCTAGAAGCATTAGGAACAAGGTGGATGAATTAGTTGTGCAAATAGAGGTAAACAAGTATGATTTGATTGGGATTACAGAAACGTGGCTGCAGGGTGGGCAAGGCTGGGAACTTAACATCCAGGGATATACAATATTTAGGAAGGATCGGCAAAAAGGTAGGGGAGGTGGGGTAGCATTGCTGGTAAAGGAGGGGATTAATGCAATGGAAAGGAAGGATATTAACTCGGATGAAACGGAATCTGTATGGGTAGAAATGAGAAATAGCAAGGGGAGGAAAACGTTAGTGGGTGTGATATATAGGCCTCCAAATAGTAATATGGAGGTGAGGGAAGGCATAAAAAGGGAAATTAGAGAAGCGTGCAATAAGAGCACAGCTGTCATCATGGGTGACTTTAATTTACATATTGATTGGACTACCCAAATTAGTAAAAATTCTGAGGAGGAGGAATTCCTGGAATGTTTTCGGGACGGTTATCTGGACCAATATGTCGAGGAGCCGACTCGACATCAGGCCATTTTAGACTGGGTATTGTGCAATGAGAAGGGACTTATCAGCAATCTTCTTGTACGAGGCCCCTTGGGTCAGAGCGATCATAATATGATCGAGCTCTCAGTCGAGATGGAGAGTGAGGAAATTGAATCAGAGACTAAGGTCCAGAACTTAAATAAAGGGAATTACGAGGGTATGAGACGGGAATTGGGTAAGATTGATTGGGTGGTGTTTCTGGGGGGATTGACAGTGGATAGACAATGGCAAGCATTCAAAGATAGAATGGAAGAATTCCAGAACATGTTTATACCGGTTTGGCATAAAAATAAACCTAAAAAGGTGACTCAACCGTGGATAACGAGGGAAATTAGGGACAGCATAAAATCAAAAAAAAGGGCATATCAACTGGCAAAAAAAAGCACCAGACCGGAAGATTGGGGGCAGTACAGGATACAGCAAAAGAGGACAAAGGGATTAATCAGGAAGGGGAAAATAGAATACGAAAGTAAACTTGCAGCAAACATAAAGACAGACTGCAAAAGCTTTTATCGGTATATCAGGAGGAAAAGACTGGTAAAATCCCAAGTCGGTCCCTTGCAGTCCGATTCGGGAGAATATATAATGGAGAATAAGGAAATGGCAGACCAATTAAACTCATACTTTGGTTCTGTATTCACAAAGGAGGACACAAATAACCTCCCAGGAATATCGACAAACATAGGGACTAATGAGAGGGAGGAGCTGACAGAAATTAGTATCTCTAGGGATATGGTGTTGGGTAAGTTGAGGGGACTGAAGGCCGACAAATCCCCGGGGCCTGATAAACTACATCCTAGGGTACTTAAGGAGGTGGCCCTGGAGATAGCAGATGCTCTAAGGATCATCTTCCGGAACTCCATTGACTCGGGAACAGTACCCGTGGATTGGAGGGTAGCTAATGTTACCCCAATATTTAAAAAGGGGGGTAGAGAGAAAGCAGGGAATTATAGACCAGTAAGCCTTACATCGGTTGTGGGCAAAATGCTAGAGTCCATTATTAAGGATAAAATAGCGGAGCACTTGACAAATGGGGAAAGGATCGGACAGAGTCAACATGGATTTACAAAGGGTAAATCGTGTTTGACTAATCTGCTGGAATTTTTTGAGGAAGTAACTGGTAAAATAGATGGGGGAGAGCCAGTGGATGTGGTGTACCTTGACTTCCAGAAAGCCTTCGATAAGGTTCCACACAAAAGATTATCATGCAAAATTAAGGCTCATGGGATTGGGGGCAAAGTATTAACGTGGATAGAGAACTGGCTGGCGGATAGAAAACAGAGAGTTGGAATAAACGGCTCGTTTTCGGAGTGGCAGGCAGTGACCAGCGGGGTGCCGCAAGGATCTGTCCTGGGACCCCAGCTGTTCACAATATATATAAATGATCTGGATCAGGGAATTGAATGCAATATTTCCAAATTCGCTGACGACACTAAACTAGGAGGAGGGGTGGGCTCTGATGAGGATGTCAGGAGGCTACAGTGCGATTTGGACAGGTTGGGGGAATGGGCGGATACGTGGCAGATGCACTATAATGTGGATAAATGCGAGGTTATCCACTTTGGGGGTAAAAACAGGAGGGTGGATTATTATCTAAATGGCAATAGATTGGGAGATGGGGAAGTGCAGAGGGACCTGGGTGTTCTTGTGCACCAGTCACTGAAGGAGAGCATGCAGGTGCAACAGGCGATTAAGAAGGCAAATGGTATGTTGGCCTTCATATCAAGGGGGTTCGAGTATAGGAATAGGGATACCTTACTACAGCTGTACAAGGTGCTGGTGAGACCGCATCTGGAGTATTGTGTACAGTTTTGGTCGCCCCATCTGCGGAAGGATGTTCTTGCCATGGAAAGAGTGCAGCGGCGATTCACCAGGCTGATACCTGGAATGGCGGGAATGACCTACGAGGAGAGATTGAATAGTTTGGGCTTGTACTCACTGGAGTTTAGAAGATTGAGGGGGGATCTCATCGAAACATATAAAATTATGGCAGGCCTGGACAGGCTGAATTCAGAGAGAATGTTTCCAATGGCAGGGGAGCACAGAACCAGGGGCCACAGTCTAAAAATAGCGGGCAAATCATTTAAAACAGAGATGAGGAAGAATTTCTTCACTCAAAGAGTGGTGAGCCTGTGGAATTCCCTGCCACAGAGGGCTGTGAAGGCTAAATCAATAAATATTTTCAAGAGAGAATTGGATATATTTCTGAATGCTAAGGGGATTAAGGGTTACGGAGAAAAGGCGGGGACGGGGTACTGAACTGGTAAGATCAGCTATGATCTCAGACGAAGATCAGCCATGATCTCATTGAATGGCGGAGCAGGCTCGAAGGGCCGAATGGCCTACTCCTGTTCCTATCTCTATGATTCTATGAAAAAGCAGTAAACCTGAGGATTGGGAGCAGTTTAGGATTCAACAAAGGAGGACAAAGGGATTAATTAAGAGGGGGAAAATAGAGTATGAGAGTAAGCTTGCAGGGAACATAAAAACTGACTGTAAAAGCTTTTATAGATATGTGAAGAGAAAAAGATTGGTGAAGTCAAGCGTAGGTCCCTTGCAGTCAGAATCAGGGGAATTTATAATGGGAAACAAAGAAATGGCAGACCAATTAAATACATACTTTGGTTCTGTCTTCACAAAGGAGGACACAAATAACCTCCCAGAGATGTCGGGGAACATAGGGTGTAATGAAAGGGAGGAACTGATAGAAATCAGTATTTGTAGGGAAATGGTGTTAGGGAACTTGATGGGATTGAGGGCCGATAAATCCCCAGGGCCTGATAATCTCCATCCTAGGGTACTTAAGGAAGTGGCCCTAGAAATAGTAGATGCATTGCTGGTCATCTTCCAAAATTCGATAGACTCTGAAACAGTACCCATGGATTGGCGGGTAGCTAATGTTACCCCACTATTCAAAAAAGGTGGTAGAGAGAAAACGGGGAATTACAGACCGGTAAGCCTGACATCGGTAGTGGGGAAAATGCTAGAGTCCATTATAAATGATGTAATAGCAGAGCACTTGGAAAAAAGCGACCGGATCGGACAAAGTCAACATGGCTTTACAAAAGGTAAATCGTGCTTGACTAATCTATTGGAATTTTTTGAGGATGTAACTGGTAAATTGATTGGGGAGAACCAGCAGATGTGGTGTCTTTGGACTTTCAGAAGGCTTTCGATAAGGTCCCGCATAAGGCAGAAACTCTCATCACATTTAAAAAGTACTTGGATATGCACTTGAAGTGCTGTAACCTACAAGGCTACGGACCAAGTGCTGGAAAGTGGGATTAGGGTGGATAGCTCTTTCTCGGCTGGCACGGACAAGATGGGCCGAATGGCCTCCTTCTGTGGTGTAAATTTCTATAATTCTATGAATTGTAGTTAAAGGGACAGACACCCCACAAACTCCGTTCCCTAGCCACTGACTCCATCCCTCTCCCTAACATTTGTCTGAGGCTGAACATAGAAACATAGAAGAGAGGAGCATTCAGCCCCTCGAGTCTGCTCCGCCATTCAATGAGATCATGGCTGATCATCCAAATTGAGTACCCTGTCCCTGCCTTCTCTCCATATCCCTTGATCCCTTTAGCCTTAAGAAATATATCCAACTCCTTCTTGAATATATTTAATGAACTGGCCTCTACTGCCTTCTGTGGCAGAGAATTCCACAGGTTCACCACTCTCTGGGTGAAGAAATTCCTCCTCATCTCTGTCCTAAATGACTTACCCCTTATCCTTAGACTGTGACCCATGGTTCTCGACTCCCCTGCCATCGGGAACATCGTTCCTGCATCTAGTCTGACCAGTCCTGTTAGAATTTTATAAGTTTCAATGAGATCCCCTCTCATTCTTCTAAACTCCAGCGAGTATGAGCCCAATCGAACCACTCTCCTCATACATCATTCCTGACATCCCAGGTATCAGCCTGGTGAATCTTCACTGCACTCTCTCCATGACAAGAACATCCTTCCTCAGATAAGGCGACCAAAACTGCACACAATACTCAAGATGTGGTCTCACCAAGGCCCTGTACAACTGCAGCAAGACATCCTTGTTCCTGTACTCGAACCCTCTCGCTACGAAGGCCAACATACTATTTGCCTTCTGAGGCGCCTGCTGCACCTGCATGCTTACCTTCAGCGACTGGTGCACAAGGACACCCAGGTCTCGTTGCACTTCCCCTTCTCCCAATCTATTGCCAGTCAGATAATAATCTGCCTTCCTGTTTTTGACACCAAAGTGGATAACCTCGCATTTATCCACGTTATATTGCATCCGCCATGCTTCTGCCCAATCACCCAACCTGTCCAAATCATACTGGAGTTTCTCGACATCCTCCTCACAGCACACATGCCCACCCAGCTTTGTGTCATCTGCAAACTTGGAGATATTACATCTAGTTCCCTCGTCCAGGTCATTAATATATATTGTGAATAACTGGGGTCCAAGGACCGATCCCTGCGGTACCCCACTAGTCACTGCCTGCCACTCGGAAAAAGACCTGTTTCTTCCAACTCTTGGCTTTCTGCCTGCCAACCAGTTCTCTATCCAAGTCAATACCTTGCCCCCAATCCCAAGTGCCTTAACTTTACACGCTGTCGAACGCCTTTTGGAAATCCATGTACACCATGTTAGCTGCATTGCCCTCATCAACCCTCTCTGTTACCTCATCAAAAACCTCAATCAGAATCAGAGCAGCCGGGCCCGGCGGACGTGCGGCCAGAGCCCCGGCACCAGGAAACCCAGAGTGCAGCGCCTCCCCCATCCGAGCCGCCGCTTCCCGGTTTCTTCAGCCTGTTCCACCGAGTCCGACTCGGGACAAAGGACAGGAGCAAGGCTCCCAGAATGGCCCGCGGCCCCGGGGAGCATGCGCACTCTCAGCGGGGAAATCAGCGCGTTGGATAGAGCAGTTTCTGGGGCGCGGGGCATTGTGGGTGCTGCGGCCGCCATTCGTCAGCGGCTGTCGGGAAGTTTTATTGCAGGTGACGGAAGGTAGATCCCTGGCCTCCTGTATAGGTCTTTTTGTTGCAGCAGTTTGAGCTGGAGTGGAGATGGAGGAGAAGCTGCTGGGTTTTCGATGGAATCTGGAACAGTACCCATGGATTGGAGGGTAGCTAATGTTACCCCATTATTCAAAAAAGGTGGTAGAGAGAAAACGGGGAATTACAGACCGGTAAGCCTGACATCGGTAGTGGGGAAAATGCTAGAGTCCATTATAAAAGATGTAATAGCAGAGCACTTGGAAAACAGTGACAGGATCGGACAAAGTCAACATGGATTTACAAAAGGTAAATCGTGCTTGACTAATCTACTGGAATTTTTAGAGGATGTAACTAGTAAAATAGATAAGGGAGAACCAGTGGATGTATTTGGACTTTCAGAAGGCTTTCGATAAGGTCCCACATAAGAGATTAGTGTGTAAATTTAAGGCACATGGGATTGGGGGGCAAGGTATTGACTTGGATAGAGAACTGGTTGGCAGATAGAAAGCAAAGAGTTGGAATAAACGGCTCTTTTTCCGAGTGGCAGGCAGTGACTAGTGGGGTACCGCAGGGATCGGTCCTTGGACCCCAGCTATTCACAATATATATTAATGGTCCAGACAAGGGAACTAGATGTAATATCTCCAAATTTGCAGATGACACAAAGCTGGGTGGGCGTGTGTGCTGTGAGGAGGATGCCGAGAAACTACAGGATGATTTGGACAGGTTGGGTGATTGGGCAGAAGCATGGCAGATGCAATATAATGTGGATAAATGCAAGGTTATCCACTTTGGTGTCAAAAACAGGAAGGCAGATCATCTGAACAGCAATAGATTGGGAGAAGGGGAAGTGTAACGAGACCTGGGTGTCCTTGTGCACCAGTCGCTGAAGGTAAGCATGCAGGTGCAGCAGGTGGTTAAGAAAGCAAATGGTATGTTGGCCTTCATAGCGAGAGGGTTTGAGTACAGGAACAAGGATGTCTTGCTGCAGTTGTGCAGGGCCTTGGTGAGACCACATCTTGAGCATTGTGTGCGGTTTTGGTCGCCTTATCTGAGGAAGGATATTCTTGCCATGGAAGGAGTCCAGCCAAGATTCACCAGGCTGATACCTGGGATGGCAGGAATGAAGTATGAGGAGAGATTGGGTCGATTGGGCTTGTACTTGCAGGAGTAGGCCGTTTTCTCTCTACCACCTTTTTTGAACAGTCGGGTAACATTAGCTGCCCGCCAATCCATGGGTACTGTTCCAGAGTCTATCGAATTTTGGAAGATGACCAGCAATGCATCTACTATTTCTAGGGCCACTTCCTTAAGTACCCTAGGATGTAGATTATCTTCTATGTATTCAATCTTTCCTTGTAGCTGAAATTCTCTGGTCCTGGCAACATCCTTGTACATCTCCCGTCTCTATCAGTCACATCTTTCCTGCAATGGGGCGAGCAGAACTGCACGCAGCACTCTAGCCGGTGGCCTAACTGGTGTTTTGTACAGTTCAAGCAGAACCTCCCTGCTCTTACATGATACAGAAAGAGGCACTGCCCCTTTAAATACCTGGGGGTCACCCATTCCCCTTTAAATGGCCAAGCAATAATTTTTTTGTCGAAAAGGGGCCGCAATCCCCTTTGACTCACCCCCCACCCTCTCACCCACCACAAATACTCACAAGAGCGAGGAGGAAGAATGCTGGTCTTTGTCCCTTTAAAAGTGGCTGCCCACCAAAATGTTCACAGCACCAGGGCTCTTTGTTCTGGATAAAAGTCAAAAAGAGAAAAGGTTCACTTATTTTTAAATGAATGCAGTTGATTAATAGCCTTGCAATAAAGGTAATGCAAAGGACTAAACACTCACAAGCTAGGTTTTTTCCACCTCCTCCTCTTCCCTTTAACAGCTCCTGCAGACAATGAAAGCAGGAAAGCGGCCTGCAGCCCACCGAGGTCCCGCCCCCCTCCCTCCCGCGCCGCCATTGGTTGGAGGACCGTCCTCCCAGCGTTTTCTGCGCTCCTGATTGGCGGGCGCCTCGCGTCAACCACCCCCCTCTCTGATTACGCGCTGACGCCAGCACGCAACGCCAAGGTTGGCTCGGCGCACGCCACCGCAAGGTAAAAAAAAGATACCCCACACAAATGAGGAAGAACAAAAATAATAATAATCGCACTTTAGAGGGGAGGAGGTTGGGGGAATTAATGAGTGTTTTCAATTTGTTTCGCAAAAAAAAATATTTGAAAAGCTTCCCAACGGTGCGAGGCGGGCTGCGCATGCGCTCCAGCCAGCCTTTGTCTCCCCCACGTGGGCCCGGGGCCCGTACACGCCCACTTGCCTTCCCCTGCACCAATCACAGCGCGGGCAGGCGCTTCTAGCAATCGTCACCTGTCAATCACCCACCCTTCACCCTCGTGGTGTCGATTGACAGCGGTGTCAGCCAATGAGGTGCAGGAAGAGGCGGAATCAGCAGCCGGGGTAAAGTAAACTGATGGGGAATCGATTTAAATCGAGGTGGTGGGGGAGCGGAGAGCGAGATTATAAAGTAAAAAATACGAGAAAAACCAAACCTGAGATTCGGACGGGAGCGCTGAGCTGGGAGGACTGAACTGGGCGGCCTGGTCCTCCAACCAATGGCGGCGCGGCAAGGGGGCGGGGCCTCCTCTCCAGCTCAGGTGCGCTGGGGCCGATTGTGACGCGCTGTCCCCAGGTGAGAGCAGCTCAGTCAGCACAGAGCTGGGGCTGGAATCTGGGAGAGGGGCACAAGCTTCACAATACAAGCTGCTTTCAAATGCACAATTGTTTCCAACAGACAGCCTGGGTCACTCTGCAAAAAAAACTGTTTAATAATTCATCATAACTCCCTGCTTTAGGAGAGGCGTAGAGTGCAAAAGCAAGGAAGTTATGATGAAACTGTGTAAAAGACTGGAGTCAGCTGTGGCTCAGTGGATAGCAGAGTCAGAAGGTTGTGGGTTCAAATCCCGCTCCAGGGACTTGAGCACATAAAGCGAGGCTGACACTCCAGTGCGGTGCTGAGGGAGCGCCGCACTGTTGGAGGGGCAGTACTGAGGGAGCGCCGCACTGTCGGAGGGGCAGTACTGAGGGAGCCCCGCACTGTCGGAGGGGCAGTGCTGAGGGAGTGCCGCACTGTCGGAGGGGCAGTACTGAGGGAGCGCCGCACTGTCGGAGGGGCAGTACTGAGGGAGCGCCGCACTGTCGGAGGGGCAGTACTGAGGGAGCGCCGCACTGTCGGAGGGTCAGTACTGAGGGAGCGCCGCACTGTCGGAGGGGCAGTACTGAGGGAGTGCCGCACTGTCGGAGGGGCAGTACTGAGGGAGCGCCGCACTGTCGGAGGGGCAGTACTGAGGGAGCGCCGCACTGTCGGAGGGGCAATGCTGAGGGAGAGCCGCATTGTCGGAGGAGCAGTAATGAAGGAGCGCTGCAGTGTCGGAGGTGCCGTCCTACGGATGAGACGTTAAACCGAGGCCCCCGTCTGCCCCCTCAGGTGGATGTAAAAGATCCCGTGGTGCTATTTCGAAGAAGTTATCCCCGGTGTTTTGAGCCCAATATTTATCCCTCAATCAACATGATGAAAAAACAGATTATCTGGTCATTATCACATTGCTGTTTGTGGGAGCTTGCTGTGTGCCAATTGGCTGCCGCGTTTCCCACATTACAACAGTGACTACACTTCAAAAGTACTTAATTGGCTGTAAAGCGCTTTGGGATGTCCGGTGGTCGTGAAAGGCAGTTAAGAAGGCAAATGGTATGCTGGCCTTCATTACAAGAGGATTTGAGTACAGGAGTAAAGAAGTCTTACTCCAATTATATCTTCTTCTTTCTTCTTAGGCAGTCCCTCGGAACCGAGGATGACTTGCTTCCACATTAAGAATGAGTTCTCAGGTGTAAGGGTAAACAGGGAGAGCTTCTTCTCCCCGAGACGGACCCTCTGATATAAAGGGTCGACTGGATCCATGTTTATCTGTAATTTAAACAGAGGTCTGGTCGTCTTCCGAGCTCTTTCCCCTAGAGGAGAGGGTAGAATGGGGGTCTTTAGTGTTAAATGGTTTCACCTGGGTCCATTGCTTCCATCGCATACCCATCGGTTCCTGTCGTCAAACACACGTATCACTTGTCATTAATGCAGTGTATGGCCCCATTCAACGGGCCCCATTCCCTTTCTTCCGATAACTTGCGTCATTACTTGTTGACCTATTCTGGGCAACTCGTCTGGTTTAAGTCCAGCATTCTGCCTTTCTAGATCTTTAATCTGTTGTTGGTTCTTTACTTCTTTATTTAGTGCTTGTACCTCCTGATTTAGTTGTACTAAGTATCGCCTTAATCTATCTTGTACTGGTCCTGGTTCACCAGTCGCTGAAGGTAAGCATGCAGGTGAAGCAGGCGGTTAAGAAGGCAAATGGTATGTTGGCCTTCGTAGCGAGAGGGTTTGCGTAAAGGAACAAGGATGTCTTGCTGCAGTTGTACAGGACCTTGGTGAGACCACACCTTGAGTATTGTGTGCAGTTTTGTTTGCCTTATCTGAGGAAGGATATTCTTGCCATGGAGGGAGTGCAGCGAAGATTCACCAGGCTGATACCTGGGATGGCAGGAATGATGTATGAGGAGAGATTGGGTCGATTGGACTTATAGTCGCTGGAGTTTAGAAGAATGAGAGGGGATCTCATTGAAACTTATAAAATTCTAACAGGACTAGACAGACTAGACGCAGGAAGGATGTTCCCGATGGTCAGGGAGTCCAGGACCGGGGGTCACAGCCTAAGGATAAGGGGTAAGCCATTTAGGACAGAGATGAGGAAGAATTTATTCACCCAGAGAGTGGTGAACCTGTGGAATTCTCTACCACAGAAGGCAGTAGAGGCCAATTGATTAAATATATTCAAGAAGGAGTTGGATATATTTCTTAAGGCTAAAGGGATATGGGGAGAAGGCAGGGACAGGGTACTGAATTTGGATGATCAGCCATGATCTCATTGAATGGCGGAGCAGGTTCAAGGGGCCGAATGGCCTACTCCTGCTCCTATCTTCTATGTTTCTAACTCTTTGCTTCCTGTCTGCCAACCAGTTCTCTATCCAAGTCAATACCTTGCCCCCAATCCCATGTGCCTTAACTTTACACTTTAATCTCTTATGCGGGACCTTATCGAAAGCCTTCTGAAAGTCCAAATACACCACATCCACTGGTTCTCCCTTATCTATTCCACCAGTTACATCCTCAAAAAATTCCAGTAGATTAGTCAAGCACGATTTACCTTTTGTAAATCCATGTTGACTTTGTCCGATCCTGTCACTGTTTTCCAAGTGCTCTGCTATTACATCTTTTATAATGGACTCGAGCATTTTCCCCACTACCGATGTCAGGCTTACCGGTCTATAATTCCCCGTTTTCTCTCTACCACCTTTTTTGAATAGTGAGGTAACATTAGCTACCCTCCAATCCATGAGAACTGTTCCAGTCTATCGAATTTTGGAAGATGACCAGCAATTCTGTCCCTCTAGTGCTACTTGTCTCTCCCAGTCCTCTCTTCACCTTGTTTCTCCTCTCTAATGTTTCATCCTGGTGCCCATCCCCCTGTCAAATTAATTTAAACCCTCCCCCACAGCACTAGTTAACCGTCCCATGAGGACATTGGTCCCAGCTCTGTTGAGGTGCAACCCGTCCACCTTGGACAGGTCCCTCCTGCCCCAGAACTGGTCCCTCCTGCCCCAGGAATCTGAAGTCCTGCAATATTTCTCTTTCAGGTACTTATCCAATTCCCTTTTGAAAGCGGTGATTGAATCTGCCTCCACCACCCTTTCAGGCAGTGCATTCCAGATCCTAATCACTCGCTGCGTTAAAAAGTTTTTCCTCATGTCGCCTTTGGTTCTTTTGTCAATCAGCTTAAATCTGTGTCCTCTGGTTCTCGACCCCTCTGCCAATTAGAAGAGTTTCTCTCTATCTACTCTGTCCAGACCCCTCTTGATTTTGAACACCTCTATCAAATCTCCTCTCAATCTTCTCTGTTCCAAGGAGAACAACCCCAGCTTCTCCAGTCTATCCATGTAACTGAAGCCCCTCATCCCTGGAATCATTCTCGTAAATCTTTTCTGCACCCTCTCTAAGGCCTTCACATCCTTCCTAAAGTGCGGTGCCCAGAATTGGACACAATACTCCAGTTGAGGCTGAACTAGTGTTTTATAAAGGTTCATCATAATTTCAACACTTCTGTACTCTATACCTCTATTCATGAAGCCCAGGTTCCCGTAAGCTTTTTGAACTGCTTTCTCAACCTGCCCTGCCACCTTCAATGATTTGTGCACATATACCCCCAGGTCTCTCTGTTCATGCACCCACTTTAGGATTGTACCCTTTAGTTTAGATTTCCTCTCCTCATTCTTTCTACCAAAATGTATCACTTCACATTTTTCTGCATTAAATTTAATCTGTCACGTGTCCGCCCATTCCACCAGCCTGTCTATGTCCTCTTGAAGTCTATCACTATCTTCCTCACTGTTCACTATACTTCCAAGTTCTGTGTCATCTGCAAATTTTGAAATTGTGCCTCGTACACCCACATCCAAGTCTTTAATATAGATCAAGAAAAGCAGTGGCCCTAGAACCGACCCCTGGGGAACACCACTGTGTACCTTCCTCCAGTCTGAAAAACAACCATTCACCACTACTCACTGTTTCCTGTCACTTAGCCAATTCCCTATCCATGCAGCCACTGTCCCTTTTACTCCATGGGCTTCAACTTTGCTGGTAAGCCTATTATGTGTCACTTTGTCGAACGCCTTTTGGAAATCCATGCACACCACGTTAACCGCATTGCCCTCATCAACCCTCTCTGTTACCTCATCAAAAAACTCCATCAAGTTGGTTGAACACGATTTACCTTTAACAAATCCGTGCTGGCTTTCCTTAATTAATCCACACTGTTAGTTTTGTCCCTGATTTTTGTTTCTAAAAGCTTCCCCACTCCCGAGGTCAAACTGACTGGCCCGTGGTTGCTGGGTTTGTCCTTACACCCTTTTTTGAACAAGGGTGTAACATTTGCAATTCTCCAGTCCTCTGGCACCACCCCAGTTTCTAATGAGGATTTGGAAGGTTATGGCCAGTACCTCCGCAATTTCTTCCTTCACTTCCCTCAGCGTACTAGGATGCCTCCCATCCGGTCCTGGTGACTTCTCTACTTTAAGTACAGCCAGCCTTTCTAGTACCTTGTCTTTATCAATTTTATCCCATCCAGTATCTCCTCGACCTCCTCCTTCACTATGTCTATGGCAGCATCTTCTTCCTTGGTGAAGACAGATGCAAAGTAATGATTTAGTACCTCAGCCTTACCCTCTGCCTCCGTGCGTAGGTCTCCTTTTTGGTCCCTAATCGGCCCCACCCCTCCTCTTACTACCTGTTTACTATTTATATGCCTATAGAAGACTTTTGGATTACCTTTTATGTTAGCTGCCATTCTATTCTCATGCTCTCTCTTTGCCCCTCGTATTTTCTTTTTCACTTCTCCTCTGAACTTTCTATATTTAGCCTGATTCTCAGATGTATTCTCGACCTGACATCTGTCATACACGCTCTTTTTCTGCTTCATCTTACTCTCTATCTCTTTCGTCATCCAGGGAGCTCTGACTTTAGTTGCCCTACATTTCCCCCTAGTGGGAATGTACCTCGACTGTACCTGAATTATTTCCTCTTTAAAGGCAGCCCATTGTTCCTCTACAGTTTTTCCTGCCAATCTTTGATTTCAATTTACCCGGGCCAGATCCATTCTCATCCCACTGAAATTGGCCTCGCCCCACAGTGCAGTGGATGCGCTCTAGACTGCACTCCCCCCGAGGTGTCGTCACCCTCACCGGGATTCAGCACTGAAAACTGGTTTGAGAGCGCCGCACTCCTGGGGGATTCCTGCACTGCCTTGCCTCCTCAAACCCTGCTGGGCGGCCACCCAGTTACAATTACATAGAAACATAGAAGATAGGAGCAGGAATAGGCCATTCGGCCCCTCGAGCCTGCTCCGCCATTCAATGAGATCATGGCTGATCATCCAAATTCAGTACCCTGTCCCTGCCTTCTCCCCATACCCCTTGATCCCTTTACCCTTAAGAAATATATCCAACTCCTTCTTGAATATATTTAATGAATTGGCCTCTACTGCCTTCTGTGGTAGAGAATTCCACAGGTTCACCACTCTCTGGGTGAAGAAATTCCTCCTCATCTCTGTCCTAAATGGCTTACCCCCTATCCTTAGACTGTGACCCCTGGTTCTGGACTCCCCGACCATCGGGAACATCCTTCCTCCATCTAGTCTGTCTAGTCCTGTTAGAATTTTATAAGTTTCAATGAGATCCCCTCTCATTCTTCTAAACTCCAGCGAGTATAAGCCCAATCGACCCAATCTCTCCTCATACATCATTCCTGCCATCCCAATTCCCACGAACTCTCTGTGGCTGAGGGTTGACCACCTCCTGGAACGTGCGCTCCAGGAAACTCGCAGCCTCCCGTCTGCCCGGCAGTGACTCCAGCCGCTCCCCAAGCTCAGAGACCCTGAGCTCGAGTTCCAGCCACTGGAGGCACTTCCTGCACATGCGGTTCACCAGGACACGTGAAGCATCCCAGAGTTCCCGCATGGCACAGGAATTGCAGCTATCAGTCCCATCGTTTGGCTTAAAATCTGTCTACTTAAGCTATAGATATATATGATGTGAGGTTAGTGTGCCCTTACCCCTGTTTATTATTCAATCAGTGATTGTCCCTTTGCCAGGCCCACTGCCTGCGGCCCCTCTCCCAGATTCCAGCTCCAGCTCTGTGCTGACTGAGCTGCTCTCACCTGGGGACAGCACACCAAGAAGGAGTTGGATATATTTCTTAATGCTAAAGGGATCAAGGGATATGGGGAGAAGGCAGGAACAGGGAACTGAATTTGGATGATCAGCCATGATCTCATTGAATGGCGGAGCAGGCTTGAGGGGCCGAATGGCCTACTCCTGCTCCTATCTTCTATGTTTCTATGTCCACTGATATCTTCCTGCAGTCTGCAGCTTTCTTCTTCATTATCAACCACACGGACAATGTTTGCATCATCTGCAAACTTCTTAATCATACTTCCTACATTCAAGTCCAAATCACTGATATGGACCAATCAGCAGAAACATGTTGTATTGACATTATGACGCCTGCACCTTTTACGATGTCAAGACGCCCCAGTGTGCGTCACCCACCACCCGCCCATTGATCCCAGGATCTGTCTCCCTATTGGTCGGCGGACACGTCAATCACGCCCGCTGCCCGCGGTCACGTGCCCCTGAGGCGCTCTCCGGCTCCGCCCGAGTGAAGTCGCTCCATTCGGTGCCTGTGGAGCCCTCGGACTCTCAGGTTTGGATTCCCCTTTATTCTCTCCCCTCCTCTGATCTCAATCGGATCGGGGGGAAAACTCACTTGCCCTCACTGATTGCGGCTCTTCACCAACACCGACTTTACAAAGAAAGCCCCGCGCGGCAGCCTGGAGCTCAGGGGCCCAGCGCGCAGGCGCGGGGGAGGATGATTGACAGGGGCCCAGGGTGTGTGCTGTGCATGCGGAGTGAGGGCCGGGCGCCTGTGGAGCAGGAGAGGGCGGGGCCAAGGGGCGCATGCGCGGGGCCAGTCACAACTCAGCGCGGCGGCCGGAGCGCTTTCTGGAGCGCGGGGGCTTGTGGGGATTGCAGCTGCCATTACTGTTGATCCTTTCAACCAACCTGTGCAGCAGCTGGGGCCTGAAAATCAGCTTCACTGCCCCTGGGCTGGGAAAGGGCGACATGAGACAACATTCTCCCTCTTACCCCTTTCTATACTCCTTTTACAGGGTTTTAGAAGTGGAGCATCTACAGACAGAAAGCTCAGACCAGACATCACATCAAGAACAGACAGAGTCGCTCGATTCATCAGGACCTGATTCAGTCGCTCCTCCAATCTGCTGGCACCCCAGCGAGTTCACACTGATGAGAAACAATTTAAATGTTCTGAATGTGGGAAGAGCTTCAAAATATACAAGTAGCTAAAGAGACACCAGTGGCTACACACTGGGGAGAGAACGTTCAGCTGTTCCAGAAGGGATTCATTCAGTCATCGCTCCAATGATACACCAACAAATTCACACGAGGGAGAGATTTTTAACCCGCTCCGTGTGTGGGAAGGGATTAATTGCACCCTCCATGCTGCTGAGACACCAGCTTGTCCACACTGATGAGAGACTGTTGACCTGCTCCGTGTTTTTGAAGCGATTCTCTCATTCTGCCACCCTCCTGAGACACCAGCTTGTTCACATTAAATGTTCTGACTGTGGGAAGAGATTTAAAAGGTCCCAGGATCTGAAGAGACACCAGCTGGAGAGAGCAGGAGAGATTCTGTTCACCTGCTCTGTGTGTGGGAAGAGATTCACTCGGTCCTCAAATCTGCTGGCACACCAGCAAGTTCACACTGGAGAGAGGCCGGTGAAACATTCCGACTATGGGAAAAACATTAAAAGGTCCCAGGAGCTGAAGCAACACCAGCTGGAGGGAGCAGGAAAGAGGCCATTCACCTGTTCTGTGTGTGGGAAGGGATTCACTCAGCCATCCAATCTGCTGGAACACCAGGAATTTCACACTGTGGAGAGGCCGTTCACCTGCTCTGTGTGTGGGAAGGGATTCACTCAGTCATCCAATCTGCTGAGACACAAGCGAGTTCACACTGGGGAGAGGCCATTCACCTGCTCTGTGTGTGGGAAGGGATTCATTCAGTCCTCGACTCTGCTCGAACACCAGCGAGTTCACACTGGGGAGAGGCCATTCACCTGCTCTGTGTGTGGGAAGGGATTCACTCAGTCTTCACATCTGCTGAGACACCAGCGAGTTCACACTGGGGAGAGGCCATTCACCTGCTCTGTGTGTGGGAAGGGATTCACTCAGTCATCCAATCTACTGAGACACCAGCGCGTTCACACTGTTCTGTAGCGCAGGGCCCTGGAAAGAGCTGGGGTGACATGAACATGGAATGGATGAATGTTTTATGAATTCTTGTAAAGCTGTTTAATCTTTAAGACTGTTGTGCTGATGATTCCCTTCGATTGACTGTTCATGGTGTCACTTAGAATGTACAGCACAGAAACAGGCCATTCGGCCCAACTGGTCCATGCCAGTGTTTATGCTCCACACAATCCTCCTTTCACCCAACTTCATCTAACCCAATCAACATATCCTCCTATTCCTTACACACTCATGTGGCTTCCGCTTAAATGCATCTGTACGTTTAGCCTCAACTACTCTTTGTGGTGCTGAGTTCCACATTCTCACCACTCTCTGGGTAAACAAGTTTCTCCTGAATTCCCTGCTGGATTTATTAGTGGCCATCTTATATTTTGTGGATGTTAAAACCCCAATAACTGAGCTGCATTTTAATATTCTGCATAAATAAATCAGCTTTGTTTGAAACATACAGTCGATTGAGTCCCTGTTTCTAAGATAAGACGAGAGCTAATTGATGACTTGTTACAGACATTCCATGTCCTCTCAATATCTGTGTCCAGGAGAGAAGCTTCTGTTACTTTGTGCATTTTATTACCATCGAGGTTCTGGAAGTCATTGTGGGGGAATGGAACATTTTAACATTCTCAGCACCTGGTATCAAAACCAAACACTCCAAAAGCAGGTTACAGCATGGGTTAGATACAGAGTAAAGCTCCATCTACATTGTCCCATCAAACACTCCCAGGGCAGGTACAGCACGGGTTAGATACAGAGTAAAGCTCCATCTACATTGTCCCATCAAACACTCCCAGTGCAGGTACAGCACGGGTTAGATACAGAGTAAAGCTCCATCTACATTGTCCCATCAAACACTCCCAGGGCAGGTACAGCACGGGTTAGATACAGAGTAAAGCTCCATCTACATTGTCCCATCAAACACTCCCAGGGCAGGTACAGCATGGGTTAGACACAGAGTAAAGCTCCATCTACATTGTCCCATCAAACACTCCCAGGGCAGGTACAGCACGGGTTAGATACAGAGTAAAGCTCCATCTACATTGTCCCATCAAACACTCCCAGGGCAGGTACAGCACGGGTTAGATACAGAGTAAAACTCCCTCTACACTGTCCCATCAAACACTCCCAGGGCAGGTACAGCACGGGTTAGATACAGAGTAATGCTGATATACCTATCAATTCATCCAATGAAAAGCGACGAGTTAAGAAAGTAACTATAGGTTTTTATTGGCTAAATAACAGAGCCCACCCTCGTGGGTGATCGGATCCAACAAGGAGGAATACCAGCCAGTCGACCACCTTTATACCTGGGCAGGTAGGTGGAGCCATGGGCAGAGTCAGCAGTTGTCAGCCCAGGTATAACAGCGTGACAAGAGGCGACCTCGTGTAGTGATACAACAGTGTAACCAGTGATAACCATAGTGTAACGATACAACAGTGATAACCATAGTGTAACGATAGTGAACGATAAAAGTGGTTTACCACATTCACCCCTTGTTTAGATTTGAGTCCGGCGGGGTGAAGTGTACTACCAGTTCGGGTATGTCAGTCTGTCCGGAGGCCTCGTAAGTCTTTCTGATCGGCGCAGCAGCGGCGGCGGTGTTGCAGTATCCGGTGTTAATGCTGGTGTCTGCGTGGTCGACGAAGACTCGTGGGGTTCCGGCATGCCGTCTACCTGGGCTGGGTTTGGGGGGCTGGTGGGGGGTAACGGTGGTGTCTCAGGGGTGCCCGAGGGTGCAAGGTCTCATAAGGAGACTGTGTCCTCCCGCCCGTCTGGGTATGCCACATAGGCGTACTGGGGGTTGGCGTGCAGGAGGTCCACCCTCTCGACCAGGGGGTCCGTTTTATGGGCCCTCACATGCTTTCGCAGCAAGACGGGCCCCGGAGAAGTCAGCCAAGTTGGTAGCGTGGTTCCCGTAGTCGACTTCCTGGGGAAAACAAACATTCGTTCATGGGGGGTGGCGTTAATGGCAGTGCAAAGCAGTGACCGGATGGAATGGAGCGCTGCCGGGAGGACTTCCTGCCAGCGAGAGGTTGGGAGGCCCTTAGACTTTAAGGCTAAGAGAACGGCCTTCCAGACAGTCGCGTTCTCTCTTTCCACCTGGCCGTTCCCTCGGGGGTTGTAGCTGGTGGTCCTGCTTGCAGCAATACCTCTCGCTAGTAGGAACTGACGGAGTTCCTCGCTCATGAAGGAGGAGCCCCGGTCGCTATGTATATAGTTCGGGAACCCGAACAAGGCGAAGAGGTCGTTCAGGCATTTGATGACCGTGGTCATGTCTGGGCAGGGGAAGGCAAAGGGGAAATGGGAGTACTCATCAATAATGTTGAGGAAGTACACATTACGGTCAGAGGATGGGAGGGGCCCCTTAAAATCGATGCTCAAGCACTCGAAGGGGTGGGTGACCTTGATCAGGCTTGCTCTGTCCGGCCTAAAGAAATGCGGTTTGCACTCGGCACAGGTCTGGCAGTTCCTGGTCATGGTCCTGACCTCCTCGATGGAGTAGGGCAGGTTGCGGGCCTTAATGAAGTGGTAAAGTCTGGTGACCCCGGGGTGGCAGAGGTCGTTGTGGAGGGTCTGCAGTCTATCAGTTTGCACGTCGGCGCATGTACTTCGTGATAGAGCATCTGGGGGTTCGTTCAGTTTACCAGGCCGGTACAAGATATCATAATCATAGGTGGAGAGCTCGATTCTCCACCTCAAGAGCTTGTCGTTCTTGATTTTGCCCCTCAGTTTGTTATTAAACATAAAAGCGACCGAACGCTGGTCGGTGAGGAGGGTAAATCGTTTGCCTGCCAGGTAATGCCTCCAGCGTCGTACAGCCTCCACGATCGCCTGGGCCTCCTTCTCGACCGAAGAGTGTCGGATCTCAGGGCCCTGGAGGGTCCTTGAGAAGAAGGCCACTGGTCTCCCCTCCTGGTTGAGGGTTGCGGCTAGGGCGAAGTCGGATGCATCGCTCTCCACTTGGAAAGGGATAGACTCATCCACCGCGTGCATAGTGGCCTTAGCAATGTCTCCCTTAATGAGGGAGAAGGCTGCGCACGCTTCTGCCGTCAGGGGGAAGGAGGTGGACTTCATGAGGGGTCTGGCTTTGTCTGCATAATTTGGCACCCATTGGGCATAGTAGGCGAAGAGCCCCAGGGTTCTCTTCAGCGCCTTTGGACAGTGGGGGAGTGGGAGCTCCATGAGGGGGCGCATTCTTTCGGGGTCGGGGCCGATGACTCCGTTCTCTACTACGCAGCCGAGGATGGCAAGACGCGAGGTGTTGAACACACATTTCTCCTTATTGTAGGTGAGGTTCAGCCGTTGGGCCGTACGGAGGAATTTCTCCAGATTAACGTCGTGGTCCTGCCGGTCGCGGCCGCAGATGGTGACGTTATCTAGGTAAGGGAACGTGGCCTGTAGCCCGTTCTGGTCAACCATCCGGTCCATCTCCCTTTGGAAGACCGAAACCCCGTTGGTGACGCCGAAGGGAACCCTAAGGAAGTGGTAGAGGCGGCCATTCGCCTCGAAGGTGGTATACTGGCGGTCCTCAGGGCGGATAGGGAGTTGGTGATAGGCCGACTTAAGGTCGATGGTGGAGAATGCCCGGTACTGTGCAATCTGATTGACCATATCAGATATGTGGGGAAGTGGGTATGCGTCCAGCTCGGTGTACCGGTTTCTGGTTTGGCTGTAGTCGATGACCAGGCGGTTTTTATTGCCGGTCTTAACGACTACGACCTGGGCACACCAGGGGCTGTTGCTCCCCTCGATGATGCCCTCCTTCCGGAGACGCTGCACCTCAGAGCTAATAAAAGCTCTGTCCCCGGCTATGTACCGCCTGCTCTTGGTGGCGACGGGTTTACAGTCGCGGGTGAGGTTAGCGAACAGGGAGGGGGGCGGTACCTTGAGGGTGGATAGGCCGCAGGTGGTACGCGGTGGGCGGTTTAAAGGCTGCTGGTTGTCGACTGTGAGTGGGGGGAGGGGTCCACTGTATGCCAAAGTGACACTTTGAAGGTGGGATTGGAAGTCCAGCCCTAGTAGGACGGCAGCGCAGAGCTGGGGCAGGACGAGGAGTTTAAAATTTTTATACTCCGTGCCCCTAACCGACAGGGTCACAATGCAGTAGCCGCTGATGTCTGTAGAATGGGACCTCGATGCCATCGAGATCCGGTTGCGCGTTGGCCGGACAGTGAGGGAGTAGTGGCTCACCGTGTCTGGATGGATGAAACTCTCCGTGCTTCCGCTGTCGAACAGGCAGGTCGTGGCGTGGCCGTTTACTTCGATGTCCATCATGGACTTGGACAGGTGATGTGGGCGAGCTTGGTCCAGTGTGACGGAGGCTAGTGTATGGCTGAGCGAGCTGTTGTAGTCTGTGGGTGAGGCGGTGGTCGGGTCTGGAGACAAGGTGGCGGTCGAGTGTGGTGGATGAAATGGCGGCGCCCACGAGGTTGAATAAAATGGCGGAGAAGATGGCTGCCCCCACAACTCACGAGGCATTGCTGGTGTTGGTTGCCTTGATCAAAGATGGCCGCCCCGCGACTCACACGAGGGGATACTGGCATCTGTGGCCTTGATGAAAGATGGCCGCCCCCACAATTCGCATGAGGCACTGCTGGCTTCTGTGACTCTCCCCCTGCAGGCCTTAGCGAAGTGGCCTTTCTTCTGGCAATGGGAGCAAGTCGCGTTTCTCGCAGGGCAGCACGTCCTCGAGTGTTTCGCCTGGCCACAGAAGAAGCAGCCGGCGGCCCGATCGCGGGGCTCCGATGTTGCAGCCGGTACCGGGGGTGGCGGTCCCGATCGGTTCTGGGACGCCGACGCTGAGGTAGGTCCCGGGGGCGGCGGTGCGAGGGGTATTGCGGCCGGGGTCGGGCCGGAGTCCCAGGGTCGCGCAGTACAGTACCTGGAATACGCCTCGAGGTCCCGATGGGCCACTCCCAGAGAGTGAGCGAGGGCTGCAGCTGTGTTCAGGTCGAGGTCCTTTGATTCGAGCAGTCTTTGCCGTGAGTAGTCGGACCGAAGGCCTTTCATGAAGGCATCGCGGATATTCTCTTCAGTATTTTCTGTAGCCGTTACCACTTTAAAGTCACAGTCCCTACCGAGTGTTTGTAGCGCCCGTAAAAATTCATCTACAGACTCTCCTGGCTGCTGCGGGCGGGATCTTAGGAGATGTCTGGCATACATAGAATTTACCGGGCTCCGGTACTGCTGTTTCAGCAGGTTGATGGCGGCCTCGTATGTAGTAAGGTCTTGTATGAGTGCGAATACTTTTGGGCTCACTTGGGCGGTCAGAACTCTTAGTTTGGATCTCTGAGGCACGCCGGATTCTCCCAGGTAGGATTCGAAACAGCTCAGCCAGTGTTTGAAGTCGAGGGCTGAGTTTGCTGCTTGTGGGTTTAGATCCAGGTACGGCGGTCGGAGGGCTCGCAGCCAGGCCGGCTGCTGTGGCTGTTGTAGCTGGGCGTCTGACTGGTCTGACGGTTCATTAGACATTTTTAAAATTTAGCCAATAAAATTGATATACCTATCAATTCATCCAATGAAAAGCGACGAGTTAAGAAAGTAACGATAGGTTTTTATTGGCTAAATAACAGAGCCCACCCTCGTGGGTGATCGGATCCAACAAGGAGGAATACCAGCCAGTCGACCACCTTTATACCTGGGCAGGTAGGTGGAGCCATGGGCGGAGTCAGCAGTGGTCAGCCCAGGTATAACAGCGTGACAAGAGGCGACCTTGTGTAGTGATACAACAGTGTAACCAGTGATAACCATAGTGTAACGATACAACAGTGATAACTATAGTGTAACGATAGTGAACGATAAAAGTGGTTTACCACAAATGCTCCCTCTACACTGTCCCATCAAACACCCCCAGGGCAGGTACAGCACGGGTTAGATACAGAGTAAAGCTTCCTCTACACTGTCCCATCAAACACTCCCAGGGCAGGTACAGCACGGGTTAGATACAGAGTAAAGCTCCCTCTACACTGTCCCATCAAACACTCCCAGGGCAGGTACAGCACAGGTTAGATACAGAGTAAAGCTTCCTCTACACTGTCCCATCAAACACTCCCAGGGCAGGTACAGCACGGGTTAGATACAGAGTAAAGCTCCCTCTACACTGTCCCATCAAACACTCCCAAGGCAGGTACAGCACGGGTCAGTTGCAGAGTGTCAGCCGTGGCTCAGGCGGCAGCACTCTCTCCTCTGAGTCAGAAGGTTGTGGGTTGAAGTCCCACTCCAGAGACTCGAGTCTAAAACTCTGTGCTGCCCCTCCAGTGCAGTGCTGAGGGAGTAAAGCCCAGTGCAGAGTAAAGTTCCCTCTGCACTGCTCCACTAACAGGCCTGAGCCCCAAACTCAGAAGAGCGCCCTCTGCTGCATTCCACTTGTCTCAGCAGCGGGAGAAGCAGGCGGTGGAAGTCCCGCCCCTCGGACACCCCGATTGGTTGGAGGACCCACCGCCACCTCAGTCCTCCGAGCTCCGCCCGCTCTCTCCCTATTGGTCGGAGGTCCCGTCAGTCACCGCCGTGAAGTTGATGACGTGCCCCAGTCCGGCTCCCTGCAGAAGACAAGGGGCTGCGGCCGCTCAATCCGCTCCGCCCGGTGCCGGGAGGGCGCTGGGATGGTCCGGTTTCTATTTTCTTTTTATTTATCTCCCCGCCCGCGCTTCTCTCTATATATAAAAAAACCCTGAAAAAACTCACTTTCCGCCGGTGATCCGGACTCTCAGGTGGGGTGTGTGCTGAGCATGCGCAGTCCGGGCCGGGCGCCTGTGGAGCAGGAGAGGGCAGGGACATGGGGCGCATGTGCGGGGTCAGCCACAAGTTAGCGCGGTGACCAGAGCGCTTTCTGGAGCGCGGGGGCTTGTGGGGGTTGCAGCCACCGTTACTGTTGATCCTTTCAACCCACCTGCGCAGCAACTGGGGCCTGAAAATCAGCTTTACTGCCCCTGGGCTGGGAAAGGGGGACATGAGTGATGCGCTATCAATTCCTCATAAAAGACAGAGAGTTAATTAATAGGCTTTTATTAGCAAAGAACAGAGCATGCCTCTCGTGGTTGCCTGGTATCCAAAAGGGCAGGGGGCTGCAGAGCAGTCACCTTTATACCCGGGCATGTGGGTGGAGCCAGGGGCGGAGTCAGCTGAGGCATGCATAGGCACAACAGTGTGCAACAACAACAACAATAACGAACAGTGGTTTACCACAATGAGCAAATTTTCAGAGCGGTCAGGCAACATTCTCCCTCTTACGATAGCAAAATACTGCAGATGCTGGAAATCCGAAATAACAACAGAAAATGCTGGAAAAACTCAGCAGGCCAGGCAGCATCCGTGGAGAGAAATGAGAGTCGATGTTTCGGGTCAAACCCTTTTTTAAAACTGGAAAGGAAATGAAATAGATCGAAAGGCAGGGCTGGGACAGAACAAAAGAAGTGAAGAGACATTAAGAGGTATTCAGAACGAGACGAGATGGTGATGGTGGAGACAAAAGACGGCTCAGATTAGGTGTGAAATGTTCTGGCAGAATGAGAGGCAGCTGCCATGTGGGAGAGAGAAAAAAAAGGAAAGGGGGGGGAAGGGAGAAACCGCAAAGGGGTGGATAAAAAATATAAGTAAAAATGTAATAGGGGCCGAGGTTATGATCTGAAATTGTTGAACTCGATATTGAGTCCGGAAGGCTGCAGAGTGCCTAATCGGAAGATGAGGTGCTGTTCCTCGAGTTTACGTTGAGCTTCCGTGGAACAATACAAGAGGCCAAGGACGGTGAGGTCCGAGTGGGAATGGAGCGGTGAATTAAAATGACAGGCGACCGGAAGCTCGGGGTCACCCTTACGGACTGAACGGAGGTGTTCCGCAAAGTGGTCACCCAATCTGCATTTGGTCTCCCCAATGCAGAGGAGACCGCATCGTGAGCAGCGAATACAGTATACTAGATTGTAAGAAGTACAAGTAAATTGCTGTTTCACCTGGAAGGGGTGTTTGGAGCCCCGGACAGTGGGAAGGGGGGAGGTATAATGGCAGGTGTTACATCTCCTGTGCTTGCACGGGAAGGTGCCAGGCGAAGGGGAAGGGGTGCTGGGGGTGATAGAGGAGTGGACTAGGGTGTCTCGGAGGGAGCGGTCCCTATGGAATCCTGAAAGGGGAGGGGAGGGGAAGATGCGTTTGGTGGTGGGATCACTTTGGAGGCAGCGAAAATGGCGGAGGATAGTCCGTTGAATGTGGAGGCTGGTGGGGTGAAAGGTGAGGACAAGGGGAACCCTATCGTGGTCCCTCAACCTATTCTCCCAGTTACAGAACCAGTTTGTCTCTCTCAGGAATGCGCAAGCCTCTGTTGTCTGGGCATCAACTCACTCGTGACCTCACATGTTGCAACAAGTCTGCTGCCTGAGCAGTTTGCAGTGTTATTAGGTCTGTGGGTCTCTTAGCAACCACCTCCCTTATCTAGGCAAAGGGCCCAACTCCTGACTTTGGGCGTTATCATTCCAAACTTCAGCATTCTCTGTCTTTTAGCTTCAATCTGTCTGTGTCCACCCAGTGACAACACTGAGCTCCTCCCTCCAACCACAGACACTCGCCCTCTTGCTGACAAAGAAAGACTTGCATTTATATAGCGCCTTTCACAACCTCAGGATGTCCCAGAGCGCTTTACAGCCAATGAAGAACTTCTGAAGTGTAGTCACTGTTGTAATGTAAGAAACGCAGCAGCCAATTGGTGCACAGCAAGCTCCCACAAACAGCAATGTGACAATGACCAGATAATCTATTTCAGTGATGTTGATTGAGGGATAAATATTGGCCCCAGGACACCGGGGAGAACTCCCCTGCTCTTCTTCAATGTAGTGCCATGGGATCTTTTACATCCACCTGAAAGAGCAGACGGGGGCCTCGGTTTAACATCTCATCCGAAAGACGGCACCTCTGACAGCGCAGCACTCTCTCAGTACTGGAGTGTCGACCTAGATTTTTATGCTCAAGTCTCTGGACTGGGACTTGAACCCACGACCTTCTGACTCAGAGGTGAGAGTGCTGCCCACTGAGCTAAAGTGCCTGGAGCTAAGCCAGCTGGGATACTTGACATAGGATTACATCGGATATACGGCACAGAAACAGGCCATTCGGCCCAACCAGTCCATGCCGGTGTTTATGCTCCACTCGAGCCTCCTCCCATCTTTCCTCATCTAAATCTATCAGCATAACCCTCGATTCCCTTCTCCCTCATATGCTTGTCTAGCCTCCCCTTAAATGCATCGATACTATTCGCTTCAACCACTCCCTGTGGCAGCGAGTTCCACATTCTCACCACTCTCTGGGTAAAGAAGTTTCTTCTGAATTCCCCATTGGATTTCTTGGTGACTATCTTATATTGATGGCCTCTAGTTATGCTCTTCCCCACAAGTGGAAACATTCTCTCTGTATCCACTCTATCAACATTTTTCATAATTTTAAAGACCTCTATTAGGTCACCCCTCGGCCTTCTGTTTTCAAGAGAAAAGAGACCCAGCCTGTTCATCCTTTCCTGATATGTCTACCCTCGCATTTCTGGTATCATCCTTGTAAATCTTCTCTGCACCCTCTCCAGTGCCTCTATATCCTTTTTATAATATGGCGACCAGAACTGTACGCAGTACTCTAAGTGTGGTCTGACCAAGGTTCGATACAGGTTTAGCATAACTTCACTACTTTTCAATTCTATCCCTCTAGAAATAAACCATAGTGCTTGGTTTGCTTTTTTATGGCCTTGATAACCTGTGTCACAACTTTTAGTGATTTGTGTATTTGTACTCCGAGATCCCTTTGTTCCTCTACCCCACCTCGACTCGCACCCTCCAAGTGATAAGTGACCTCCCCATTCTTCCTACCAAAATGTAATACCTCACATTTATCTGTTCAGCCTTGGTCAGTCTGCAAAAACTCTGAATTGTTTAATAATGAAATCAGGGAGTCAAAAAGCTGAGGTGAGGCAGTTTAAAAAGACAGTCCCTGACCAGAGATTGCTGGATGCTGACACTCGGTGCTCACGAGGATAGAATGTCCCATTCCCCAGGCACGGACATCCAGCACCTCGATCACAGCAACAATTCACAAAACAATGGCAATATAACTTGGAGCAGAGACGGTTAAGTGGAGCTGTGATCGAGGTGCTCAAAATTATGAGGGGCTTTGATCGAGCAAACAAGGAGAAGCTGTTGTCACTGGCAGGAGGGTCGGTAACGAGAGGACACAGATTTCAGATAATTGGCAAAAGAATCTAGAGAGGAAATGAGACTTTTTTTTTTTACACAGCGAATTGTGATGATCTGGAATGCACTGCCTGAATGGGAGGTGGAAGCAGATTCAATAGTAACTTTCAAAAGGGAATTGGATAAATACTAAAGGCAGAAATTTGCAGGGCTGTGGGGAAAGAGCAGGGCAGTGGGACTAATTGCATCGCTCTTTCAGAGAGCCAGCACCAGAACGATGGGCCGAAAGGCATCCCACTGTGCTCTATGATTCTATAACATCAGCTTCTCTCTGCTCACTAGTACGGAGAGAACAGGGAATAATCTTTAAATCCAGCCCAGTTATTGGAGGCTCTTAACATTAACAAGCCCCAGTTGCCTGAATTAACATGGTTCAGTCCTGGATGTGATTGAAGGCATCGGAAACAGTGGAATCGACCCACCGCAGTCACACTGTGGACACTCTGGTGTGTCAGCAGGTGGGATACACCAGGGAATCCCTTTCCACACACTGAGGTTGACTCTAATGATCGGGAGTCCCAGGGTTTCGGACACCAGATAATCAAGCTCACAAGAACACAAATTGTCTCTCCAGGATTTATTAAGAGCGCTGCATAACACAGATCGGGTGATAATTCCCTCAATCTGGAGAATAGAAGTACAGTGGATTCGCGCGCGATCTTCTCGAGTCTGTTCCAACTGACAATGGCTTAAGTGGCCTGTTCTTATACACAAGCTTGGTTACAGCTCAGGAAATGGGATTGTTTGGACCCGTCTGTTGACCGCCTCCTGAACTCCTGCTAATTCAGGGAATTTAGTCCATCTGTGACCAGACTATAACCACAAGCCCGTCTGGTTATCACACCTATACGGTCCGTGAGGTTATTATTAGATTCACACCCAGACGTTGTGCCTTTACTTGTCTGGCACTTCATCCCATAACACGGGTACAGGGGCTCAGTAATGTTTCATTCATCAGAACAACAACAACTTGTATTTATATAGCACCTTTAATATAGTAAAATGTCCCAAAGCGCTGCACAGGAGTATTTTGAGTCAAAAAACTTGACACCGATCCACATAAGGATAAATTAGGGCAGGTGACCAAAAGCTTGGTCGAAGAGGTAGGTTTTAAGGAGCGTCTTAAAGGGGGAAAGTTGAGTCGTTGAGTATATTCAAGGCTGAGATCGATAGATCCTTGGACTCTGGGGGAATCAAGGGATATGGAGATCGGGCGGGAAAGTGGAGTTGAGGTCGATGATCAGCCATGATCTTATTGAATGGTGGAGCAGGCTCGAGGGGCCGTATGGCCCACTCCTGCTCCTATTTCTTATGTTCTTATGAAAGAGAGGTAGCGAGCTGGGCAGGTTTAGGCAGGGAATTCCAGAGCTTAGGGCCTAGGCAACAGAAGGCACGGCCACCAGTGGTGGAGCGATTAAAATCAGGGATGCACAAGAGGCCAGAATTGGAAGAGCACAGATATCTTGGATGGTTGTGGGGCTGGAGGAGATTACAGAGAAAGGGAGGGGCGAGGCCATGGAGGGATTTGAAAACAAGGATGAGAATTTTGAAATCGAGGCATTGCTGAACCGGGAGCCAATGTAGGTCAGCGAGCACAGGGGTGATGGGTGAACGGGACTTGACGCGAGTTAGGACACGGGCAGCCAAGTTTTGGATGACCTCACGTTTACGTAGGGGTCAAAGACAAAGTACAACAGCATATGGGTCAGCTTAACAGAATCTCATCATATTTATGGGGCCATCAATATAAAATAGTCTCTGATAGATTACGTAGGGAATTCAGGAGCAATGTCTTTACCCAGAGAATGGTGAGAATGGGGAACTTGCTACCACAGGGAGTGGTTGAGGTGAACAGCACAGATGCATTTATGGGGAAGCCACATGAGGGAGAAAGGAATGGGAGATGTTAATCGGGTTAATTGAAGTAGGGTGGGTGTGGGGCATAAACACTGGCATGGACCAGTTGGGCCGAATGGCCTGTTTCTGTGCTGTACATTCTATGTAACACCATGAACAGTCAAATCAAGGGAATCATCAGCACAACAGTCTTAAAGATTAAACAGCAGTACAAGAATTTATAAAGCATTCATCCATTCCATGTTCATGTCACCCCAGCTGTCCGCAGGGCCCTGCGCTACAGAACAATGTGAGCTCGCTGGTGTCTCTTCAGATCCTTCGGCCATTTAAAGCTCTTACCACAGTCAGAACATTTACATGGTCTCTCATCAGTCATGAACTCGCTGGTGTGCCAGCAGGTAGGGTGAACGAGTGAATCCCTTCCCACACACGGAGCAGGTGAACAGCTTCTCCCCAGTGTGAGTACGCTGGTGTCCCTTCAGATCTCCGGACCTTTTAAACCTCTTCCCACAGTCAGAACATTTAAATGGTCTCTCCCCAGTGTGAACTCGCTGGTGTGCCGTCAAATTGCTGGAGCTTTCAAACCTCTTCCCACAGTCAGAACATTTAAATGGCCTCTCTCCAGTGTGAACTTGCCCGTGTGCTAACAGGTTGGATGACTTAGTGAATCCCTTCCCACACACGGAGCAGGTGAACGGCCTCTCCCCAGTGTGAACTTGCCCGTGTGCTAACAGGTTGGATGACTTAGTGAATCCCTTCCCACACACGGAGCAGGTGAACAGCTTCTCCCCAGTGTGAGTACGCTGGTGTCCCTTCAGATCTCCGGACCTTTTAAACCTCTTCCCACAGTCAGAACATTTAAACGGCCTCTCTCCAGTGTGAACTTGTCCGTGTGCCAACAGGTGGGATGACTGAGTGAATCCCTTCCCACACACGGAGCAGATGAAAGGCCTTTCATTAGTGTGAACTCGTTGGTGTCTCAGCAGGTTGGATGAGCAGGTGAATCGCATCCCACACACGGAGCAGGTGAATGGCCTCTCCCCAGTGTGAACTCGCTGGTGTTCGAGCAGAGTTGAGGACTGAGTGAATCCCTTCCCACACACGGAGCAGGTGAACGGTCTCTCTCCAGTGTGAACTCGCTCGTGTGCCAACAGGTTGAATGACTGAGTGAATCCCTTCCCACACACGGAGCAGGTGAAAGGCCTTTCATTAGCGTGAACTCGTTGGTGTCTCAGCAGTTTGGATGAGCATATGAATCGCATCCCACACACAGAGCAGGTGAACGGCCTCTTCCCAGTGTGAACTCGCTGGTGTTCGAGCAGAGTGGAGGACTGAGTGAATCCCTTCCCACACACGGAGCAGGTGAATGGACTGTCCCCGGGTTGACTGTGCGGATGAACTTCTGACATAGACGGGGAACTGAATCCATTCCCACCATCCCCACCTTTACCCGGTTTCTCCCCGGTGTGACGGTGCACGTGTCTCGCCAGGTCAGGCGATCGGCTGAAGGCGAGTCCACACACGGAACACGTGTGCGGTTTGTCTGCGCTGTGATCCCTGCTCTCGTCTTCCATGTGCAAAGGCCGATGATATTCAAGTCCTGATAAATTGAGCGACTCTGTCAGATCTTGACGTGATGTTTGGTCTGAGTTTCCTGCCTGTAAATGCTCCACTTCTAAAACCCTGTAAAAGGAGTTTAGAAAGAGGTAAGCGGGAGAATGTTGTCTCATGTCGCCCTTTCCCAACCCAGGGGCAGTGAAGCTGATTTTCAGGCCCCAGCTGCTGCACAGGTTGGTTGAAAGGATCAACAGTAATGGCGGCTGCAATCCCCGCAAGCCCCCGTGCTCCAGAAAGCGCTCCGGCCGCCGCGCTGAGTTGTGGCTGACACCACGCAGCGCCCCATGGCCCCGCCCTCTCCTGCTCCACAGGCGCCCGGCCCGCACCGCACATGCTCAGCACACACCCTGGGCCCCTGTCAATCATCCTCCCCCGTGCCTGCGCACTGGGCCCGAGCTCCAGGCTGCCGCGCGGGGCTTTCTTTGTAAAGTCGGTGTTGGTGAAGAGCCGCAATCAGTGAGGGAAAGTGAGTTTTCCCCCAGATCCGATTGAGATCAGAGGAGGGGAGAGAATAAAGGGGAATCCAAGCCTGAGAGTCTGAGGGCTCCGCAGGCACCGAATGGAGCGACTTCACTTGGGCGGAGCCGGAGAGCGCCTCAGGGGCACGTGACCACGGGCAGCGGGCGTGATTGACGTGTCCGCTGACCAATAGGGAGAGAGATCGCGGGAGCAGTGGGCGGGTGACGCGAACTGGGACGTCTTGATGTCATAACGTCAATAGAACGTGTTCTGCTGATTGGTCCATATCAATGATTTGGACTGGAATGTAGGAAGTATGATTAAGAAGTTTGCAGATGATGCAAAAGTTGGCCGTGTGGTTGATGAAGAAGAAAGCTGCAGACTGCAGGAAGATATCAATGGGCTGGTCAGGTGGGCAGAACAGTGGCAAATGGAATTCAATCTGGAGAAGTGTGAGGTGATGCATTTGGGGAGGGCTAACAAGGCAAGGGAATACACTATAAATGGTAGGACACTGAGAAGTGCAGAGGATCAGAGGGACCTTGGAGTGCATGTCCACAGATCCCTGAAGGTAGCAGGACAGGTAGATAAGGTGGTTAAGGCGGCACACGGGATACTTGCCTTTATTAGCCGAGGCATAGAATATAAGAGCAGGGAGGTTATGCTTGAACTGTATAAAACACTAGTTAGGCCGCAGCTAGAATACTGCGTGCAGTTCTGGTCACCACATTACAGGAAGGGTGTGATTGCACTCGAGAGGGCGCAGAGGAGATTATTTTAAATTCGTTTTTGGGATGTGGGTGTCGCTGGCAAGGCCAGCATTTATTGCCCATCTCTAATTGCCCTTGAGAAGGTGGTGGTGAGCCACCTCCTTGAACCGCTGCAGTCCGTGTGGTGAAGGTACTCCCACAGTGCTGTTAGGGAGGGAGTTCCAGGATTTTGACCCAGCGACGATGAAGGATCGGCCGATATACTTCTAAGTCAGGATGGTGTGTGACTTGGAGGGGAGCTTGGAGGTGGTGGTGTTCCCATGCGCCTGCTGCCCTTGTCCTTCTCGGTGGAAGAGGTCGTGGGTTTGGGAGGTGCTGCCGAAGAAGCCTTGGCGAGTTGCTGCAGTCATCGCCACTTGGTTCTTCTGAGTGCGGGAGGCTGGGGGGGGGGGGGGGTCAAGGTTGACTGACATTCTGTGCTGACCCTTGACCTCCCTTTCCCCCGCTCCCCAGTGCAGACCAGGATAGGTTGCACATTCCAGCTGCACACAGTGGGGGTGCTCAGATGATCCGGGCCTGGGATGCAGTTGGGGAGACTGCAGTCAGCCTCAGTGTCTGCTGTGACTCAGTGGGGAGCTCACTCACCTCTGGGTCAGAAGGTTATGGGTTCAAAGTCTCACTCCAGAGACTCGAGCACATAAAGCTCTGGGGAGACTGAAGTCAGTCTCAGTGTCCGCTGTGGCTCAGTGGACAGCTCACTCGCCTCTGAGTCAGAAGGTTGTGGGTTCAAGTCCCACTCCAGAGACTCGAGCACATAAAGCTAGGCTGACACTCCAGTGCAGTACTGAGGGAGTGCTGTACTGTCGGAGGTGCCGTCTTTCGGATGAGATGTTAAACCGAGGCCCCGTCCGTTCTCTCAGGTGGACGTAAAAGGTCCCATGACACTATTTCGAAGAAGAGCAGGGGGAGTTCTCCCCAGTGTCCTGGCCAATATTTATCCCTCAACCAACATAACAAAAACATGATCACATTACTGTTTGCGGGAATTGGCTGCCGCGTTTCCCATATTACGACACTCCGAAAGTACCTTCATTGGCTGTAAAGCGCTTTGGAGATGTCCAGTGGTCGTGAAGGGCGCTATATAAATGCAAGTCTTTCTTTCATTCTTTCTTTCAGTGCCCTGGGCACCAGGTACCGATCACTGTCCAGTCACCCCCAGCAGCAAAGGCCGGGTCTGCAAAGGGGGCTTGATTTCGTGGGTGATGCCCCCCAAGGTTGAATAGGTGGCCAACAATCACTGCAACCAGTGACTGTGGAACTGTATCCCAGTGCCTACCTGCCCTTTACAATCGAGGGGGTGAAACTTGAATGACAGTTAATAAAACTAAAAATCACAATTTATCTCACGCATGTAACTGAGTCAAATGTTCCAAGGCACCTCACAGGAGTGTTAGCAAACACAATCTGACCCCGAGACACATAAGGAGATATTCGGCAAATCACCAAAAGCTGGGTCAGAGAAACCGGTTTGAAGGAGTGTCTTTAAGCAGCAAAGAGAGGCGGAGAGGTTTAGGGAGGGAATTCCAGAGCTTAAGGCCGAGGGAGGTAGGCCTCAGTGCGGCACGAGCGGCGGCGGGAAACGCGAGCGGCGAGACATTAAAAGGCCCCCAGAGACCAGGGAGGTTTACCGATCTCCGAACTCAGAGGGAAGCAGAGAAGTAAAAAGTAATCGAAGTGTGACATCACTAGAAAGCATGTAAGTGATTGGTTGGTGAGTATTTCTCTCTTTTTTAAACTTTAACTCTGTGGTTTATAGTTTCTAAAGTCTCTGTAGTGTAGCGGGGACTGTTTGTAAACCAGGGCCCTTAAATATACCATTTATCTGTAGTGTAATTGGTGGGATTGATTTGATTTAATTTAATTGCAATTAATTAAAGGGTAAGTCATGGCAGGACAGCCGGGCCCCGTGGTATGCTCCTCCTGCGCTATGTGGGAACTCAGGGACACTTCCTGTGTCCCTGACAACCATGTGCGCAGGAAGTGTATCCAGTTGCAGCTACTGGCAGACCGCATTGCGGTGCTGGAGCAGCGATTGGACACATACTGGACCATTTGCGATGCTGAGGACATCGTGAATAGCACATTTAATCAGTTGGTCACACCGCAGGTAATGGTGGCACAGGTAGAAAGGGAATGGGTGACCAACAGGCAGAGTACTAGGTGCAGGCACGTATTGCAGGGGTCCCCTGTGGCCATCCCCCTCTCAAACAGATATACCGCTTTGGATACTGATGGGGGGGATGGCTTACCAGAGGAAGGCAGCAGCAGCCAACTTCCTGGCACCAGGGGTGGCTCTGCTGCACAGGATGGGAGGAAAAGAGGGGGAGAGCTATAGTAATAGGGGATTCTATTGTAAGGGGAATAAATATGCGTTGCTGCGGCCGCAAACGAGACTCCAGGATGGTGTGTTGCCTCCCTGGTGCAAGGGTCAAGGATGTTTCAGAGCGGCTGCAGAACATCTTGGAAGGGGAGGGTGAACAGCCAGTTGTCGTGGTGCATATAGGTACCAACGATATAGGTAAAAAACGGGATGAGATCCTAAAAGCTGAACATAGGGAGTTAGGAGGTAAATTAAAAAATAGGACCTCAAAGGTAGTAATCTCAGGATTGCTACCAGTGCCACGTGCTAGTCAGAGTAGAAATAGAAGAATATCTCAGATGAATACGTGGCTAGAGGAATGGTGCCAGGGGAGGGATTCAAATTCCTGGGACATTGGAACCGGTTCTGGGGGAGGTGGGACCAGTTCAAACCGGACGGTTTGCACCTGGGCAGGGCCGGGACCGATGTCCTAGGGGGAGTGTTTGCTAGAGCTCTGGAGGAGGGTTTAAACTAAAATGGCAGGGGTTTGGGAACCTGATCAGGGGGACGGGAACCTGAGCAGGGGGACAGAGGAAAGGGAAACAAGGATAAAAGCAAAAGATTGGAAGGAGAAAAACAAACATGACCACAGTAAACAATAATTCTAATAGGTCTAAGAGCGTTAAAAAAACAAGCCTGAAGGCTTTGTGTCTTAATGCGAGGAGCATTCAAAACGAACATGTTTTGATTGGGATTACGGAAACATGGCTACAGGGTGGCCAAGGCTGGGAACTCAACATCCAGGGGTATTCAATATTCAGGAAAGATAGGCAAAAAGGAAAGGGAGGTGGGGTAGCATTACTGGTTAAAGAAGGGATTAACACAATTGTAAGGAAGGATATTAGCTCTGATGATGTGGAACCTGTATGGGTAGAACTGAGAAATACTAAGGGGCAGAAAACGTTAGTGGGAGTGGTATATAGACCTCCAAACAGTAAGGCGGAGGTTGGGGATGGCATTAAAAGGGAAATTAGAGAAGCATGCAAAAAGGGCACAGCAGTCATCATGGGTGACTTTAACCTACATATAGATTGGGCTAACCAAATTAGTAACAATACTGTGGAGGAGGAATTCCTGGAGTGTTTACGGGATGGTTTCCTGGACCAATATGTCAAGGAACCAACCAGAGATCAGGCCATCTTAGACTGGGTATTATGTAACGAGAAAGGATTAATTAGCAATCTTGTTGTACGAGGCCCCTTGGGTCGGAGCGATCATAATATGATCGAATTCTTCATTAAGATGGAGAATGAAGTAGTTGACTCAGAGACTAGGGTCCTGAATTTAAATAATGGAAACTACGATGGTCTGAGGTGTGAGTTGAGTAGGATTGATTGGAGAATGTCACTCAAAGGGTTGACGGTGGATAGGCAATGGCAAACATTCAAAGACCGCATGGATGAACTACAGAATTTGTTCATCCCAGTTTGGCATAAAAATAAAACAAAAAAGGTGACTTAACCATGGCTAACAAGGGAAATTAGGGATAGCATAAGAGCCAAGGAGAGGACATATAATTTGGCCAGAAGAAGCAGTAATCCAAAGGATTGGGAGCAGTTTAGGATTCAACAAAGGAGGACAAAGGGATTAATTAAAAAGGGGAAAATAGAATATGAGAGTAAGCTTGCTGGGAACATAAAAACTGACTGTAAAATCTTTTATATAGATATGTGAAGAGAAAAAGATTGGTGAAGTCAAGCGTAGGTCCCTTGCAGTCAGAATCAGGGGAATTTATAATGGGGAACAAAGAAATGAAGGACCAATTAAATACATATTTTGGTCCTGTCTTCACAAAGGAGGACACAAATAACCTCCCAGAGATGTCGGGGAACATAGGGTCTGATGAAAGGGTGGAACTGAAAGAAATCAGTATTTGTAGGGAAATGGTGTTAGGGAAATTGATGGGATTGAAGGCCGATAAATCCCCAGGGCCTGATAATCTACATCCTAGGGTACTTAAGGAAGTGGCCTAGAAATAGTAGATGCATTGCTGGTCATCTTCCAACATTCGATGGAATCTGGAACAGTACCCATGGATTGGAGGGTAGCTAATGTTACCCCACTATTCAAAAAAGGTGGTAGAGAGAAAACGGGGAATTACAGACCAGTAAGCCTGACATCGGTAGTGGGGAAAATGCTAGAGTCTATTATAAAAGATGTAATAGCAGAGCACTTGGAAAACAGTGACAGGATTGTACAAAGTTAACATGGATTTACAAAAGGTAAATCATGCTTGACTAATCTACTGGAATTTTTTGAGGACGTAACTGGTAAAATAGATAAGGGAGAACCAGTGGATGTGGTGTATTTGGACTTACAGAAGGCTTTCGATAAGGTCCCGCATAAGAGATTAGCATGTAAAGTTAAGGCACATGGGTTTGGGGGCAAGGTATTGACTTGGATAGAGAACTGGTTGGCAGATAGAAAGCAAAGAGTTGGAATAAACGGGTCTTTTTCCGAGTGGCAGGCAGTGACCAGTGGGGTACTGCAGGGATTGGTCCTTGGACCCCAGCTATTCACAATATATATTAATGATCTAGACAAGGGAACTACATGTAATATCTCCAAATTTGCAGATGACACAAAGCTGAGTGGGCATGTCTGCTGTGAGGAGGATGCCGAGAAACTACAGGATGATTTGGACAGGTTGGGTGATTGGGCAGAAGCATGGCAGATGCAATATAACGTTAATAAATGTGAGGTTATCTACTTTGGTGGCAAAAACAGGAAGGCAGATTATTATCTGAATGGCAATAGATTGGGAGAAGGGGAAGTGCAACGAGACCTGGGTGTCCTTGTGCACCAGTCGCTGAAGGTAAGCATGCAGGTGCAGCAGGCGGTTAAGAAGGCAAATGGTATGTTGGCCTTCATAGAGAGAGGGTTTGAGTACAGGAACAAGGCTGTCTTGCTGCAGTTGTACAGGGCCTTGGTGAGACCACATTTTGAGTATTGTGTGCAATTTTGGTCGCCTTATTTGAGGAAGGATATTCTTGCCATGGAAGGAGTTCAGCGAAGATTCACCAGGCTGATACCTGGGATGGCAGGAATGACGTATGAGGAGAGATTGGGACGATTGGCCTTGTACTTGCTGGAGTTTAGAAGAATGAGAGGGGATCTCATTGAAACTGACTGGACAGACTAGATGCAGGGAGGATGTTCCCGATGGTCGGGGAGTCCAGAACCAGAGGTCACACTCTAAGGATAAGGGGTAGGCCTTTTAGGACAGAAATGAGGAGGAATTTCTTCACCCAGAGAGTGGTGAACCTGTGGAATTCTCTAACACAGAAGGCAGTAGAGGCCAATACATTAAATATATTCAAGAAGAAGTTGGATATATTTCTTAAGGCTAAAGGGATCAAGGGATATGGGGAGAAGGCAGGGACAGGGTACTGAATTTGGATGATCAGCCATGATCGCATTGAATGGCGGAGCAGGCTCGAGGGGCCGAATGGCCTACTCCTGCTCCTATCTTCTATGTTTCAAGTCTTTGTTATGCTGCGGATATGTGGTCGGAAGCTCATTTCAGGGTCAAATATGACACCAAGGTTGCGAACAGTCTGGTTCAGCCTCAGACAAATGTTAGGGAGAGGGATGGAGTCAGTGGCTAGGGAACAGAGTTTGTGGGGTGTCTGTCCCTTTAACTACAATTCATAGAATCGTAGAAATTTACAGCACAGGAGGCCGCCATTTGGCCCATCTTGTCCGTGCCGGCTGACAAAGCTATCCTCCTTAATCCCACTTTCCAGCACTTGGTCCGTAGCCTTGTAGGTTACGGCACTACAAGGGCATATCCAAGTACTTTTTAAATGTGAAGAGAGTTTCTGCCTCTACCACCCTTTCAGGCAGTGAGTTCCAGACTCCCACCACACTCTGGGTGAAGAAAGTTCCCCTCATCTCCCCTCTAAACCTCCGACCAATTACTTTAAATCTATGCCCCCTGGTTATTGACCCCTCTGCTAAGGGAAATAGGTCCTTCCTATCCACTTTATCTCGGCCCCTCATAATTTTATACACCTCAATCAGGTCTCCCCTCAGCCTCCTCTGTTCCAAAGAAAACAACCCCAGCCTATCCAATCTCTCCTTATAGCTAAAATTCAACAGTCCTAGCAACATCCTCGTAAATCTCCCATCTCGAGCACAGTCACATCTTTCCTGCAATGGGGACGACCAGAACTGCACGCGGTGGCCTAAACTGGTGTTTTGTACAGTTCAAGCAGAACCTCCCTGCTCTTCCATGATACAGAGAGAGGCACTGCCCCTTTAAATACCTGGGGGGCACCCATTCCCCTTTAAATGGCCAAGCAATTGGTTTTTGTTGAAAAGAGACCGCAGTCCCCTTTGACTCAACACCCCACCCTCTCACCCACCACAAATACTCACAAGAGAGAGAGAGAGGAGGAAGAATGCTGGTCTTTGTCCCTTTAAAAGTGGCTGCCCACCAAAATGTTCACAGCACCAGGGCCCTTTGTTCTGGATAAAAGTCAAAAAGAGAAAAGGTTCACTTATTTTTAAATGAATACAGTTGATGAATAGCCTTGCAATAAAAGGTAATGTAAAGGAATAAACACTCACAAGCTAGGTTTTTTCCACCCCCTCCTCCCCTTCCCTTTAACAGCTCCTGCAGACAATGAAAACAGGAAAGCGGCCTGCAGCCCACCGAGGTCCCGCCCGCGCCGCCATTGGTTGGAGGACCGTCAGCCCGCCCGGTCCTCCCAGCGTTTTCCGCGCTCCTGATTGGCGGGCGCCTCGCGTCAATCACCACCCTCCGACTACGCGCTGACGCCAGCACGCAACGCCCAGGGGTCGGTTGGATCGGCGCACGCCACCGCAAGGTAAAAAAAAGACACCCCACACAAATGAGGAAAAACAAGAATAATAATAATCGCACTTTAGAGGGGAGGAGGTTGGGGGAATTAATGAGTGTTTTCAATTTGTTTCGCAAATAAAATATTTGAAAAGCGTCCCAATGGTGCGAGGCGGGCTGCGCATGCGTTCCAGCCAGCCTTTGTCTCCCCCACGTGGGTCGGACACGCCCACTTGCCTTCCCCTGCACCAATCACAGCGCGGGCAGGCGCTTCTATCAATCGTCACCTGTCAATCACCCTCCCTTCCCCCTCGTGGTGTCGATTGACAGCGGTGTCAGCCAATGAGGTGCAGGAAGGGGCGGGACCAGGGCCAGGACTGACAGCAAGCCTGAACTAACTCAATTAAATACCTGCATGCAGCCAAAAAAACACTTTTACTTAGTCAGCCAAAAAACAGCAAAGCAAATAAGGTTTGCCGAGTCAGCAAAGCCTATTTTAGAAACATAGAAACATAGAGGATAGGAGCAGGAGTCGGCCATTCGGCCCCTCGAGCCTGCTCCGCCATTCAATGCGATCATGGCTATTCAAGAAGGAGTTGGATATATTTCTTAAGGCTAAAGGGATCAAGGGGTATGGGGAGAAGGCAGGGACAGGGGACTGAATTTGGATGATCAGCCATGATCTCATTAAAGGGCTGAATGGCCGACTCCTGTTCCTATCTTCTATGTTTCTATGTTTTTATGATCACTACCCCCACAATGCTCTCCCACTGATACCCCTTCCACCTGCCCGGCTAAGGTTAAGGGGAGATCTGATCGAGGGGGTCAAAACCATGAAGGGTTTGGATCAAGTAAATACGGAGAAACTGTTTCCAGTGGCTGGAGGGTCGGTAACCAGAGGACACAGATTTCAGGCACAAGAACCAGAGGCGACATGAGGAAACCGATTTTAAACACAGCCAGTTATGATCTGGAACGCGCTGCCTGGAAGGGCGGTGGAAGCAGATTCAATAGTAACTTTCAAAAAAGAAGTGGGTAAATACTTGAAGGGGAGACATTTACAGGGCGAGGGGGAAAGAGCAGGGGGGAGTGGGACTAATCGGAGAGCTCGACCAAAGAGCCGGCACAGGCACGGTGGGCCGAATGGCCTCCTTCTGTGCTGTTTCATTCGATGGTTCCGTCCCCATAATGAGACCTTCTCAGCCCCGGTGTCCTCCTGGTGAATCGGCCCTGCACCCCCTCCGAGGCCAGTGCGTCCCTTTCTGAGGTGCGGTGCCTGAAACTGAAGGCAGTCCTCCGGATGGGGCCTGAGCAAGGCTCTGGACAGCTGAGGCATGGCTGTGGATATCTGGAGTTGTGGTGTAGACAGTCCGACCTTGTCAAGTTAAGTGGGTGGCGATCAGGAGCAGGTGCCCTTTCCTCCCAGGGTGCTGTCACACTAAATTAGGGCTCATGGGATTGGGGGTAATATTAGCATGGATTGAGGACTGGTTAACGGTCAGAAAACAGAGAGCAGGAATAAACAGCTCATTTTCGGGCTGGCAGGCTGTAACTAGTGGGGTCCCGCAAGGATCAGTGCTGGGGCCTCAGCTATTCACAATCTCCATCAATGACTTAGATGAGGGGACCGAGTGCAATGTGTCCAAGTTTGCTGACGATACAAAGCTCGGTGGGAAAATAAGTTGTGAGGAGGACACAAAGAGGCTGCAAAGGAATATAGACAGGTTCAGTGAATGGGCAAGGACATGGCAGATGGAATATAATGTGGAGAAGTGTGAAGTTATCCGCTTTGAACAGAAGAAATAGGAGCAGGAATAGGCCACTTGGCCCCTCGAGCCTGCTCCGCCATTCAATAAGATCATGGCTGATCTTGGGCTCAAAGCCACTTCCCCGCCCGCTCCCCATAACCCTTCACTCCCTTATCTTGCCAAAATCTGTCTATCTCCACCTTAAATGTATTTAATGACTCAGCCTCCACAGCTCTCTGGGGCAGAGAATCCCACAGATTTACGACCCTCGGAGAGAAGAAATTCCTCCTCATCTCAGTTCTAAAAGGGCGACCCTTTATTCTGAAACTGTGCCCCCGAGTTCTAGATTTCCCCACGAGGGGAAACATCCTCTCTGCATCTACCTTGTCGAGCCCCCTCAGTATCTTATATGTTTCAATAAGATCACCTCTCATTCTTCTAAATTCCAATGAGTATCGGCCCAGCTTGCTCAACCTTTCCTCATACGTCAACCCCCTCATCTCTGGAATTAACCTAGTGAATCGTCTCTGAACTGCCTCCATTGTAAGTATATCCTTCCTTAAATACGGAGACCAAAACTGTACGCAGTACTCCAGGTGTGGTCTCACCAATACCCTGTACAGTTGTAGCAGGACTTCCCTGCTTTTATACTCCAACCCTCTTTGGTAGGAAAAATAGAAAAAGCAGAGTATTTTTTAAATGGTGAGAGATTGGGAAATGTTGGTGTTCAGAGGGACCTGGGTGTCCTTGTACACGAGGTACTGAAAGTTAACACGCAGGTGCAGCAAGCAATTAGGAAAGCAAGTGGTACGTTAGTCTTTATTACAAAAGGATTGGAGTATAAGAGTGAAGAAGTCTTACCTCAATTATACAGGGCCTTGGTGAGACCACACCTGGAGTATTGTGTACAGTTTTGGTCTCCTTACCTAAGGAAGGATATACTTGCCTTAGAGGGAGTGCAACAAAGGTTCACCAGACTGATTCCTGGGATGGGGGGATTGTCCTATGAGGAGAGATTGAGGAGACTGGGCCTATATTCCCAGGAATTTTGAAGAATGAGAGGTGATGTCACTGAAACATCTACAATTCTTACAGGGCTTGACAGGGTAGATGCTGGGAGACTGTTTCCCCTGGCTGGGGAGTCTAGAACCAGGGGTCACAGTCTCAGAATAAGGGGTCGGCCATTTAGGACTGAGATGAGAAGAAATTTCTTCACTCAGAGGTGGTGAATCTTTGGAATTCTCTGCCCCAGAGGGCTGTGGAGGCTCAGACATTGAGTATAATCAAGGCTGAGACAGATAGATTTTTGGACTCATGGGGAATCAAGGGATATGGGGATCGGGCGGGAAGGTGGAGATGAGGTAGAAGATCAGCCATGATGTTACTGAATGGCGGAGCAGGCTCGAAGGGCCGAATGGCCTGCTCCTGCTCCTATTTCTTATGTTCTTAAGAAAGCTGTTTGCTATAGCCTGCTGCGCCACGACAAATACACAGAGGATTTCAGTTACGTGGAGAGACTGGAGAAGCTGGGATTGTTCTCCTTGGAGCAGAGAAGGTGCAGCAGAGATTTAATAGAGGTGTTCAAAACAGGAAGGGTTTTGACAGAGTAAATAGGAGCATGGGAACAGGAGGAGGCCATTCAGCCCCTCCAGCCTGTTCCGCCATTCAATGAGATCATGGCTGATCTGTGTCTTAACACCACCCACCTGCCTTGGCTCCATATCCCTTTGCTCCCTTGTCTAGCAAGAATCTATCGCTCTGGGATTTAAAATGATTAATTGAGCTGGCATCGACTGCTTTCTGTGGGAGAGGGTTCCACACTTCTACCACCCTTTGTGTGAAGAAGTGTTTCCCAACTTCTCTCCTGAATGGCCTGGCTCTGATTTTAAGGTGATGTCCCCTTGTCCTCGACTCCCCCACTGGCGGAAAAAGTTTCTCTCTATCTACTCTACCAATTCCTTTCAAAATCCTAAAATCCTCAAATCACTCCTTAACCTTCTAGATTCCAGGGAACACAAGCCTAGTTTATGTAATCTCTCCTCATAATCTAACGCTTGGAGCTCGGGTAACATTCTGGTGAATCTGTGCTGCACTCCTTCCAAGGCCGGTTATCCTTTCTGAGGTGCGGTGCCCAGAATTGTACACAGTGTTCCAGGGAGTTATAGAGTCATAGAGTTATACAGCACAGAAAGAGGCCCTTCGGCCCATCGCGTCCACGCCAGCCATCAAGCCCTATCTAATCTAATCCCATTTTCCAGCATTTGGTCCGTAGCCTTGTATGCTATGGCATTTCAAGTGCTCATCCAAATGCTTCTTGAATGTTGTGAGGGTTCCTGCCTCTACCACCCTTTCAGGCAGTGAGTTCCAGATTCCAACCACCCTCTGGGTGAAAAAGGTTTTCCTCAAATCCCCTCTAAACCTCCTGCCCCTTACCTTGAATCTATGCCCCCTTATTAGTGACCCCTCTACGAAGGGGAAAAGTTCCTTTCTATATGGGATCTTGGGCTTCATAAATAGAGTAAAAAAGTAGAGAAGTTATGCTGAACCTCAAAAAATTAGAGGGAACATTGGTCCTAATACCGACCCCTGGGGAACATCACTGTTTACCTCCCTCCAGTCTGAAAAGCAACCGTTCACCACTACTCTCTGCTTTCTGTCCCTTGGCAGAAAATTGGGAGGGGGCGAGAGCAAACAGCACCTGATTTCTCGCCAAGCACTCAGGGGAGCAGGGGATTAGCCCCACTTTAAATGTCAGTCTCTTAAATATACATTACAAAAAGGGAGACGCTGTCCCTTTAAAAACAGTCATCCACAGGGACACGGTCCCTTTAATGAAAATCACATAGAAAAAGAGAGTGCCTGTCCCTTTAAGAGAACCCCCACCACTCCCATATTTCTCTTAAGAAAGTGCTTGAAATTAATCATTAAAAATTATGAAAATTAATATTAAGAAAATGAATTCAGGGAGAAGAAATATTTTTACTCACAAGTATTTGTTCCACAGGGTTTGTTATTTCCTCAATTTAAAAGCGAACTTCTTTTCTTTAATAAAAAGTATCTTCTGCAAAACAAAATTAGTTTGAGCTGTAAAATGTGAAAGGAACATTAAAAATAAACTTTCCCAGGATCACAGATTCTGACCAGGCCGCTTTATAAAATGGCGGCGGGCCGATCCCAGGTCCCGCCCCCTCCTTTGCCGCGATTGGTTGGAGGACCAAAGCCCCTCGGTCGGTCCTCCAGGCTCCGCCTCCCCTCGCTCATTGGTGGAGAGCTCAGTGTCAGTCAGTGCACGCCGGCGACGTCGTGACGTTGCAGCGTGGGCCGCTGGAGCAGGCGGGAAATTAAATTCATTTAAATTAAATCTCCCGTCAGCCTCCTCTGTCCCAATCAGCCGGCGCAAGTCCCGCCCCTCGGGCTCCCCGATTGGTTGGAGGACCCGCCGCCGGCTCGCTCCTCCAGCCCCGCCCCGCTCGCTCCCTATTGGTCAGAAGCTCCCGTCAATCAGGCCCTGGGCCCGGGTACTATCTTCTATGTACTTTCAGTGATGACGTTTATAAACTAGTTTTACAGGAAATTAGAAGAGGAGGGGAGAGATTTGAAGCCACTCGGTCCCTTTGTGACTCTAAAGCTGCAGCTGACCCCGCGCATGCGCCCCATGACCCGCTCTCTCCTGCTCCGCAGGCGCCCGGCCCGCACCGCGCATGCTCAGCACACACCCTGGGCCACTGTCAATCATCCTCAACCTCTGAACAGGCCACGCCCCCTCCCCCGCATGCGCCACCGGGCCCCGCTCCCGAAGTTGAGCCGCTACCGCGCCTGCGCAGGGCCTCGCATTCTGGGGAAGGCCCGGGCAACCGCGAGAGTCCGGATCACCGGCGGAAAGTGAATTTTATCAGGGGTTTTTTATATAGAGAGAAGCGCGGGCGGGGAGATAAATAAAAAGAAAATACAAACCGCACCGTCCCAGCGCCCTCCCGGCGCGGAGCGGATTGAGCGGCCGCAGTCCCTTGTCTTCTGCAGGGAGCCGGACTGCGCCACGTCATCAACTCCACGGCAGTGACTGACGGGAGCTCGGACCAATAGGGAGAGAGCAGGCGGAGCTTGGAGGACTGAGGTGTCGGCGGGTCCTCCAACCAATCGGGGTGTCCGAGGGGCGGGACTTCCGCCGCCTGCTTCTCCCGCTGCTGAGACAAGTGGAATGCAGCAGAGGGCGCTCTTCTGAGTTTGGGGCTCAGGCCTGTTAGTGGAGCAGTGCAGAGGGAACTTTACTCTGCACTGGGCTTTACACCCTCAGCACTGCACTGGAGGGACAGCACAGAGTTTTGGACTCCAGTCTCTGGAGTGGGACTTCAACCCACAACCTTCTGACTCAGAGGAGAGAGTGCTGCCACCTGAGTCACGGCTGACACTCTGTATCTAACCCGTGCTGTACCAGCCCTGGGAGTGTTTGATGGGACATTGTAGAGGGAGCTTTACTCTGTATCTAACCCGTGCTGTACCTGCCCTGGGAGTGTTTGATGGGACAGCGTAGAGGGAGCTTTACTCTGTATCTAACCCGTGCTGTACCTGCCCTGGGAGTGTTTGATGGGACAGTGTAGATGGAGCTTTACTCTGTATCTAACCCGTGCTGTACCTGCCCTGGGAGTGTTTGATGGGACAGCGTAGAGGGAGCTTTACTCTGTATCTAACCTGTGCTGTACCTGCCCTGGGAGTGTTTGATGGGACAGTGCAGAGGGAGCTTTACTCTGTATCTAACCCGTGCTGTACCTGCCCTGGGAGTGTTTGATGGGACAGTGTAGAGGGAGCTTTACTCTGTATCTAACCCGTGCTGTACCTGCCCTGGGAGTGTTTGATGGGACAGTGTAGAGGGAGCTTTACTCTTATCTAACCCGTGCTGTACCTGCCCTGGGAGTGTTTGATGGGACAGTGTAGAGGGAGCTTTACTCTGTATCTAAACCGTGCTGTTCCTGCCGTGAGAGTGTTTGACGGGACAGTGTAGAGGGAGCTTTACTCTGTATCTAACCCGTGCTGTACCTGCCCTGGGAGTGTTTGATGGGACAGTGTAGAGGGAGCTTTACTCTGTATCTAACCCGTGCTGTACCTGCCCTGGGAGTGTTTGATGGGACAGTGTAGAGGCAGCTTTACTCTGTATCTAACCCGTGCTGTTCCTGCCCTGGGAGTGTTTGATGGGACAGTGTAGAGGGAGCTTTACTCTGTATCTTACCTCATGCTGTACCTGCCCCAGGAGTGTTTGATGTTGACACCAGGCGCTGAGAATGTTAAAATGTTCCTATCCCCATAATGACATCCAGAATCTCGATGAGCACAAAAATTCACCCCACGAAAGTAGCAGAAGCCCCTCAGCTTCTCTCCTGGACACAGTTATTGAGGACAGGGAATGTCTGTAACAAGTCATCAATTGGCTCTCGACTTATCTTAGAAACAAGGACTCAATCGACTGTGTGTTTCTAACGAAGCTGATTTATTGATACAGAATATTAAAATCCAGTCCAGTTATTGGGGTTTTAACATCCACGAAGTATAAGATGGTCACCAATAAATCCAGGAGGGAATTCAGGAGAAACTTGTTTACCCAGAGAGTGGTGAGAATGTGGAACTCGCCACCACAAAGAGTAGTTGAGGCTTAAAGTACAGATGCATTTAAGGGGAAGCCACATGACTGTGTAAGGAATAGGAGAATATGCTGATAGGGTTAATTGAAGTAGGGCGGGTGTGGAGCATAAACACTGGACAAGTTGGATTGAATGTCCTGATTCTGTGCTGTACATCCAATGTAACACCAAGAACAGTCAAAAGAAGGGAATCATAGAAACATAGAAGATAGGAGCAGGAGTAGGCCATTCGGCCCCTCGAGCCTGCTCCGCCATTCAATGAGATCATGGCTGATCATCCAAACTCAGTACCCTGTCCCTGCCTTCTCCCCATATCCCTTGATCCATTTAGCTTTAAGAAATATATCCAACTCCTTCTTGAATATATTTAATGATGATTTGGTCTCAACTGCCTTCTGTGGCAGAGAATTCCACAGGTTCACCACTCTCTGGGTGAAGAAATTCCTCCTCATCTCAGTCCTAAATGGCTTACCCCTTATCCTTAGACTGTGACCCCTGGTTCTGGACTCCCCCGCCATCGGGAACATCCTTCCTACATCTCGTCTGTCCAGTCCTGTTAGAATTTTATAAGTTTCAACGAGATCCCCTCTCATTCTTCTAAACTCCAGCGAGTACAAGCCCAATCGACCCAATCTCTCCTCATACGTCATTCCTGCCATCCCAGGTCTGGTGAATCTTCGCTGCACTCCCTCCATGGCAAGAACATCCTTTCTCAGATAAGGTGACCAAAACTGCACACAATACTCAAGGTGTGGTCTCACCAAGGCCCTGTACAACTGCAGCAAGACATCCTTGTTCCTGTACTCAAACCCTCTCGCTACGAAGGCCAACATACCATTTGCCTTCTTAACCGCCTGCTGCACCTGCATGCTTACCTTCAGCGACTGGTGCACAAGGACACCCAGGTCTCGTTGCACTTCCCCTTCTCCCAATCTATTGCCGTTCAGATAATAATCTGCCTTCCTGTTTTTGCCACCAAAGTGGATAACCTCGCATTTATCCACGTTATACTGCATCTGCCAGGCATCTGCCTAATCACCCAACCTGTCCAAATCATACTGGAGTTTCTCAGCATCCTCCTCACAGCACACATGCCCACCCAGCTTTGTGTCGTCTGCAAACTTGGAGATATTACATCTAGTTCCCTCGTCTAGGTCATTAATATATATTGTGAATAGCTGGGGTCGTAGCACTGATCCCTGCGGTACCCTATTAGTCACTGCCTGCCACTCGGAAAAAGACCCGTTTATTCCAACTCTTTGCTTCCTGTCTGCCAACCAGTTCTCTATCCAAGTCAGTACCTTGCCCCCAATCCCATGTGCCTTAACTTTACACGCTAATCTCTTATGCGGGACCTGATCGAAAGCCTTCTGAAAGTCCAAATACACCACATCCACTGGTTCTCCCTTATCTATTCTACCAGTTACATCCTCAAAAAATTCCAGTAGATTAATCAAGCACGATTTACCTTTTGTAAATCCATGTTGACTTTGTCCGATCCTGTCACTGTTTTCCAAGTGCTCTGCTATTACATCTTTTACAATGGACTCTAGCATTTTCCCCACTACCGATGTCAGGCTTACCAGTCTATAAGTCCCCATTTTCTCTCTACCACCTTTTTTGAACAGTGGGGTAACATTAGCTACCCTCCAATCCATGGGAACTGTTCCAGTGTCTATAGAATCATCAGCACAGCAGTTATATAATTTTTTTGATATATATAAATGACCTGGATATTGGAATGCAGAGTAGAATTTCTAAATTTGCTGATGACACCAAACTTGGGGGTGTGGCAGTGAGGATGATACCAATCAACTGCAACAGGACATAGAAAGGCTAGCAGAATGGGCAGACAAGTGGCAGATGGAATTTAATACAGAGAAGTGTGAGGTGATGCATTTTGGCAGAAGGAACAGGGAGAGGCAATATACACTTAATGGCACAGTTTTAAAGAGTGTGCAGGGACAGAGGGACCTGGGAGTTACTGTGCGTAGGTCCCTGAAGGTGGCGGGACATATTGAGAGAGTGGTTAGCAAAGCATATGGGATCTTGGGCTTCATAAATAGAGGTATTGAGTACAAAAGTAGAGAAGTTATGCTGAAACTTTATAAAGCGCTGGTTAGGCCACAACTTGAGTATTGCATCCAGTTCTTGTCACCAAACTTTAGGAAGGATGTGAAGGCCCTTGAGAGGGTGCAGAGGAGATTTACCAGAATGGTTCTGGGGATGGGGGATCTTAGCTACAAGGACAGGTTGGAGAAGCTGGATTTGTTTTCATTAAAGCAAAGGCGGTTGAGGGGTGATTTGATAGAGGTGTACAAGATTGTGACGGGTTTGGATAGGCTAGACGGGGAAAGGCTGTTCCCACTAGTTGATGGTACAAGGACTAGGGGACACAGATTTAAGGTTATGGGCAAGAGATACAGGGGGGATGTGAGGAAAACTTTGTTACGCAATGAGTGGTGAGGAGCTGGAACTCGCTGCCGACGGAAGTGGTGGAAGCGGAGACACTCAATGTTTTCAAGGGGAGGCTAGATAGGCACTTGAGGGAAATAAACTTGCAGGGCTACGGGGATAGAGCGGGGGAATGGGACTGACTGGATTGCTCTACAGAGAGCCGGCACGGACTCGATGGGCCAAATGACCTCCTTCTGTGCCGTTATGACTCTATGACTGTGACTGGAACCGTGTGAACGCGCTGGTGTCTCAGTAGGCTGGAGTACTGAGCGAATCCCTTCTCGCACATGGAGCAGGTGAATGGCCTCTCCCCAGTGTGAACTCGCTGGTGCATCAGCAGGTTGGAGGACTTAGTGAATCCCTTCCCACATACAGAGCAGGTGAATGGCCTCTCTCCAGTGTGGACTTGCTTGTGTGTCAGTAGGTGGGATGGCCGAGTGAATCTCTTCCCACACACAGAGCAGGTGAACGGCCTCTCCCCAGTGTGAAGTCGCTGGTGTCCCATCAGATCCCCAGAGCTTTTAAAGCTCTTCCCACAGTCAGGACATTTAAATGGCCTCTCATCAGTGTGAACTCGCTGGTGTCTCAACAAGTGGGGTGATCGAGTGAATTCCTTCCCACACATGGAGCAGGTGAATGGCCTCTCCCCAGTGTGAACTCGCTGGTGTCCATTCAAAATCCCAGCGCTTTTAAAGCTCATCCCACAGACAGGACATGTAAACGGTGTCTGATCGGAGTGAAGTCGCTGGTGTTCCTTCAGATCCCCAGAGGTTTTAAAGCTCATCCCACAGTCAGAACATTTAAATGGTCTCTCATCAGTGTGAACTCGCTGGTGTCCCAACAGGTGGGATGACTGAGTGAATCCCTTCCCACACACGGAGCAGGTGAATGGCCTCTCCCCGGTGTGAACTCGCTGGTGTCCGTTCAGATTGCTGGAGCTTTTAAAGCTCATCCCACAGACAGAACATATAAATGGTCTCTGATCAGAGTGAACTCGCTGGTGTTGCTTCAGATCCCAAGAGGTTTTAAAGCTCTTCCCACAGGAAGAACAGTTAAATGGTCTCTCATCAGTGTGAACTCGCTGGTGTGCCTGTAGGTGGGATGGCCGAATGAATCCCTTCCCACACACGGCGCAGGTGAATGGTCTCTTTCCTGCTCTCTCCAGCTGGTGTCCCTTCAGCTCCTGGGACATTTGAAAGCTTTTCCCACAGTCGGAATGTTTCACCGGCCTCTCCCCAGTGTGAACTCGCTGGTGTGCCAGCAGATTTGAGGACTGAGTGAATCTCTTCCCACACACGGAGCAGGTGAACAGAATCTCTCCTGCTCTCTCCAGCTGGCGTCTCTTCAGCTCCTAGGACCGTTTAAATCTCTTCCCACAGTCAGAACATTTAATCGGTCTCTCATCACTGTGAACAAGCTGGTGTCTTAGGAGGGTGGCAGAATGAGAGAATCGCATCAAAAACACGGAGCAGGTCAACGGTCTCTCATCGGTGCGGACAAGCTGGTGTCTCAGCAGCACGGATGGTGCAATTAATCCCTTCCACACACGGGGCCGGTGAACAGTTTCTCCCCAGTGTGTAGCCACTGTTGTCGCTTCAAGTACTTGTAGATTTTGAAGCTCTTCCCACACTCAGAACATTTAAAAGGTCTCTCATCAGTGTGAACTCACGGCTGTGCCAGCAGATTGGATGAGCGACTGAATCAGGTCCTGAGGAAACGTGTAACTCTGTCAGATCTTGAGGTGCTGTTTGGTTTGAGCTTCCTGTCTGTAAATGCTCCACTTCTAAAACCCTGTAAAAGGAGCGTCGAAAGGGTAAGGCGGGAAGCAGGATTTTTTTTTGGCTTATTTTGCCTCAAAGAACAAACAGGGCAGAGCCGGTCCCACTGGTGTCCTGCCGTGCCCACAATAACCAGCGGGCCAGAAACAGCCCAATCCACCTCACTGACTTGGCCCTAAAGTCAAATCAAGTCTCATCAAAGTCTCATCAAATGACATCCTTTGTGACTGTGACAAAGATAAACTATCCCTCCTCGTCCTTCCTGACTTGTCTGCAGCCTTTGACACGGTTGACCACTCCATCCTTCTCCAACGCCTCTCCACCGTCGTCCAGCTGGGTGAGACTGCACTCGCCTGGTTCCATTCTTATCTATCTAATCGTAGACACAGAATCACCTGCAACGGCTTCTCTTCCCACTCCCGCATTGTTACCTCTGGTGTCCCCCAAGGATCTATCCTTGGGCCCCTCCTATTTCTCATCTAAATGCTGCCCCTTGGCGACATCATCTGAAAACACAGCGTCAGTTTCCACATGTACGCTGACGACACCCAGCTCCACCTCACCACCACTTCTCTCGACCCCTCCACAATCTTCTAATCCGGTTCTGGGTGAGCAGAAATTTTCTCCAATTAATTATTGGGAAGACTGAAGCAATTGTGTTCAGTCCCTGCCACAAACTCTGTTCCCTAGCCACTGACTCCATCCCTCTCCCTAACATCTCTCTGAGGCTGAAGCAGACTATTTGCAACCTCGGTGTCGTATCTGACCCTGAAATGAGCTTCCGAACACATATCCGCAGCATAACTAAGACCGCCTATTTCCACCTCGGTAACATGGCCCGTCTCCAGCCCTGCCTAACTCATCCGCTGCTGAAACCCTCACCCGGGCCTTTGTTACCTCGAGACTCGACTATTCCAGCACACTCCTGGCTGGCCTCCCACATTCCGCCCCACGTAAACTTGAGGTGATCCAAAACTACCCGTGTCGTAACTCAACGCCAAGTCCCATTCACCCATCACACCATTGCTCACTGACCTACATTGGCTCCCAGTTAAGCAATGCTTCGATTTAAAAATTCTCATCCTTGTTTTCAAATCCCTCCATGGCCTCGCCCCTCCCTATCTTAGTTATTCCCTTCGGCCTCACAACCACCCGCCCCCCGCGATAGAATCACAGAAAAATTACAGCACAGAAGGAGGCCATTCAGCCCATCTTGTCCGTGCCGGCCGATTAAGTGCTATCCACACTAATCCCACTTTCCAGCACTTGGTCCGTAGCCTTGTAGGTTACGGCACTTCAAGTGCACATCCAAGTACTTATTAAAAAGTGATGAGAGTTTCTGCCTCTACCACCCTGTCAGGCAGTGAGTTCCAGACCCACACCGCCCACTGGGTGAAAACATTTCTCCTCAACTCCCCTCTAAACCTCTGACCAATTACTTTAAATCTATGTCCCCTGGTTGTGGACCCCTCTGCCAAGGGAAATAGGTCCTTCCTATCTCGGCCCCTCAGAATTTTATACACCTCAATCAGGTCTCCCCTCAGCCTCCCCGGTTCCAAAGAAAACAAACCCCCACCCCCGCCCCGAGACATCTGCGCTCCTCCAATTCTGCCCTCTTGAGCATCCCTGATTATAATCGCTGCACCATCAGTGGCCGTGTCTTCTGTTGCCTCGGCCCTAAGCTCTGGAATTCCCTCCCTGAACCTCTCCGCCTCGCTATCCTCCTTTAAGACATAGAAACATAGAAGATAGGAGCAGGAGTAGTCCATTCGGCCCCTCGAGCCTGCTCCGCCATTCAGTGAGATCATGGCTGATCATCCAAATTCAGTACCTTGTCCCTGCCTTCTCCCCATATCCCTTGATCCCTTTAGCCTTAAGAAATATATCTAACTCCTTCTTGAATATATTTAATAAATTGGCCTCCACTGCCTTCTGTGGTAGAGAATTCCACAGGTTCACCACTCTCTGGGTGAAGAAATTCCTCCTCATTTCTGTCCTAAATGGCTTACCCCTTATCCTTAGACTGTGACCCCTGGTTCTGGACTTCCCCGCCATCGGGAACATCCTTCCTGCATCTAGTCTGTCTAGTCCTGTTAGAATTTTATAAGTTTCAATGAGATCCCCTCTCATTCTTCTGAATTCAAGAGAATACAGGCCTAGTTTACTCAATCTCCTCTCATACGACGGTCCCGCCATCCCAGGAATCAATCTCGTGAACCTTCATTGCACTCCCTCTATGGCAAGTATATCCTTCCTTAGGTAAGGAGACCAAAATTGTACACAGTACTCCAGGTGTGGTCTCACCAAGACTTCTTTACTCCTGTACTTATATATTTCTTAAGGCTAAAGGGATATGGGGAGGAGGCAGGGACAGGGTACTGAATTTGGATGATCAGCCATGATCTCATTGAATGGCGGAACAGGCTCGAGGGGCCGAATGGCCGACTCCTGCTCCTATCTTCCATGTTTCTATGTATTCAATCTTTCCTTGTAGCTGAAATTCTCTAGTCCTGGCAACATCCTCGAAAATCTCCCGTCTAGAGCACAGTCACATCTTTCCTGCAATGGGGACGACCAGAACTGCACGCAGCACTCTAGCCAGTGGCATAACTGGTGTTTTTGTAAAGTTCAAGCAGAACCTCCCTGCTCTTACATGATACAGAAAGAGAGGCACTGCCCCTGTGGGGCACCCATTCCCCTTTAAATGGCCAAGCAATTGTTTTTGTTGAAAAGGGGCTGCAGTCCCCTTTGACTCACCGCCCCCCGCCTCTCACCCACCACAAATACTCACAAGAGAGAGAGAGAGAGAGAGGAGGAAGAATGCTGGTCTTTGTCCCTTTAAAAGTGGCTGCCCACCAAAATGTTCACAGCACCAGGGCTCTTTGTTCTGGATAAAAGTCAAAGAGAGAAAAAGTTCACTTATTTTTAAGTGAATGCAGTTGATGAATAGCCTTGCAATAAAGGTAATGCAAAGGAATAAACGCTCACAAGCTGGGTTTTTTCCACCCCCTCCTCCCCTTCCCTTTAACAGCTCCTGCAGACAATGAAAGCAGGAAAGCGGCCTGCAGCCCACCGAGGTCCCGCGTCGCCATTGGTTGGAGGACCGTCAGCCCGCCCGGTCCTCCCAGCTTTTTCCGCGCTTCTGATTGGCGGGCGCCTCGCGTCAATCACCCCTCCCTCCGATTACGCGCTGACGCCAGCACGCAACGCCCAGGGGTCGGTTGGATCGGCGCACGCCACCGCAAGGTAAAAAAAAGACACCACACACAAATGAGGAAAAACAAGAATAATAATAATCGCACTTTAGAGGGGAGGAGGTTGGGGGAATTAATGAGTGTTTTCAATTTGTTTCGCAAAAAAAAATATTTGAAAAGCTTCCCAACGGTGCGAGGCGGGCTGCGCATGCGCTCCAGCCAGCCTTTGACTCCCCCACGTGGGCCCGGGGGCCGGACACGCCCACTTGCCTTCCCCTGCACCAATCACAGCGCGGGCAAGCGCAACACCAGGCTGCCAGTGCGCCTGCGCTTCCTTCGGGGAACAACCGGAGGCCGGGCCCGGGGAAGAGGCGGAATCAGCGGCCGCGGTAAAGTGAAGTGTTGGGGAATCGATTTAAATCGAGGTGAGGGGGGAGCGGAGAGCGAGATTATAAAGTAAAATACGAGAAAAACCAAACCTGAGAGTCGGGCGGGCGGGACCTCCGCGGACGCCGAACGGAGCGATTGAACCGCGCGCGGTGGCGGAGTGAGCCGAAGCAATGTGATTCTGACTGACAGGAGCGCTGACCAATCGGATGAGGGTTCAGGTGGGAGGACTGACCTGGGCGGCCTCGTCCTCCGACCAATGGCGGCGCGGCTAGGGGGCAGGACCTTCACTCCCAGGCGCCGGTGGGCTGGGGCCCGGTTATGACGTCATCACAGGAAGAGGCCCAATCAGGTGGATGGAGGCCGGCCTGTGACTGACGGGAGCGCTGACCAATAGGAAGACGGCTGAGGTGGGAGGACTGAACTGGGCGGCCTGGTCCTCCAACCAATGGCGGCGCGGCCTCCTCTCCAGCTCAGGTGCGCTGGGGCCGATTGTGACGCGCTGTCCCCAGGTGAGAGCAGCTCAGTCAGCACAGAGCTGGGGCTGGAATCTGGGAGAGGGGCTGCAGGCAGCGGGCCTGGCAAAGAGGCACAAGCTTCACAATACAAGCTTCTTTCAAATGCACAATTGTTTCCGACACACAGCCTTTGTCACTCTGCAAAAAAAACTGTAACAATTCATAACTCCCCTGCTTTAGGAGAGGCGTAGAGTGCAAAAAGCAAGGAAGTTACGATGAAACTGTGTAAAAGACTGGAGTCAGCTGTGGCTCAGTGGATAGCAGAGTCAGAAGGTTGTGGGTTCAAGTCCCACTCCAGGGACTTGAGCACATAAAGTGAGGCTGACACTCCACTGCGGTGCTGAGGGAGCGCCGCACTGTCGGAGGGGCAGTACTGAGGGAGCACCGCACTGTCGGAGGGGCAGTACTGAGGGAGCGCCGCACTGTCGAAGGCTCAGTACTGAGGGAGCGCAGTACTGAGGGAGCGCCGCACTGTCGGAGGGGCAGTACTGAGGAAGCGCCGCATTGTCGGAGGGGCGGTACTGAGGGAACGCCGCACTGTCGGAGGGGCGGTGCTGAGGGAGCACTGCACTGTCGGCACGGCAGTACTGAGGGAGCGTTGCACTGTCGGAGGGGGAATACTGAGGGAGCCCCGCACTGTCGGCGGGGCAGTACTGAGGGAGCGCAGCAATGTCAGAGGGGCAGTGCTGAGAGAGTGCCACACTGTCGGAGGGTCAGTACTGAGGGAGCGCCGCACTGTCGGAGGGGCAGTACTGAGGGAGCTCCGCACTGTCGGAGGGGCAGTACTGAGGGAGCTCCGCACTGTCGGAGGGGCAGTACTGAGGGAAATTCGCACTGTCGGAGGGGCAGCACTGAGGGAGCGCCGCACTGTCGGAGGGGCAGTACTGAGGGAACGCTGCACTGTCGGGGGAAGCAATGCTGTGGGAGGGCCGCACTGTCGGAGGGGCAGTAATGAAGGAGCGCTGCAGTGTCGGAGGTGCCGTCCTACGGATGAGACGTTAAACCGAGGCCCCCGTCTGCCCCCTCAGGTGGATGTAAAAGATCCCGTGGTGCTATTTCGAAGAAGTTATCCCCGGTGTTTTGAGCCCAATATTTATCCCTCAATCAACATGACGAAAAACATTATCTGGTCATTATCACATTGCTGTTTGTGGGAGCTTGCTGTGCACAAATTGGCTGTCGCGTTTCCCACATTACAAAAGTGATTACATTTCAAAAGTACTTCATTGGCTGTAAAGCGCTTTGGGACGTCCGGTGGTCGTGAAAGGCAGTTAAGAAGGCAAATGTTATGCTGGCCTTCATTACAAGAGGATTTGAGTACAGGAGTAAAAAAGTCTTACTCCAATTATATCTTCTTTCTTCTTAGGCAGTCCCTCGGAACCGAGGATGACTTGCTTCCACATTAAAAATGAGTTCTCAGGTGTAAGGGTAAACCGGGAGAGCTTCTTCTCCCCGAGACGGACCCTCTGATATAAAGGGTCGACTGGATCCATGTTTATCTGTAATTTAAACAGAGGTCTGGTCGTCTTCCGAGCTCTTTCCCCTAGAGGAGAGGGTAGAATGGGGGTCTTTAGTGTTAAATGGTTTCACCTGGGTCCATTGCTTCCATCGCATACCCGTCGGTTCTTGTAGACAAACACACGTATCACTTGTCATTAATACAGTACATGGCCCCATCCAACGGGCCCCATTCCCTTTCTTCCGATAACTTGCGTCATTACTTCTTGACCTATTCTGGGCAACTCGTCATGCTTACCTTCAGCGACTGGTGCACAGGGACGCCCAGGTCTCGTTGCACTTCCCCTTCTCCCAATCTATTGCCGTTCAGATAATAATCTGCCTTCCTGTTTTTGCCACCAAAGTGGATAACCTCGCATTTATCCACATTATACTGCACCTGCCATGCTTCTGCCCAATCACCCAACCTGTCCAAATCATACTGGAGTTTCTCGGCATCCTCCTCACAGCACACACGCCCACCCAGCTTTGTGTCGTCTGCAAACTTGGAGATATTACATTTAGTTCCCTTGTATAGATCATCATTTTATATATATTGTGAATAGCTGGGGTCCTAGGACCGATCCCTGCGGTACCCCACTAGTCACTGCCTGCCACTCAGAAAAAGAGCCGTTTATTCCAACTCTTTGCTTCCTGTCTGCCAACCAGTTCTCTATCCAAGTCAATACCTTGCCCCCAATCCCATGTGCCTTAACTTTACACGCTAATCTCTTATGCGGGACCTTATCGAAAGCCTTCTGAAAGTCCAAATTCACCACATCCACTGGTTCTCCCTTATCTATTCTACCAGTTACATCCTCAAAAAATTCCAGTAGATTAGTCAAGCACGATTTACCTTTTGTAAATCCATGTTGACTTTGTCCGATCCTGTCACTGTTTTCCAAGTGCTCTGCTATTACATCTTTTATAATGGACTCTAGCATTTTCCCCACTACCGATGTCAGGCTTACCGGTCTATAATTTCCCGTTTTCTCTCTACCACCTTTTTTGAATAGTGGGGTAACATTAGTTACCCTCCAATCCATGGGAACTGTTCCAGAGACTATCGAATTTTGGAAGATGACCAGCAATTCTGTCCCTCTAGTGCTACTTGTCTCTCCCAGTCCTCTCTTCACCTTGTTTCTCCTCTAATGTTTCATCCTGGTGCCCATCCCCCTGTCAAATTAATTTAAACCCTCCCCCACAGCACTAGTTAACCGCCCCATGAGGACATTGGTCCCAGCTCTGTTGAGGTGCAACCTGTCCACCTTGGACAGGTCCCTCCTGCCCCAGAACTGGTCCCTCCTGCCCCAGGAATCTGAAGTCCTGCAATATTTCTCTTTCAGGTACTTATCCAATTCCCTTTTGAAAGCGGTGATTGAATCTGCCTCCACCACCCTTTCAGGCAGTGCATTCCAGATCCTAACCACTCGCTGTGTAAAGAAGTTTTTCCTCATGTCGCCTTTGGTTCTTCTGTCAATCACCTTAAATCTGTGTCCTCTGGTTCTCGACCCCTCTGCCAATTGGAACAGTTTCTCTCTATCTACTCTGTCCAGACCCCTCTTGATTTTGAACACCTCTATCAAATCTCCTCTCAATCTTCTCTGCTCCAAGGAGAACAACCCCAGCTTCTCCAGTCTATCAATGTAACTGAAGTCCCTCATCCCTGGAATCATTCTCGTAAATCTTTTCTGCACCCTCTCTAAGGCCTTCACATGGGGACAGGATAGGACAGAGTCAACATGGATTTACAAAGGGTAAATCGTGCTTGACTAATCTATTGGAATTTTTTGAGGGAGTAACTGGTAGAATAGATGGGGGAGAGCCAGTAGATGTGGTGTACCTGGACTTCCAAAAGGCCTTTGATAAGGTCCCACATAAAAGATTAGCATGGAAAATTGAGGCTCATGGGATAAAGGGGAAAGTTTTGGCGTGGATAGGGAACTGGCTGTCAGATAGAAAACAGAGAGTTGGAATAAACGGCTCATTTTCTGAATGGCAGGCAGTAACAAGTGGGGTACCACAGGGATCTGTCCTGGGCCCCCAGCTGTTCACAATTTACATTAATGACCTGGATCAGGGAGTCGGATGCAGCATTTCCAAATTTGCAGACGACACTAAACTAGGAGGGGGGGTGGGCTCAGAGGAAGAGACCAGGAAGCTCCAGAGCGATTTGGACAGACTGGGCGATTGGGCGGATAAATGGCAGATGCACTATAATGTGGACAAGTGCGAAGTTATCCACCTTGGGTGCAGGAACGGGAGGGCAAATTATTATTTAAATGGCAATAGATTGGGAGAGGGGGAAGTACAGAGAGACCTGGGTGTTCTTGTACACCAGTCACTGAAGGCGAGCATGCAGGTGCAACAGGCGGTCAAGAAGGCAAACGGTATGCTGGCCTTCATAGCAAAAGGGTTAGAATACAGGAACAGGGATACCTTGCTGCAGCTGTACAGGGCACTGGTGAGACCACACCTCGAGTACTGTGTACAGTTTTGGTCGCCTCATCTGAGGAAGGATGTTCTTGCCATGGAGGGGGTGCAGCGGCGATTCACCAGGCTGATACCAGGAATGGCGGGAATGACCTATGAGGAGAGACTATGTAGTTTAGGGATGTACACACTGGAGTTTAGAAGATTGAGAGGGGACCTCATAGAAGTGTATAAAATTCTGACAGGTCTAGACAGACTGGATGCAGAAGGAATGTTTCCCTTGGCGGGTGAGAACAGAACTAGAGGACATAATTTAAGGATAAGGGCTAAACCATTTAGGACAGAGATGAGGGGGAATTTCTTCACTCAGAGAGTGGTGAACCTGTGGAACTCATTGCCACAGAGGGCAGTGTATGCCAGCTCATTAAATATATTTAAGAGGGAATTAGATATATTTCTACGGGCAAAAGGGGTTAAGGGTTACGGAGAGAAGGCGGGGACGGGATACTGAATTAAAGGATCAGCCATGATCTCATTAAATGGCGGAGCAGGCACGAAGGGCCGAATGGCCTACTCCTGCTCCTATCTTCTATGTATCTATGTATCCTTCCTAAAGTGTGGTGCCCAGGATTGGACACAATACTCCAGTTGAGGCCGAACTAGTGTTTTATAAAGGTTCATCATAATTTCACACTTTTGTACTCTATACCTCTATTCATGAAGCCCAGGTTCCCGTAAGCTTTTTTAACTGCTTTCTCAACCTGCCCTGCCACCTTCAATGATTTGTGCACATATACCCCCAGGTCTCTCTGTTCATGCACCCACTTTAGGATTGTACCCTTTAGTTTAGATTTCCTCTCCTCATTCTTGCTACCAAAATGTATCACTTCACATTTTTCTGCATTAAATTTAATCTGTCATGTGTCCGCCCATTCCACCAGCCTGTCTATGTCCACTTGAAGTCTATCACTATCTTCCTCACTGTTCACTATACTTCCAAGTTCTGTGTCATCTGCAAATTTTGAAATTGTGCCTTGTACACCCACATCCAAGTCTTTAATATATATCAAGAAAAGCAGTGGTCCTAGAACCGACCCCTGGGGAACACCACTGTGTACCTTCCTCCAGTCCGAAAAACAACCGTTCACCATTACTCACTGTTTCCTGTCACTTAGCCAATTCTCTATCCATGCAGCCACTGTCCCTTTTACTCCTCCAGTCCATGTACCCGCTCCAGGGACTTGAGCATATAAAGCGAGGCTGACACTCCAGTGCAGTGCTGAGGGAGCGCCGCACTGTCGGAGGGGTAGTACTGAGGGAGCGCCGCACTGTCGGAGGGGCAGTACTGAGGTAGCGCCGCACTGTCAGAGGGGCAGAACTGAGGGTGCGCCGCACTGTTGGAGGGGCAGTACTGAGGGAGTGCCGCACTGTCGGAGGGGCAGTACTGAGGGAGCGCTGCACTGTCGGAGGGTCAGTACTGAGGGAGTGCTGAACTGTACTGAGCGCACTGTCGGAGGGGGCGTACTGAGGGAGCGCCGCACTGTCAGAGGGGCAGTACTGAGGGAGCGCCGCACTGTCGGAGGGGCAGTGCTGAGAGAGCTCCGCACTGTCGGAGGGGCAGTACTGAGGGAGCGCTGCAGTGTCGGAGGTGCGGTCTTACGGATGAGCCGTTAAACCGAGGCCCCCGTCTGCCCCCTCAGGTGAGCGTGAAAGATCCCGTGGTACTATTTTGAAGGCGTTATCCCCGGTGTTTTGAGCCCAATATTTATCCCTCAATCAACATGACGAAAAACAGATTATCTGGACCTTTTCACATTGCTGTTTGTGGGAGCTTGCTGTGCGCAAATTGGCTGCCGCGTTTCCCACATTACAACAGTGACTGCACTTTAAAAGTACTTCATTGGCTGTAAAGCACTTTGGGACGTCCGGTGGTCACGAAAGGTGGTTAAGAAGGCAAATGGTATGCTGGCCTTCATTACAAGAGGATTTGAGTACAGGAGTAAAGAAGTCTTACTCCAATTATATCTTCTTAGGCAGTCCCTCGGAACCGAGGATAACTTGCTTACACATTAAAAATGAGTTCTCAGGTGACTGATGAGTTCACACAGGTGGGGCAGACGGTGGTTGATGGGGCGGGTGGGTGGGGTGCTTGGGTTGACGTGCGCTCCTTGCGCTTGGCTTCCCCTTGCTCCCAGCAAAGAGACTTGAGGTGTTCGGCACCTTCCCGGATGCTTCTCCACTTTGTGCGGTCTTGGGCCAGGGATTCCCAGGTGTCGGTGGGGATGTTGCACCTTTTCAAGGAGGCTTTGAGGGTGTCCTTGAAGCCCTTCCTCTGCCCACCTGGGGCTCTCTTGCCGTGTCGGAGCTCCGAGTAGAGCGCTTGTTTTGGGAGTCTCGTATCGGGCATGCGGACAATGTGACCCGTCCATTGGAGCTGATTGAGCGTGGTCAAAGCTTCAATGCTGGGGATGTTGGCCTGAGCGAGAACACTGACATTGGTGCGTCTATCCTGCCAATGAATTTGCAGGATCTTGCGGAGGCAGCGTTGGTGGTACCTCTCCAGTGCACCTCAAAGCACTGGAGAGGTACCACCAACGCTGCCTCCAATTATATAGGGCCTTGGTGAGACCACACCTGGAGTACTGTGTACAATTTTGGTCTCCTTACCTAAGGAAGGATATACTTGCCATAGAGGGAGTGCAACGAAGGTTCACGAGATTGATTCCTGGGATGGCGGGACTGTCGTATGAGAAGGGATTGAGTAAACTAGACCTGTATTCTCTTGAATTCAGAAGAATGAGAGGGGATCTCATTGAAGCATACACAATTATTACAGGGCTTGATAGGGTGGATGCTGGGAGAATGTTTCCCTTGGCTGGAGAGTCTAGAAACAGGGGCCACAGCCTCAGGATAAAGGGTCGGCCGTTCAGGACTGAGATGAGAAGAAATTTCTTCACAGAGGGTGGTGAATCTTTGGAATTCTCTACCCCAGAGGGCTGTGGAGGCTCAGTCATTGGGTCTATTCAAAACAGAAGTCAATAGATTTCTGACCAGTAAGGGCATCAAGGGATATGGCGATAGGGCCGGTGAATGGAGTTGAGGCAGAAGATCAGCCATGATCTCATTGAATGGCGGAGCAGGCTCGAAGGGCCGAATGGCCGACTCCTGCTCCTATTTCTTATGTTCTTAAACCCTTATAAATCACTGGTTAGGCACCAGCTGGAGTATTGTGTCCAATTCTGGGAACCGCACTTTCGGAAGGATGTGAAGGCCTTGGAGAGGCTGCAGAAAAGATTTACCAGAATGGTTCCAGGAACGAAGGACTTCAGTTATGTGGAGAGACTGGAGAAGCTGGGATTGTTCTCCTTAGAACAGAGAAGGTTGAGAGCAGATTTGATGGAGGTGTTCAAAATCGTGAGGGGGTCTGGAGAGAGTAGAGAGAGAGAACCAGAGGACACAGATTTAAGGTGATTGTCAGAAGGTCCAAAGGCTCCTCACAGCTTACTGTCCCACCTAGCTTTGTATCATCAGCAAACTTGGATACATTACTCGGTCCCTTCATCTAGGTCATTAATATAGATTGTAAATAGCTGAGGCCCCAACACTGATCCACGCAACACCCCACTAGATACCGCCTGCCAACCTGAAAAAGATCTGTTTATCCCTGCTCTCTGTTTTCAGTCCATTAACCAATCGTCTATCCATGCTACTATATTACCTCCAACCCCATGAGCCCTAATCTTATGTAATAACCTTTTATGTGGCACCTTATCGAATGCCTTTTGGAAATCCAAATATACTACATCCACTGGTTCCCCTCTATCTACCCTGCTAGTTACATCCTCAAAAAACTCTAATAAATTTGTCAAACACGATTTCCTTTTCATAAAACCATGTTGACTCTGCCTAATCATGTTATGATTTTCTAAGTGACTTGATACCACTTCCTTAACAATGGATTCCAGCATTTTCCTGATGACTGATGTAGCTTTCAAAAGCTCTTATAATAATGTGTCCATGGCTACACAAACCGCTCTGGGTCCAGGTATATTGTGTATCAGTAAAACAGTCCGTGACTACACAAACCACTCTGGGTACAGGTATATTGTGTATCAGTAAAACAGTCCGTGACTACACAAACCACTCTGGGTACAGGTATATTGTGTATCAGTAAAACAGTCCGTGACTACACAAACCACTCTGGGTACAGGTATATTGTGTATCAGTAAAACAGTCCGTGACTACACAAACCACTCTGGGTCCAGGTATATTGTGTATCAGTAAAACAGTCCATGACTACACAAACCACTCTGGGTTCAGGTATATTGTGTATCAGTAAAACAGTCCGTGACTACACAAACCACTCTGGGCCCAGGTATATTGTGTATCAGTAAAACAGTCCGTGACTACACAAACCACTCTGGGTCCAGGTATATTGTGTATCAGTAAAACAGTCCGTGACTACACAAACCACTCTGTGTACAGGTATATTGTGTATCAGTAAAACAGTCCGTGACTACACAAACCACTCTGGGTCCAGGTATATTGTGTATCAGTAAAACAGTCCGTGACTACACAAACCACTCTGGGTCCAGGTATATTGTGTATCAGTAAAACAGTCCGTGACTACACAAACCACTCTGCATCCAGGTATATTGTGTATCAGTAAAACAGTCCGTGACTACACAAACCACTCTGGGTCCAGGTATATTGTGTATCAGTAAAACAGTCCATGACTACACAAACCACTCTGGGTACAGGTATATTGTGTATCAGTAAAACAGTCCGTGACTGCACAAACCACTCTGGGTACAGGTATATTGTGTATCAGTAAAACAGGTTTATTAAGCATTAAACATCGGTACAAAGAAGTAGTACTTAACAAGAAGATAATCACAGTCTGTCCGTTCAAACCCCGGCGTTCCTTCCGAGTGAGCGCGGTGCAAGTCTCCTGATGTATCTTGCTGTGTTCCGTTGACCCATGCGCGCTTCCTTGGGATCTTGCTGTGTTCTGTTGACCGAAGCTCCTATCAATCTCTGGTTACACGGTGCGCGCTTTCGATGTTCAAAACCTGTATCTTTATACCCTTTTCCCATCTCGTTTTGCCTACGTGGCAATAATTAACCCTCTAACACCTGGTAAAAAGTCTTGCTCCCTCGTTACCTATCTTATGACCTTGTTTGATCCTTCTGACTTTTTCTCCATGCATAACAAAGTACCCTTATCACAGATCTTCACTTTTCACAGAACACTTCCTAGAATGTTGACAAAACAGTCGGTCCATCCGATAGCTGGACCAATGAAGGACGTCTCCAACTCTTATCTATCTCTCTAGTTTTTATCTCTTTAAGCATAATATTGCTGAATTCCTCGTCTCCATAAACTTAGCACAACATTCCATTACTTCAGTAATTTTAAACAGACGATTTTATTCAGGTTGGCATAATCCCATCCTGCTTTGCTCTCAGCCATTCTCCATTTTATACAGGCTTTTAGGATCTTAACATACAATTTCACATTATTATAGTTATATAAAATTGGTTATCGAATCTTAATAATGTTTACTAAATCCTACAGGTACACCCTATCCTACATATCCCTACCTTGAGGGCGAGGCATTTGCCGACCCCTCAAAACTAAAATCTTACATATGGATTATTTTTCTTCCGTTTATGTAACTCTAACATGTTCTGGGCTGTGAACATATTTAAATGTGATTGGGCATTGGACTTTAGGTGTTTCAGGTAGCAGGTGTAGAATAGTAAGCACATCATTACTACAAGTTGGGATATGACCAGTACATGGGAAATTATCCTAATCCAATGAGGAATTTCCATGTTTGTCCCTATGTTGTCTTATTAGTCCTAACAGTTTTTGACTCCCTACCTTGTGACATTTGTGTTTAACTGGGTAGATCTTAAACAAACTTCTGATCTTACATAGTTCAAAGTTTTACTACATGGGTTACATATCTCAAATACAAAATCATTACAAGTTGGAGAACAACCAGAGCGTGTGAAACAATATGAGCCTAAGGGCATGCTGATGTATTAAGCCCAATATCCCACCAGTGTGTGTTGTCCCTTATGCTTTCAATTTCAATATCTATTCTCCAGTTGTCTTGCTCCAAAACATAAAAAATGTTTTAGGGAGGAGTTCCGTCGTATCATGAGCTCACTGAAACCCTCAAACAATAGGGGAATGTCGGGTCTGAATTGTGCCACATAACTGTGCAGCTCGTACTTAAAAACGTGTTGGTTGATGGGACAGGTCCTGTTAGACCCGTAAAGCATGGTAGTTGTGGTAGTGACACAGGAGGCACCACCAAAATCACCTCATACTGGATTCGTACTGGTTTTTCCCACGCTCTGTTACCGACAAAACACAATTATTAGTCACAGTTAAATTCAGTCTTACAATCATTTCAAGCGACATTACAGTTTCACATCTACTTCCTGATCTTCCGAGTCGAGATCCTTTCTCACTTCCGTTTTTCAAAATAGCGACCACGGGATCTTTTACACCCACCTGAGAGGGCAGACGGGGCAGCGGTTTAACGTCGCATCCGAAAGATGGCACCTCTGACAGAGCAGCTCTCCCTCAGTACTGCCCTGGAGTGTCAGCCAAGATTACGTGCTCAAGTCTCCAGAGTGGGACTCAAACCCACGACCTTCTGACTCGAGAGGTGGGAGTGTCGCTCACTGAGCCAAGGCTGACCCCTCTTAAACTCCAGCCTAGTTACTGGGGTTATTATCAGCGTTTTCAAACCGCCCCCCCCCCCGACAACCCCGTAATTGCCATTATTAACACAGAACAGTCCTTCATGTGATTGACAGCAGAATGGGACCAGTGCGCTCAGGTGTGAACTCGCTGGTGTCTCAGCAGGTGAGTTGAAGTGGTGAATCCCTTTTCACACACTGAGCAGGGGAACGGCCTCTCCCCAGTGTGAGTGCGCTGGTGTATCCGAAGAGTGGATGAGTGCGTAAACCTCTTCCCGCAGTGAGAGCAGCTGAACGGCCTCTCCCCAGTGTGAGTGCGCTGGTGTATCCGAAGATTGGATGAGTGCTTAAACCTCTTCCCGCAGTGAGAGCAGCTGAACGGCCTCTCCCCAGTGTGAGTGCGCTGGTGTATCAGCAGGTGAGATGGACTGGTGAATCCCTTTTCACACACTGAGCAGGGGAACGGCCTCTTCCCGGTGTGGGTGAACTGGTGTCTCCAAAGATTGGATGAGTGCGTAAACCTCTTCCCGCAGTGAGAGCAGCTGAATGGCCTCTCCCCAGTGTGAGTGCGCTGGTGTGTCAGCAGGTGAGATGGACTGGTGAATCCCTTTTCACACACTGAGCAGGGGAACGGACTCTTCCCGGTGTGCGTGAACTGGTGTTTCCGAAGACTGGATGAGTGCGTAAACCTCTTCCCGCAGTGAGAGCAGCTGAACGGCCTCTCCCCGGTGTGGATACGTCGATGCTTCTCCAGGATCTTGGAGCATTTGAAACTCTTGTCGCATTCGGAACATTTAAACGGCCTCTCATCAGTGTGAACCAGCTGGTGTTCCCGCAGAGTGGAGGGATGAGTGAATCCTTTCCCACACACGGAGCAGGTGAACGGCCATTTCAGAGTGACTGCGTTGATGAGTCTCCAGCTTGGAGAGGCAACTGAATCCCTTTCCGCATTCCCGACATTTGCACAGATTCTCCTCGCTTTGGTTACACTTGTGCCTCCCCAGGCTGCACCTTTGGTTGAATCCACGTCCACACACAAGACACGTGTGCAGTTTGCCCGCACTCTGATTGCTGCTTTCCGCTTCCATATGGCGATGATATTCAGGTCCTGATGAATCGAGTGACTCTGTCAGATCGTCGTGTGAAGTTTGCGTTAAGCTGCCCGTCTGCAGTTCCTCCCCTTGCAAGAGACAGTAAAACAGGTTTATATAAATAATGTAAATACAGCAGAGAAAATAAAGACTTCCAAAAGGCATTTGACAAGGTGCCACAGAAAAGATTACTGCACAAGATAAAAAACCACGGGATTGGGGGTAATATACTGGCATGGGTGGAAGATTGGCTATCTAACAGAAAACAGAGAGTTGGGATAAACGGTTCATTCTCGGGTTGGCAATCAGTAACTAGTGGTGTTCGGCAGGGGTCAGTGCTGGGACCCCAACTCTTTACAACCTATATTAATGATTTGGAGGAGGGGACCGAGTGCAACATATCCAAGTTTGCCGACGATACAAAGATGGGAGGGAAAGCAGTGAGTGAGGAGGACAGAAAAAACCTGCAAAAGGACATAGACAGGCTAGGTGAGTGGGCAGAGATTTGGCAGATGCAATATAATGTTGGCAAGTGTGAGGTTATGTACTTTGGCAGAAAAAATCAAAGAGCAAGTTATTATCTAAAGGGCGAGAAACTGCAAAGTGCTACAGTACAAAGGGATCTGGGGGTCCTGGTGCATGAAACACAGAAGGTTAGTATGCAGGTACAGCAGGTGATCAGGAAGGCCAATGAAATCTTGGCTGTTATTGCAAGGGGGATGGGGTATAAAAACAGGGAAGTCTTGCTTCAGTTATACAGGGTATTGGTGAGGCCACACCTGGAATATTGCATGCAGTTTTGCTTTCCATATTTAAGAAAAGATATACTTGCTCTCGAGGCGGTTCAGAGAAGGTTCACTCGGTTGATTCCAGGGATGAGGGGGTTGACGTATGAGGAAAGGTTGAGTAGGTTGGGCCTCTACTCATTGGAGTTCAGAAGAATGAGAGGCGATCTTATCGAAACATATAAGATTGTGAGGGGGCTTGATCGGGTGGATGCGGGGAGGATGTTTCCACTGATGGGTGAGATTAGAACTAGGGGGCATAATCTTAGAATAAGGGGCTGCGCTTTCAAAACTGAGATGAGGAGAAACTTCTTCACTCAGAGGGTAGTAAATCTATGGAATTTGCTACCCCAGAGAGCTGTGGAAGCTGCAACATTAAATAAATTTAAAATGGAGATAGACATTTTCCTAGCAGATAAGGGAATTAGGGGTTACGGGGAGAGGGCAGGGAAGTGGACGTGAGTCCAGATTCAGATCAGCCATGATCCTATTGAATGGCGGAGCAGGCCCGAGGGGCCGTATGGCCTACTCCTGCTACTATTTCTTATGTTCTTATGAAAGACTGGCCTTTATACAGCGCCTTTCACGACCAACGGTTTTACAGCCAATGAATTACTTTTTGAAGAGTAGTCGCTGTTGTAATGTGGGAAACACTGCAGCCAATTTGCATGATAAATAATGGCCAGGACACCGGGGATAACTCTCCTGCCCTTCTTCGAAATAATGGGATCTTTTATGTCCACCTGAACGTCTCTTCCGAAAGACGGCCCTCCGACAGTGCGGGGCTCCCTCAGTACTGCCCCTCCGACAGTGCGGGGCTCCCTCAGTACTGCCCCTCTGACAGTGCGGCACTCCCTCAGTACTGCCCTTCCGACAGGGCACCGCCCCTCCGACAGGGCGGCGCTCCTTCGGCACTGCCCCGGAGCGTCAGCCTAGGTTTATGTGCTCGAGTCCCTGGAGTGGGGACCTTCAACCCACAACTTTCTGACTGAGAGATGAGGGTGCTCTCAACTGAGCCACTAGCTGGCTCTCAAGGTCTTTCACATCCTTGCTAAAGTGCGGTGGTGGGGGGAATTGTCACAGCCCCTTTAATCAGAAGAACACACGAGAGGGGGGAGGGAGTCCCTTTAAATATGGAGGGGGTGGGTGACCCTGTAAATGTGGAGGGGGTGGGTGACCCTTTAAATGTGGAGGGGGTGGGTGTCCCTTTAAATGTGGAGGGGGTGGGTGTCCCTTTAAATGTGGAGAGGGTGGGTGTCCCTTTAAATGTTGAGGGGGTGGGTGTCCCTTTAAATGTGGAGAGGCGGGGCCGCGCATGCTCATTCGGGCCCACCACAAAACCAGACTGCCAGAGCGCCTGCGCGGGGTCTCCGGGGAGCAGACGGAAGGCCGGGCCCGGGGAAGAGGCGGAATCAGCGGTCGGGGTAAAGTCAAGAAACGATAGCAAAATACTGCAAATGTTGGAAATCCGAAATAACAACAGAAAATGCTGGAAAAACTCAGCAGGTCAGGCAACATCCGTGGAGAGAAATTTGAGTTGACGCTTTAAATCGAGGTGAGGTGAGGGAGCGGAGCGCGAGATTATAAAGTAAAATACGAGAAAAACCAGACCTGAGAGTCGGGCGGGCGGGACCTCCGCGGACGCCGAACGGAGCGGATTGAGCCGCAGCAATGTGATTTTGACTGACGGGAGCGCTGACCAATAGGAAGAGAGCTGAACTGGGCGGCCTGGTCCTCCAACCAATGGCGGCGTGGCTAGGGGGCGGGACCTTCCCTCCCTCCCCGGCGATGGTGGGCGGGGGCCCAAGTCTGACGTCATCAACGGAAGAGGCCAATTCAGGTGGATGTAGGCCGGCCCGGGCCTCTGACTGACAGGAGCTCTGACCAATAGGAAGAGGGCTGAGGTGGGAGGCCTGAACTGAGCGGCCTGGTCCTCCAACCAATGGCGGCGCGGCAAGGGGGCGGGGCCTCCTCTCCAGCTCCGGTGCGCTGGGGCCGATTGTGACGCGCTGTCCCCAGGTGAGAGCAGCTCAGTCAGCACAGAGCTGGGGCTGGAATCTGGGAGAGGGGCCGCAGGCAGCGGGCCTGGCAAAGGGGCACAAGCTTCACAATACAAGCTGCTTTCAAATGTACAATTGTTTCCTACACACAGCCTTGGTCACACTGCAAAATAAAACTGTTTAACAATTCATCATAACGCCCCTGCTTTAGGAGAGGCGTAGAGTGCAAAAGCAAGGAAGTTATGATGAAACTGTGTAAAAGACTGGAGTCAGCTGTGGCTCAGTGGATAGCAGAGTCAGAAGGTTGTGGGTTCAAGATAGACTTGCACTTATAAGAACATAAGAAATAGGAGCAGGAGTAGGCCATTCGGCCCCTCGAGCCTGCTCCGCCATTCAATGAGATCATGGCTGATCATCCAAATTCAGTACCCTGTCCCTGCCTTCTCCCCATATCCCTTGATCCCTTTAGCCTTAAGAAATATATCCAACTCTTTCCTGAATATATTTAATGAATTGGCCTCAACTGCCCAGTGTGGCAGAGAATTCCACAGGTTCACCACTCTCTGGGTGAAGTAATTCCTCCTCATCTCAGTCCTAAATGTCTTACCCCCTATCCTTAGACTGTGACCCCTGGTTCTGGACTCCCCGACCATCGGGAACATCCTTCCTGCATCTAGTCTGTCTAGTCCTGTTAGAATTTTATAAGTTTCAATGAGATCCCCTCTCATTCTTCTAAACTCCAGTGAGTATAAGCCCCATTGACCCAATCGAAGTGTTGTGGTGATGCATTTTGGCAGAAGGAACAGGGAGAGGCAAAATACACTTAATGGCACAGTTTTAAACAGTGTGCAGGGACAGAGGGATCTGGGAGTTAATGGGCATAGGTCACATACGAATTAGGAGCAGGAGTCGGCCACTCGGCCCCTCGAGCCTGCTCCACCATTCAATAAGATCATGGCTGATCTGATTACTCCACATTCCCACCTACCCCCGATAACCTTTCACCCCCTTGCTTATCAAGAATCGATCTACCTCTGCCTTAAAAATATTCAAAGACTCTGCTTCCACCGCCCTCTGAGGAAGAGAGTTCCAAATACTCACGACCCTCTGTGAGAAAAAAATTCTCCTCATCTCTGTCTAAAATGGGTGACCCCTTATTTTTAAACAGTGACCCCTAGTTCTAGATTCTCCCACAAGAGGAAACATCCTCTCCACATCCACCCTGTCCAGACCCCTCAGGATCTTATATGTTTCAATCAAGTCACCTCTTACTCTTCTAAACTCCAGCGGATACAAGCCTAGCCTGTCCAACCTTTCCTCATAAGACAACCCGCCCTCTGAAATGGCCCAGCAAGCCACTCAGTTGTGAACAACCGCTACGAAAAACAATAAGAATAAAACCGGACGGACCAACCGGCATCGACCTCAGAACCGGAAACGACAACGACAAACACAGCCCTGTCGACCCTGCAAAGTCCTCCTTACCAACATCTGGGGGCTTGTGCCAGAATTGGGAGAGCTGTCCCACAGACTAGTCAAGCAACAGCCTGACATAGTCATAATTACCGAATCATACCTTACAACCAATGTCCCAGACACCACCATCACCATCCCTGGGTATGTCCTGTCCCACCGGCAGGACAGACCCACCAGAGGTGGTGGCACCGTGGTATACAGTCGGGAGGGAGTAGCCCTGGGAGTCCTCAACATTGACTCAGGACCCCATGAGGTCTCATGGCATCAAATTAAACATGGGCAAGGAAACCTCCTACTAATTACCACCTACCTCAGCTGATGAATCAGTACTCCTTCATGTTGAACACCAATTGGAAGAAGCACTGAGAGTAGCAAGGGCACAAAATGTCCTCTGGGTGGGGGACTTCAATGTCCATCACCAAGAGTGGCTCGGTAGCACCACAACTGACCGAGCTGGCCGAGTCCTAAAGGACATAGCTGCCAGACTGGGTCTGCGACAGGTGGTGAGGGAACCAACAAAAGGGAAAAACCTACTTGATCTCGTCCTCACCAATCTACCTGTTGCAGATGCATCTGTCCATGACAGCATTGGTGGAAGTGACCACCGCACAGTCCTTGTGGAGACGAAGTCCCGTCTTCATGTTGAGGATACCCTCCACCATGTTGTGTGGCACTACCACCGTGCTAAATGGGACAGATTTTGAACAGATCTGGCAACTCAAAACTGGGCATCCATGAGGCGCTGTGGGCCATCAGCAGCAGCAGAATTGTATTCAACCACAATCTGTAACCTCATGGCCCGGCATATCCCTCACTCTACCATTACCATCAAGCTGGGAGATCAACCCTGGTTTAACGAAGAGTGCAGGAGAGCATGCCGGGAACAGCACCAGGCATACCGAAAAATGAGGTGTCAACCTGGTGAGGCTACAACACAGGACTACTTGCATGCCAAACAACGGAAGCAACATGCGATAGACAGAGCTAAGCGATCTCACAACCATCGGATCAAATCAAAGCTCTGCAGTCCTGCTACATCCAGTCGTGAGTGGTGGTGGACAATTAAACAGTTAACAGGAGGAGGAGGCTCCAAAAATATCCCCATCCTCAATGATGGTGGAGCCCAGCACGTGAGTGCAAAAGACAAGGCTGAAGCATTTGCAACTATCTTCAGCCAGAAGTGCCGAGTGGATGATCCATCTCGGCCTCCTCCTGAGGTCCCCAGCATCACAGATGCCAGTCTTCAGCCCATTCAATTCACTCCACGTAATGTCAAGAAACGGCTGAAGACACTGGATACTGCAAAGGCTATGGGCCCTGACAACATTCCGGCAATAGTACTGAAGACTTGTGCTCCAGAACTAGCTGCGCCCCTAGCCAAGCTGTTCCAGTACAGCTACAACACTGGCATCTACCCGGCAATGTGGAAAATTGCCCAAGTATGTCCTGTCTACAAAAAGCAGGACAAATCCGACCCGGCCAATTACCGTCCCATCAGTCTACTCTCAATCATCAGCAAAGTGATGGAAGGTGTCGTCGACAGTGCTATCAAGCGGCACTTACTCAGCAATAACCTGCTAACTGACGCCCAGTTTGGGTTCCGCCAGGGCCACTCAGCTCCTGACCTCATTACAGCCTTGGTCCAAACATGGACAAAAGAGCTGAACTCAAGAGGTGAGGTGAGAGTGACTGCCCTTGACATCAAGGCAGCATTTGATCGAGTGTGGCATCAAGGAGCCCTAGCAAAACTGAAGTCAATGGGAATCAAGGGGAAAACTCTGCATTGGTTGGAATCATACCTAGCACAAAGGAAGTTGGCTGTGGTTGTTGGAGGTCATTCATCTCAATCACATGACATCACTGCAGGAGTTCCTCAGGGCAGTGTCCTAGGCCCAACCATCTTCAGCTGTTTCATCAATGACCTTCCCTCCATCATAAGGTCAGAAGTGGGGATGTTCGCTGATGATTGCACACTGTTCAGCACCATTCGAGACTCGTCAGATACTGACGCAGTCCGTGTCCATATGTAGCAAGACCTGGACAACATTCAGACTTGGGCTGACAAGTGGCAAGTAACATTCGCACCACACAAGTGCCAGGCAATGACCATCTCCAACAAGCGAGACTCTAACCATCTCCCCTTGACATTCAATGGCATTACCATCGCTGAATCCCCCACTATCAACATCCTGGGGGTTACCATTGATCAGAAACTGAACTGGACCAGCCATATAAATACTGTGGCTACAAGAGCAGGCCAGAGGCTGGGAATTCTGCGGCGAGTGTCTCGCCTCCTGACTCCCCAAAGCCTTTCCACCATCTACAAGGCACAAGTCAGGAGTGTGATGGAATACTCTCCACTTGCCTGGATGAGTGCAGCTCCAACAACACTCAAGAAGCTCGACACCATTCAGGATAAAGCAGCCCGCTTGATTGGCACTCCATCCACCTTCAACATTCACTCCCTCCACCACCAGCGCACTGTGGCTGCAGTGTGTACCATCTACAAGATGCACTGCAGCAACTCGCCAAAGCTCCTTCAACAGCACCTTCCAAACTCGCAACATCTACCACTTAGAAGGACAAGGGCAGCAGACACATGGGAACATCACCACCTACAAGTTCCCCTCCAAGCCACACACCATCCTGACTTGGACCTGTATCGCCGTTCCTTCACTGTCGCTGGGCCAAAATCCTGGAACTCCCTTCCTAACAGCATTGTGTGTGTACCTACATCATATGGACTGCAGCGGTTCAAGAAGGCGGCTCACCACCATCTTCTCTAGGGCAATTAGGGATGGGCACTAAATGCAGGCCTAGCCAGCGACGCCCACATCCCATCAATGAATAAAAAAAAAGTTATGGAAAGGGACAAAATAAAACCAACGGTGAAAATACCCAGCTGGAAGAGAGCCAGTTTCAGTGATTTGAGAAGGGATCGAGCACAGGTGGACTGGAAACAAAGATTGTCCAGGAAAACAGTGAATGACCAATGGCAGGCCTTCAAGGCTGAGATAGTTCAGGTACAAACCAAGCATATTCCCATAAGGAGGAACGATGGGCCATCCAAAGCTAGAGCTCCCGATGACAAAGGACATCGAGGTTAGAATAAAACAAAAAAAGGTTTACGACAAATGTCAGGTACAGAATACAGTCAAAAACCAGGCAGAATACAGAGAGTGCGGGGGAAATTGAAACAGGATATAAGAAGGGCAAAGAGAGAATATGAGAAAAGATTAGGGGGTAATATAAAAGGGAACCCAAAAATCTTCTATAAACATATGAAAAGTAAAAGGAAAGTTAAAGGAATGGTGGGGCCGATTAGCGACCAAATAGGATCTCATCATAAGAACATAAGAAATAGGAGCAGGAGTCGGCCATTTGGCCCCTCGAGTCTGCTCCGCCATTTAATGAGATCATGGCTGATCTGATCTTGGGCTCAGCTCCATTTCCCTGCCCACTCCCCATAACCCTTCACTCCCTTATCGTTCAAAAACCTGTCTATCTCCACCTTAAATGTATTTAATGACCCAGCCTCCACAGCTCTCTGGGGCAGAGAATCCCACAGATTTACGACCCTCTGAGAGAAGAAATTCCTCCTCATCTCAGTTCTAAAAGGGCGACCCTTTATTCTGAAACTATGCCCCTGAGTTCTAGATTTCCCCACGAGGGGAAACATCCTCTCTGCATCTATCTTGTCGAACCCCCTCAGAAGCTTATATGTTTCAATAAGATCACCTCTCATTTTTCTAAATTCCAATGAGTATAGGCCCAACCTGCTCAACCTTTCCTCATAAGACAACCCCTTCACCCCAGGAATCAACCTCGTGAACCTTCTCTGAACTGCCTCCAATGCAAGTATATCCCTCCTTAAATACGGAGAACAAAACTGTACGCAGTACTCCAGGTGTGGTCTCACCAACACCCTGTACAGTTGTAGCAGGATTTCCCTGCTTTTATACTCCAGCCCCTTGCAATAAAGGCCAACATTTCATTTGCCTTCCTGATTACTTGCTATACCTGCATGTTAACTGTTTGTGTTTCATGAACAAGGACCCCCAGGTCACTCTGTACTGCAGCATTTTGTAATCTCTCTCCATTTAAATAATAATTTGCTTTTTTTCTTACAGTTTGCCAACCTGAAAATACATAGAAACATAGACGATAGGAGCAGGAGTAGGCCATTCGGCCCCTCGAGCCTGCTCTGCCATTCAATGAGATCATGGCTGATCATCCAAATTCAGTACCCTGTCCCTGCCTTCTCCCCATATCCCTTGATCCCTTTAGCCTTAAGAAATATATCCAACTCCTTCTTGACTATATTTAATGAATTGGCCTCCACCGCCCTCTGTGGTAGAGAATTCCACAGGTTCACCACTCTCTGGGTGAAGAAATTCCTCCTCATTTCTGTCCTAAATGGCTTACCCCTTATCCTTAGACTGTGACCCCTGGTTCGGGACTCCCCCGCCATCGGGAACATCCTTCCTGCATTTGACCCATTTATCCCGACTCTCTGTTTTCTGTTAGTTAGTCAATCCTCTATCCATGCTAATATATTACCCCCAGCCCCGTGAGCTCTTATCGTGTGCAGTAACCTTTTATGTGGCACCTTATCGAATGCCCTCTGGAAATCCAAATACACCACATCCGCTGGTCCCCCTTTATCCACCCTGCTCGTTACATCCTCAAAGAACTCCAGCAAATTTGTCAACATGATTTCCCTTTCATAAAACCATGCTGACTGTGCTTGACTGTATTATGATCATACGGAGGCAGAGGGTGTGGCTGAGGTACTGAATGAGTACTTTGCATCTGTCTCCACAAAAGAAGAGGATGAAGTTAATGTCGCAGTAGAGGAGGGGGGAGTAGAGAAATTGGATAAAAATAGATAGAAAGGAGGTGCTAAATAGGTTGTCATCACTCAAAGTTAACACGTCACCCGGTCCAGATGCGATGCATCCTAGATTGCTGAGGGAAGCTAGGGTGGAGATAGCAGAAGCTCCGACCACAATCTTTCAATCTCCCTCAGATATAGGGGAGTGGTGCCAGAAGACTGGAGCATAGCAAATGTTACACCCTTGTTTAAAAAAGGGGAGAGGGATAAACCTGGTAACTACAGGCCAATCAGTCTAATGTCAGTGGTGGGTGAACGACTAGAGACCATTGTCAAGGACAAAATTAATTCTCACTTGGAGAAGCATAGGTTAATAAGGGGCAGCCAGTGGATTTGCTAAAGGTAAATCATGTCTGACTAAACTGTTTGAGTTCTTTGATGAAGTAACAGAGGGTTACATAAGAACATAAGAAATAGGAGCAGGAGTAGGCCAATCGGCCCCTTGAGCCTGCTCCACCATTCAACAAGATCATGGCTGATCTGATCCTAACCTCAAATCTTCTATCACTCTGCATCCACCCGAACCCATGTGATCTCCCGGGAGAGGCGAAAAACCAGATAAAGACCCAATGGCCAATTAGGGAGAAAAAAATCTGGGAAATTCCTCTCCGACCCATCTAGGTGATCGAAATTCTTCCAGGAGATCACTGTCCCTATATTTTCTACAGTACTTACCTTCTGTAAAGGCGATCTCCACCCCAGCCAGGAGCAGGAATAAAACCATCTCCTGAAATCTAACACAGAATTAGAACACAGTAGGAGCAGAACCAGGCTACACGGCCCCTGGGCCCACTCCACTACCCACAGGACCATGACCATTCCGAACCTAGACTCATGTCCAATTTCCTGCCCGCTCCCCGTAACCCTTAATTCCCTTTACTTCTAGGAAACTAACTATTTCTGTTTTAAATTTATTTAATGATGTAGCTTCCACAGGTTTCTGGGGCAGAAAATTCCACAAACCTACCACCCTCTGAGTGAAGAAGTTTCTCCTCATCTCAGTTTTGAAAGAGCAGCCCCTTATTTTAAGATAATGCCCCCTAGTTCTAGTTTCACCCTTCATTGGGAACATCCTCACCGCAACCACCCGATCAAGCCCCTTCACAATCTTATATGTTTCAGTAAGATCGCCTCTCATTCTTCTGAACTCCAATGAGTAGAGTCCCAATCTACTCAACCTCTCCTCATATGACCATCCCCTCATCCCCGGGATTAACCGAGTGAACGTTCTTTGTACTGACTTGAGAGCAAGTATGTCTTTTCTTAAGTATGGACACCATAACTGTATGCAGTATTCCAGGTGCGGTCTCACCAATACCTTGTACAACTTCAGCAATACCTGCTTGCTTTTATATTCCATCCCCCTAGCAATAAAAGCCAACATTCCATTGGCCTTCTTGATCACTTGCTGCACCTGCATACTAACTTTTTGAGTTTCGTGCACCAGGACCCCCAGATCCCTTTGTACTACAGTACTTTCCAGTTTCTTGCCATTAAGATAATAACTTGCTCTATGATTTTTCCTGCCAAAGTGCATAACCTCACACTTTCCAGTATTGTATTCCATCTGCCAAATCTCTGCCCACTTACTTAGTCTGTCTATGTCCCTTTGCAGGTTTTTTATGTCCTCCTCACTCACTACTTTCCGTCCCATCTTTGTATCATCTGCAAACTTTGATATGTTACACTCGGTCCCCTCCTCCAAATCATTAATATAGATTGTAAAGAGTTGGGGACCCAGCACTGACCCCTGTGGAACACCACTAGTTACTGGTTGCCAATCTGAGAATGAACCATTTATCCCAACTCTCTGCTTTCTGTTAGAGAGCCAATCCTCCACCCACGCCAGAATATTACCCCCAATCCCGTGATTTTTTATCTTGAGCAATAATCTTTTGTGTGGCACCTTGTCAAATGCCTTTTGGAAGTCTAAATACACTACGTCCACTGGTTCCCCTTTATCCACCCTGTATGTTACTTCCTCAAAAAACTCAAGCAAATTTGTCAAACATGACTTCCCCTTCATGAAACCATGCTGAGTTTGTCCTATTAAATTATGTTTATCCAAATGTCCCATTACTGTCTCCTTAATAATGGACTCTAACATTTTACCAACCACAGATGTTAGGCTAACAGGTCTATAGTTTCCAGCCTTCTGCCTACTACCCTTTTTAAATAAGGGTGTTACATTAGCAGTTTTCCAATCTGCCAGGACCTTTGCTGAGTCCAGTGAGTTTTGGAAAATTATTACCAATGCATCCACAATCCCTACCGCCACTTCCCTCAAGACCCTAGGATGCAAGCCATCAGGTCCAGGGGATTTATCCGCCTTGAGTCCCATTATTTTACCAAGTGATGAAGGTAGTGCAGTAGATGTTATACATATGGACTTTCAAAAGACATTTGATAAAGTACCACATAAAAGACTTATTTGGAGAATAGAAGCACATGATATTAAAGGGCTGATGGTAATTTGGGTATATAATTGGACGAGGGATAGGAGACAGTGAGCAGTGCTGAGGGATGTTTTTCTGACTGGAGGGAAGTATGCAGTGGGTTCCCCCAGGGGTCGGGATTAGGACCATTGCTTTTCTTGTTATATATAACTGACCTGGACTTGGGTATAGGTGAACAAGTTTGAAGTTTACAGATGATACAAAACTTGGCAACGTAGTAAATAGTGAGCATAGTAGTAGCAGACTTCAGAAGGACAGAGACAGACTGTGAAATGAGCAGACACAAGGCAGATGAAATTAAATGAGGATAAGTGTGAAGTGATGCACTTTGGGAGAAACAACAGGGAGAGGCCGTATAATCTAAATGGGACTATTTTGAGGGGGTGCAAGAGCAGAGGGACCTGGGGGTCCATAATCACAAATCTTAGAAAGTGCCGCGGCAAGTTGGTGAGGCGGTTCAGAAAGTGTGTGGGATACTTGGCTTTGTAAATAGGGCCATTGAAAACAAAAACAAGGAAGTTACACTAAACCTTTACGAATCACTAGTGAGGAACATAGGACAGGAGGAGGCCATTCAGCCCCTCGAGCCTGTTCCGCCATTCAATGAGATCATGGCTGATCTGCGATCTAACTCCATACACCCGCCTTTGGCCCATATCCCTTAATACCTTTGGGTAACAAAAACCTATCAATCTCAGATTTAAAATTAACAATTGATCTCGCATCAATTGCCATTTGCGGAAGAGAGTTCCAAACTTCTACCACCCTTTGTGTGTAGAAGTGTTTCCTAATTTCACTCCTGAAAGGTCTGGCTCTAATTTTAGTCTATGCCCCCTAGTCCTAGAATCCCCAACCAGCAGAAACAGTTTCTCTCTATCTACCCTATCTGTTCCCCTTAATATCCTGAAAACTTCGATCAGATCACCCCTTAACCTTCTAAATTCTAGGGACTACAACTCTAATTTGTATAATCTCTCTTCGTAACTTAACCCTTGATCATTCTGGTAAACCTACGCTGCACTCCCTGCAAGGCCAATATATCCTTCCTAAGGTGTGGTGCCCAGAACTGCTCACAGTGCTCCAGGTGTGGTCTAACCAGGGTTTTGTACAGCTGCAGGGTTTTGGCCTCAGCTGGAGTCTTGTGTACAGTTCTGGGCACCACACTTTATGAAGGATGTCAAGGCCTTGGAGAGGGTACAGAGGAGGTTGACCAGGATGGTACCAGGGATGAGGGACTTCAGTTATGTGGAGAGATTGGAGAAGCTGGGATTGTTCCCCTTAGAGCAGAGAAGGTTAAGAGGAGACCTAATAGAGGTGTTCAAAATAATGAGGGGTTTTGATCGAGCAAGTAGGGAGAAACTGTTCACTCTGGCAAGTGGGTCGATAACCAAAGGTCACAGCTTTAAAATAGTTGCTAAAAGAACTAGAGGGGAATGAGGAGAATTGTTTTCACACAGAGGGTTGTTAAGATCTGGAACGCACCATCTGAAAGGATGCTGGAATCAGGTTCCACAGGAACTTTCAAACGGTAATTGTACACGTACTTGAAGAGGACTAGTTTGCAGAGTTCTGGGGATAAAGCTGGGGTTTGGGACTAAATTGGACAGCTCTTTCAAAGAGCCGGCACAGACAGGATGGGCCGAATCACCTCCTTCTGTGCTGTTAGATTCGATGATCAGTGTGAACACGCTGGTGTCTCTTAAGGCTCGTAGAGCTTTTAAAGCTCTTCCCACAGTCAGAACATTTAAAGGGTCTCTCGTCAGTGTGAACTCGCTGGTGTTCCTTCAGATCCCCGGAGCTTTTAAAGCTCTTCCCACAGTCAGAACACTGAAACGGTCTCTCGTCAGTGTGAACTCGCTGGTGTTCCTTCAGATCCCCGGAGCTTTTAAAGCCCTTCCCACAGTCAGAACATTTAAAGGGTCTCTCGTCAGTGTGAACACGCTGGTGTTCCTTCAGCTCCCGGGAGCATTTAAAGCTCTTCCCACAGTCAGAACATTTAAAGGGTCTCTCGTCAGTGTGAGCAAGCTGGTGTGACAGGAGGGTGGATGACAGAGTGAATCCCTTCCCACACACGGAGCAGGTGAATGGCCTCTCTCCAGTGTGGAGGAGCCGGTGTCGCTTGAGCTCCCCGGAGCTTTTAAAACTCTTCCCACAGTCAGAACATTTAAAGGGTCTCTCGTCAGTGTGAACAAGCTGGTGTTTCTGCATGGTGGATGAATGAGTGAATCCCTTCCCACACATGGAGCAGGTGAACGGTCACTCCCCAGTGTGAACTCGCTGGTGTGACAGGAGGTTGAATGACTGAGTGAATCCCTTCCCACATTCGGAGCAGGTGAATGGTCTCTCGTCAGTGTGAACAAGCTGGTGTCCCTTCAGACTCCCGGAGCTTTTATAACTCTTCCCACATTCAGAACATTTAAACGGCCTCTCATCAGTGTGAACAAGCTGGTGTAGCTTGAGCTCCCGGGGGATTTTAAAGCTCTTCCAACAGTTAGGACACTGAAATGGTCTCTCATCAGTGTGGACAAGTTGGTGTTGCTTCAGTTCCCTGGCGCTTTTAAAGCTCTTGCCACAGTCAGAGCATTGAAATGGTCTCTCATCAGTGTGAACAAGCTGGTGTCGCTTCAGATCCCTAGTGCTTTTAAAGCTCTTCCCACAGTCAGAACACTGAAATGGTCTCTCATCAGTGTGAACAAGCTGGTGTTCCTTCAGTTCCCTGGGGCTTTTAAAGCTCTTCCCACAGTCAGAACATTGAAATGGTCTCTCATCAGTGTGAACAAGCTGGTGTCGCTTCAGATCCCCAGTGCTTTTAAAGCTCTTCCCACAGTCAGAACACTGAAATGGTCTCTCATCAGTGTGAACTCGCTGGTGTGTTTGCAGGTGGGATGAACAAACAAATCCCTTTCCAAACACGGAGCAGGTGAATGGACTGTCCCTGGTGTGACTGCACCATTGAACTTCCAACATAGACGGGGAACTGAATCCCTTCCCACCGTCCCCACCTTTACCCGGTTTCTCCCTGGTGTGACGGTGTATGTGTCTCGCCAGGTCAGGCGATCGGCTGAATCCTCGTCCACACACCGAACACGTGTGCGGTTTGTCATCGCTGCGATCGCTGCTTTCTCCTTCCATGTGCAAAGGCCGATGATATTCAGGTCCTGATGAATCGAGCGACTCTGTCAGATCTTGACGTGATGTTTGGTCTGAGCTTCCCGCCTGTAACTGCTCCACTTCTATAACCCTGTAAATTGAGATCAGAAAAGGATCAGAGGCAAACTGTTGTTTAATTTTCCCCTTTCTGACCCTAGGGGCAGTGAAGCTGATTTTCAGGCCCCAGCTGCTGCACAGGTTGTTTGAAAGGATCAGCAGTAATGGCGGCTGCAATACCCACAAGCCCCAATGCTCCAGAAAGCGCTCTGTTGACTCTAGTCCTGCACATGTGCTCATGGCCCCCACGCTCTCCCTCCTGCTCCACAATCGCCCGTCCTGACGGTCCACAACGCGCATGCTCAGTGATGTAAGAAAAAGGAGACTTACCATCAAGTAACTTTAAAGTAAGCTTTAAGTAACTTATAAACACACTATATACAAGAGAGGTCTTTACCATGCCTCTGGTAGAAGCCTCTTACAATACTGAACAGACCAGTATTTATACCAGTCCAACAGGAAGTGACATATGACAGGAAGTGAGGTATGTACACAGTTCATAGTTCACAGTTCACAGTTCACAGGAAGTGATGACATAACTTCCCGGAAGTTATTATTTTTATCACACTCAGCGCACAAAACCCCGCGGTTGGAACATCGGGCGCGCATGCGGAGCCGCAACATCTGGTACGCGTGAGCGGCTCAGGTGGGGGCGAGTCGGTGTTTCGCCTCAGCCGCCAAGGAGGTGCGCATGTGCAGGACGACCCAACATTCCTCCTGTCAGCAATCACTCCCTCGTTTCTTTAATAAAAACAGAAAATGCTGGAAATACTCAGCAGGTCAGGCAGCATCTGCGGAGAGAGCAACAGAGTTAGCGTTTCAGGTCAATGACCTTTCGTCAGAACTACTTGTTCTTTAGTGTGAGCCAGTGACTCAGTGGGTAGCACTCTCGCCTCTGAGGCACAAAGTTGTGGGTTCAAGTCCCACTCCAGAAACTTGAACATTGAATGGCGGAGCAGGCTCGAGGGGCCAAATGGCCTACTCCTGCTCCTATCTTCTATGTTTCTATGTAAGTTTAGGGACCCTCCATGTTGACTTTGTCCGATCCTGTCACTTTTTTCCAAGTGCTCTGCAATTACATCCTTTAAAATGGACTCTAGCATTTTCCCCACTACCGATGCCAGGCTTACCGGTCTATAATTCCCCATTTTCTCTCTACCACCCTTTTTGAATAGTGGGGTAACATTAGCTACCCGCCAATCCACGGGTACTGTTCCAGAGTCTATCGAATTTTGGAAGATGACCAGCAATGCATCTACTATTTCTAGGGCCACTTCCTTAAGTACCCTAGGATGTAGATTATCAGGCCCTGGGGATTTATCGGCCTTCAATCCCATCAATTTCCCTAACACCATTTCCCTACAAATACTGATTTCATTCAGTTCCTCCCTTTCATTAGACCCTATGTTCCCCCGACATCTCTGGGATGTTATTTGTGTCCTCCTTTGTGAAGACAGAACTAAAGTATGTATTTAGGACCAGGACCAGTGCAAGATAGATTAAGGCGATACTTAGTACAACTAAATCAGGAGGTACAAGCGCTAAATAAAGTAGTAAGGAACCAACAACAGATTAAAGATCTAGAAAGGCAGAATGCTGGACTTTAACCAGATGAGTTGTCCAGAATAGGTCAACAAGTAATGACGCAAGTTATCGGAAGAAAGGGAATGGGGCCCGTTGGATGGGGCCATGTACTGTATTAATGACAAGTGATACGTGTGATTGTCTACAGGAACCGATGGGTATGCGATGGAAGCACTGGACCCAGGTGAAACCATTTAACACTAAAGACCCCCATTCTACCCTCTCCTCTAGGGGAAAGAGCTCGGAAGACGACCAGACCTCTGTTTAAATTACAGATAAACATGGATCCAGTAGACCCTTTATATCAGAGGGACCGTCTCACGGAGAAGAAGCTCTCCCGGTTTACCCTTACACCTGAGAACTCATTCTTAATGTGGAAACAAGTCACCCTCGGTTCCGAGGGACTGCCTAAGCAGAAAGAAGATATAATTGGAGTAAGACTTCTTTACTCCTGTACTCAAATCCTCTTGTAATGAAGGCCAGCATACCATTTGCCTTTTTAACTGCCTTTCACGACCACCGGACGTCCCAAAGCGCTTTACAGCCAATGAAGTACTTTTGAAATGTATTCACTGTTGTAATGTGGGAAACGCGGCAGCCAATTTGCGCACAGCAAGCTCCCACAAACAGCAATGTGATAATGACCCGATAATGTTTTTTCATCATGTTGATTGAGGGATAAATATTGGGCTCAAAACACCGGGGATAACTTCTTCGAAATAGCACCACGGGATCTTTTACATCCACCTGAGGGGGCAGACGGGGGCCTCGGTTTAACGTCTCATCCATAGGACGGCACCTCCGACACTGCAGCGCTCCTTCATTACTGCCCCTCCGACAATGCGGCTCTCCCGCAGTACTGCCCCTCCGACAGTGCGGCACTCCCTCAGTACTGCCCCTCCAACAGTGCGGCGCTCCCTCAGCATTGCCCCTCCGACAGTGCGGCGCTCCCTCAGTACTGCCCCTCCGACAGTGCGGCGCTCCCTCAGTACTGCCCCTCCGACAGTGCGGCACTCCCTCAGTACTGCCCCTCCGACAGTGCGGCGCTCCCTCAGTACTGACCCTCCGACAGTGCGGCACTCCCTCAGCACCGCACTGGAGTGCCAGCCTCGCTTTATATGCTCAAGTCCCTGGAGCGGGATTTGAACCCACAACCTTCTGACTCTGCTATCCACTGAGCCACAGCTGACTCCAGTCTTTTACACAGTTTCATCATAACTTCCTTGCTTTTGCACTCTACGCCTCTCCTAAAGCAGGGGAGTTATGATGAATTGTTAAACAGTTTTTTTTTGCAGAGTGAGCCAGGCTGTGTGTAGGAAACAATTGTGCATTTGAAAGCAGCTTGTATTGTGAAGCTTGTGCCCCTTTGCCAGGCCCGCTGCCTGCGGCCCCTCTCCCAGATTCCAGCCCCAGCTCTGTGCTGACTGAGCTGCTCTCACCTGGGGACAGCGCGTCACAATCGGCCCCAGCGCACCTGAGCTGGAGAGGAGGCCCCGCCCCCTTGCCGCGCTGCCATTGGTTGGAGGACCAGGCCGCCCAGTTCAGTCCTCCCACCTCCGCCCTCGTCCTATTGGTCAGAGCTCCCGTCAGTCAGAATCACATTGTTCCGGCTCACTCCGCCACCCCGCGCGGATCAATCCGCTCCGTTCGGCGTCCGCGGAGGTCCCGCCCGACTCTCAGGTTTGGTTTTTCTCGTATTTTACTTTATAATCTCGCTCTCCGCTCCCCCCTCACCTCGATTTAAATCGATTCCCCAACAGATGACTTTACCCCGGCCGCTGATTCTGTCTGCTCCCCGGAGGCCCCGCGCAGGCGCACTGGCAGCCTCGCACCGTTGAGAAGCTTTTCAAAAATGTTTTTTTCCGAAAGAAATTGAAAACACTCATTAATTCCCCAACCTCCTCCCCTCTAAAGTGCGATTATTATTATTATTGTTTTTCCTCATTTGTGTGGGGTGTCTTTTTTTTACCTTGCGGTGGCGTGCGCCGATCCAACCGACCCCTGGGCGTTGCGTGCTGGCGTCAGCGCGTAATCGGAGGGGGTGTGATTGTGTGATTGGCGAGCGCCTCGCGTCAATCAGGAGCGCGGAAAACGCTGGGAGGACCGGGCGGGCTGACGGTCCGCCAACCAATGGCGGAGGGGGCGGGGGCGGGACCTCGGTGGGCTGCAGGCCGCTTTCCTGCTTTCATTGTCTGCAGGAGCTGTTAAAGGGAAGGGGAGGACGGGGTGGAAAAAACCCAGCTTGTGAGTGTTTATTCCTTTGCATTACCTTTATTGCAAGGCTGTTCATCAACTGCATTCATTTAAAAATAAGTGAACCTTTTCTCTCTTTGACTTTTATCCAGAACAAAGAGGTGTTGCAATATTAATTAAGGAGTCAATTACTGCTGTAAGGAGGGATGATATATTAGCGGGTTCCTCTAATGAGGCCATATGGGTAGAACTTAAAAACAAAAAGGGGGCAAGCACTTTGCTGGGAGTGTACTATAGGCCCCCAAACAGTCAGGGGGAGATAGAGGAACAGATATGTAGGCAAATCTCAGAGAAGTGCGAAAATAATAGGGTAATAATAGTGGGGGATTTCAACTTCCCCAATATAAATTGGGACAGTCAGAGTGTGAAAGGCTTAGAGGGTGCAGAATTCTTAAAGTGCATCCAGGAGAGCTTTTTGAGCCAACATGTAGAAAGTCCTACAAGAGAGGGGGCGGTACTGGACCTAATTCTGGGGAATGTAGCCGGGCAAGTGGTGGAAGTGTCAGTAGGAGAGCATTTTGGCGACAGTGACCATAATTCGGTGAGATTTAAGGTGGTCATGGAAAAAGACAAAGACGGCCCGGAAATAAGGGTTCTAAATTGGGGGAAGGCCGATTTTAATATGATAAGGCAGGATCTGGCCAAAGTGGACTGGGAGCAGCTGCTTATAGGAAAATCCACATCAAAACAGTGGGAGACTTTCAGAAGGGAAATAGAGAGAGTACAACGCCAACATGTTCCTGTAAAGGTCAAGGGTGGGACCAGCAAGCAAAGGGAACCTTGGATGACAAGGGATATACAAAAATGCATTAGAAATAAAAGGGGGGCTTTTGGCAGTTACAAAAGACTAAAGACAGAAGAAGCCCTAGAGGAGTATAAAAAGTGCAGGGGCATACTTAAAAAAGAAATTAGGAGGGCGAGGAGGGGCCATGAAATAACACTGGCGAGCAAAATAAAGGAAAATCCTAAGATGTTTTATAAGTATATTAAGGGCAAGAGGATAACCAGGGAAAGGGTAGGGCCCATTAGGGACCAAAGTGGCAATCTGTGTGTAGAGCCAGAGGATGTAGGCGGGGTTTTAAATGAATTTTTTGCATCTGTGTTCACTATGGAGAAAGACGATGCAGACATAGAAATCGGGCAAGGGGACTGTGACATACTTGAACATATTAGCATCGAGAGGGAGGAGGTGGTAGCGGTTTTAGCGGGCCAAAAAGTGGATAAATCCCCAGGCCCGGACGAGATGTATCCCAGGCTGCTGTGGGAGGCAAGGGAGGAGATTGCAGGGGCTCTGACACTAATTTTCAGAACCTCTCTGGCCACAGGGGATGTACCAGAGGACTGGAGAACAGCTAACGTAGTACCATTATTCAAGAAGGGTAGCAGGGATAAACCAGGGAATTACAGGCCAGTGAGTCTAAAATCTGTGGTGGGGAAATTATTGGAAAAAATTCCGAGGGACAAAATTAATCTCCACTTGGAGAGGCAAGGATTAATCGGGGATAGTCAGCATGGCTTTGTCAAGGGTAAATCATGTCTAACAAATCTGATCGAATTTTTCGAGGGGGTGACTAGTGGGGTGGATGAGGGAAATGCTGTGGATGTGGTTTACATGGACTTCAGTAAAGCTTTTGACAAAGTCCCGCATAGGAGACTGGTCAAGAAGGTAAGAGCCCATGGGATCCAGGGTGCCTTGGCGCGTTGGATCCTAAACTGGCTGAGTGGCAGGAGGCAGAGGGTGATGGTCGAAGGTTGCTTTTGTGACTGGAAGCCTGTGTCCAGTGGGGTACCTCAGGGATCGGTGCTGGGTCCCTTATTGTTTGTGATCTACATAAATGATTTGGATGAGAATGTAAAAGGTATGATCAGTAAGTTCGCAGATGACACGAAAATTGGTGGGGTGGTAAATTGCGAGGAGGAAAGCCTCCGGCTACAGGACGATATAAACGGGTTGGTCAGATGGGCGGAAAAGTGGCAAATGGAATTTAACCCTGAAAAGTGCGAGGTGATGCATTTTGGACGGACAAATAAGGCAAGGGAATACACAATGAGTGGTAGGACCCTAGGAAGTACAGAGGGTCAGAGGGACCTTGGTGTACATGTACATAGATCCCTGAAGGCAGCGGAGCAGGTAGATAAGGTGGTTAAAAAGGCATATGGGATACTTGCCTTCATTAGCCGAGGCATAGAATATAAGAGCAGGGAGGTTATGATGGAGCTGTAAAAAACGCTGGTGAGGCCACAGCTGGAGTACTGTGTGCAGTTCTGGTCGCCTCACTATAGGAAGGATGCGATTGCTTTGGAGAGGGTGCAGAGAAGATTCACCAGGATGTTACCTGGGATGGAGCGCCTCAGTTATGAAGAGAGGCTGGACAGGCTGGAGTTGTTTTCCTTGGAGCAGAGAAGGCTGAGGGGGGACCTGATTGAGGTGTACAAAATAATGAGGGGCATAGATAGGGTAGATAAAGAGGAACTTTTCCCCTTAGTGGGGGGGTCAATAACAAGGGGGCATAGATTCAGGGTAAGGGACAGGAGATTTAGAGGGGATTTGAGGAGGAACTTTTTCACCCAGAGGGTGGTTGGAATGTGGAACTCAATGCCTGAAAGGGTGGTGGAGGCAGGAACCCTCACAACATTCAAGAAGCATTTGGATGAGCACTTGAAATGCCATTGCATACAAGGCTATGGACCAAATGCTGGAAAATGGGATTAGACTGGACAGGGATGGATGGGCGGCGCAGACACGATGGGCCGAAGGGCCTCTTTCTGTGCTGTAAAACTCTATGACTCTAAAACTCTATGACTCTAAAGAGCCCTGGTGCTGTGAACATTTTGGTGGGCAGCCACTTTTAAAGGAACAAAGACCAGCATTCTTCCTCCTCTCTCTCTTGTGAGTATTTGTGGTGGGTGAGAGGAGGGGGGCGGTGAGTCAAAGGGGACTGCGGCCCCTTTTCAACAAAAACAATTGCTTGGCCATTTAAAGGGGAATGGTGGCATAGTGGTTAGCACTGTTGCCTCACAGCGCCAGAGACCCGGGTTCGAATCCGGCCTCAGGCGACTGTCTGTGTGGAGTTTGCACATTCTCCCCGTGTTTGCGTGGGTTTTCTCCGGGTGCTCCGGTTTCCTCCCACAGTCCAAAGATGTGCGGGTTAGGTTGATTGGCTATGATAAATTGAGCCTTAGTGTTAGGGGGATTAAATACGTGGGGTTACAGGGATAGGGTGGGATATGTGTTGGTGTAGGGGTTACGGGGATCGGGTGGGATATGTATCGGTGCAGGCTCGATGGGCCGAAATGGCCTCTATCTGCACTGTGGAGTTTCTGTGATTCTGTGGGTGCCCCCCAGGTATTTAAAGGGGCAGTGCCTCTTTCTTTCTGTATCATGTAAGAGCAGGGAGGTTCTGCTTGAACTGTACAAAACACCAGTTAGGCCACCGGCTAGAGTGCTGCGTGCAGTTCTGCTCGCCCCATTGCAGGAAAGATGTGACTGCTCGAGACAGGAGACTTACGAGGTTGTTGCCAGGACTAGAGAATTTCAGCTACAAGGAAAGATTGAATACATAGAAACATAGAAGATAATCTGCATCCGAGGGTACTCGAGGAAGTGGCCCTAGAAATAGTAGATGCATTGCTGGTCATCTTCCAAAATTCGATAGACTCTGGAACAGTACCCATGGATTGGAGGGTAGCTAATGTTACCCCACTGTTCAAAAAAGGTGGTAGAGAGAAAACGGGGAATTACAGACCGGTAAGCCTGACATCGGTAGTGGGGAAATGCTAGAGGCCATTATAAAAGACGTAATAGCAGAGCACTTGGAAAACAGTGATCGGATCGGACAAAGTCAACATGGATTTACAAAAGGTAAATCATGCTTGACTAATCTACTGGAATTTTTTGAGGATGTAACTGGTAAAATAGATAAGGGAGAACCAGTGGATGTGGTGTATTTGGACTTTCAAAAGGCTTTCGATAAGGTCCCGCATAAGAGATAGAAACATAGACGATAGGAGCAGGTGTAGGTCATTTGGCGCCTCGAGCCTGCTCCGCCATTCAATGCGATCATGGCTGATCATCCAAGTTCAGTACCCGGTCCCTGCTTTCTCCCCATACCCCTTGATCTCTTTAGCCTTAAGAAATATATCCAACTCCTTCTTGACTATATTTAATGAATTGGCCTACACTGTCTTCTGTGGTAGAGAATTCCACAGGTTCACCACTCTCTGGGTGAAGAAATTCCTCCTCATTTCTGTCCTAAAAGGCCTACCCCTTATCCTTAGACTGTGACCCCTGTTTCTGGACTCCCCGACCATCGGGAACATCCTTCCTGCATCTTGTCTGTCCAGTCCTGTCAGAATTTTACAAGTTTCAATAAGATCCCCTCTCATTCTTCCAAACTCCAGCGAGTACAAGCCCAATCGTCCCAATCTCTCCTCATACGTCATTCCTGCCATCCCAGGTGTCAGCCTGGTGAATCTTTGCTGAATTCATTCCACGGCAAGAACATCCTTTCTCAAATAAGGTGACCAAAACTGCACACAATACTCAAGATGTGGTCTCACCAAGGCCCTGTACAACTGCAGCAAGACATCCTTGTTCCTGTACTCAAACCCTCTCGCTACGAAGGCCAACATACCATTTGCCTTCTTAACCACCTGCTGCACCTGCATGCTTACCTTCAGCGACTGGTGCACAAGTACACCCAGGTCTCGTTGCACTTCCCCTTCTCCCAATCTATTGCCATTCAGATAATAATCTGTCTTCCTGTTTTTGCCACCAAAGTGGATAACCTCGCATTTATCCACGTTATATTGCATCTGCCATGCTTTTGCCCAATCACCCAACCTGTCCAAATCATACTGGAGTTTCTCAGCATCCTCCTCACAGCACACACGCCCACCCAGCTTTGTGTCGTCTGCAAATTTGGAGATATTACATCTAGTTCCCTTGTCTGGATCATTAATATATATTGTGAATAGCTGGGGTCCAAGGACCAATCCCTAATCTATTTTACCAGTTACATCCTCAAAAAATTCCAGTAGATTAGTCAAGCACAATTTACCTTTTGTAAATCCATGTTGACTTTGTCTGATCCTGTCACTGTTTTCCAAGTGCTCTGCTATTACATCTTTTATAATGGACACTAGCATTTTCCCCACTACCGATGTCAGGCTTACCGGTCTGTAATTCCCCATTTTCTCTCTACCACCTTTTTTGAATAGTGGGGTAGCATTAGCTACCCTCCAATCCATGGGAACTGTTCCAGATTCCATTGAATTTTGGAAGATGATCAGCAAAACATCTACTATTTCTAGGGCCACTTCCTTAAGTACTCTAGGATGTAGATTATCAGGCCCTGGGGATTTATCGGTCTTCAAGAGTAGTGATAATGGGGGACTTCAATTATGCGAATATAGATAGTAACAGTGTAAAGGGCAAATTGGGGAGGAATCCCTGAAATGTGTACAAGAGAACTTTCTGGATCAGTGCGTTTCCAGCCCAAGGAGGAAGGAAGCAGAGTTGGATCTAGTTCTGGGGAATGAAGTGGGGCGAGTGGAGCGTGTTTCAGTGGGAGAGTATTTAGGGGAACAGTGATCATAATATCATCAGGTTTAGAATAGTTATAGAAAAGGACAAAGAACAATCAAGCGTAAAAATACTTAACTGGAGGAGGGCTAACTGCAGTGAGAGGAAAAGGGATCTGGCCCAGGTGGATTGGAGTCAAAAATTGGGAGGCAAAACAGAAAATGACCAATGGGAGGCCTTCAAAGAGGAGCTGGTTCGGGTACAGAGCAGACACATTCCTATGAGGGGGAAAGGAAGGGCATCCAAAGCTGGAGCTCCCTGGATGACTAAAGATAGAGGTTAAAGTGAGAGAGAAAGAGGAGGTTTATGACAAATGTAAGGTTGATAATACAGTGGGGAATCATGCTGAATATAGAAAGTAAAGAGATCTAAACAATGGAATAAGAGGGGCAAAGAGAGAGTCTGAGAACAGATTAGCAGCGAACATAAAAGGGAACCCAAAAGTCTTTTATAAACACTTAACTAGTAAAAGGGCAGTCAAAGGAAGGGAGGGGCTGATTGGGGACCTAAAGGGAGATTGTCTTGTGGAGGCAGAGGGCTGGGCTGAGGGACTAAATGAGAACTTTGCATCTGTCTTCACTGGAGAAGAGGATGCTGCCAATGTAGCAGTAAAGGAGGAGGCCGGAGCGATACTGGATAGGATACAAATAGATAAAGAGGAGGGACTTCAAAGGTTGGCAGTCCTCAAAGTAGAAAAGTCACCGGTCCGGATGGGATTTGTCCTCGGTTACTGGGGGAAGTAGGGGTGAAAATTGCGGAGGCTCCGGCCACAATCTTCCAATCCTCCTTGGACATGGGGGTGGTGCCAGAGGACAGGAGGATTGCAAATGTTACAGCCCTGTTTAAAATAGGGGAGAGGGATAAACCCGGCAACTACAGGCCAGTCAGCCTAACGTTGGTGGTGGGGAAACTTTTAGAGACAATAATCCGGGACAAAATTCATTGGCCCTTGGAAAAGTCTGGGCTAGTAACTGAAAGTCAGTTTGTTAAAGGCAAATCGTGTCTGACTAACTTGATGGAGTTCTTTGATGAAGTAATGGAGAGGGTTGAGGGTAGAGCAGTGGATGTTGTGTATATGGACTCTCAAAAGGCGTTTGACAAAGTCCCACATAATAGACTTGTTGACATTAGTCCATGGGATTAAAGGGACAGTGACAGCATGGATCTAGAATGGGCTCAGGGACAGAAGGCAGAGAGTAGTGGGGAACGGCTGTGTTTCAGACTGGAGGGAGGGATTCAGTGGGGATCCCCAGGGCTCACAATTAGGACCACTGCTCTTTTTGATCCATATTAATGACCGGGACTTGGGTGTACAGGGCTCAATTTCAAAGTTTGCAGAGGACATGAAACTTGGAAATGTCGTAAACAGTGAGGATAGTAACAGACTTCAGGAGGACACAGACAGACTGGTGAAATGGGCCGAAACGTGAGATGAAATTTAACACAGGAGTGTGAAGTGATACATTTTGGTGGGAAGAATGAGGAGAGGCAATAAAACTAAATGGTCCAATTTTAAAGGGTGTGCAGGAACAGAGAGGCCTCGGGGTGTATGTACACAAATCTTAGAAGGTGGCAGGACAAGTTGAGAAGGCTGTTAAAAAGCATACAGGATCCTTGACTTTATTAATAGAGGAATAGAGTACAAAAGCAAGCAAGTTATGGTAAGCCTTTATAAAACACTGGTTAGGCCTCAGCTGGAGTATTGTGTTCAATTCAGGGCACCACACTTTAGGAAGGATGTCAAGGCCTTGGAGAGGGTGCAGAGGAGATTTACTAGAATGGTACCAGGGATGAGGGACTTCAGTTATGTGTAGAGACTGGAGAAGTTGGGATTGTTCTCCTTGGAGCAGAGAAGGTTAAGGGGAGATTTACTAGAATGGTACCGGGGATGAGGGGCTTCAGTTATGTGTAGAGACTGGAGAAGCTGGGATTGTTCTCCTTGGAGCAGAGAAGGTTAAGGGGAGATTTACTAGAATGGTACCAGGGATGAGGGACTTCAGTTATGTGGAGAGACTGGAGAAGCTGGGGTTGTTCTCCTTGGAGCAGAGAAGGTTAAGGGGAGATTGACCAGAATGGTACCGGGGATGAGGGACTTCAGTTATGTGGAGAGACGGGAGAAGCTGGGGTTGTTCCCCTTGGAGCAGAGAAGGTTAAGGGGAGATTTACTAGAATGGTACCGGGGATGAGGGACTTCAGTTATGTGGAGAGACTGGAGAAGCTGGGGTTGTTCTCCTTGGAGCAGAGAAGGTTAAGGGGAGATTTACTAGAATGGTACCGGGGATGAGGGACTTCAGTTATGTGGAGAGACGGGAGAAGCTGGGGTTGTTCTCCTTGGAGCAGAGAAGGTTAAGGGGAGATTTTATAGAGGTGTTAAAAATCATGAATAATTTGGATAGAGTAAATAAGGAGAAACTGTTTCCAGCGGAGGAAGGGTCGGTAACCAGAGGACACAGATTTAAGGTGATTGGCAAAAGAACCAGAGGTGACATGAGGAAACTTTTTTTCCACAGCGAGTTGTTGTGATGGGGAACGCGCTGCCTGATAGGGCGGTGGAAGCAGATTCAACAGGAGCCTTCAAAAGGGGACGGGATAAATACTTGAACTGAAATAAATTGCAGGGATATAGGGAAAGAGCGGAGGAGTGGAACTAACTGGATTGCTCTTCGAAAGAGCCGGCACAGACTCGATGGGCCGAATGGCCTCCTTCTGTGCTATTCTGTGATTCTATGAATACAGAGAGACAATGTCCCTTTAAATATCGAGGTGTTACGCTGAGGGAAGGAGACACATTGTCCCTTTAGTTACAAAGGAGAAGACAAAAAGGTCGCAGACTCTTTAACTGACACCAATACTCCGAGAGAAGAGGATGTGACGGTCGATGTCCCTTTAACTGGGCCGCACATGCCTGTGATTAAAGGCATCGGAAACAGTGGAATCGACCCACCGCAGTCACACTGTGGACACTCTGGTGTGTCAGCGGGTGGGATACACCAGGGAATCCCTTTCCACACACTGAGGTTGACTCTAATGATCGGGAGTCCCAGGGTTTCGGATACCAGATAATCAAGCTCACAAGAACACAAATTGTCTCTCCAGACTTTATTAAGAGCGCTGCATAACACAGATCGGGTGATAATTCCCTCAATCTGGAGAATAGAAGTACAGTGGATTCACGTGTGACCTTCTCGAGTCTGTTCCAACTGACAACGGCTTAAGTGGCCTGTTCTTATACACAAGCTTGGTTACCGCTCAGGAAATGGGATTGTTTGGACCCGTCTGTTGACTGCCTCCTGAACTCCTGCTAATTCAGGGAATTTAGTCCATCTGTGACCAGACTATAACCACAAGCCCGTCTGGTTATCACACCTATACGGTTCATGAGGTTATCAGATTCACACCCAGACGTTGTGCCTTCACTTGTCTGGCACTTCATCCCATAACACGGGTACAGGGGCTCAGTAATGTTTCATTCATCAGAAAAAGACAAAGTACAACAACATACTGGGCAGCTTAACAAAATCTCATCATATTTATGGGGCTATAAATATAAAAGTCACTAATAAGTCCAGTAGTGAATTCAGGAGAAATATCTTTACCCAGAGAGTGGTAGAATGGGGAACTCGCTACCACAGGGAGTAGTTGAGGTGAACAGCACAGATACATTTAAGGGGAAGCCACATGAGGGAGAAAGGAATGGGAGATGTTGATCGGGTTAATTGAAGTAGGGTGGGTGTGGGCCATAAACACCGGTATGGACCAGTTGGGCCGAATGGCCTGTTTCTGTGCTGTACATTCTATGTAACACCATGAACAGTCAATCAAAGGGAATCATCAGCACAACAGTCTTAAAGATTAAACAGCAGTACAAGATTTATAAAACAATCATCCATTCCATGTTCATGTCACCCCAGCTTTCTCCAGGGCCCTGCACTACAGAACAGTGTGAACTCGCTGGTGTTGCAGCAGAGTTGAGGACTGAGTGAATCCCTTCCCACACACAGAACAGGTGAACGGCCTCTCCCCAGTGTGAACTCGCTGGTGTCCCTTCAGATTCTTGGAGCTTTTAAAGCTCACCCCACAGTCAGAACATGTAAATGGTCTCTGATCGGAGTGAACTTGCTTGTGTTGCTTCAGATTCCCAGCGGTTTTACAGCTCTTCCCACAGACAGGACATGTAAATGGTCTCTCATCAGTGTGAACTCGTTGGTGTGTCAGTAGGTTGGATGACTGGGTGAATCCCTTCCCACACATGGAGCAGGTGAACGGCCTCTCCCCAGTGTGACCTCGCTGGTGTCCCTTCAGATTCTCGGAGCTTTTAAAGCTCATCCCACAGTCAGAACATGTAAATGGTCTCTGATCAGAGTGAACTTGCTTGTGTTGCTTCAGATTCCCAGCGGTTTTAAAGCTCTTCCCACAGACAGGACATGTAAATGGTCTCTCATCAGTGTGAACTCGTTGGTGTGTCAGTCGGTTGGATGACTGGGTGAATCCCTTCCCACACATGGAGCAGGTGAATGGTCTCTCCCCAGTGTGAATTTGCTGGTGTGTCAGTAGGCTGGATGACCGAGTGAATCCCTTCCCACACACGGAGCAGGTGAATGGTCTCTCCCCAGTGTGAATTTGCTGGTGTGTCAGTAGGCTGGATGACCGAGTGAATCCCTTCCCACACATGGAGCAGGTGAATGGCCTCTTTCCTGCTGTCTCCAGCTGGTGTCCCTTCAGCTCCTGGGACATTTGAAAGCTTTTCCCACAGTCGGAATGTTTCACCAGCCTCTCCCCAGTGTGAACCCGCTGGTGTGCCAGCAGTTTTGAGGACCGAGTGAATCTCTTCCCACACACCGAGCAGGTGAACAGACTCTCTCCTGCTCTCTCCAGCTGGTGTCTCTTCAGATCCTGGGACATTTTAAATCTCTTCCCACAGTCAGAACACTTAATGTGAACAAGCTGGTGTCTCAGGAGGGTGGCAGAATGAGAGAATCGCTTCAAAAACACGGAGCAGGTCAACGGTCTCTCATCGGTGTGGACAAGCTGGTGTCTCAGCAGCACGGAGGGTGCAATTAATCCCTGCCCACACACGGAGCGGGTTAAAGGTCTCTCCCTCGTGTGATCTTGCTGGTGTATCATCGGAGTGGATGACTGAGTGAATCCCTTCTGGAACACGGGGCCGGTGAACGGGCTCTCCTCAGTGTGTAGTCACTGGTGTTGCTTCAGGTACTTGTAGATTTTGAAGCTCTTCCCACACTCAGAACATTTAAAAGGTCTCTCATCAGTGTGAACTCGCTGGTGTGCCAGCGGATTGGAGGAGCGACTGAATCAGGTCCTGATGAATCGAGCGACTCTGTCTGTTCTTGACGTGATGTTCGGTCTGAGCTTCCTGTCTGTAAATGCTCCACTTCTAAAACCCTGTAAAAGGAGTGTAGAAAGGGGTAAGAGGGAGAATGTTGCCTCATGTCACCCTTTCCCAGCCCAGGGGCAGTGAAGCTGATTTTCAGGCCCCAGCTGCTGCACAGGTTACATACGAACATACGAATTAGGAGCAGGAGTAGGCCACTCGGCCCCTCGAGCCTGCTCCACCATTCAATAAGATCATGGCTGATCTGATTACTCCACATTCCCACCTACCCCCGATAACCTTTCACCCCCTTGCTTACCAAGAATCTATCTACCTCTGCCTTAAAAATATTCAAAGACTCTGCTTCCACCGCCCTCTGAGGAAGAGAGTTTCAAAGACTCACGACCGTCTGTAAGAAAAAATTTCTCCTCATCTCTGTCTTAAATGGGCGACCCCTTATTTTTAAACAGTGACCCCTAGTTCTAGATTCTCCCACAAGAGGAAACATCCTCTCCACATCCACCCTGTCCAGACCCCTCAGGATCTTATATGTTTCAATCAGGTCACCTCTTACTCTTCTAAACTCCAGCGGATACAAGCCTAGCCTGTCCAACCTTTCCTCATAAGACAACCCGCCCATTCCAGGTATTAGTCTAGTAAACCTTCTCTGAACTGCTTCCAACGCATTTACATCCTTCCTTAAATAAGGAGACCAATACTGTACACAGTGCTCCAGATGTGGTCTCACCAATGCCCTGTATAACTGAAGCATAACCTCCCTACTTTTGTATTCAGTTTCCCTCGCAATAAACAATAACATTCTATTAGCTTTCCTGATTACTTGTTGTACCTGAATACTAACCTTTTATGATTCATGCATTAGGACACCCAGATCCCTCTGCATCTCAGAGCTCTGCAATCTCTCACCATTTAGATAATATGCTTTTTTATTCTTCCTGCCAAAATGGACAACTTCACATTTTCCCACATTATGCTCCATTTGACAGATCTTTGCCCACTCACTTAACTTATCTGTATCCCTTTGTAGCCTCCTTATGTCCTCTTCACTCAGAGGGTGGTGAATCTTTGGAATTCTCTGCCCCAGAGGGCTGTGGAGGCTCAGTCATTGAGTATAATCAAGGCTGAGATCGATAGATTTTTGGACTCATGGGGAATCAAGGGATATGGGGATCGGGCGGGAAGGTGGAGATGAGGTAGAAGATCAGCCATGATGTTACTGAATGGTGGAACAGGGTCAAAGGGCCGAATGGCCTGCTCCTGCTCCTATTTCTTAAGAAAGCTGTTTGCTATAGCCTGCTGCCCCACGACAAATACACAGAGGATTTCAGTTATGTGGAGAGACTGGAGAAGCTGGGATTGTTCTCCTTGGAGCAGAGAAGGTGCAGCGGAGATTTAATAGAGGTGTTCAAAACAGGAAGGGTTTTGATAGAGTAAATAGGAGCATGGGAACAGGAGGAGGCCATTCAGCCCCTCCGGCCTGTTCCGCCATTCAATGAGATCATGGCCGATCTGTGTCTTAACTCCACCCACCTGCCTTGGCTCCATATCCCTTTGCTCCCTTGTCTAGCAAAAATCTATCGCTCTGGGATTTAAAATGATTAATTGAGCTGGCATCGACTGCTTTAGTACTATTAGGGGGATAGATAGAGTTCTCTGCAGCCGAGAGCGAGAGTCCAGAAGGCTGTGTTGCCTACCCGGTGCCAGGGTTAAGGACATCTCCTCTGGGCTGGAAAGAAACTTGCAGTGGGAGGGGGTGGATCCAGTTGTCGTGGTCCATGTTGGTACAAACGACGTAGATAGGACTAGGAAGCCGGTTCTGTTAAAGGAGTATGAGCAGCTAGGGGTCAAATTAAAAAACAGAACCTCAAGGGTAATAATCTCTGGATTATTACCTGAGCCACGAGCGAATTTGGCTAGGACAAATAAAATTAGAGAGTTAAATGCGTGGCTCAAAGACTGGTGTGGGAGAAATGGGCTTTGCTTCCTGGGACACTGGCACCAGTACTGGGGCAGGAGGGAGCTGTTCCATTGGGGCGGGCTTCACTTGGCCAGTGCTGGGACCAGAGTCCTGGCGGATCATATAACTAGGGCTGTAGAGAGGGCTTTAAACTAACTAGTGGGGGGAGGTTCCTAGAGAGCAAATAATAAAAATGACAACAGAGAAGGTCATAGACTTAGGTAGCAGAGGGGAAATTAAAAACCAGAGCATGTCAGGAAGGGGCAGAAGGTATGGAGTAAAAGGTAAAGTAATAAAAAGGGCAAAAGCAGGAACTAAGTGTCACAAAACATCTTTGAAAGTTCTCTATCTGAATGCACGTAGCATTCATAACAAAATAGATGAGTTAATGGCACAAATAACTACATATGGGTATGATCTTGTGGCCATTGCAGAAACATGGCTGCAGGGTGACAATGCCTGGGAATTAAACATACCAGGTTATTTAACGATCAGGAAGGACAGGCAGGAAGGAAGGGGAGGTGGGGTGGCTATGTTAATAAAGGAAGGAATCACTGTAATACAGAGAAATTATATTGGGTCAAAAGATCAGGATAATGAAACAGTTTGGGTGGAGATAAGGAATAATAAGGGTAAAAAAACACTAGTGGGCGTAGTCTATAGGCCTCCGAACAGTTGCAACTCTGTTGGACGGAGTATCAATCAGGAAATAGTTGAGGCTTGTAATAAGGGAACATCTATAATTATGGGGGATTTTAACTATCATATTAATTGGACAAATCAAATTGGGCAGGACTGCCTTGAGGATGAGTTCATTGAGTGTATTAGGGATGGGTTTCTTGAGCAGTATGTAACTGAACCGACCAGGGGGCAAGTAACCTTAGATCTGGTCCTGTGTAACGAGACAGGATTAATTAAAAATGTCCGAGTAAAGGATCCCCTTGGAATGAGTGACCATAACATGGTTGAATTCCATATTCAATTAGAGGGTGAGAAGGTTGGATCTCAAACAAGCGTGCTAAGCTTGAATAAAGGAGACTATGAAGGTATGAGAGCGGAATTGAGTAGAGTGGATTGGGAAAATAGATTAAAGGGTAAGACGATACATGATCAGTGGTGTACATTTAAGGAGTTATTTTACAACATCCAAAAAAAATATATTCCACTGAGAAGAAAAGGGTGTAAAAGAAAAGACAGCCATCCGTGGCTAAGTAAAGAAATTAAGGATAGTATTCGACTAAAAACAAGGGCATATAAGGTAGCCAAATCTAGTGGGAGGATAGAGGATTGGGAAAACTAAGACAGCAAAAAATAACAAAAAGATTGATTAAGAAAGGGAAGATAGATTATGAAAGTAAATTTGCAAAAAATATAAAAACAGATAGTAAGAGTTTTTATAGTTATATAAAAAGAAAAAGGGTGGCTAAAGTAAATGTTGGTCCCTTAGAGGATGAGACCGGGAAATTAATGGTGGGAAATATGGAGATGGCAAAAACACTGAATGAATATTTTGTATCAGTCTTTACATTAGAGGACACTAAGAATATCCCAACACTGGACAAACAGGGGGCTATAGTGGGGGGAGGAGCTAAACACGATCAAAATCACTAAGGAAGTGGTACTCGGTAAAATAATGGGACTCAAGGCGGATAAATCACCTGGACCTGATGGCTTACATCCTAGGGTCTTGAGGGACGTGGCGGTAGGGATTGTGGATGCATTAGTAATAATTTTCCAAAACTCCCTGGACTCAGCAAAGGTCCCGGCAGACTGGAAAACTGCTAAAATGTAACACCCTTATTTAAAAAGGGCAGTAGACAGAAGGCTGGAAACTATAGACCGGTTAGCCTAACATCTGTGGTAGGTAAAATTTTGGAGTCCATTATTAAGGAAACAGTAACAGGACATTTGGATAATCATAATTTAATAGGACAAAGTCAGCATGGTTTTATGAAGGGGAAGTCATGTTTGACAAATTTGCTGGAGTTCTTTGAAGAAGTAACATATAGGGTGGATAAAGGGGAACCAGTGGACGTAGTGTATTTAGACTTCCAAAGGCATTTGAGAAGGTTATTGCTTAAGATAAAAAATCACGGGATTGGGGGTAATATTCTGGCATGGATAGAGGATTGGCTATCTAACAGAAGGCAGAGAGTTGGGATAAATGGTTCATTCTCAGACTGGCAATCAGTAACTAGTGGTGTTCCGCAGGGGTCAGTGCTGGGTCCCCAGCTCTTTACAATCTATATTAACGATTTGGAGGAGGGGACCGAGTGTAACATATCAAAGTTTGCAGATGATACTAAGATGGGAGGGAAAGTAGTGAGTGAGGAGGACATAAAAAACCTGCAAGGGGACATAGACAGGCTAAGTAAGTGGGCAGAGATTTGGCAGATGGAATACAATACTGGAAAGTGTGAGGTTATGCACTTTGGCAGGAAAAATCGTAGAGCAAGTTATTATCTTAATGGCAAGAAACTGGAAAGTACTGAAGTACAAAGGGATCTGGGGGTCCTGGTGCACAAAACTCAAAAGGTTAGTATGCAGGTGCAGCAAGTGATTAAGAAGGCCAATGGAATGTTGGCTTTCATTGCTAGGGGGATAGAATATAAAAATAGGGAGGTATTGCTTCAGTTGTACAAGGTATTGGTGAGACCGCACCTGGAATACTGCATACAGTTTTGGTGTCCATACTTAAGAAAAGACATACTTGCTCTCGAGTCAATACAAAGAAGGTTCACTCGATTAATCCCGGGGATGAGGGGATGGAAATATGAGGAGAGGTTGAGTAGATTGGGACTCTACTCATTGGAGTTCAGAAGAATGAGAGGCGATCTTATTGAAACATATAAGATTGTGAAGGGGTTGGATCGGGTGGATGCGGGGAGGATGTTCCCGATGATGGGTGAAACTAGAACTAGGGGGCATAGTCTTAGAATAAGGGGCTGCTCTTTCAAAACTGAGATGAGGAGGAACTACTTCACTCAGAGGGTGGTAGGTCCATGGAATATGCTGCCCCAAAAAGCTGTAGAAGCTACATCACTACATAAATTTAAAACAGAAATAGACAGTTTCCGAGAAGTAAAGGGTATTAAGGGTTACGGGGAGCGGGCAGGAATTTGGACATGAGTCTAGGTTCGGATTGGACATGGCCCTGTGGGTAGCGGAGCGGGCCCAGGGGCCGTGTAGCCTGATCCTGCTCCTATTTCGTGTGTCTAATTCTGTTAGATTCAGGAGATGGTTCTGTGATAGTAGATTGGCGGTTAGGATCAGATCAGCCATGATCTTATTGAATGGCAGAGCAGGCTCGAGGGGCCGATTGGCCTGCTCCTGCTCCTATTTCTTATGTTCTTATGCTTTCTGTGGGAGAGGGTTCCACACTTCTCCCACCCTTTGTGTGAAGAAGTGTTTCCCAACTTCTCTCCTGAATGGCCTGGCTCTGATTTTAAGGTGATGTCCCCTTGTCCTCGACTGCCCCACCGGTGGAAAAAGTTTCTCTCTATCTACTCTACCAATACCTTTCAAAATCCTAAAATCCTTAATCTCTGCTTAACCTTCTAGATTCCAGGGAATACAAGCCTAGTTTATGCAATCTCTCCTCATAATCTAACCCTTGGAGCCCGGGTAACATTCTGGTGAATCTGTGCTGCACTCCTTCCAAGGTCAGTATATCCTTTCTGAGGTGTGGTGCCCAGAACTGTACACAGTGCTCCAGGGAGTTCCTGGGAGTTAATGTGCGTAGGTCCCTGAAGGTGGCGGGACATATTGAGAGAGTGGTTAACAAAGCATATGGGATCTTGGGCTTCATAAATAGAGGTATTGAGTACAAAAGTAGAGAAGTTATGGTGAACCTTTATAAAGTGCTGGTTAGGCCACAAGTGGAGTATTGCGTCCAGTTCTGGTCACCACACTTTAGGAAGGATGTGAAGGCCCTTGAGAGGGTGCAGAGGAGATTTACCAGAATGGTTCTGGGGATGGGGGATCTTAGCTACAAGGACAGGTTGGAGAAGCTGGATTTGTTTTCATTAGAGCAAAGGAGGTTGAGGGGTGATTTGATAGAGGTGTACAAGATTATGACGGGTTTGGATAGGCTAGACGGGGAAAGGCTGTTCCCACGAGTTGATGGTACAAGGACTAGGGGACACAGATTTAAGGTTTTGGGCAAGAGATACCGGGGGGGGGGGGGGGCGGTGAGGAAAACTTCTTTATGCAGCGAGTGGTGAGGACCTGGAACTCGCTGCCGACGGAAGTGGTGGAAGCGGAGACACTCAATGTTTTCAAGGGGAGACTGGATAGGCACTCGAGGGAAATAAACTTGCAGGGCTACGGGGATAGAGCGGGGGAATGGGACTGACTGGATCGCTCTACAGAGAGCCGGCACGGACTGGATGGGCCGAATGGCCTCCTGTTGTGCCGTTATGACTCTCTGGGGTCTAACCAGGGCTTTGTATAGCTGTAGCTTATAAGGAGAAACTGTTTCCAGTGGTAGGAGGGTCGGTAACCAGAGGACACAGATATAAGGTCATTGACAAAAGAACCAGAGGCGAGGTGAGGAGAATTTTATTGACGCAGCGAGTTGTTGTGATCTGGAATGCGCTGCCTGAAAGGGCGGTGGAAGCAGAGTCAATAATAACGTTCACTGGGGAATTGGATAAATACTTGAAGGGGAAAGATTTTCAGGGCTATGGGGAAAGAGCAGGGGAGTGGGACTAAATGGAGAGCTCTTTCAAAGAGCCGGCACAGGCACGATGGGCTGAATGGCCTCCTTCTGTGCTGTATGATTCTAGGAGCCACTCCTAGAGTGGAGTGGTGCCCGCAGGGATCGCTTGGCAGGAAATTGGGAGGAGGTGGTTCACACGCAGACAGCACCTGATTTCGAGACGTTGTCCTTTTAAAATTGGTCCTCCACAGGCAAGGAGGGACTCGGTCCCTTTAATAAAAATCACATTGAAAAGAAGTGTCCCTGTCCCTTTAAGAGCCCTCCACCCACCATTCCCACCCTTTTCTTAAAGTCTTTGAAATTAATAATAAAAGTTCATGCAGAAAAAATGTGAGTGTGTGTCTGACTGTATTTTAGTGAGTATCTGTGTCTGTGTGTCTGTCTGACTGTATGTGTGTGTGTCTGTGTAGAATAGCATCATAGAATGATACAGCACAGAAGGAGGCCATTCGGCCCATCGTGCCTGTGCCGGCTCTTTGAAAGAGCGATCCAATTAATCCCACTCCCCCTGCTCTTTCCCCAAAGCCCTGTCAATGTTTTCCCTTCAAGTATTTATCTAAATCTCTTTTGAATTATAATATCGAATCTGCTTCCACCGCCCTTTCAGGCAGCGCATTCCAGATCACAACAACTTGGTGTAAAAATCTGTTTCCTCATGTCACCTCTGGTTCTTTTGCCAATCGCCTTAAATCTGGTTTCTGTCCCTTCAGCCATTGGAAACGGTTTCTCCTTATTTACTCTCTCAAAATCCATCCTGATTTTGAACAACTCTATCAAATCTCCTCTTAATCTTCTTTGCTTAAGGAGAACAAGCCCAGCTTCTCCCGTCTCTCCACGTAACTCAAGTCCCTCATCCCTGGTCCCATTCTCGTAAATTTCTTCTGCACCCTCTCTGAGGCCTTGACATCCTTCCTAAAGTGTGGTGCCCAGCGGAAGCCTAGCCAGTGTTTTATAAAGGCTTAGCATAACCTGCTTGCTTTTGTACTCTATTCCTCTATTAATAAAGTCAAGGATCCTGTATGCTTTTTTAACAGCCTTCTCAACTTGTCCTGCCACCTTCTAAGATTTGTGTACATACCCCCCGAGGCCTCTCTGTTCCTGCACCCTCTTTAAAACTGGACCATTTAGTTTATATTGCCTCTCCTCATTCTTCCTACCAAAATGAATCACTTCACACTTCTCTACATTAAATTTAATCTGCCACGTTTCTGCCCATTTCACCAGTCTGGCTGCATCCTCCTGAAGTCTGTTACTATCCTCATTGTTTGCTACATTTCCGAGTTTCATGTCATCTGTAAATTTTGAAATTTTGCCCTGGATCCCCAAGTCCAGGTCATTGATATATATCAAAAAAAGCAGTGGTCCGAATCAATGTTCACGTTAAGTTGCGCGGCCACGCAGCGGTCTGGAGGTCCCGCGCAGCCGGCTCACCGCCCTATAAATGGAATAAACGCGCATGCGCGGAAATTTGAATGGGCCGTGCAGCACGTTAAAGGGGCCACGCACCTCAAAAGAAAAAGAGGGAACATTGATCCTAATACCGACCCCTGGGGAACATCACGGTTTACCTCCCTCCAGTCTGAAAAGCAACCGTTCACCACGACTCTCTGCTTTCTGTCCCTTGGCAGAAAATTGGGAGGGGGCGAGAGCAAACAGCACCTGATTTCTCACCAAACACTCAGGGGAGCAGGGGATTAGCCCTACTTTAAATGTCAGTCTCTTACATATACATTATAAAAAGGGAAACGCTGTCCCTTTAAAATTGGTCATCCACAGGGACGCGGTCCCTTTAATGAAAATCATATAGAAAAAGAGAGCGCCTGTCCCTTTAAGAGAACCCCCACCACTCCCATATTTCTCTTAAAGTGCTTGAAATTAATAATTAAAAACGCTGAAAATTAATATTAAGAAAATGAATTCAGGGAGAAGAAATATTTTTACTCACAAGTATTTGTTCCACAGGGTTTGTTATTTCATCAGTTTAAAAGCGAACTTCTTTTATTTAATAAAAAGTATCTTCTGCAAAACAAAATTAGTTTGAGCTGTGAAATGTGAAAGGAACATTAAAAATAAACTTTTCCGGGCTCACAGATCCTGAGCCACTTTACAAAATGGCGGCGGGCCGATCCGTCCAATCAGCCGTTACCAGGTCCCGCCTCCTCCTCCTTCGCCGCGATTGGTTGGAGGACCAAAGCCCCTCGGTCAGTCCTCCAGGTTAAGCCTCCCCTCGCTCATTGGTGGAGAGCTCACGTCTATCATTGTACGACGGCGACGTCTTGACGTGACTGGTTGGGCGAAGAGGCGCGGGGCGCCGGCTCGCTCCCTATTGGTCAGAAGTTCACGTCAATCAGGCCCTGGGCCCGGATCACGTCTCCCTGGAAAACGCACCGCCAAACTGAAAAAGCTCCGCTCGGTGCCCTGATCCGCGGACTCTCAGGTTTGGATTCAACCTTTATTCTCACCCCTCCTCTGATCTCAATCGGATCTGGGGGAAAACTCACTTTCCCTCACTGATTGCGGCTCTTCACCAACACCGACTTTACAAAGAAAGCCCCGCGTGGCAGCCTGGAGCTCGGGCTCAGTGCGCAGGCGCGGGGGAGGATGATTGACAGGGGCCCAGGGTGTGTGCTGAGCATGCGCGGTGCGGGCCGGGCGCCTGTGGAGCAGGAGAGGGCGCGGCCATGGGGCGCATGCGCGGTCTCAGCCACAACTCAGTGCGGCGACCAGACCGCTTTCTGGAGCGCGGGGGCTTGTGGGGATTATAGCCGCCATTACAGCGGATCCTTTCAACCAACCTGTGCAGCAGCTGGGGCCTGAAAATCAGCTTCACTGCCCCTGGGCTGGGAAAGGTGGAGATGTAAAACTGACCCCTGGTTCTAGAAACATAGAAGATAGGAGCAGGAGTAGGCCATTCGGCCCCTCGAGCCTGCTCCGCCATTCAATGAGATCATGGCTGATCATCCAAATTCAGTACCCTGTCCCTGTCTTCTCCCCATATCCCTTTAGCCTTAAGAAATATATCTAACTCCTTCTTGAATATATTTAATGAACTGACCTCAACTGCCTTGTGTGGTAGAGAATTCCACAGGTTCACCACTCACTGGGTGAAGAAATTCCTCCTCATCTCTGTCCTAAATGGCTTACCCCTTATCCTTAGACTGTGTCCCCTGGTTCTGGACTCCCCAACCATCGGGAACATCCTTCCTGCATCTAGTCCTGTTAGAATTTTATAAGTTTCAATAAAATTCCCTCATTCTTCTAAACTCCAGCGAGTATAAGCCCAGTCGACCCAATCTCTCCTCATACATCATTCCTGCCGAGACGCTCCTTAAAACCCACCTCTGTGACCAAGCTTTTGGCCATCTGCCCTAATTTCTCCTTGTGGCTCGGGGTCACATTTTTCAATGTCTTACAATACTCCTGTGCAGCGCCTTGGGATGTTTTCCTACATTAAAGGCGCTATAGAAATACAAGTTGTTGTTGTTCTCATTGTTGGATGTGAGCTCTGAACAGGCCCCGCCCCCTCCCCTACTCCGCATGCGCCGCTCCAAGGTGAGCGTGGGCTCTGAACAGGCCCCTCCCCCTACTCCGCATGCGCCGCTCCAAGGTGAGCGCGGGCTCTGAACAGGCCCCGCCCCCTCCCCCTACTCCGCATGCGCCGCTCCAAGGTGAGCGCGGGCTCTGAACAGGCCCCTCCCCCTACTCCGCATGCGCCGCTGGGCCCCGCTTCCGAGGATGAGTCGCGACCGCGCCTGCGCAGGGCCTCGCATTCTGGGGAAGGCCCGGGGCAACCACGAGAGTCCGGGTCACCGGCGGAAAGTGAGTTTTATCAGGGTTTTTTTTATATAGCGGAGAGAAGTGCGGGCGGGGAGATAAATAAAAAGGAAATACAAACCGGACCGTGCCAGCACCCTCCCGGCACCGAGCGGAGCGGATTGAGCGGCCGCAGCCCCATGTCTTCTGCAGGGAGCCAGACTGGGGCACGTCATCAACTCCATGGCGGTGAACCGACGGGAGCTCCGACCAATAGGGAGAGAGCAGGCGGAGCTCGGAGCACTGAGATGGCAGCGGGTCCTCCAACCAATCGGAGTGTCCGAGGGGCGGGACTTCCGCCGCCCGCTTCTCCCGCTGCTGAGACAAGTGGAATGCAGCAGAGGGCGCTCTTCTGAGTTTGGGGCTCAGGCCTGTTAGTGGAGCTGTGCAGAGGGAACTTTACTCTGCACTGGGCTTTACTCCCTCAGCACTGCACTGGAGGAGCAGCACAGAGTTTTAGACTCGAGTCTCTGGAGTGGGACTTCAACCCACAACCTTCTGACTCAAGAGGAGAGAGTGCTGCCGCCTGAGCCACGTCTGACACTCTGTATCTAACCCATGCTGTACCTGCCCTGGGAGTGTCTGATGGGACAGTGTAGAGGGAGCTTTACTCTGTATCTAACCCGTGCTGTACCTGCCCTGGGAGTGTTTGATGGGTAGTGTAGAGGGAGCTTTACTCTGTATCTAACCCGTGCTGTACCTGCCCTGGGAGTGTTTGATGGGACAGTGTAGAGGGAGCTTTACTCTGTATCTAACCCATGCTGTACCTGCCCTGGGAGTGTTTGATGGGACAGTGTGGAGGGAGCTTTACTCTGTATCTTACCCGTGCTGTACCTGCCCCGGGAGTGTTTGATGGGACAGTGCAGAGGGAGCTTTACTCAGTATCTAACCCGTGCTGTACCTGCCCTGGGAGTGTTTGATGGGACAGTGTAGAGGGAGCTTTACTCTGTATCTAACCCGTGCTGTACCTGCCCTGGGAGTGTTTGATGGGACAGTGTAGAGGGAGCTTTACTCAGTATCTAACCCGTGCTGTACCTGCCCTGGGAGTGTTTGATGGGACAGTATAGAGGGAGCTTTACTCTGTATCTAACCTGTGCTGTACCTGCCCTGGGAGTGTTTGATGGGACAGTGTAGAGGGAGCTTTACTCTGTGTCTAACCCGTGCTCCACCATTCAATAAGATCATGGCTGATCTGATCTTGGTCTCACCTCCACTTTCCTGCCTGTTCCCCATGACCCTCGACCCCCCTGTAGTTCAAACATCTGTCTGTCTCAGCCTTGAATATATTCAGTGACTCCGCCTCCACAGCTCTCTGGGGTAGAGAATTCCACAGATTCACGACCCTCAGAGAAGAAATTCCTCCTCATCTCCGTCTTAAATGGGCGACCCCTTATTCTGAGACTATGCCCCCGAGTTCTCGATTCCCCCACGAGGGGAAACATCCTCCCAGCATCCACCCTGTCGAGCCCCCTCAGAATCTTATGTTTCAATAAGATCACCTCTCATTCTTCTAAACTCCAATGAGTATCGGCCCAACCTGCTCAACCTTTCCTCATAAGACAACCCCCTCATCCCAGGAATCAACCTCGTGAACCTTCTCTGAACTGCCTCCAATATAAGTATATCCCTCCTTAAATATGGAGACCACAACTGTCCGCAGTACTCCAGGTGTGGTCTCACCAACACCCTGTACAGTTGTAGCAGGACTTCCCTACTTTTAATCCCCCTTTGCAATAAAGGCCAACATTCCATTTCCCTTCCTAATTACTTGCTGTACCTGCATGTTAACTGTTTGTGTTTCATGTACGAGGACACCCAGATCCCTCTGTACCGCAGCGTTCTGTAGTCTCTCTCCATTTAATAACAATTTGCTTTTCTATTTTTCCTACCAAAGTGGAGAACCTCACATTTTCCCACATTATACTCCATCTGCCAATGTTTTGCCCACTCACTTAACCGATCTATATCCCTTTGCAGACTCTGTGTCCTCCTCACAACTTACTTTCCCACCTATCTTTGCATCGTTAGCAAATTTGGCTACAGTGCACTCGGTCCCTTCATCCAAGGCATTGATATAAATTGTAAATAGTTGACAAATAGTGTAACATATCAAAGTTTGCAGATGATAATAAGATGGGAGGGAAAGTAGTGAGTGAGGAGGACATAAAAAACCTGCAAGGGGACATAGACAGGCTAAGTAAGTGGGCAGAGATTTGGCAGATGGAATACAATACTGGAAAGTGTGAGGTTATGCACTTTGGCAGGAAAAATCGTAGAGCAAGTTATTATCTTAATGGCAAGAAACTGGAAAGTACTGAAGTACAAAGGGATCTGGGGGTCCTGGTGCACGAAACTCAAAAGGTTAGTATGCAGGTGCAGCAAGTGATTAAGAAGGCCAATGGAATGTTGGCTTTCATTGCTAGGGGGATAGAATATAAAAATAGGGAGGTATTGCTTCAGTTGTACAAGGTATTGGTGAGACCGCACCTGGAATACTGCGTACAGTTTTGGTGTCCATACTTAAGAAAAGACATACTTGCTCTCGAGTCAGTACAAAGAAGGTTCACTCGGTTAATCCCGGGGATGAGGGGATGGACATATGAGGAGAGGTTGAGTAGATTGGGACTCTACTCATTGGAGTTCAGAAGAATGAGAGGCGATCTGATTAAAACATGTAAGATTGTGAAGAGGTTGGATCGGGTGGATGCGGGGAGGATGTTCCCGATGATGGGTGAAACGAGAACTAGGGGGCATAGTCTTAGAATAAGGGGCTGCTCTTTCAAAACTGAGATGAGGAGGAACTACTTCACTCAGAGGGTGGTAGGTCCATGGAATATGCTGCCCCAAAAAGCTGTAGAAGCTACATCATTACATAAATTTAAAACAGAAATAGACAGTTTCCTAGAAGTAAAGGGAATTAAGGGTTACGGGGAGCGGGCAGAAATTTGGACATGAGTCTAGGTTCGGATCGGTCATGGCCCTGTGGGTAGCGGAGCGGGCCCAGGGGCCGTGTAGCCTGATCCTGCTCCTATTTCGTGTGTCTAATTCTGTTAGATTCAGGAGATGGTTCTGTGATAGTAGATTGGCGGTTAGGATCAGATCAGCCATGATCTTATTGAATGGCGGAGCAGGCTCGAGGGGCCGATTGGCCTACTCCTGCTCCTATTTCTTATGTTCTTATGTAGACCCCAGCACTGATCCCTGTGGCACCCCACTAGTTACAGTTTGCCAACCTGAAAAATTACCCATTTATCCCGACTCTCTGTTTTCTGTAAGTTAGCCAATCCTCTATCCATGCTAATATATTACCCCCAACCCCGTGAGCTCTTATCGTGTGCAGTAACCTTTTATGTGGCACCTTATCGAATGCCTTCTGGAAATCCAAATACACCACATCCACTGGTTCCCCTTTATCCACCCTGCTCGTTACATCCTCAAAGAACTCCAGCAAATTTGTCAAACATGATTTCCCTTTCATAAAACCAGGCTGACTCTGCTTGACGATATTATGATTTTCTAAATGCCCTGCTATCACTTCCTTAATGGGACAAGTTCAGAAACAAAAGATGACACGAGATGAAGTGTAAATGGAAATGGCAGCTGCCATGTGAGAGAGAGACAAAAAATGAAAGAAAGAGATCGGGGCTGAGGTTATGGTCTGAAATTGTTGAACTTGATGTTGAGTCCAGAAAGCTGTAAAGTGCCTAATCGAAAGATGAGGTGCTGTTCCTCGAGCTTACATTGAGCTTCATTGGAACAGTGTAAGAGGGCGAGGACAGAGAGGTCAGAGTGGGAGTGGAGCGGAGAATTAGTGACAGGCGACCGGAAGCTCGGGGTCACCCTTACCGACTGAACGGAGGTGATCTGCAAAGCGGTCGCCCAATCTGCGTTTGGTCTCCCCAATGTAGAGGAGAATTAAAGTGACAGACTAATCTAATTGAAATTTTTTGATGAAGTAACAGGCAGGATTGATGAAGTGAATGCAATGGATGTTGTCCACATGGATTTTAGGAAGGCGTTTGACAAAGTACCACATAGAAGGCTGGTTAACAAAAGTGAGGCTCATGGAATAGGTGGGTCAGTGGCAGCTTGGATAAGGAATTGGCTTAAGGGCAGAAAACAGCGAGTTGTGGTAAATGGCTGTTTTTCAGACTGGAGGATGGTAGACAGTGGTGTTCCCCAAGGGTCAGTGCTGGGGCCACTGGAGGATGGTAGACAGTGGTGTTCCCCAAGGGTCGGTGCTGGGGCCACTGGAGGATGGTAGACAGTGGTGTTCCCCAAGGGTCAGTGCTGGGGCCACTGGAGGATGGTAGACAGTGGTGTTCCCCAAGGGTCAGTGCTGGGGCCACTGGAGGATGGGAGACAGTGGTGTTCCCCAAGGGTCAGTGCTGGGGCCACTGGAGGATGGTAGACAGTGGTGTTCCCCAAGGGTCAGTGCTGGGGCCACTGGAGGATGGGAGACAGTGGTGTTCCCCAAGGGTCAGTGCTGGGGCCACTGCTTTTTTAGTTAGATAGATACAGGAAACTTTGAGATATCCGGCACCGACGGGACCGACCTGTTGCCGTCCCATCAAAACTGCCGGACAAACCAGCACTAATGTTAAAACATACAGAGCTTTTGAGCTCTGTATTTAGCAACAATCCCTGTTGCTTAGCGACAGCTTCTAAACAGTCGGCCGTAGCTTGCAAGCGTCTCTGTAGCTAAGCAACAGCTTCAGCATGACCTTGCAGAGCCTGACTGCGAAAAAAAAAGCAACGAGAAGTAAAAAAACTTCTAGGAAACGGCTCCTGAATTTTGCCGGTAGATAGAGCCTTCCGGACATTTAACCACCGGATAAATGAAAGTTTCCTGTAGATAGATATCGATATAGTAAATGCATTGCTGGTCATCTTCCAAAATTCGATAGACTCTGGAACAGTACCCATGGATTGGAGGGTAGCTAATGTTACCCCACTATTCAAAAAAGGTGGAAGAGAGAAAACGGGGAATTACAGACTGGTAAGCCTGACATCGGTAGTGGGGAAAATGCTAGAGTCCATTATAAAGGATGTAATAGCAGAGAACTTGGAAAACAGTGACAGGATTGGACAAAGTCAACATGGATTTACAAAAGGTAAATCATGCTTGACTAATCTACTGGAATTTTTTTAGGATATAACTGGTAGAATAGATAAGGGAGCACCAGTGGATGTGGTGTATTTGGACTTTCAGAAGGCTTTCGATAAGGTCCCGCATAAGAGATTAGCGTGTAAAGTTAAGGCACATGGGATTGGGGGCAAGGTATTGACTTGGATAGAGAACTGGTTGGCAGACAGAAGCAAAGAGTTGGAATAAATGGGTCTTTTTCCGAGTGGCAGGCAGTGACTACTGGGGTACCGCAAGGATCGGTCCTTGGACCCCAGCTATTCACAATATAAATTAATGATCTAGACGACGGAACTCCAAGTTTGCAGACGACACAAAGCTGGGTGGGCGTGTCTGCTGTGAGGAGGATGCCGAGAAACTCCAGTATGATTTGGACAGGTTGGGTAATTGGGCAGAAGCATGGCAGATGCAATATAACGTGGATAAATGCAAGGTTATCCACTTTGGTGTCAAAAACAGGAAGGCAGATTATCAGAATGGCAATAGATTGGGAGAAGGGGAAGTGCAACGAGACCTGGGTGTCCTTGTGCACCAGTCGCTGAAGGTGAGCATACAGGTGCAGCAGGTGGTTAAGTAGGCAAATGGTATGTTGGCCTTCGTAGTGAGAGGGTTTGTGTACAGGAACAAGGATGTCTTGCTGCAGTTGTACAGGGCCTTGGTGAGACCGCACCTTGAGTATTGTGTGCAGTTTTGGTCGCCTTATCTGAGGAAGGATGTTCTTGCCTTGGAAGGAGTTCAGCGAAGATTCACCAGGCTGATACCTGGGATGGCAGGAATGATGTATGAGGAGAGATTGGGTCGATTAGGCTTATACTCGCTGGAGTTTAGAAGAATGAGAGGGGATCTCATTGAAACTTATAAAATTCTAACAAGACTAGACAAACTAGATGCAGGAAGGATGTTCCCGATGGTCGGGGAGTCCAGAACCAGGGGTCACCGTCTAAGGATAAGGGGTAAGCCATTTATGACAGAGATGAGGAGGAATTTCTTCACCCAGAGAGTGGTGAACCTGTGGAATTCTCTACCACAGAAGGCAGTGGAGGCCAATTCATTAAATATATTCAAGAAGGAATTGGATATATTTCTTAAGGCTAAAGGGATCAAGGGATATGGGGAGAAGGCAGGAATGGGGTACTGAATTTGGATGATCAGCCATGATCTCATTGAATGGCGGAGCAGGCTCGAGGGGCCGAATGGCCTACTCCTGCTCCTATCTTCTATGTTTCCCTCACTGATTGTGGCTCTTCACCAACACCGACTTTACAAAGAAAGCCCCGCGCGGCAGCCTGGAGCTCAGGGGCCCAGCGTGCAGGCGCGGGGGAGGATGATTGACAGGGGCCCAGGGTGTGTGCTGAGCATGCGCGGTGCGGGCCGGGCACCTGTGGAGCAGGAGAGGGCGGGCCATGGGGCGCATGCGCGGTGTCAGCCACAACTCAGCGCGGCGGCCGGAGTGCTTTCTGGAGCGCGGGGGTTTGTGGGGGTTGCAGCCGCCATTACTGTTGATCCTTGCAACCAACCTGTGCAGCAGCTGGGGCCTGAAGATCAGCTTCACTGCCCCTGGGCTGGGAAAGGGGGACATGAGACAACATTCTCCCTCTTACCCCTTTCTACACTCCTTTTACAGGGTTTTAGAAGTGGAGCATTTACAGACAGGAAGCTCAGACCAGACATCACCTCAAGATCTGACAGAGTCGCTCAATTCATCAGGACCTGATTCAGTCGCTCCTCCAATCTGCTGATACACCAGCGAGTTCACACTGATGAGAGACCTTTTAAATGTTCTGAGTGTGGAAAGAGCTCCAAAATATACGAGTAGCTAAAGAGACACCAGTGGCTACACACTGGGGAGAGAACGTTTAGCTGTTCCGGAAGGGATTCATTCAGCCATCCGCTACGATGATACACCAGCAAATTCACACTAGGGAGAGACCTTTAACCCGCTCCGTGTGTGGGCAGGGATTAATTGCACCCTCTGTGCTGCTGAGACACCAGCTTGTCCACACTGATGAGAGACCGTTGACCTGCTCCGTGTTTTTGAAGCGATTCTCTCATTCTGCCACCCTCCTGAGACACCAGCTTGTTCACATTAAATGTTCTGACTGTGGGAAGAGATTTAAAAGGTCCCAGGATCTGAAGAGACACCAGCTGGAGAGAGCAGGAGAGATTCTGTTCACCTGCTCCGTGTGTGGGAAGAGATTCACTCGGTCCTCGAATCTGCTGGCACACCAGCGAGTTCACACTGGGGAGAGGCCGGTGAAACATTCCGACTGTGGGAAAAACATTATAAGGTCCCAGGAGCTGAAGGGACACCAGCTGGAGGTAGCAGGAAAGAGGCCATTCACCTATTCTGTGTGTGGGAAGGGATTCATTCAGTCCTCGACTCTGCTCCAACACCAGCGAGTTCACACTGGGGAGAGACCGTTCACCTGTTCCGTGTGTGGGAAGGGATTCACTCATTCATCCAATCTACTGAGACACAAGCGAATTCACACTGGGGAGAGGCCATTCACCTGCTCCGTGTGTGGTAAGGGATTCACTCAGTCATCCCACCTACTGACACACCAGCGAGTTCACACTGGGGAGAGGCCATTCACCTGTTCCGTGTGTGGGAAGGGATTCATTCAGTCCTCGACTCTGCTCGAACACCAGCGAGTTCACACTGGGGAGAGGCCGTTCACCTGTTCCGTGTGTGGGAAGGGATTTATTCAGTCCTCGACTCTGCTCGAACACCAGCGAGTTCACACTGGGGAGAGGCCATTCACCTGCTCCGTGTGTGGGAAGGGATTCACTCAGTCAACCAATCTGCTGACACACAAGCGAGTTCACACTGGGGAGAGGCCGTTCACCTGCTCCGTGTGTGGGAAGGGATTCACTCGGTCCTCTAATCTGCTGAAACACCAGCGAGTTCACACTGTTCTGTAGCACAGGGCCCTGTAGACATCTGGGGTGACATGAACGTGGAATGTTTGAATGTTTTATAAATTCTTGGACTGCTGTTTAATCTTTAGGACTGTTGTGCTGATGATTCCCTTCGATTGACTGTTCATGGTGTTCCATAGAATGTACAGCACAGAAACAGGCCATTCGGCCCAACTGGTCCATGCCAGTGTTTATGCCCCACACCCACCCTACTTCAATTAACCCCATCAACATATCCTCCTATTCCTTACACACTCATGTGGCTTCCCCTTAAATGCATCTGTACTTTTAGCCTCAACTACTCTTTGTAGTGGCGAGTTCCACATTCTCACCACTCTCTGGGTAAACAAGTTTCCCCTGAATTCCCTGCTGGATTTATTAGTGGCCATCTTATATTTTGTGGATGTTAAAATCCAGCCCAGTTATTGGGGTTTTAATATTCTGTATCAATAAATCAGCTTTGTTTGAAACACACAGTCGATTGAGTCCTTGTTTCTAAGATAAGACGAGAGTTAATTGATGGCTTGTTACAGACATTCCCGGTCCTCTCAATATCTGTGTCCAGGAGAGAAGCTTCTGTTACTTTGTGCGTTTTATTACCATCGAGGTTCTGGATGTCATTGTGGGGGAATGGAACACTTTAACATTCTCAGCACCTGGTGTCAACATCAAACACTCCCAGGGCAGGTACAGCACGGGTTAGATACAGAGTAAAGCTCCCTCTACACTGTCCCATCAAACATTCCCAGGGCAGGTACAGCACGGGTTAGATACAGAGTAAATCTCCCTCTACACTGTCCTGTCAAACACTCCCAGGGCAGGTACAGCACGGGTTAGATACAGAGTAAAGCTCCCTCTACACTGTCCCATCAAAAACCCCAGGGCAGGTACAGCACGGGTTAGATACAGAGTAAAGCTCCCTCTACACTGTCCCATCAAACACTCCCAGGGCAGGTACAGCGCGGGTTAGATACAGAGTAAAGCTCCCTCTACACTGTCTCATCAAACACTCCCAGGGCAGGTACAGCACGGGTTAGATACAGAGTAAAGCTCCCTCTGCACTGTCCCATCAAACACTCCCAGGGTAGGTACAGCATGGGTTAGATACAGAGTGTCAGCCGTGGCTCAGGCTGCAGCACTCTCTCCTCTGAGTCAGAAGGTTGTGTGTTGAAGTCCCACTCCAGAGACTCGAGTCTAAAACTCTGTGCTGCCCCTCCAGTGCAGTGCTGAGGGAGTAAAGCCCAGTGCAGAGTAAAGTTCCCTCTGCACTGCTCCACTAACATGCCTGAGCCCCAAACTCAGAAGAGCGCCCTCTGCTGCATTCTTAGGCAGTCCCTCAGAACCGCAGATGACTTGCTTCCACATTAAAAATGAGTTCCCAGGTGACTGATGAGTCCAGTGCAGGACCTACAGTCTCTGTCACAGGTGGGGCAGACGGTGGTTGAAGGGGCGGGTGGGTGGGGTACTTGGGTTGACGTGCGCTCCTTCCGATGCCTGCGCTTGGCTTCCGCTTGCTCCCGGCGAAGAGACTCGAGGTGTTCGGCGCCTTCCTGGATGCTTCTCCTCCACTTCGTGCGGTCTTGGGCCAGGGATTCCCAGGTGTCGATGGGGATGTTGCACTTTTTCAAGGAGGCTTTGAGGGTGTCCTTGAAGCGTTTCCTCTGCCCACCTGGGGCTCTCTTGCCGTGCCGGAGCTCCGAGTAGAGCGCTTGTTTTGGGTGTCTCGTATCGGGCATGTGGACAATGTGACCCATCCATCGGAGCTGATTGAGCGTGGTCAGAGCTTCGATGTTGGGGAATGTTGGCCTGAGCAACAACACTGACGTTGGTGCGCCTATCCTGCCAATGGATTTGCAGGACCTTGCGGAGGTAGCGTTGGTGGTACCTCTCCAGTGCTTTGAGGTGCCTGCTGTGCATGGTCCATGTCTCTGAGGCATACAGCAGGGCGGGTATCACTGCTGCTCTGTAGACCATGAGCTTAGAGCCGGGTTTGAGGTCCTGGTCTTGAAACACACTCTTCCTCAGGCGATCGAAGGCTGCACTGGCACACTGAAGGCGGTGTTGGACTTCGTCGTCGACCTCTGCCCTTGTTGACAGTAGGCTCCCGAGGTATGGAAAGTGGTCCACGTTGTCACATTCCACTTGTCTCAGCAGCGGGAGAAGCAGGCGGCGGAGGTCCCGCCCCTCGGACACCCCGATTGGTTGGAGGACCCGCCGCCACCTCAGTCCTCCAAGCTCTGCCTGCTGTCTCCCTATTGGTCGGAGCTCCCGTCAGTCACCGCCGTGGAGTTGATCATGTGCCCCAGTCCGGCTCCCTGCAGAAGACAAGGGGCTGCGGCCGCTCAATCCGCTCCGCTCGGTGCCGGGAGGGCGCTGGGACGGTACGGTTTGTATTTTCTTTTTATTTATCTCCCCGCCCGCGCTTCTCTCCGCTATATATAAAAGAAAACTCATAAAACTCACTTTCTGCCGGTGATCCGGACTCTCAGGCGGGGTGTGTGCTGAGCATGCGCGCTGCGGGCCAGGCGCCTGTGGAGCAGGAGAGGGTGGGGCCATGGGGCGCATGCGCGGGGTCAGCCACAACTCAGCACGACGGTCGGAGCGCTTTCTGGAGCGCGGGGGTTTGTGGGGATTGCAGCCGCCATTACTGTTGATCCTTTCAACCAAACTGTGCAGCAGCTGGGGCCTGAAAATCAGCTTCCCTGCCCCTGGGCTGGGAAAGGGCGACATGAGACAACATTCTCCCTCTTACCCCTTTCTACACTCCTTTTACTGGGTTTAAAAGTGGAGCATTTACAGACAGGAAGCTCAGACCAAACAGTTTGATTCATCAGGACCTGAATTTCATCAACCTTTGCACATGGAAGAGGAGCGCAGCGATCGCAGCGTGCACAAATTGCACACATGTTGCATGTGTGGACGTGGATTCAGCCGATTGCCCGACCTGGAGGGCCCCAAGGGCAGGCACACTGGAGACGGTATGAATGTGAGGACTGTGGGAAGAGGTTCACCCAGCTGACTAGCCACGAGTGCACTCATATCAGGAACCGACTGCATAAATGCGAGGACTGCGGGACGGGATACCTTCACCCATATGCGCTGGAAGCTGAGCGGCGGGCTCACACCGGGGAGAGGCCGTTCACCTGCTCCGTGTGTGGGAAGGGATTCGCTCAGTCCTCCAACCTGCGGACACACCAGCGAGTTCACACCGGGGAGAGACCGTTCCCCTGCCCCGTGTGTGGGAAGGGATTCGCTCAGTCCTCCAACCTGCGGACACACCAGCGAGTTCGCACCGGGGAGAGGCCATTCATCTGCCCTGTGTGTGGGAAGGGATTCGCTCAGTCCTCCAACCTGCGGACACACCAGCGAGTTCACACCGGGGAGAGGCCATTCATCTGCTCCGTGTGTGGGAAGGGATTCGCTCAGTCCTCCAACCTGCGGACACACCAGCGAGTTCACACCGGGGAGAGACCGTTCCCCTGCCCCGTGTGTGGGAAGGGATTCGCTCAGTCCTCCAACCTGCGGACACACCAGCGAGTTCACACCGGGGAGAGACCGTTCCCCTGCCCCGTGTGTGGGAAGGGATTCGCTCAGTCCTCCAACCTGCGGACACACCAGCGAGTTCACAGCGGGGAGAGGCCGTTCACCTGCTCCGTGTGTGGGAAGGGATTCGCTCAGTCCTCCAACCTGCGGACACACCAGCGAGTTCACACCGGGGAGAGACCGTTCCCCTGCCCCGTGTGTGGGAAGGGATCCGCTCAGTCCTCCAACCTGCGGACACACCAGCGAGTTCACACCAGGGAGAGGCCATTCATCTGCCCTGTGTGTGGGAAGGGATTCGCTCAGTCCTCCAACCTGCGGACACACCAGCGAGTTCACACTGGGGAGAGGCCGTTCCCCTGCCCCGTGTGTGGGAAGGGATCCGCTCAGTCCTCCAACCTGCGGACACACCAGCGAGTTCACACCGGGGAGAGACCGTTCCCCTGCCCCGTGTGTGGGAAGGGATTCGCTCAGTCCTCCAACCTGCGGACACACCAGCGAGTTCACACCGGGGCGAGACCGTTCCCCTGCCCCGTGTGTGGGAAGGGATTCGCTCAGTCCTCCAACCTGCGGACACACCAGCGAGTTCACACCGGGGAGAGGCCATTCATCTGCCCTGTGTGTGGGAAAGGATTCGCTCAGTCCTCCAACCTGCGGACACACCAGTGAATTCACACCGGGGAGAGGCCGTTCACCTGCCCCGTGTGTGGGAAGGACTTTACGTATTTGGCCAACCTGCGGACAAACCAGCGAGTTCACTCTGATGAGAGGCCATTTAAATGTTCAGACTGTGGAAAGAGCTTTAAACGCTCCCAGTATCTGATGAAGCACCAGCGGCTGCACACTGGAGAGAGACCGTACGGCTGCTCTCACTGCCACAAGAGGTTTGTGAACTCCGTGGACCTGCTGACGCATCAGCGAGTTCACACTGGGGCGAGGCCGTTCAGCTGCTCCGTGTGCAGGAAGGGATTCGCTCATTCGTTCAGCCTACGGAGCCACCGGAGAGTACACACCGGGAAGAGTCCGTTCACCTGCTCCGTGTGTGGGAAGGATTTCACGTGTTTGTCCAACCTGCTGGGACATCAGCGAGTTCACTCTGACGAGAGGCCATTTAAATGTTCAGACTGTGGGAAGAGCTTTAAACGCTCCCAGTATCTGATGAAGCACCAGCGGCTGCACACTGGAGAGAGACCGTACAGCTGCTCTCACTGCCACAAGAGGTTTGTGAACTCCGCGGACCTGCTGACGCATCAGCGAGTTCACACCGGGGAGAGGCCGTTCACCTGCTCCGTGTGCGAGTAGGGATTCGCTCATTCGTTCAGCCTGCAGACCCACCGGAGAGTACACACCGGGAAGAGTCCATTCACCTGCTCCATGTGTGGGAAGGGATTAGCTGAGTCCTCGAATCTGCTGGTACACCAGAGAATTCACAATGGAAAGAGGCCATTCACCTGCTCTGTGTGTGGGAAGGGATTCGCTCAGTCTACCCTCCTGCTGATACACCAGCGAGTTCACACTGGGAAGAGGCCGTTCATCTGCTCCGCGTGTGGGAAGGGATTCACTCGGTCCTTTCACCTGCTGAGACACCAGCAAGTTCACACCAAGGAGAGACCGTTCACAGGTGGCACAGGATTGATTCAGTCCTCCAGCCAACTGAAACAGCAGCCACTTTGAAGTGGAGAGAGGCTGTTCACCTGCTCCCAGTGCAGGAAGGGATAAACTCAGTCGTCCAGCCTGCTCGGACACCAGCGAGTTCACACCGGACAGTCGCCGTTCGCTGAGCGTCCAACCTATTTAGAGAGCTGCGAGTTCCCACTGAGACCCTGTAAAATGTTCTGACCATGGGAAGAGATTTAAAAGTGCTGTCACACTGAGGCGAGGCCATTCAACAGGGGTTCAGGAGGAGGTCATCAGACAGGTCCAAACAATCCCATTTCCTGAGTGTGACATCGAGTGTACAGCACAGAAAGAGGCCATTCGGCCCAACAGGTCCATGCTGGCGTTTATGCTCCACACGAGCCTCCTCCCGCCCTACTTCATCTAACCCGAGCAGCATATCCTTCTCGCAGTAACCAAGCTTGTGTATAAGAACAGGCCACTTAAACCGGTCAGTTGGAACAGACTCGAGAAGATCGCGCGCGAATCCACTGTACTTCTATTCTCCAGATTGAGGGAATTATATACGACATATTGACTGGGCAAATCAAATTACCACTAATGGTGTGGAGGACAAATTCTTGGAATGCACGTGAGGTGGTTTCCTGGATCAGTATGTGGAGGAACCAACCAGGGAACAGGCTATTCTGGATCTGGTACTGTGTAATGAGAAAGGGCTAATGAATAATCTTGTGGTAAAGGGACCTTTAGGGACAAGTGACCATAATATGATTGAATTTTACATTAAGTTTGAGAGTGATGTAGTCCAATCTGAAACTAAGGTCTTCAATCTAAACAGAGGAAACTACAAGGGTATGAGGGACAAGTTGGCCATGGTAGATTGGGAGACTACACTGAAAGGTATGAAGGTGGACATACAATGGCTAACATTCAAGGAAATAATGCATAAATTGCAACAAACATATATTCCTCTAGGGCATAAAAACCCAAAAGGAAAAGTGATCCAACCATGGCTAACAAAAGAAATGAAAGCTAGTATTAAGCCAGAAAAAGCAGTCAGCCTGAGGATTGGGATCTTTTTAGAAATCAGCAAAGGGTGACCAAGAAATTGATAAAGGGAAAATGGAATATGAGCACAAACTAGCGAAAAATATAAAAACGGATTGTAAAAGCTTCTATAGGTATGTGAAAAGGAAAAGACTGGCGAAGGTAAATGTAGGTCCTTTACAGTCAGAGACGGGAGAGTTTATAATGGAGAATGAGGAATTAAATAAATACTTTGTTTCTGTCTTCACGGAGGAAGACAAAAAAAACCTCCCAGAAATACGAGAAAACCAAGGGTGTGGCGAGAATGAGGAATTTAAAGAAATTATTATTAGTGGAAAAACAGTACTAGCAAAATTAATGGGACTAAAAGTCGATAAATCTCAAGGACCGGATGACCTACATCCTAGGGTTTTGAAAGAGGTGGCGTTTGGAATAGTGGACGCATTGGTTGTCATCTTCCAAAATTCTATAGATTCTGCAACGGTTCCTGCAGATTGGAGGATAGCAAATGTAACCCCGCTATTTAAGAAAGGAGGGAGAGAGAAAGCGGGGAACTACAGACCTGTTAGCCTCACATCAGTAGTTGGGAAAATGCTGGAATCTATTATAAAGGATGCAATAACTGGGCACTTAGAAACTAATAGTAAGATTGGGCAGAGTCAACATGGATTTATGAAAGGGAAATCCTGTTTGACAAATCTGTTGGAGTTCTTTGAGGATGTAACTAGTGGAGTAGACAAAGGGGAACCGGTAGATGTGGTGTATCTGGATTTTCAGAAGGCCTTCGATAAGGTCCCACACAAGAGGTTGGTGAACAAAATTAGGGCACATGGAATTGGGGGTAATATACTTGCATGGATTGAGAATTGGTTAACAGACAGAAAACAAAGAGTAGGGATAAACAGATCTTTTACAGGATGGCAGGCTGTGACTAGTGGGGTACCGCAAGGATCAGTGCTTGGGCCCCAGCTATTCACAATCTAGATCAATGATTTGGATGAGGGGACTAAATGTAACATTTCCAAATTTGCTGATGATACAAAGCTAGGTGGCAGTGTCAGTTGTGAAGAGGATGTGAAGAGGCTTCAAGGGGATCTCGACAGGCTCAGTGAGTGGGCGAGAACATGGCAGATGGAATATAATGTGGATAAATGTGACGTTATCCACTTTGGTAGAAAAAACAGAAAGGCAGAATATTTACTAAATGGTGAAAGATTGGGGAATGCAGATGCTCAAAGGGACCTGGGTGTCCTTGTACATGAGTCACTGAAAGTGAATGTGCAGGTGCAGCAAGCCATTAGGAAGGCAAATGGTATGCTGGCCTTCATTACAAGAGGATTTGAGTACAGGAGTAAAGAAGTCTTACTCCAATTATATAGGGCCTTGGTGAGACCACACCTGGAGTACTGTGTACAATTTTGGTCTCCTTACCTAAGGAAGGATATACTTGCCATAGAGGGAGTGCAACGAAAGTTCACAAGATTGATTCCTGGGATGGCGGGACTGTCGTATGAGAAGAGATTGAGTAAACTAGGCCTGTATTCTCTTGAATTCAGAAGAATGAGAGGGGATCTCATTGAAGCATACAAAATTATTACAGGGCTTGATAGGGTGGATGCTGGGAGAATGTTTCCCTTGGCTGGGGAGTGTAGACCCAGGGGCCACAGCCTCAGGATAAAGGGAAGGCCATTCAGGACTGAGATGAGAAGAAATTTCTTCACACAGAGGGTGGTGAATCTTTGGAATTCTCTACCCCAGAGGGCTGTGGAGGCTCAGTCATTGGGTATATCCCAAACAGAAGTTGATAGATTTCTGACTAGTAAGGGCATCAAGGGATATGGCGATAGGGCTGGTGAATGGAGTTGAGGCAGAAGATCAGCCATGATCTCATTGAATGGCGGAGCAGGCTCAAAGGGCCGAATGGCCGACTCCTGCTCCTATTTCTTATGTTCTTAAACCTTTATAAATCACTGGTTAGGCACCAGCTGGAGTATTGTGTCCAATTCTGGGAACCACACTTTAGGAAGGATGTCAAGGCCTTGGAGAAGGTGCAGAGGAGATTTACCAGGATGGTTCCAGGGATGAGGGACTTCAGTTATGTGGAAAAACTGGAGAAGCTGGGATTGTTATCCTGAGAGAAGAAGGTTAGGGAGAGATTTAATAGAGGCGTTCAAAATCATGAAGGGTTTGGATAGAGTACATAAAGAGAAACTGTTTCCAGCGGCAGGAGGGTCGGTAACCAGAGGACACAGATTGAAGATAATCGGTAAAAGAACCAGAGGGGAGATGAGGAAACATTTTTTTACACAGCGAGTTGTTGTGATCTGGAATGCGCTGCCTGAAAGGGCGGTGGAAGCAGATTCAATAGTAACTTTCAAAAGAGAATTGGATCGATACTTTAAGGGGAAAAATTTGCAGGGATATGAGGGGAGTGGGATTAATTGGAGAGCTCTTTCAAAGACTTCAAGGGTTAAGTTACGAGGAGAGATTACACAAACTAGGGTTGTATTCCCTAGAATTTAGAAGTTAAGGGGCGATCTGATGGAAGTTTTCAAGATATTGAGGGGAAATAGAGAGGGGCGATAGAGAGAAACTATTTCTGCTGGTTGGGGATTCTAGGACTAGGGGACATAGTCTAACAATTAGAGCCAGACCTTTCAGGAGTGAAATTAGGAAACACTTCGACACACAAAGTGTGGTAGAGGTTTCGAACTCTCTTCCGCAAACGGCAATTGATGCTAGATCAATCGTTCATTTTAAATCGGAGACTGATAGATTTTTGTTAACCAAAGGTATTAAGGGATATGGGCCAAAGGCGGGTGTATGGAGTGAGACTGCAGACCAGCCATGATCTCACTGAATGGCGGAACAGGCTCGAGGGGCCGAATGGCCTCCTCCTTCACTTTATAGAAACATAGAAGATAGGAGCAGGAGTAGGCCATTCGGCCCCTCGAGCCTGCTCCGTCTTTCAATGAGATCATGGCTGATCATCCAAACTCAATACCCTGTCCCTGCCTTCTCCCCATATCCCTTGATCCCTTTAGCCTGAAGAAATATATCTAACTCCTTGAATATATTTAATGAATTGGCCACAACTGCCTTCTGTGGTAGAGAATTCCACAGGTTCACCACTCTCTGGGTGAAGAAATTCCTCCTCATCTCTGTCCTAAATGGCTTACCCCTTATCCTTAGACTGTGACCCCTGGCTCTGGACATCCCAACCATCGGGAACATCCTTCCTGCATCTAGTCTGTCTAGTACTGTTAGAATTTTGTAAGTTTCAATGAGATCCCCTCTCATTCTTCTAAACTCCAGTGAGTATAAGCCCAATCGACACAATCTCTCCTCATACGTCATTCCTGCCATCCCAGGTATCAGTCTGGTGAATCTTCGCTGCACTCCCTCCATGGCAAGAACATCCTTCCTCAGATAAGGCGACCAAAACTGCACACAATACTCAAGGTGTGGTCTCACCAAGGCCCTGTACAACTGCAGCAAGACATCCTTGTTCCTGTACTCGAACCCTCTCGCTACGAAGGCCAACATACCATTTGCCTTCTTAACCGCCTGCTGCACCTGCATGCTTACCTTCAGCGACTGGTGCACAAGGACACCCAGGTCTCATTGCACTTCCCCTTCTCCCAATCTATTGCCATTCAGATAATAATCTGCCTTCCTGTTTTTTGCCACCAAAGTGGATAACCTCGCATTTATCCACATTATACTGCATCTGCCATGTTTCTGCACAATCACCCAACCTGTCCAAATCATACTGGAGTATCTCGGCATCCTCCTCAAAGCACACACGCCCACCCAGCTTTGTGTCGTCTACAAACTTGGAGATATTACATCTAGTTCCCTCGTCTAGATCATTAATATATATTGTGAATAGCTGGGGGTCCGAGCACCGATCCCTGCGATATCGCTCTATAATTCTTTAAAATAGGCTTTGCAGACTCAGCAAACCTTATTTGCTTTGCTGTTTTTTGGCTGACGAAATAAAAGTTATTTTTTGGGCTGCAGGTATTTAATTGAGTTAGTTCCTGCTTGCTGTCAGTCCTGGCCCGTGGTCCCGCCCATTCCTGCACCTCATTGGCTGACACACCGCTGTCAATCGACACCACGAGGGGATCGCGATGGTCGGGGAGTCCAGAACCAGGGCTCACAGTCTAAGGATAATGGGTAAGCCATTTAGGACAGAGATGAGAAGGAATTTCTTCACCCAGAGAGTGATGCGCTGTGAGGAGGATGCCGAGAAACTCCAGTATGATTTGGACAGGTTGGGTGATTGGGCAGAAGCATGGCAGATGCAGTACAATGTGGATAACTGCGAGGTTATCCACTTTGGTGTCAAAAACAGGAAGGCAGATTATTATCTGAATGGCAATAGATTGGGAGAAGGGGAAGTGCAACGAGACCTGGGTGTCCTTGTGCACCAGTCGCTGAAGGTAAGCATGCAGGTGCAGCAGAAGGTTAAGAAGGCAAATGGTATGTTGGCCTTCGTAGCGAGAGGGTTTGAGTACAGGAACAAGGATGTCTTGCTGCAGTTGTACAGGGCCTTGGTGAGACCACACCTTGAGTATTGTGTGCAGTTTTGGTTGCCTTATCTGAGGAAGCATGTTCTTGCCATGGAAGGAGTGCAGCGAAGATTCACCAGGCTGATACCTGGGATGGCAGGAATGATGTATAAGGAGAGATTGGGTCGATTGGGCTTATACTCGCTGGAGTTTAGAAGAATGAGAGGGGATCTCATTGAAACTTTAAAAATTCTAACAGGACTGGACAGACTAGATGCAGGAAGGATGTTTCTGATGGCCGGGGAGTCCAGAACCAGGGGTCACAGTCTAAGGATAAGGGGTAAGCCATTTAGGACAGAAATGAGGAGGAATTTCTTCACCCAGAGAGTGGTGAACCTGTGGAATTCTCTACCACAGAAGGCAGTGGAGGCCAATTCATCTATATATATAAAGCGGCTCTTCTGTCTGTCTGTCTGTCTGTCCGCCTGGTCTCTATACGTTTGGAAGTTACAGAGCGTACCGACGCGTGCGTCGCCTCAAAAGAAAGCTTGCGATTCCGGACCGGTCATAGGCGTATTTATGTTTCTAACAGACAAAAATCCCGCCCGCGGTATCCCAAAAACGTTCAGCGTTCCGCTCATTAGCATCTCATTAGCGACCGTGTGACGTCGAGGTCTTCCTACAGTTGTGTGTCGAGTGACTCGACGATTGACCAATCCTACGCTTCGGTGACCTGACCGGTCGACCAATCGGTGCGTGTGTGGGCGGGCCTTATCCTTCTGAACCGAGGTGAGTGGCCGCCATCTTGATTTTCCACGATTTTTTCCCCCACACTTTCTGTGTGTTAGGGAACTAAGGTAAATATTTCAATTATGTGTTAGGCAATTAATTAACAATTTATTTGAGTTTTATATTGTGTTTAGCAACCCCCCCCCCCTCCTCCTCACCCTCGCGCAGGGGGGACTCGGGGCCTGAAGCTGAAAAAATTTCTCTCTCTCTCTCTCTCTCTTTCTTCCCTCTCTCTCCATCTCTCCTTCTCCTCTTCCCTCTCTCTCCTTCTCCTCTTCCCTCTCTCCTCTTCCCTCTCTCTCCTTCTCCTCTTCCCTCTCTGTCTCTCTCTACTTCCCCCTCTCAGGTGTCGCGGACGGAGCACGGGTGCGCCGCCCGAAGTTTCCCGCTCGCTAACGGCCTTGCCGGCTCCCGCGGGCCGCTCGCACTGACCGCGCATGCGCCGCCCGCACTCACCGCGCATGCGCCGCCCACACTCACTGCGCATGCGCTGCTCGCCCGCCCGCAGCGCGCGATACGCGGGGGACCTCAGCAACGGCACCGGACCTCAGGCGCTAGGCAGGGGGAGGGGCCGGAGAGAGGGACAGAGGGGAGGGGAGGGGGGGAGGGGAGGGAGAGAGGGGAGGGGGGGAGGGAGAGAGGGGAGGGGGGAGGGAGAGAGGGGAGGGGGGAGGGGAGGGGGGGAGGGAGAGAGGGGAGGGGGAGGGAGAGGGGGGGAGGGAGAGAGGGGGGGAGGGAGAGAGGGGAGGGAGGGAGAGAGGGGAGGGGGGGAGGGAGAGAGGGGAGGGGAGGGAGAGAGGGGAGGGAGGGATAGGACAGGGAGAGGACATGACAGGGAGAGGGGGGACACACAGGGCCAGGGAGACCAAACGCCCCAAAATTGCCCTCGCGCCCCAAAATTGCCCTCGCAACGCGGGGCTCCCCAGCTAGTTAAATATATTCAAGGAGTTGGGTATATTTCTTAAGGCTAAAGGGATCAAGGGATATGGGGAGAAAGGAGGAACAGGGTACTGAATTTGGATGATCAGCCATGATCTCATTGAATGGCGGAGCAGGCTCGAGGGGCCGAATGGCCTACTCCTGCTCCTGTCTTCTATGTTTCTATGTTTCTAAAATAGGCTTTGCTGACTCAGCAAATCTCATTTGCTTTGCTGTTTTTTGGCTGAGTAAATAAAAGTGTTTTTTTGGCTGCATGCAGGTATTTAATTGAGTTAGTTCAGGCTTGCTGTCAGTCCTGGCCCTGGTCCCGCCCCTTCCTGCACCTCATTGGCTGACACCGCTGTCAATCGACACCACGGGGGGGAAGGGAGGGTGATTGACAGGTGACGATTGATAGAAGCGCCTGCCCGCGCTGTGATTGGTGCAGGGGAAGGCAAGTGGGCGTGTCCGGCCCCCGGGCCCACGTGGGGGAGACAACGGATGGCTGGAGCGCATGCGCAGCCCGCCTCGCACCGTTGGGAAGCTTTTCAAATATTTTTTTTTGCGGAACAAATTGAAAACACTCATTAATTCCCCCAACCTCCTCCCCTGTAAAGTGCGATTATTATTATTCTTGTTTTTCCTCATTTGTGTGGGGTGTCTATTTTTTACCTTGCGGTGGCGTGCGCCGATCCAACCGACCCCTTGGCGTTGCGTGCTGGCGTCAGCGCGTAATCGGAGGGGGGGTTTGATTGACGCGAGGCGCCCCCCAATCAGGAGCGCGGAAAACGCTGGGAGGACCGGGCGGGCTGACGGTCCTCCAACCAATGGCGGCGCGGGAGGGAGGGGGGCGGGACCTCGGTGGGCTGCAGGCCGCTTTCCTGCTTTCATTGTCTGCAGAGCTGTTAAAGGGAAGGGGAGGAGGGGGGTGGAAAAAACCCAGCTTGTGAGTGTTTATTCCTTTGCATTACCTTTATTGCAAGGCTATTCATCAACTGCATTGATTTAAAAATAAGTGAACCTTTTCTCTTTTCGACTTTTAGGGAGGGAAAAAGAGTGGCAGGGCTATAGTAATAGGGGATTCGATTGTAAGGGGAATAGATAGGGGTTTCTGTGGTCGCGACCGAGACTCCAGGATGGTATGTTGCCTCCCTGGTGCAAGGGTCAAGGATGTCTCGGCGCGGGTGCAGAACATTCTGGAGGGGGAGGGGGAACAGCCAGTTGTCGTGATACATGTTGGTACCAACGACGTAGCTAAAAAAAGGGAAGAGGTCCTACAAGTAGAATTTAGGGAGTTAGGAGCCAAGCTAAAAAGTAGGACCTCGAAGGTAGTAATCTCTGGATTACTACCAGTGCCACGTGCTAGTAAGAGTACAGAGAACAGGATAGTTAGGCTAAATACGTGGCTTGAGCAGTGGTGTAAGAGGGAGGGTTTTAAATTTTTGAGGCATTGGAACCAGTTTTGTGGTAGGTGTGACCTATACAAAAGGGACGGTCTACACCTGTGCAGAGATGGAACTGATGTTCTCGGGGTAATTTTTGATAAAGCAGTTCGGGAGCATTTAAACTAGTATGGCAGGGGGCTAGAAACCTATGTAGTGAAATAGAGGAAAGTGAAAGGCAGACAGAAATAAATGGTAAAAGGGTGAGGAACAAAAAACAAAGGGCCAAACTAATTCATAAAAAATGTGAGCATAAAAAAAGCCTGAGGGTTTTATACCTTAATGCGAGAAGCATCAGGAACAAGGTAGATGAATTAGCTGTGGAAATAGAGGTTAATAATTATGATCTAATTGGGATTACGGAAACATGGTTGCAGGGTGAGCAGGGCTGGGAGCTTAACATACAGGGGTATTCAGTATTTAGGAAGGATCGACAAAAAAGAAAGGGAGGAGGGGTAGCATTGCTAGTAAAAGAGGGGATAAATGCAATTGAAAAGAAGGATATTAACTCAGTTAATACAGAATCTATATGGGTGGAGCTAAGAAATAGCGAGGGGCGAAAAACATTAATAGGAGTGGTATATAGGCCTCCAAATAGTAAAATAGAGGTTAGGGAGGGCATCACGAGGGAAATTAGAGAAGCGTGCAATAAGAGCACAGCTGTCATCATAGGTGACTTTAACTTACATATAGATTGGACTAGCCTAATCAGTAAAAATAATGAGGAGGAGGAATTCCTTGAGTGTTTAAGGGATGGTTATCTGGATCAATATGTCGAGGAACCAACTCGGGAACAGGCTATATTGGACTGGGTACTGTGCAATGAGAAGGGACTAATCAGTAATCTTGTTGTACGGGGACCCTTGGGTCAGAGCGATCATAACATGATCGATTTCTCACTCGAAATGGAGAGCGAAGAAATTGACTCAGAGACTAAGGTCCTGAATTTAAACAAGGGGAATTATGATGCCATGAGACGGGAACTGAGTAGGTCTGATTGGACAACGTTCCTGGGAGGACTGGAGGTAGATAAACAATGGCAAACATTTAAAGATAGAATGACAAAATTGCAAAAATTGTTTATACCAATCTGGCATAAAAGGAAATCTAAAAAGGTGACTCAACCGTGGATAACAGGGGAAATTAGAGACAGCATAAAATCCAAAGATAGGGCGTATAAAATAGCCAAAAAAAGCGCCAGAGCGGAAGATTGGGAACAGTTTAAGATAGAGCAAAGGAGGGCAAAGGGCATGATCAAGAGGGGCAAAATAGCTTACGAAAACAAGCTGGCGGAAAATATAAAAACTAACTCCAAAAGCTTTTATAAATATATCAAAAGGAAAAGACTGGTGAAAACCAAAGTTGGTCCATTGCAGTCAGATACGGGGGAATATATAATGGGAAATAAGGAAATGGCAGATCAACTAAATGCATACTTTGGGTCAGTCTTTACGAAGGAAGACACAAAAAACCTCCCTGGGATATCGGGAAAAATAGGGACATTGGCAAAGGAGGAACTGACGCAAATCAATATCTCTAAGGATATGGTGTTAAGGAAGCTAAAGGGATTGAAGGTGGACAAATCCCCAGGGCCTGATAACATGCATCCTAGGGTACTGAAGGAGGTGGCCCTAGAGATAGCGGATGCACTAAGGATGATTTTTCAGAATTCATTAGACTCGGGAACAGTGCCGATGGATTGGAGGGTAGCTAACGTTACCCCACTATTCAAAAAGGGGGGTAGGGAAAAAGCAGGTAATTACAGACCTGTAAGCCTTACATCAGTTGTGGGCAAAATGCTGGAGTCCATCATTAAGGATGAAATAGCGGAGCACTTAGCAAATGGGGACAGGATAGGACAGAGTCAACATGGATTTACAAAGGGTAAATCGTGCTTGACTAATCTATTGGAATTTTTTGAGGGAGTAACTGGTAGAATAGATGGGGGAGAGCCAGTAGATGTGGTGTACCTGGACTTCCAAAAGGCCTTCGATAAGGTCCCACATAAAAGATTAGCATGGAAAATTGAGGCTCATGGGATAAAGGGAAAAGTTTTGGCGTGGATAGGGAACTGGCTGTCAGATAGAAAACAGAGAGTTGGAATAAACGGCTCATTTTCTGAATGGCAGGCAGTAACAAGTGGGGTACCACAGGGATCTGTCCTGGGCCCCCAGCTGTTCACAATTTACATTAATGACCTGGATCAGGGAGTCGGATGCAGCATTTCCAAATTTGCAGACGACACTAAACTAGGAGGGGGGGTGGGCTCAGAGGAAGAGACCAGGAAGCTCCAGAGCGATTTGGACAGACTGGGCGATTGGGCGGATAAATGGCAGATGCACTATAATGTGGACAAGTGCGAAGTTATCCACCTTGGGTGCAGGAACGGGAGGGCAAATTATTATTTAAATGGCAATAGATTGGGAGAGGGGGAAGTACAGAGAGACCTGGGTGTTCTTGTACACCAGTCACTGAAGGCGAGCATGCAGGTGCAACAGGCGGTCAAGAAGGCAAACGGTATGCTGGCCTTCATAGCAAAAGGGTTAGAATACAGGAACAGGGATACCTTGCTGCAGCTGTACAGGGCACTGGTGAGACCACACCTCGAGTACTGTGTACAGTTTTGGTCGCCTCATCTGAGGAAGGATGTTCTTGCCATGGAGGGGGTGCAGCGGCGATTCACCAGGCTGATACCAGGAATGGCGGGAATGACCTATGAGGAGAGACTATGTAGTTTAGGGATGTACACACTGGAGTTTAGAAGATTGAGAGGGGACCTCATAGAAGTGTATAAAATTCTGACAGGTCTAGACAGACTGGATGCAGAAGGAATGTTTCCCTTGGCGGGTGAGAACAGAACTAGAGGACATAATTTAAGGATAAGGGCTAAACCATTTAGGACAGAGATGAGGGGGAATTTCTTCACTCAGAGAGTGGTGAACCTGTGGAACTCATTGCCACAGAGGGCAGTGTACGCCAGCTCATTAAATATATTTAAGAGGGAATTAGATATATTTCTACGGGCAAAAGGGGTTAAGGGTTACGGAGAGAAGGCGGGGACGGGATACTGAATTAAAGGATCAGCCATGATCTCATCGAATGGCGGAGCAGGCACGAAGGGCCGAATGGCCTACTCCTGCTCCTATCTTCTATGTATCTATGTATCCAGAACAAAGACCCTTGGTGCTGTGAACATTTTGGTGGGCAGCCACTTTTAAAGGGACAAAGACCAGCATTCTTCCTCCTCTCTCTCTCTCTCTCTTGTGAGTATTTGTGGTGGATGAGGGGGAGGGGTGGTGAGTCAAAGGGGACTGCGGCCCCTTTTCAACAAAAACAATTGCTTGGCCATTTGAAGGGGAATGGGTGCCCCCCAGTTATTTAAAGGGGCAGTGCCTCTCTCTTTCTGTATTATGTAAGAGCAGGGAGGTTCTGCTTGAACTGTACAAAACACCAGTTAGGCCACCGGCTAGAATGCTGCGTGCAGTTCTGCTTGCCCCATTGCAGGAAAGATGTGACTGCTCGAGACGGGAGATTTACGAGGATGTTGCCAGGACTAGAGAATTTCAGCTACAAGGAAAGATTGAATACATAGAAACATAGAAGATAATCTACATCCTAGGGTACTTAAGGAAGTGGCCCTAGAAATAGTAGATGCATTTTGGTCATCTTCCAAAATTCGATAGACTCTGGAACAGTACCCATGGATTGGCGGGTAGCTAATGTTACCCCACTGTTCAAAAAAGGTGGTAGAGAGAAAACGGGGAATTATAGACCGGTAAGCCTGACATCGGTAGTGGGGAAAATGCTAGAGTAATAGCAGAGCACTTGGAAAACAGATTGGACAAAGTCAACATGGATTTACAAAAGGTAAATTGTGCTTGACTAATCTACTGGAATTTTTTGAGGATGTAACTGGTAAAATAGATAAGGGAGAACCAGTGGATGTGGTGTATTTGGACGTTCAAAAGGCTTTCGATAAGGTCCCGCATAAGAGATTAGCATGTAAAGTTAAGGCACATGGGATTGGGGGCAAGGTATTGACTTGGATAGAGAACTGGTTGGCAGACAAAGCAAAGAGTTGGACTAAACGGCTCTTTTTCCGAGTGGCAGGCAGTGACTAGTGGGGTACCACAGGGATCGGTCCTTGGACCCCAGCTATTCACAATATATATTAATGATCTAGACGAGGGAACTAGATGTAATATCTCCAAATTTGCAGACGACACAAAGCTGGGTGGGCGTGTGTGCTGTGAGGAGGATGCTGAGAAACTCCAGTATGATTTGGACAGGTTGGGTGATTGGGCAGAAGCATGGCAGGTGCAATATAACGTGGATAAATGCGAGGTTATCCACTTTGGTGTCAAAAACAGGAAGGTGTTGCGGCTGCCGCGGAACACGAATGGAGGCCGAACCGATCTGAGGAACACATGGCTTTTATTACATTCTCTTGAGAGATGGCTGCCCCAGCTCCTCTCTCTGCTAAACCCGAAAACAGACTGAGGGCGACGCCCGCTCCTTTGTCATGCCTTAAAGGCAGCATGCTTCTTAAAGGCAAGGTGCCCGATTTATTGTCCATGGACGGAAAAGTGGATTGCGCCCATTTAGGTGGCGATCCGCCACACAGCTTCCCCCAGAATCCGCTTAGGAGGTGTGGACGAGACTGTGCGGCGGTCTGATGGGCCGGCCGGAGCGGCTCTTGTAGGACGCCGGTGGACGTGGAACGGCCGGGCGTGGAGCAGCCGGGTGTACTGGCTTGAGGGCAAGTCGGCCGCGTGGCGGTGGACGAGCTACTGGGACCTGCTCACTGGGCTCCGAGTGTGCTGGCTTGAGTCGGTCAACCGACACTTTTTCAGTCCTGTCGCCCACTTGTCGGTCGAAAAATTTGTTCCCAGCCTGTAGCACTTTGTAGGGCCCGTCGTACGGGGGTTGAAGGGGTCCGCGGTGGGCATCGTGCCGGACGAAAATGAACCGTGCCTGGTGCAGGCTTAGCGGGACGTGTGAGGTGGATTCGCCGTGCCGGGCAATGGGCACCGGGGCGAACTGTAGCGCCGGTGAGGCGAAGTCGTGGCGTTGCTGGTCGGCTGACCAGGGTGTCATGGCGGTGGGCAGGAACTCGCCGGGTACGCGCAGCGGCTGGCCGTACACGAGCTCTGCTGCCGATGCGTGGAGGTCTTCTTTAACCACGGAGCGCAGGCCGAGGAGGACCCACGGGAGTCGGTCGGTCCAGGCGCCGTCCTGGAGGCTGGCTCAAAGAGATGCCTTCAAGGATCTGTGGAACCGCTCACACAGTCCGTTGGCTTGGGGGTGGTACGCTGTGGTGCGGTGAATGGTCACCCCGAGATTGCGTGCGATGGCGGTCCAGAGTTCAGAGGTAAATTGCGGACCTCTGTCCGACGTCATGTCGGAGGGGACGCCGAACCGTGCGACCCAGGTGCTGACGAAGGCTCTGGCGATGTCGGCGGTGGTGGTAGAGGTCAGTGGAATTGCCTCGGGCCAGCGCGTGGTGCGGTCGACGATCGCCAGCAAGTGCGTGTGGCCTTGCGACGGCGGCAGGGGCCCGACGATGTCCACGTGGATGTGGTCGAATCTACGTGAAGGGACGGTGAACTCCTCGAGGGGTGCTTTCGTGTGTTGCTGCACCTTGGCCCGTTGGCAGGCTAGGCAGGAGTTGGCCCAAGTACGCACATCCTTGCGAAGGCCGCGCCAGACAAAGCGGTTGGCTACCAATTTGATGGATGCGCGGGCGCCGGGGTGGGAGAGGTTGTGGAGAATCTCGAATACCCGGCGGCGCCAGGACGCTGGGACGACGGGCCGAGGTTGAGATAGGGATATGTCGCACTTGACCGTGACTGCGGTCGGGCCGCAGGCGACGTCGGCCAGGCGTAGCCCTGGTAGGTTGGTAGGTGCGGAGAGCAGATCAGGGTCCGTGAGCTGGTCTGCTGCGAGTTGAGCGTAGTCGACTGCCAGGTGTGCGGCGTGGATGGCGGGGCGGGAGAGGCAGTCGGCCACCACGTTGTCGCGGCCGGAGACGTGTTGGATGTCCGTGGTGAACTTGGACACTGCCGCGAGCTGGCGCTGCTGCCTGGCGGACCAGGGGTCGGTTGTCTTTGCCATTGCGAATGTCAGGGGTTTGTGGTCGACAAACACAGTGAAGGGGTGGCCCTCCAGCAAAAACCGAAAATGGCGGACCGCCAGGTACAGCGCGAGGAGCTCGCGGTCGAAGGTGCTGTACTTGACCTCCGGGGGGCGTAGTTGGCGGCTGAAGAAGGCAAGTGGTTGCCAGGCGCCGTCGACCCACTGCTCGTACACGGCGCCGACCGCGTGGTCGGAGGCATCCGTGGTGAGCGCTACTCTGGCATTGGGCCGTGGGTGCGCGAGCAGGGTGGCGTCGGCGAGCGCGGTCTTGGTGGAGTTGAAGGCGGCTGATACGTCTGCCGTCCATTCGACCGCCATCTTGCCGCTCCTGCCCCGGAGGGCTTCATACAGGGGCCTCATGAGGGACGCCGCTTTGGGGATGAAGCGGTTGTAGAAATTCACCATCCCGAGGAACTCCTAGAGTCCTTTGATGGTGGTGGGGCGGGGAAATTGCTGGACGGCCTGCACCTTGGTGGGCAGGGGAATGGCCCCAGCATGGGTGATGTGGTGGCCGAGGAAGTCGATCTTGTCCAGGCCGAACTGGCACTTGGCTGGGCTGAGGATGAGCCCGTGGTCGCTGAGGCGCCCGAACAGGATGCGAAGGTGTTCGAGGTGTTCCTGCTTGGAGGAACTGGCTACCAGGATGTCGTCCAGGTAGACGAACAGGAACTTCAGGTCCCGAAGGACCGAGTCCATGAGCCGTTGGAATGCCTGGGCCGCATTTTTGAGGCCGAAGGGCATCCGCAGGAACTCGAAAAGCCCGAAGGGGGTGATTATGGCTGTCTTGGGGACGTCCGCGGGGTGGACGGGGACTTGGTGGTAGCCGCGCACCAGGTCGACTTTGGAAAAGACTGAGCGGCCGGCCAGTCTAGCCGAGAAGTCCTGAATGTGCGGCACGGGGCACCGATCAGGGGTGGTGGCATCGTTGAGGCGGCGGTAATCCCCGCAGGGGCGCCAACCCCCGCCTGGTTTGGGGGCGATGTGGAGTGGGGAGGCCCAGGGACTGTTGGAGCGGCGGATGATGCCGAGCTGTTCCATAGTGGCAAACTCGGTCCGCGCGATCTCCAGTTTGGCCGGGTCCGGCCTGCGGGCGTGGGCGTACACTGGGGGGCCTGCGGTGGGGATGAAGTGTTCCACCCCGTGTTTGGCGACCTCCGCGGAGAAGGTCGGGTTGGTGAGGGCCGGGAATTCGGCCAGGAGTGCCGAGTAGTCATCCGTGGCCCGGGCGTGGCACTGTGACGCCATGTCGGCGGGTTGACGGGGGGCCATGGCGCCCAGGATGGGGGACATGGTGTTCATGTCCACGAGGCAGTGTCGAGGGATGTCTACCAGTAGGCCGTGGGCGCACAGGAAGTCTGCGCCGATGAGAGGGGAGAGTACCTTGGCAGTGATGAACTCCCATCGGTAGCGGCGACCAGCGAGGTCGAGGGTGACTGTGCGGGTGCCGTACGTCCGGATGTCCGAGCCGTTAGCGGCAGCCAGCGCCTGTCCTCGTTCGCCCTTTTGGATGTCGAGGGCAGAGGCCGGGATGATGCTGTGCTGAGCTCCAGTGTCGCACAGGAACCGACGGCCGGTTTTGTCATCCGTGACATACAGCAGGGAGCCCGCGTGGCCCACGGCCATTGCGGGGGCTGGTACGGGGGCGGACTTGAAGGAGCAGGGAGGTGTGCACCGTTGTGCCCTGGCGCCGAACCGTGCGTGGTAGTAACAGTAGCCCGGGTTTGTGGGGCGCGAAGGCCCCGTGGGCCCCGTGGCTGGGCCTGGTGGCCGGTGAGGGGCGCGCCCAGGCTGTGGCTGCCAGGTCCGGAGCGACGTCACGGCTGGAGTGAGCGGACAGCAGCTTGTCGGCCTCGTCGGCCAGGGCTTCTAGGTCCGTGAGGCCGGACGCCACAATCGCTGGGCGGATGCTGGGAGGTAGCTGGCGGATGAACAGCTTGCGGAAGAGGGACCCGGGTGGGCTCTCGTCGGTGAGTGAGAGCATGTGGGAGAGGAGGTCTGATGGTGAGGCGTCACCGAGGCCTGGAAGGTCGAGGAGGCGGCAGTTTCGCTGGTATGTCAAGGTCGTAAATTTTTTAAGGAGGGCGGCCTTAAGATGTGCATACTTGCCCTCCTCTGGTGGGTTCTGCAGCGCTATCCAGACCTTCGTGACTGTGGAGCTACCGAGTGATGCGACGAGGTAGTCATACTTCGTCCCATCTGTGGTGATGTGTCGCAGCCGGAATCGGGACTCAGCTTGGAGGAACCAGGCTTCGGGCTGGTTTTCCCAAAACTCCGGCAGTTTCACGGAAACTGCGTTCGTGTCCGCCATTGCAGTGCTCAGAATACGTTCTGAGCGACGGGGTCACCAATGTTGCGGCTGCCGCGGAACACGAATGGAGGCCGAACCGATCTGAGGAACACATGGCTTTTATTACATTCTCTTGAGAGATGGCTGCCCCAGCTCCTCTCTCTGCTAAACCCGAAAACAGACTGAGGGTGACGCCCGCTCCTTTGTCATGCCTTAAAGGCAGCATGCTTCTTGAAGGCAAGGTGCCCGATTTATTGTCCACGGACGGAAAAGTGGATTGCGCCCGTTTAGGTGGCGATCCGCCACAAAGGCAGATTATTATCTTAATGTAGGAAAACATCCCAAGGCGCTGCACAGGAGTATTGTAAGACATTGAAAAATGTGACCCCGAGCCACAGAAGGAGAAATTCGGGCAGATGGTCAAAAGCTTGGTCACAGAGGTGGGTTTTGATCAGCCATGATCTCATTGAATGGCGGAGCAGGCTCGAGGGGCCGAATGGCCGACTCCTGCTCCTATTTTCTGTGCAAGAGAGGCAGAGAGGTTCAGAGAGGGAATTCCAGAGCTTAGGGCCGAGGCAACAGAAGACACGGCCACTGATGGTGCAGCGATTATAATCAGGGATGCTCAAGAGGGCAGAATTGGAGGAACGCAGGTGTCTCGGGGTGGGGGGAGGAGGTTGTTTTCTTTGGAACCGAGGAGGCTGAGGGGAGACCTGATTGAGGTGTATAAAATTCTGAGGGGCCGAGATAGGAAGGACCTATTTCCCTTGGCAGAGGGGTCCACAACCAGGGGGCGTAGATTTAAAGAAATTGGTCGGAGGTTTAGAGGGGAGTTGAGGAGAAATGTTTTCACCCAGTGGGTGGTGGGGGTCTGGAACTCACTGCCTGACAGGGTGGTAGAGGCAGAAACTCTCATCACATTTTAAAAAGTACTTGGATATGCACTTGAAGTGCCGTAAACTACAAGGCTACGGACCAAGTGCTGGAAAGTGGGATTCGTGTCGATAGCACTTAATCGGCCGGCACGGACAAGATGGGGTGAATGGCCTCCTTCTGTGCCATAATTTTTCTGTGATTCTATCGCGGGGGGCGGGTGGTTGTGAGTCTGAAGGGAATAACTAAGATAGGGAGGGGCGAGGCCATGGAGGGATTTGAAAACAAGGATGAGAATTTTGAAATCGAAGCATTGCTTAACCGGGTGCCAATGTAGGTCAGCGAGCACAGGGGTGATGGGTGAACGGGACTTGGTGTTGAGTTACGACACGGGTAGTTTTGGATCACCTCAAGTTTACATCGGGTAGAATGTGGGAGGCCAGCCAGGAGTGCGTTGGAATAGTCGAGTCTAGAGGTAATAAAGGCCCGGATGAGGGTTTCAGCAGCGGATGAGCTGAGGCAAGAGCGGAGACGGGCGATGTTACCGAGGTGGAAGTAGGCGGTCTTTGTTATGCTGCGGATATGTGTTCGGAAGCTCATTTCGGGGTCAAATATGACACCGAGTTTGTGAACAGTGTGGTTCAGCCTCAGACAGATGTTAGGGAGAGGGATGGAGTCAGTGGCTAGGGAACAGAGTCAGTGGCTAGGAACCGAAAACAATTGCTTTAGTCTTCCCAATATTTAATTGGAGAAAATTTCTGCTCACCCAGAACTGGATTAGAGATCGTGGAGGGGTCGAGAGAAGTGGTGGTGAGGTAGAGCTGGGTGTCGTCAGCGTAAATGTGGAAACTGAGGCTGTGTTTTCAGATGATGTCACCAAGGGGCAGCATTTAGATGAGAAATAGGAGGGGCCCAAGGATCGATCCTTGGGGGACACCAGAGGTAACGATGCGGGAGTGGGAAGAGAAGCCATTGCAGGTGATTCTGTGGCTTCGATTAGATAGATAGGAATGGAACCAGGTGAGTGCAGTCCCACCCAGCTGGACGACGGTGGAGAGGCGTTGGGAGAAGGATGGAGTGGTCAACCGTGTCAAAGGCTGCAGACAAGTCCGGAAGGATGAGGGGGGATAGTTTACCTTTGTCACAGTCACAAAGGATGTCATTTGATGAGACTTGATTTGACTTCAGGGCCAAATCAGTGAGGTGGATTGGGCTGTTTCTGGCCTGCTGGTTATTGTGGGCACGGCCGGACACCAGTGGGACCGGCTCTGCCCTGTTTGTTCTTTGAGGCAAAATAAGCCAAAAAAAAATCCTGCTTCCCCCCCTTATCCTTTCTACACTCCTTTTACAGGGTTTTAGAAGTGGAGCATTTACAGACAGGAAGCTCAAACCAAACATCACGTCAACATAAGAACATAAGAAATAGGAGCAGGAGTAGGCCAATCGGCCCCTCGAGCCTGCTCCGCCATTCAATAAGATCATGGCTGATCTGATCCTAACCGCCAATCCACTATCACAGAACCATCTCCTGAATCTAACAGAATTAGACACACAAAATAGGAGCAGGATCAGGCTACACGGCCCCTGGGCCCGCTCCGCTACCCACAGGGCATGACCGATCCGAACCTAGATTCATGTCCAAATTCCTGTCCGCTCCCCATAACCCTTAATTCCCTTTACTTCTAGGAAACTGTCTATTTCTGTTTTAAATTTATGTAATGATGTAGCTTCGACAGCTTTTTGGGGCAGCATATTCCATGGACCTACCACCCTCTGAGTGAAGTAGTTCCTCCTCATCTCAGTTTTGAAAGAGCAGCCCCTTATTCGAAGACTATGCCCCCTAGTTCTAGTTTCACCCATCATCGGGAACATCTTCCCCGCATCCACCCGATCCAACCCCTTCACAATCTTATATGTTTCAATAAGATCGCCTCTCATTCTTCTGAACTCCAATGAGTAGAGTCCCAATCTACTCAACCTCTCCTCATATGTCCATCCCCTCATCCCCGGGATTAACCGAGTGAACCTTCTTTGTACTGACTCGAGAGCAAGTATGTCCTTTCTTAAGTATGGACACCAAAACTGTACGCAGTATTCCAGGTGCGGTCTCACCAATACCTTGTACAACTGAAGCAATACCTCCCTATTTTTATATTCTATCCCCCTAGCAATGAAAGCCAACATTCCATTGGCCTTCTTAATCACTTGCTGCACCTGCATACTAACCTTTTGAGTTTCGTGCACCAGGACCCCCAGATCCCTTTGTACTTCAGTACTTTCCAGCTTCTTGCCATTAAGATAATAACTTGCTCTACGATTTTTCCTGCCAAAGTGCATAACCTCACACTTTCCAGTATTGTATTCCATCTGCCAAATCTCTGCCCACTTACTTAGCCTGTCGATGTCCCCTTGCAGGTTTTTTATGTCCTCCTCACTCACTACTTTCCCTCCCATCTTAGTATAATCTGCAAACTTTGATATGTTACATTCGGTCCCCTCCTCCAAATCGTTAATATAGATTGTAAAGAGTTGGGGACCCAGCACTGACCCCTGCGGAACACCACTAGTTACTGATTGCCAGTCTGAGAATGAACCATTTATCCCAACTCTCTGTCTTCTGTTAGATAGCCAATCCTCTATCCATGCCAGAATATTACCCCCAATCCCGTGATTTTTTATCTTAAGCAATAATCTTTTGTGTGGCGCCTTGTCAAATGCCTTTTGGAAGTCTAAATACACTACGTCCACTGGTTCCCCTTTATCCACCCTATACGTTACTTCCTCAAAGAACTCCAGCAAATTTGTCAAACATGACTTCCCCTTCATAAAACCATGCTGACTTTGTCCTATTAAATTATGATTATCCAAATGTCCTGTTACTGTCTCCTTAATAATGGACTCCAAAATTTTACCTACCACAGATGTTAGGCTAACCGGTCTATAGTTTCCAGCCTTCTGTCTACTGCCCTTTTTAAATAAGGGTGTTACATTAGCAGTTTTCCAGTCTGCCGGGACCTTTGCCGAGTCCAGGGAGTTTTGGAAAATTATTACTAATGCATCCACAATCCCTACCGCCACTTCCCTCAAGACCCTAGGATGTAAGCCATCAGGTCCAGGTGATTTATCCGCCTTGAGTCCCATTATTTTACCGAGTACCACTTCCTTAGTGATTTTGATCGTGTTTAGCTCCTCCCCCCCTTTAGCCCCCTGTTTGTCCAGTGTTGGGATATTCTTAGTGTCTTCTACTGTAAAGACTGATGTAAAATATTCATTCAGTGTTTTTGCCATCTCCATATTTCCCACCATTAATTTCCTGGTCTCATCCTCTAAGGGACCAACATTTACTTTAGCCACCCTTTTTCTTTTTATATAACTATAAAAACTCTTACTATCTGTTTTTATAATTTTTGCTAATTTACTTTCATAATCTATCTTCCCTTTCTTAATCAATCTTTTTGTTACTTTTTGCTGTCTTTTAAAGTTTTCCCAATCCTCTATCCTCCCACTAGATCTGACAGTGTCGCTCGATTCATCAGGACCTGATTCAGTCGCTCCTCCAATCTGCTGGCACACCCGTGAGTTCACACTGATGAGAGACCTTTTAAATGTTCTGAAAGAGCTTCAAAATCTACAAATACCTGAAGCGGGGAGAAACCCCGGCCCCGTGTGTGGGAAGGGATTCACTCAGCCATCCGCTCCAATGATACACCAGCAAGTTCACACTAGGGAGGGACCTTTAATCCGCTCCGTGTGTGGGCAGGGATTAATTGCACCCTCCGTGCTGCTGAGACACCAGCTTGTCCACACCGATGAGAGACCGTTGACCTGCTCCGTGTTTTTGAAGCGATTCTCTCATTCTGCCACCCTCCTGAGACACCAGCTTGTTCACATTAAATGTTCTGACTGTGGGAAGAGATTTAAAAGGTCCCAGGATCTGAAGAGACACCACCTGGAGAGAGCAGGAGAGATTCTGTTCACCTGCTCCATGTGTGGGAAGAGATTCACTCGGTCCTCGAATCTTCTGGCACACCAGTGAGTTCACACTGGGGAGAGGCCGGTGAAACATTCCGACTGTGGGAAAAGCTTTAAAAGGTCCCAGGAGCTGAAGGGACACCAGCTGGAGAGAGCAGGAAAGAGGCCATTCACCTGTTCCGTGTGTGGGAAGCGATTCTCTCATTTATCCCACCTACTGAGACACCAGCGAGTTCACACTGATGAGAGACCATTTAAATGTTCTGACTGTGGGAAGAGCTTTAAAACCTCTGGGGATCTGAAGGTACACCAGCGAGTTCATACTGATGAGAGACCATTTACATGTTCTGTCTGTGGGAAGAGCTTTAAAAGCTCCACGGAACTGAAGGTACACCAGCAAGTTCACACTGATGAGAGACTATTTACATGTTCTGTCTGTGGGAAGAGCTTTAAAAGGTCCGGGGTGCTGAAGATACACCAGCGAGTTCACACTGGGGAGAGGGCATTCACCTGCTCCGTGTGTGGGAAGGGATTCACTCAGTCCTCGCATCTGCTCGAACACCAGCGAGTTCACACTGGGGAGAGGCCGTTCACCTGTTCCGTGTGTGGGAAGGGATTCACTCATTTATCCCACCTACTGAGACACCAGCGAGTTCACACTGATGAGAGACCATTTAAATGTTCTGACTGTGGGAAGAGCTTTAAAACCTCTGGGGATCTGAAGGTACACCAGCGAGTTCATACTGATGAGAGACCATTTACATGTTCTGTCTGTGGGAAGAGCTTTAAAAGCTCCACGGAACTGAAGGTACACCAGCGAGTTCACACTGATGAGAGACCATTTAAATGTTCTGACTGTGGGAAGAGCTTTACAAGCTCCGCGGAACTGAAGGTACACCAGCGAGTTCACACTGATGAGAGACTATTTACATGTTCTGTCTGTGGGAAGAGCTTTAAAAGTTCCGGGGTGCTGAAGATACACCAGCGAGTTCACACTGGGGAGAGGGCATTCACCTGCTCCGTGTGTGGGAAGGGATTCACTCAGTCCTCGCATCTGCTCGAACACCAGCGAGTTCACACTGGGGAGAGGCCGTTCACCTGTTCCGTGTGTGGGAAGGGATTCACACAGTCCTCGACTCTGCTCGAACAACAGCGAGTTCACACTGATGAGAGACCATTTAAATGTTCTGACTGTGGGAAGAGCTTTAAAAGCTCTGGGAATCTGCTGATACACCAGCGAGTTCACACTGGGGAGAGACCGTTCACCTGCTCCGTGTGTGGGAAGGGATTCACTCAGTTCTCCAACCTGCTGAGACACCAGCGAGTTCACACTGTTCTAGTCATAGTCATAGAGTCATAATGGCAGAGAAGGAGGCCATTCGGCCCATCGAGTCTGTGCCAGCTCTCTGTAGAGCAATCCAGTCAGTCCCACTCCCCCGCTCTATCCCCGTAGCCCTGCAAATCTATTTCCCTCAAGTGCCTATCCAGTCTCCCCTTGAAAACATTGAGTATGTCCGCTTCCACCACTTCCGTCGGCAGTGAGTTCCAGGTCCTCATCACTCACTGCGTAAAAAAGTTTTTCTTCACATCCCCCTTGTATCTGTTGCCCAAAACCTTAAATCTGTGTCTCCTAGTCCTTGTGCCATCAACTAGTGGGAACAGCCTTTCCCCATCTAGCCTTTCCAAACCCGTCATAATCTTGTACACCTCTATCAAATCACCCCGCAACCTCCTTTGCTCTAATGAAAACAAATCCAGCTTCTCCAACCTGTCCTTGTAGCTAAGATCCCCCATCCCCGGAACCATTCTGGTAAATCTCCTCTGCACCCTCTCAAGAGCCTTCACATCCTTCCTAAAGTGTGGTGGACCAGAACTGGATGCAATACTCCAGTTGTGGCCTAACCAGTGCTTTATAAAGGTTCAGCATAGCTTCTCTACTTTTGTACTCAATACCTTTATTTATGAAGCCCAAGATCCCATATGCTTTGCTAATCACTCAATATGTCCCTCCACCTTCAGGGATCTTAACTCCCAGGTCCCTCTGTCCCTGCACACTCTTTAAAACTGTGCCATTAAGTGTATATTGCCTCTCCCTGTTCCTTCTGCCAAAATGCATCACCTCACACTTCTCTATATTAAATTCCATCTGCCACTTGTCTGCCCATTCTGCTAGCCTTTCTATGTCCTGTTGCAGCCGATTGGTATCATCCTCACTGTTTGCCACACCCCCAAGTTTGGTGTCATCGGCAAATTTAGAAGTTCTACTCTGTATTCCAATATCCAGGTCATTTATATATATCAAAAAAAGCAGTGGCCCCAGCACTGACCCTTGGGGAACACCACTGTCTACCATCCTCCAGTCTGAAAAACAGCCATTTACCACAACTCGCTGTTTTCTGCCCTTAAACCAATATCTTATCCAAGCTGCCACTGACCCACCTATTCCATGAGCCTCAATTTTGTTAACCAGCCTTCTATGTGGTACTTTGTCAAACGCCTTCCTAAAATCCATGTAGACAACATCCCTTCATCAATCCTCTCTGTTACTTCATCAAAAAATTCAATTAGATTAGTCAAACACGATCTGCCTTTTACAAATCCGTGTTGGCTCTCCTTAATTAGCTTAAACCTCTCCAAGTGCCTGTTAATTTTTTGCTTGATTATTGTTTCTAAAAGTTTACCCACCACTGATGTTAAACTGTCCGGCCTGTAGTTTCTAGGATTGTCCTTATACCCTTTCTTGTACAATGGTGTCACATTTGCCACTTTCCAATCCACAGGCACCTCCCCCGCATCTAGGGAAGACTGAAAAATTATGGCAAGCCCTTCCGCTATCTCCTCCCCCAATTCCCTTAGCAACCTGGGATGCAAGCCATCTGGACCAGGTGACTTACCCACTCTGAGCATACCCAGTCTTTCTAGGACACCGTCTATCAATGTTCACCCCTTCCATTGCTTCTACCTTTTCCACTTCTACCGATATTTTGTCAGCATCCACCTCCTTAGTAAACACCGATACAAAGTACTCATTGAGTATTCTGACCTTGCCTTGCGCCTCTAAGCATATATCACCTTCTTTGTCCCTAATAGGCCTCACCCCACCTCTCACTACCCGCTTACTGTTGACATGCCGGTAGAAGGTTTTTGGGTTCCCTTTTATGTTAACCGCCATTCTACTCTCATTCGCTCTTTGCCAATCTTATTTTCATCTTCACTTCCTCTCTCAACTTATTGTATTTGGTCTGGTTCTCCCTTGAAGAATTCACCTGACATTCATCATTTTTTGTTTCATCTTCTCAATCATCCTCGTCATCCAAGGAGCCCTTGCTTTGGTTCCCTTACCCTTCCCTCTTGTTGGAATGTACCTAGCCTGTACTTGGAACATCTCCTCCTTAAAGATCACCCATTGTTCCGTTACAGATTTTCCTGTCAGTCTTTGGTTCCATTTTACCCTGGCTAGATCCTTTCACATCCCACTGAAGTTAGCCCTATTCCAGTTTAGAAGTTCCACTCTAGATTGTTCCTTGCTCCTCTCCATTGCTAATCTAAATCTTATGATACGATGATCACTCGTACCCAAGTGTTCTCCCACAGATACTTGGTCGACCTGGCCCACCTCATTCCCCAGCACCAGATCCAGCAATGCCTCCTTCCTCGTTGGGCCAAGAACATACTGGTCAAGGAAATTCTCCTGAACACATTTCAGAAATTCCTCCCCCTCCTTTCCCCTTACCCTAGCATTATCCCAATCGATATTTGGGTAATTAAAGTCCACCAATATCACCACTCTATAGCTCTTGCATGTCTCTGCGATTTTCCTGCAGATTTGCTCCTCTACCTCCCTCTCACTATATGGAGGCCTGTAGAATACCCCCAATAGCGTGATCATACCCTTTTTGCTTCTCAACTCTGACCAAATGGATTCTGCCCTTGTCCCCTCAAGAACATGCTCCCTTTCCAACACGACAATGTCATCCTTAATCAGCACTGCCACCCCACCTCCCTTTTTTCCTTCCCTATCTTTTCTGAACACCTTGTACCCTTGAATATTAAGTGCCCAGTCCTCACCGTTTTTAAGCTCGTTTCCGTTATTGCCACACCACCATATTGCCACAATGGTGTTGAGCTTCTGGAGTGTTGTTGGAGCTGCACTCATCCAGGCAAGCGGAGAGAATTCCATCATACTCCTGCCTTGTGTCTTGTAGATGGTGGAAAGGCTTTGGGGAGTCAGGAGGCGAGACACTCACCGCAGATTACCCAGCCTCTGATGCGCTCTTGTTGCCACAGTATATATGTGGGTGGTCCAGTTAATTTTCTGGTCAATGGTGACCCCCAGGATGGTGGGGGATTCGGTGATGTTAATGCTGTTGAATGTCGAGGGGAGGTGGTTAGACTCTCCCAGAACATGGTCCTGATCACTCTCGGTTCTGAGTGCTGCTTCCCAGAATAAGGTTGTATGACTTTGTTATTGGGTGAAATAATCATGTCTGAATGTCAATAAAGATCACTTATAACAGTTCTAGAGTCTCGCGTGATTCTTCCATGGCAGGTACAAGCAGGGATTAGACACAGAGTAAAGCTCCCTCTACACAGTCCCCATCAAACACTTCCAGGGCAGGTACAGCAGGGGTTAGATACAGAGTAAATCTCCCTCTGTACTGTCCCATCAAACACTCCCAGGGCAGGTACAGCACGGGTTAGATACAGAGTAAAGCTCCCTCTACACTGTTCCATCAAACACTCCCAGGGCAGGTACAGCACGGGTTAGATACAGAGTAAAGCTCCCCCTACACTGTCCCATCAAACACTCCCAGGGCAGGTACAGCACGGGTTAGATACAGAGTAAAGCTCCCTCTACACTGTCCCATCAAACACTCCCAGGGCAGGTACAGCATGGGTTAGATACAGAGTGTCAGCCGTGGCTCAGGCGGCAGCACTCTCTCCTCTGAGTCAGAAGGTTGTGGGTTGAAGTCCCACTCCAGAGACTCGAGTCTAAAACTCTGTGCTGCCCCTGCAGTGCAGTGCTGAGGGAGTGAAGCCCAGTGCAGAGTAAAGTTCCCTCTGCACTGTTCCACTAACAGGCCTGAGCCCCAAACTCAGAAGAGCGCCCTCTGCTGCATTCCACTTGTCTCAGCAGTGGGAGAAGCAGGCGGTGGAAGTCCCGCCCCTCGGGCACCCTGATTGGTTGAGGAGAGATAGTTTACCTTTGTCACAGTCACAAAGGATGTCATTTGATGAGACTTTGATGAGACTTGATTTGACTTCAGGGCCAAGTCAGTGAGGTGGATTGGGCTCAATCCACTCCGCTCGGTGCCGGGAGGGTGCTGGGATGGTGCGGTTTGTATTTTCTTTTTATTTATCTCCCCGCCCGTGCTTCTCTCCGCTATATATAAAAAAACCAAATAAAACTCACTTTCCGCCGGTGATCCGGACTCTCAGGCGGGGTGTGTGCTGAGCATATATTTATACAGCACAGAAAGAGGCCCTTTGGCCCATCGTGTCCGCGCCGGCCATCAAGCCCTGAGTATTCCAATCCCATTTTCCAGCACTTGGTCCGTAGCCTTGTATGCTATGGCGTTTCAAGTGCTCATCTAAATGCTTCTTGAATGTTGTGAGGGTTCCTGCCTCTACCACCCTTTCAGGCAGTGAGTTCCAGATTCCAACCACCCTCTGGGTGAAAAAGTTTTTCCTCAAATCCCCTCTAAACCTCCTGCCCCTTACCTTGAAACTATGCCCCCTGGTTATTGACCCCTCTGCTAAGGGGAAAAGCTCCTTTCTATCTACCCTATCTATGCCCCTCATAATTTTGTACACCTCAATCAGGTCCCTCCTCAGCCTTCTCTGCTCTAAGGAAAATAACCCCAGCCTGCCCAGTCTCTCTTCATAGCTGAAGCGCTCCAGTCCAGGTAACTTCCTGGGATCATGACATTATATGGTTAGATAACATCAAGTGAAAACGAGGAGTTATTAGAGTGCCAATAGGACTGGCATAGAACTGGTATTTACTTGTTTTGTTGAAGAAGTTTCGGGTTCTGGTTAAAAGTAGTTTACTTGAAGTTTTAATTGATTTCTGATATGGTTATGGGACTTTGTATATTGTGGTGTTATTTAGTGTTAAAGCCTTCCTTAATGTACGAACGATCGAACGCTCAAGTTAACGCACGCATGCGGACACAAATAATACGCATGCACACACGCATACACAATGGAACTTTAAAAAACCTTCCTGGTGCATCTCCTCTGCACCCTCTCCCATGCAATCACATCCTTCATATAGTGTGGCGACCAGAACTGCATACAGTATTCCAGCTGTGGCCTAACTAGCATTTTGTACAGCTCCATCATAACCTCCCTGCTCTTATATTCTATGCCTCGGCTATTGAAACCAAGTGTCCCATATGCCTTTTTAACCACCTCATCCACCTGTCCTGCTGCCTTCAGGGATCTATGTACATGCACACCAAGATCCCTCTGGTCCTCTGTCCTTCCTATGGTCCTACCATTCATTGTGTATTCCCTTGCCTTGTTAGTCCTCTGAAAGTGGATCACCTCACACTTTTCAGGGTTAAATTCCATTTGCCACTGTTCTGCCCATCTGACCAACCCGCTATATCGTCCTGTAGCCTGAAGCTTCCCTCCTCGCTATTTACCACTCCACCAATTTTTGTGTCATCTGCGAACTTACTGATCATACCTCCTACATTCATATCTAAATCATTAATGTAGACCACAAACAGCAAAGGACCCAGCACCGATCCCTGTGGTACACCACTGGACACAGGCTTCCAGTAACAAAAACAACCTTCGACCATCACCCTCTGCCTCCTGCTTTCCAAGTGCTCTGGTATTACATCTTTTATAATGGACTCTAGCATTTTCCCCACTACCGATGTCAGGCTTACTGGTCTGTAATTCCCCACTTTTTCTGCCACCTTTTTTGAATAGTGGGGTAACATTAGCTACCCTCCAATCCATGGGTACTGTTCCAGAGTCTATCGAGTTCTGGAAGATGACCAGCAATACATCAACTATTTCCAGGCTTTATTAAGAGCGCTGCATAACACAGATCGGGTGATAATTCCCTCAATCTGGAGAATAGAAGTACAGTGGATTCACGCGCGACCTTCTCAAGTCTGTTCCAACTGACAATGGCTTAAGTGGCCTGTTCTTATACACAAGCTTGGTTACCGCTCAGGAAATGGGATTGTTTGGACCCGTCTGTTGACTGCCTCCTGAACTCCTGCTAATTCAGGGAATTTAGTCCATCTGTGACCAGACGATAACCACAAGCCCGTCTGGTTATCACACCTATACGGTCCGTGAGGTTATTATCAGATTCACACCCAGACGTTGTGCCTTCACTTGTCTGGCACTTCATCCCATAACACGGGTACGGGGCTCAGTAATGTTTCATTCATCAGAAAAAGACAAAGTACAACAACATACTGGGCAGCTTAACAGAATCTCATCATAGTTATGGGGCCATAAATATAAAAGTCATTAATAAATCCAGGAGGGAATTCAGGAGAAACTTCTTTACCCAGAGAGTGATGAGAATGTGGAACTCACTCCCACAAGGAATAGTTGAGGCCAATGGTATAGATGTATTTAAGACGAAGCCAGATAAACATAGGAGAATATGTCGGAGGAGGCTCGTGTGGAGCATAAACCCCGGCATGGACCAGTTGGGCCGAATGGCCTGTTTCTGTGCTGTACATTCGATGTAATAACATGAACAGTCCACCGGCGCGCTCGAGGCCTTCCGTGACCGGTGGGTACCGGAGGGACTGGCGTGTATCATCACCACCGAAAATAGAATTTTTATTTCATTTAAGTTTCCTTTAAACTTTTTTTGTTATGTTACAGGTTTTATTGGTTGTGATGGTTGACTTTTAATAGGCAATTGCTTGTGATAAGGAGAAAAACAAAAATAACATTAACAGTTAAATCAAGGGAATCATCAGCACAACAGATTGAAAGATTAAACAGCAGTACAAGAGTTTATAAAACATTCATCCATTCCACGTTCATGTCACCCCAGCTGTCTGCAGGGCCCTGCGCTGCAGAACAGTGTGAACTCGCTGGTGACTCAGCAGGTCATTGGAGCTTTTAGAGCTCTTCCCACAGTCAGAACATGTAAACGCTCTCTCATCAGTGTGAACTCGCTGGTGTACCAGCAGGTTGGTGGACAGCAAGAATCCCTTCCCACACACAGAGCCGTGAAATGGCCTCTCCCCAGTGTGAACTTGCTGGTGTCTGGTCAGAGCCCCGGAGCTTTTAAAGCTCTTCCCACAGTCAGAACATGTAAAGGGTCTCTCATCAGTGTGAACAAGCTGGTGTATCAGCAAGTTTGATGAATCAGTGAATCCCTTCCCACACACAGAGCAGGGAAATGGCCTCTCACCAGTGTGAACTCGCTGGTGTTTGGTCAGAGCCCCGGTACTTTTAAAACTCTTCCCACAGTCAGAACATTTAAACGCTCTCTCATCAGTGTGAACAAGCTGGTGTTGCTTCAGATCCTTGGAGCATTTGAAGCTCTTCCCGCAGTCAGAACATTTAAATGGTTTCTCATCAGAGTGAGCTTGCTGGTGTCTCAGCAGGTTGCATGAATACACAAATCCCTTCCCACACACGGAGCAGGTGAACGGACTGTCCCCAGGGTGACTGCGCCGATGGACATCTGACGCAGATGGCGAACTGAATCCCTTCCCGCTGTCCCCACCTTTACCCAGTTTCTCCCCGGTGTGACGGAGCATGTGTCTCGCAAGGTCAAGCGATCGGCTGAAGGCGAGTCCACACATGGAACACGTGTGCGGTTTGTCTGCGCTGCGATCGCTGCTCTTTCCTTCCATGTGCAAAGGCCAATGATATTCAGGTCCTGATGAATCGAGCGACTCTGTCAGATCCTGACGTGATGTTTGGTCTGAGCTTCCGGTCTGTAAATGCTCCACTTCTAAAACCCTGTAAAAGGAGTGTAGAAAGGGGTAAGAGGGAGAATGTTGTCTCATGTCGCTCTTTCCCAGCCCAGGGGCAGTGAAGCTGATTTTCAGGTCCCAGCTGCTGCACAGGTTGGTTGAAAGAATCAACAGTAATGGCGGCTGCAATCCCCACCAGCCCCCGCGCTCCAGAAAGTGCTCCGGCCGCCGTGCTGAGTTGTGACTGACCCCGCGCATGCGCCCATGGCCCCGCCCTCTCCTGCTCCACAGGCGCCCGGCCCGCACCGCGCATGCTCAGCACACACCCTGGGCCCCTGTCAATCATCCTCCCCCGTGCCTGCGCGCTGGGCCCGAGCTCCAGGCTGCCGCGCGGGGCTTTCTTTGTAAAGTCGGTGTTGGTTAAGAGCCGCAATCAGTGAGGGAAACATAGAAACATAGAAGATAGGAGCAGGAGTAGGCCATTCGGCCCCTCGAGCCTGCTCCGCCATTCAATGAGATCATGGCTGATCATCCAAATTCAGTACCCTGTCCCTGCCTTCTCCCCATATCACTTGATCCCTTTAGCCTTAAGAAATATATCCAACTCCTTCTGGAATATATTTAATGAATTGGCCTCCACTGCTTTGTGTGGTAGAGAATTCCACAGGTTCACCACTCTCTGGGTGAAGAAATTCCTCCTCATCTCAGTCCTAAAAGGCCTACCCCTCATCCTTAGTCTGTGACCCCTGGTTCTGGACTCCCCGACCATCGGGAACATCCTTCCTGCATCTAGTCTGTCCAGTCCTGTTAGAATTTTATAAGTTTCAATGAGCTCCCCTCTCATTCTTCTAAACTCCAGCGAGTATCAGCCCAATCGACACAATCTCTCCTCATACGTCATTCCTGCCATCCCAGGTATCAGCCTGGTGAATCTTCGCTGAACTCCTTCCATGGCAAGAACATCCTTCTTCAGATAAGGTGACCAAAACTGCACACAATACTCAAGATGTGGTCTCACCAAGGCCCTGTACAACTGCAGCAAGACATCCTTGTTCCTGTACTCAAACCCTCTCGCTACGAAGGCCAACATACCATTTGCCTTCTTAACCGCCTGCTGCACCTGCATGCTTACCTTCAGCGACTGGCGCACAAGAACACCCAGGTCTCGTTGCACTTCCCCATCTCCCAATCTATTGCAGTTCAGAAAATAATCTGCCTTCCTGTTTTTACCACCAAAGTGGATAACCTCGCATTTATCCACATTATACTGCATCTGCTATGCTTCTGCCCAATCACCCAACCTGTCCGAATCATACTGGAGTTTCTCGGCATCTTCCTCACAGCACACACGCCCACGCAGCTTTGTGTCGTCTGCAAACTTGGAGATATTACATCCAGTTCTCTCGTCTAGATCATTTATATATATTGTGAATAGCTGGGGTCCTAGGACCAATCCCTGCGGTACCCCAGTAGTCACTGCCTGCCGCTCGGAAAAAGAGCCATTTATTCCAACTCTTTGCTGCCTGTCTGCCAACCTGTTCTGTATCCAAGTCAATACCTTGCCCCTAATCCCATGTGCCTTAACTTTACACGCTAATCTCTTATGCGGGACCTTATCGAAAGCCTTCTGAAAGTCCAAATACACCACATCCACTGGTTCTCCCTTAGCTATTCTACCAGTTATATCCTCAAAAAATTCCAGTAGATTAGTCAAGCACGGTTTACCTTTTGTAAATCCAAGTTGATTTTGTCCGATCCTGTCACTGTTTTCCAAGTGCACTGCTATTACATCTTTTCTAATGGACTCTAGCATTTTCCCCATTACCGATGTCAGGCTTACTGGTCTATAATTCCCCATTTTCTCCCTACCACCTTTTTTGAATAAGTGGGGTAACATTAGCTACCCTCCAATCCATGGGAACTGTTCCAGAGTCTATTGAATTTTGGAAGATGACCAGCAATGCATCTACTATTTCTAGGGCCACTTCCTTAAGTACCCTCGGATGTAGATTATCAGGCCCTGGGGATTTATCGGCCTTCAATCCCGTCAATTTCCCAAACACCATTTCCCTACAAATACTGATTTCTTTCAGTTCCTCCCTCTCATTAGCAGTAACATAGAAGATAGGAGCAGGAGTAGGTCATTCGGCCCCTCGAGCCTGCTCCACCATGCAATGAGATCATGGCTGATCATCCAAACTCAGTACCCTGTCCCTGCTTTCTCCCCATATCCCTTGATCCCTTTAGCCTTAAGAAATATATCTAACTCCTTCTTGATGCGCTGTCCCCAGGTGAGAGCAGCTCAGTCAGCACAGAGCTGGGGCTGGAATCTGGGAGAGGGGCTGCAGGCAGTGGGCCTGGCAAAGGGACCATCACTGATTGAATAATAAACAGGGGTAAGGGCACACTAACCTCACATCATATATATCTATAGCTTAAGTAGACAGATTTTAAGCCAAACGATGGGACCGAAGGCTGCAATTCCTGTGCCATGCAGGAACTCCGGGACGCTTCACATGTCCTGGTGAACCGCGTGTGCAGGAAGCGCCTCCAGTGGCTGGAACTCGAGCTCAGGGTCTCTGAGCTTGGGGAGCGGCTGGAGTCACTGCCGGGCAGACGGGAGGCTGAGAGGTTCCTGGAGCACACGTTCCAGGAGGTGATCACCCTACAGTCACAGAGAGTTTGTGGGAATTGTAACTGGGTGGCCGCCCAGCAGGGTTTAAGGAGGCGAGGCAGTGCAGGAATCCCCCGGGAGTGCGGCGCTCTCAAACTGGTTTTCAGTGCTGAATCCCGGTGAGGGTGACGACACCTCGGGGGGAGAGTGCAGTCTAGAGCGCATCCACTGCACTGTGGGGCAAGGCCAATTTCAGTGGGATGAGAATGGATCTGGCCCGGGTAAATTGGAATCAAAGATTGGCAGGAAAAACTGTAGAGGAACAATGGGCTGCCTTTAAAGAGGAAATAATTCGGGTACAGTCGAGGTACATTCCGACTAAGGGGAAATGTAGGGCAACTAAAGTCAGAGCTCCCTGGATGATGAAAGAGATAGAGAGTAAGATGAAGCAGAAAAAGAACGTGTTGTGGGGGACTACGGTCTCCCGCGTAAAGAAATAGGCAACACAGCGAGCTACAAGAAATAGGTCTTTACTCCAACTCTCACAATACAGTACTGAATTCGTAAAGCCCGCGAACCTGTGGTGACTCACGGATTGGTCACCTGCTGGAACCTGATTGGTTTTCCTTCTCTCAGCAGCAGGCAAGTCTGAACATGCCTTATTCCTCTCAGCTTGCAACTATCTTGCGGGGGGAGGGGAGTACAGCAGTTAAAAGGGGATTATACAGGTTTATCTACATACACACAGTGTTTCCCCAATGTGGCAACGCCACATACGCCCCCCGAGAATCCTCGTGAACTGTAAAAGTCAGTCTCTGCGGAGGTTTGACCAAGCGGCCGTAGCGGCTGTAGTAGCCATCTGGCGTGTGAGGAGGGCTGTCCGGGAGGTCAGCCGGTTGGTTTGTCGGCTGGTCTGGTGGCTGGTCTGCCGGTGGGCTGGCGGGACGGGCTGCCGGCGAAGGAGGGGCGGCGGCCGCCGGGAAGTAAGGTTCTGGCATGTCTTGGTCCTCTTGTGGGGCCGCCGCCAACACGGGAGGTCTGCCCCGCCGTGGGGGAAGAGCCGGCCAAAACGGGAAGCTGAGGTCCAGGTGCGCCGGTTTGAGGCGGTCTACTGAAATAAGGTCCGGCTTCCCGCCGACGTCGATAAGAAAAGCTTTGTCCCCCGTCTCCAATACTGGGAAGGGGCCGGTGTATGGTGCCTGCAGTGGGCCTCTGTGTGCGTCCCGGCGCACGAAGACGAACTCCGCATGTCGTGAGTCTCGAGGCACGTAGGACGGCTGCGGGCCGTGTTGCGAAGTGGGCACTGGACGGAATTGCTGGGCCGCGTCCTGGTGCAGGGAAAGCTGTCTGGCGGCCGACCACGGCTCCGTTGTCAGGGGGAGGAAGTCGCCTGGTACTCTGAGCGGTTGGCCGTAGACCATCTCGGCTGCAGAGGCGCGGAGGTCCTCTTTGGGCGCAGTGCGCAATCCCAGGAGGACCCAGGGTAGTTTGTCGATCCAGCTGGTGTCGGCCAGGCTGGCGCGGAGGGAGGCTTTCAAGGAACGATGAAAGCGCTCGCAGAGCCCGTTGGCCTGCGGGTGGTAGGCTGTTGTCCTGTGCAACTTGGTGCCGAGGCCGGCGGTGATGGCATTCCACAAGTGGGAGGTGAACTGGGGGCCTCTGTCCGAGGATATGTCGGTCGGCACGCCGAACCGGACCACCCATGTCGAGACGAATGCTCGCGCGATGTCGGTCGTGGTGGTGGAGGTGAGGGGAACCGCCTCGGGCCATCTGGTGGTGCGGTCGACGATCGTGAGCAGGTGTGTGAAACAGTGTGATGGCGGCAAGGGGCCTACCAGATCGACGTGGACGTGGTCGAAACGCCTCTCGGGCACCAGGAAACACTCCAATGGCGCCTTGGTGTGCTGCTGGACCTTAGCGCGCTGACACGCCACGCATGTGTTGGTCCAGTCTCTCACATCGTTGTGCAGCCCAGGCCAGACGAACTTGGCGGACATGAGTTTCTGAGACGCACGCATCCCTGGATGTGAGAGGCCGTGGATGATGTCGAAAACTCGCTTGCGCCAGGCGGATGCGATGACCGGCCTAGGCGAGGGGACTGAGACGTCGCACAGGAGGGTTGTGCCGGCTGCGTGGAAGTGGATGTCGGCCAGAGTGAGGCTGGTGGTTGACGTCCTGAGGGCCTGGATCTCCGCGTCGGCGGCCTGGTCTCTCGCCATGCTGGTGTAGTCGACGCCCAGGTGCACTGCGTGGAGCGAGGGTCTTGAGAGGCAGTTGGCCACCAAATTGTCCTTGCCGGCGACGTGGCGGATGTCCGTGGTGAACTCCGAGATGAAGTTGAGTTGGCGCGTGGACCAGGGTTCGGTTACTTTGGCCATGGCGAAAGTGAGCGGCTTGTGGTCCACGAATGCGGTGAACGGCCGGCCTTCCAGGAGGAAACGGAAGTGACGGATTGCCAGGAACAGGGCCAGGAGCTCTCTGTCGAACGTGCTGTAGGCCTGCTCGTTCTTGCACAGCTGTTGGCTGAAAAATGCCAGTGGCTGCCACGCGCCTTCGACCCACTGTTGCTGGACGGCACCGACGGCATAATCTGAGGCGTCCGTGGTGAGGGCGGTCTTGGCGCCCGGGATGGGGTGGGCCAGTAGTGTGGCGTTGGCCAAGGCACTTTTGGTCTGGTGGAAGGCTGTCGCCATCTCGCTGGACCAGGTGAGTTGCTCTTTGCCCGTTTTGCCCCTGGTGGCTTCGTAGAGGGGGCGCATGAGTGCGGCGGCCTTCGGCACGAAACGGTGATAGAAATTGACCATCCCCAAAAATTCCTGCAGCACCTTGACCGAGGTGGGCTGGGGAATGTCCGCCACCGCCTGCACCTTGGAAGGTAGGGGAATGGCTCCCCTTGGCGAGATTCTGTGGCCGAGAAAGTCAATTTGGGCTGCTCCGAACTGGCATTTGGCCGGGTTGACGATTAGCCCGTGTTGGCTGAGGCGCTGGAAAAGAGAGCGCAAATGCGCGATGTGCTCGGCCTTGCTGGTGCTGGCCACGAGGATATCATCCAGATAGACGAACAGGAAGCTCAGGTCCCATAGGACGGAGTCCATGAGCCGTTGGAAGGCCTGTGCGGCGTTCTTGAGCCCGAAGAGCATGCGCAGGAACTCGAACAGTCCGAAGGGGGTGATGACCGCCGTCTTCTGGATGTCTGCGTGGTGGACAGGGACCTGATGGTAGCCGCGAATCAGGTCGACCTTGGAAAAGACGGACTTTCCTGCTAGGTGTGCCGAGAAGTCTTGGATGTGCGGAATGGGGTATCTATCGGGTGTGGTGGCATCGTTGAGCCATCTGTAGTCGCCGCAGGGGCACCAGCCACCACCCGGCTTGGGCACAATGTGGAGGGGGGATGACCAGGGGCTGTTCGAGCGGCAGCTGATGCCCAGTTTCTCCATCGTAGCGAATTCTTCCTTGGCCACCGCCATCTTGGCTGGGTCCAGGCGGCTGGCTCGGGCGAACACTGGTGGTCCCGTAGTGGCGATGTGGTGCTCGACACCATGCTTGGCTACCGCGGCTGAGAAGGTCGGTTGTGTGAGCCTCGGGAAATCTGCGAGTAGGCGGGCGTAGTCGTCATGCGCCGGGGTGGAGCAGGACCCGACGAGGGCCGGGCTGTTGCTCTATTGGCAGGCCAGTGAAGCGAAAGTTGCTGCGTCGATCAGGCGCCTGTCGCGGATGTCGACCAGGAGTCCGTGGGTGCAAAGAAAATCGGCGCCCAGCAAGGGATGTGCCACCGAGGCTGTCACGAATCCCACGTAAATCGCTGGCCGTTGAAACAAACCTCGGCCCGTCACTTTCCGAAAGTAGCGATGGCTGCGCCATTTGCCGCCACGAGGGGTGGGCCGCTGCGGCCTGCCTGGATGTCGAGCTGGGAGGCAGGAATTATGCTGCATTGGGCTCCGGTGTTGCAAAGGAATCTGCGCCCTGAAAGGGAGTCGGTTATGTACAGCAGTTTACCTGCGGTGCCGATGGCCATCGTGGCGGCAGGGGTGCGGTTGAGCGGGCCTAGGCGGCGGCGCAGGGCTGGTGCGTTGGGCCGGGCGGCCATCTTGGTTTGATCGAAAGAGCAGGGTGCTCTGCAGCGTTGGGCCTTGTGGCCGAAACGCGCGTGGTAGTAGCATAGTTCTGCGGCCTGGCGTGGCGGCGCGCACTCGGTGGTGTCGGGGAACCTCGCGGCTGTACAGCCAAGTTGGGCGACAGCGAAGACTTTGTCTGCGGCGGCTGCCAGGTGTACGCAGTCCGTGATCGGGGACCCCGCGAGGGCAGTCTGTACCTGCTGAGGAAGCAGGCTGAGGAAAAGGGCCCGAAACAAGAAGCACTGCGGTTCAGAGCCCAGGAGTGCAAGCATTTGGCTCATCAACTGGGTCAGGGTAGAGTCGCCGAGGCCTGGTAGTGAGAGAAGCCTGCGGGCCCTCTCCTCCCTGGACAGGCCGTAAGCCTGCAGCAAGCGGCCCTTAATGGTTGAGTACTTGCCGGTCTGTGGCGGGTTCCCCAACAGGTCGAGAACTTCAGCGGCGGTGGAGCTTGCTAGTGCTGAGACTACGTGGAGGTACCTTTCTTCATCGTCTTGAACCCTGCAAAGGGTGAATTGGGCCTCCGTGTGCGCGAACCAAGCTGGTGCTTGGTGTTCCCAGAAGGTGGGGAGCTTCAAGGACGCGGCGCCGGCCGACATCGGGCTGCTGCTGGTTGCTGTCGGGTCATTGCTGGCCTCTGTAGGGCTGCGTGAGTCAGGGGCTTCGGCCGCCGACATTCAGGGTCACCAATGTGAGGGACTACGGTCTCCCGCGTAAAGAAATAGGCAACACAGCGAGCTACAAGAAATAGGTCTTTACTCCAACTCTCACAATACAGTACTGAATTCGTAAAGCCCGCGAACCTGTGATGACTCACGGATTGGTCACCTGCTGGAACCTGATTGGTTTTCCTTCTCTCAGCAGCAGGCAAGTCTGAACATGCCTTATTCCTCTCAGCTTGCAACTATCTTGCGGGGGGAGGGGAATACAGCAGTTAATAGGGGATTATACAGGTTTATCTACATACACACAGTGTTTCCCCAATGTGGTAACGCCACAGTGTGACAGATGTCAGGTCGAGAATACATCTGAGAATCAGGCTAAATATAGAAAGTTCAGAGGAGAAGTGAAAACGAAAATACGAGGGGCAAAGAGAGAGCATAAGAATAGAATGGCAGCTAACATAAAAGGTAATCCAAAAGTCTTCTATAGGCATATAAATAGTAAACGGGTAGTAAGAGGAGGGGTGGGGCCGATTAGGGACCAAAAAGGAGACCTACGCACGGAGGCAGAGGGTAAGGCTGAGGTACTAAATCAGTACTTTGCATCTGTCTTCACCAAGGAAGAAGATGCTGCCATAGACATAGTGAAGGAGGAGGTAGAGGAGATACTGGATGGGATAAAATTGATAAAGACAAGGTACTAGAAAGGCTGGCTGTACTTAAAGTAGATAAGTCACCAGGACCGGATGGGAAGCATCCTAGTATAGATACATAGATACATAGAAGATAGGAGCAGGAGTAGGCCATTCGGCCCTTCGTGCCTGCTCCGCCATTCGATGAGATCATGGCTGATCCTTTAATTCAGTATCCCGTCCCCGCCTTCTCTCCGTAACCCTTAACCCCTTTTGCCCGTAGAAATATATCTAATTCCCTCTTAAATATATTTAATGAGCTGGCGTACACTGCCCTCTGTGGCAATGAGTTCCACAGGTTCACCACTCTCTGAGTGAAGAAATTTCCCCTCATCTCTGTCCTAAATGGTTTAGCCCTTATCCTTAAATTATGTCCTCTAGTTCTGTTCTCACCCGCCAAGGGAAACATTCCTTCTGCATCCAGTCTGTCTAGACCTGTCAGAATTTTATACACTTCTATGAGGTCCCCTCTCAATCTTCTAAACTCCAGTGTGTACATCCCTAAACTACATAGTCTCTCCTCATAGGTCATTCCCGCCATTCCTGGTATCAGCCTGGTGAATCGCCGCTGCACCCCCTCCATGGCAAGAACATCCTTCCTCAGATGAGGCGACCAAAACTGTACACAGTACTCGAGGTGTGGTCTCACCAGTGCCCTGTACAGCTGCAGCAAGGTATCCCTGTTCCTGTATTCTAACCCTTTTGCTATGAAGGCCAGCATACCGTTTGCCTTCTTGACCGCCTGTTGCACCTGCATGCTCGCCTTCAGTGACTGGTGTACAAGAACACCCAGGTCTCTCTGTACTTCCCCCTCTCCCAATCTATTGCCATTTAAATAATAATTTGCCCTCCCGTTCCTGCACCCAAGGTGGATAACTTCGCACTTGTCCACATTATAGTGCATCTGCCATTTATCCGCCCAATCGCCCAGTCTGTCCAAATCGCTCTGGAGCTTCCTGGTCTCTTCCTCTGAGCCCACCCCCCCTCCTAGTTTAGTGTCGTCTGCAAATTTGGAAATGCTGCATCCGACTCCCTGATCCAGGTCATTAATGTAAATTGTGAACAGCTGGGGGCCCAGGACAGATCCCTGTGGTACCCCACTTGTTACTGCCTGCCATTCAGAAAATGAGCCGTTTATTCCAACTCTCTGTTTTCTATCTGACAGCCAGTTCCCTATCCACGCCAAAACTTTCCCCTTTATCCCATGAGCCTCAATTTTCCATGCTAATCTTTTATGTGGGACCTTATCGAAGGCCTTTTGGAAGTCCAGGTACACCACATCTACTGGCTCTCCCCCATCTATTCTACCAGTTACTCCCTCAAAAAATTCCAATAGATTAGTCAAGCACGATTTACCCTTTGTAAATCCATGTTGACTCTGTCCTATCCTGTCCCCATTTGCTAAGTGCTCCGCTATTTCATCCTTAATGATGGACTCCAGCATTTTGCCCACAACTGATGTAAGGCTTACAGGTCTGTAATTACCTGCTTTTTCCCTACCCCCCTTTTTGAATAGTGGGGTAACGTTAGCTACCCTCCAATCCATCGGCACTGTTCCCGAAGGAAGTGAAGGAAGAAATTGCGGAGGTACTGGCCATTACCTTCCAAATCCTCATTAGAAACTGGGGTGGTGCAAGAGGACTGGAGAATTGCTAAAAACTAAATGAGAACTTTGCATCTGTCTTCACTGGAGAAGAGGATGCTGCCAATGCAGCAGTAAAGGAGGCGGCCGGAGCGATACTGGATAGGATAAAATAGATAAAGAGGAGGGACTTCAAAGGTTGGCAGTCCTCAAAGTAGAAAAGTCGCCCGGTCCGGATGGGATTTGTCCTCGGTTACTGAGGGAAGTAGGGGTGAAAATTGCGGAGGCTCCGGCCACAATCTTCCAATCCTCCTTGGACATGGGGGTGGTGCCAGAGGACAGGAGGATTGCAAATGTTACAGCCCTGTTTAAAATAGGGGAGAGGGATAAACCCGGCAACTACAGACCAGTCAGCCTAACGTCGGTGGTGGGGAAACTTTTAGAGACAATTATCCGGGACAAAATTCATTGGCCCTTAGAAAACTACCATGGGATTAAAGGGATCAAGGGATATGGGGAGAGTTGGAATAAATGGATCTTTTTCCGAATGGCAGGCAGTGACTAGTGGGGTACCGCAGGGATCGGTCCTTGGACCCCAGCTATTCACAATATATATTAATGATCTAGACGAGGGAACTAGATGTAATATCTCCAAGTTTGCAGATGACACAAAGCTGGGTGGGCGTGTGTGCTGTGAGGAGGATGCTGAGAAACTCCAGTATGATTTGGACAGGTTGGGTGATTGGGAAGATGCATGGCAGATGCAGTATAATGTGGATAAATGTGAGGTTATCCACTTTGGTGGCAAAAACAGGAAGGCAGATTATTATCTGAATGGCAATAGATTGGGAGAAGGGGAAGTGCAACGAGACCTGGGTGTCCTTGTGCACCAGCCGCTGAAGGTAAGCATGCAGGTGCAGCAGGCGGTTAAGAAGGCAAATGGTAAGTTGGCCTTCGTAGCGAGAGGGTTTTACTACAGGAACAAGGATGTCTTGCTGCAGTTGTACAGGGCCTTGGTGAGACCACACCTTGAGTATTGTGTGCAGTTTTGGTCACCTTATCTGAGGAAGGATGTTCTTGCCATGGAGGGAGTGCAGCGAAGATTCACCAGGCTGATACCTGGGATGGCAGGAATGACGTATGAGGAGAGATTGGGTCAATTGGGCTTATACTCACTGGAGTTTAGATGAATGAGAGGGGATCTCAATGAAACTTATAAAATTCTAACAGGACTGGACAGACTAGATGCAGGAAGGATGTTCCAGATGGCGGGGGAGTCCAGAACCAGGGGTCACAGTCTAAGGATTAGGGGTAAGCCATTTAGGACAGAGATAAGGAGGAATTTCTTCACCCAGAGAGTGGTGAACCTGTGGAATTCTCTACTACAGAAGGCAGTGGAGGCCAATTCATTAAATATATTCAAGAAGGAGTTAGATATATTTCTTCAGGCTAAAGGGATCAAGGGATATGGGGAGAAGGCAGGGACAGGGTACTGAATTTGGATGATCAGCCATGATCTCATTAAATGGCAGAGCAGACTCGAGGGGCCGAATGGCCTACTCCTGCTCCTATCTTCTATGTTTCTATATTTCTATTACTCTCACTATTGCCTCAATGCAAATGAATCGGGGGAAACTCTCCACTGGCTGGAGTCAGACCGAGCACAAAGGAAGATGGTTGTGGTGGTTGGAGGTCAATCATCACAGCCCCAGGATATCGCTGCAGGAGTTCCTCAGGGCAGTGTCCTCGGCCCAACCATCTTCAACTGCTTCATCAATGACCTTCCCTCCATCATAAGGTCAGAAGTAGGAATGTTCACTGATGACTGCACAGTGTTCAGTTCCATTCGCAACTCCTCAGATAATGAAGCCGTCCATGCCCGCATGTAACAAGACCTGGATGACATTCAGGCTTGGGCTGATAAGTGGCAGGTAACATTCGCACCACACAAGGGCCAGGCAATGACTATCTCCGACAAGCGAGCATCTAATCACCTCCCCTTGACATTCAACAACATTACCATCACCAGATTCCCCACCATCAACATCCTGGGGGTCACCATTGACCAGAAACTTAACTGGGCCAGCCATATAAATACTGTGGTTACAAGAGCAGGTCAGAGGCTAGGTATTCTGTGGCGAGTGTCTCACCTCCTGACTCCCCAAAGCCTTTCCACCATCTACAAGGCACACGTCAGGAGTGTGATGGAATGCTCTCCACTTGCCTGGATGAGTGCAGCTCCAACAACACTCAAGAAGCTCGACACCACCCAAGACAAAGCAGCCCGCTTAATTGGCACCCCATCCACCACCTTAAACATTCACTCCCTCCACCACTGGCGTACCGTGGCTGCAGTGTGTACCATCTACAAGATGCACTGCAGCAACTCGCCAAGGCTTCTTCGGCAGCACCTCCCAAACCCGCGACCTCTTCCACCTAGAAGGACAAGGGCAGCAGGTGCCTGGGAACACCTGATAGAATACATAGATCCCTGAAGGCAGCAGGACAGGTAGATAAGGTGGTTAAAAAGGCTTATGGGATACTTGCCTTCATTAGCTGAGGCATAGAATATAAGAGCAGGGAGGTTATGATGGAGCTGTACAAAACGCTAGTTAGGCCACAGCTGGAGTACTGTGTGCAGTTCTGCTCGCCACACTATAGGAGGGATGTGATTGTATTCGAGAGGGTGCAGAGGAGATTCAGCAGGATGTTACCTGGGCTGGAGCGCTTCAGCTATGAAGAGAGACTGGACAGGCTGGTGTTGTTTTCCTTAGAGCAGAGAAGGCTGAGGGGGGACCTGATTGAGGTGTACTAAATAATGAGGGGCAGAGATAGGGTAGGTAGAAAGGAACCTTTCCCCTGAGGGGTCAATAACCAGGAGGCACAGTTTCAAGGTAGGGGCAGGAGGTTTAGAGGGGATTTGAGGAAAAACTTTTTCACCCAGAGGGTGGTTGGAATTTGGAACTCACTGCCTGAAAGGGTGGTAGAGGCAGGAACCCTCACAACATTCAAGAAGAATTTAGATGAGCCCTTGAACTGCCATAGCATACAAGGCTATGGACCAAGTGCTGGAAAATGGGATTAGATTAGTGATGCGCCATCAATAACTCCAGAAGACTAAGTTAAACTTACAACATGTCGGCTTTTATTAACAAAAGAATACGAGCATGTCTCTGCTGGTAGACCGATCCTTAAAGCCAGGGGGACTGGAGGTCAATCACCTTTATACCTGGGCTTAGGGGTGGAGCCAGGGGCGGAGCCAGCTGAGGCATGCCCAGACATGTTCTGTACAGGCAGATTAGTGGTTTACCACAATTAGACAGGGCTTGATGGCCGGTGTAGACACGATAGGCCGAAGGGCCTCTTTCTGTGCTGTATAACTCTATGACTCTATGACCACCAACTCCAAGTCAAACACCATTCTAACTTGGAAGTATATTGTCATTCCTTCATCGGCGCTGGGTCAAAGTCCTGGAACTCCCTCCCTGACAGCACTGTGGGAGTACCTTCACCACACGGACTGCAGCGGTTCAAGGCGGTGGCTCAACGCCACCTTCTCAAGGGCAATTAGGCATGGGCAATAAATGCTGGCCTTGCCAGCGACGCCCACATCCCATGAACGAATTAAAAAAAACTTAATCCCATAACATGCGTACAAGGACTCAGTAATGTTTAATTCATCAGAAAAAGACAAAGTACAGCAACATACTGGTCAGCTTAACAGAATCTCATCATATTTATGAGGCCACAAACTTAAAATAGTCACTAATAAATCGAGTAATGAATTCAGGAGAAGTGTCTTTACCGAGAGAATGGTGAGAATGGGGAACTCGTTACCACAGGGAGTAGTTGAGGTGAACAGCACAGATGCATTTATGAGGAAGCCACATAAGGGAGAAAGGAATGGGAGGAGATGTTGATCGGGTTAATTGAAGTAGGGTGGGTGTGGGGCATAAACACCAGCATGGACCAGTTGGGCCGAATGGCCTGTTTCTGTGCTGTACATTCTATGTAACACCATCAACAATCGAAGGGAGTCATCAGCACAACAGATTGAAAGATTAAACAGCAGTACAAAAATTTATAAAACATTCATCCATTCCATGTTCATGATGCCCCAGCTGTCTACAGGGCCCTGTGCTAAACAGTGTAACCTCGCTGGTGTCTCTTCAGCTCCCCGGAGCTTTTAAAGCTCTTAGCACAGTCAGAGCATTTAAATGGTCTCTCATCAGTGTGAACTCGCTGGTGTGTCAGCAGGTGGGATGACCGAGTGAATCCCTTCCCACACACGGAGCAGGTGAATGGCCTCTCCCCAGTGTGAACACGCTGGTGTGCATTCAGATGCCCGGAGCTTTTAAAGCTGTTACCACAGTCAGAGCATTTAAATGGTCTCTCATCAGTGTGAACATGCTGGTGTCCATTCAGATTCCTGGAGCTTTTAAAGCTCTTCCCACAGTCAGGGCATTTAAATGGTCTCTCATCAGTGTGAACTCGCTGGTGTTCCAGCAGGTGGGATGACTGAGTGAATCCCTTCCCACACACGGAGCAGGTGAATGGCCTCTCCCCAGTGTGAAAACGTTGGTGTCCATTCAGATGCCCGGAGCTTTTAAAGCTCTTCCCACAGTCAGAGCATTTAAATGGTCTCTCATCGGTGTGAACCAACTGGTGTTTCTTCAGATCCCCAGAGGTTTTAAAGCTCTTCCCACAGTCAGAACATTTAAATGGTCTCTCATCAGTGTGAACATGCTGGTGTCCATTCAGATTCCTGGAGCTTTTAAAGCTCTTCCCACAGTCAGAGCATTTAAATGGTCTCTCATTGGTGTGAACTAACTGGTGTTTCTTCAGATCCCCAGAGGTTTTAAAGCTCTTCCCACAGTCAGAACATTTAAATGGTCGCTCATCAGTGTGATATTGCTGGTGTCTCAACAGGTTTGATGGCTGAGTGAATCCTTTTCCACACACGGAGCAGGTGAATGGCCTCTTTCCTGCTCTCTCCAGCTGGTGTCCCTTCAGCTCCTGGGACATTTGAAAGCTTTTCCCACAGTCGGAATATTTCACCGGCCTCTCCCCAGTGTGAACTCGCTGGTGTGCCAGCAGGTGGGATGACTGAGTGAATCCCTTCCCACACACGGAGCAGGTGAATGGCCTCTCCCCAGTGTGAACACGCTGGTGTCCATTCAGATTCCTGGAGCTTTTAAAGCTCATCCCACAGACAGAGCATTTAAATGGTCTCTCATCGGTGTGAACCAACTGGTGTTTATTCAGATCCCCAGAGGTTTTAAAGCTCTTCCCACAGTCAGAACATTTAAATGGTCGCTCATCAGTGTGATATTGCTGGTGTCTCAACAGGTTTGATGGCTGAGTGAATCCTTTTCCACACACGAAGCAGGTGAATGGCCTCTTTCCTGCTCTCTCCAGCTGGTGTCCCTTCAGCTCCTGGGACATTTGAAAGCTTTTCCCACAGTCAGAATGTTTCACCAGCCTCTCCCCAGTGTGAACTCGCTGGTGTGCCAGCAGATTTGAGGACCGAGTGAATCGCTTCCCACACACGGAGCAGGTGAACAGAATCTCTCCTGCTCTCTCCAGCTGGTGTCTCTTCAGATCCTGGGACCTTTTAAATCTCTTCCCACAGTCAGAACATTTAATGTGAACAAGCTGGTGTCTCAGGAGGGTGGCAGAATGAGACAATCGCTTCAAAAACACGGAGCAGGTCAACGGTCTCTCATCGGCGTGGACAAGCTGGTGTCTCAGCAGCACGGATGGTGCAATTAATCCCGTCCCACACACGGAGCGGGTTAAAGGTCTCTCCCTAGTGTGATCTTGCTGGTGTATCATCGGAGCGGATGACAGAGTGAATCCCTTCCTACACACGGGGCCGGTGAACGGGCTCTCCCAGTGTGTACCCACTGGTGTTGCTTCAGGTACTTGTAGATTTTGAAGCTCTCCCCACACACAGAACATTTAAAAGGTCTCTCATCAGTGTGAACTCGCTGGTGTGCCAGCAGACTGGAGGAGCGATTGAATCAGGTCCTGATGAATCGAGTGACTCTGTCTGTTCTTGACGTGATGTTCGGTCTGAGCTTCCTGTCTGTAAATGCTCCACTTCTAAAACCCTGTAAAAGGAGTGTAGAAAGGGGTAAGAGGGAGAGTGTTACCTCATGTCCCCCTTTCCCAGCCCAGAGGCAGTGAAGCTGATTTTCAGGCCCCAGCTGCTGCACAGGTTACATACGAACATACGAATTAGGAGCAGGAGTAGGCCACTCGGCCCCTCGAGCCTGCTCCGCCATTCAATAAGATCATGTCTGATCTGATTACTCCACATTCCCACCTACCCCCGATAACCTTTCACCCCTTGTTTATCAAGAATCTATCTACCTCTGCCTTAAAAATATTCAAAGACTCTGCTTCCACCGCCCTCTGAGGAAGAGAGTTCCAAAGTCTCACGACCCTCTGAGAAAAAATGTCCTCATCTCTGTCTTAAATGGGCGACCCCTTATTTTTAAACAGTGACCCCTAGTTCTAGATTCTCCCACAAGAGGAAACATCCTCTCCACATCCACCCTGTCCAGACCCCTCAGGATCTTATATGTTTCAATCAAGTCACCTCTTACTCTTCTAAACTCCAGCGGATACAAGCCTAGCCTGTCCAACCTTTCCTCATAAGACAACCCGCCCATTCCAGGTATTAGTCTAGTAAACCTTCTCTGAACTGCTTCCAACGCATTTACATCCTTCCTTAAATAAGGAGACCAATACTGTACACAGTGCTCCAGATGTGGTCTCACCAACGCCCTGTATAACTGAAGCATAACCTCCCTACTTTTGTATTCAGTTTCCCTCGCAATAAACAATAACATTCTATTAGCTTTCCTGATTACTTGTTGTACCTGAATACTAACCTTTTGTGATTCATGCATTAGGACACCCAGATCCTTCTGCATCTCAAAGCTCTGCAATCTCTCACCATTTAGATAATATGTTTCTTTTTTATTCTTCCTGCCAAAATGGACAACTTCACATTTTCCCACATTATACTCCATTTGCCAGATCTTTGCCCACTCACTTAACTTATCTATATCCCTTTGTAGCCTCCTTATGTCCTCTTCACAATTTACTTTCCTACCTATCTTTGTGTCATCAGCAAATTTAGCAACCATACCTTCGGTCTCTTCATGCAAGTCATTTATATAAATTGTAAAAAGTTGAGGTCCCAGCACTGATCCCTGTGGCACACCACGCGTTACATCTTGTCAACCAGAAAATGACCTATTTATGCCTACTCTCTGTTTCCTGTTAGCTAGCCAATCTTCTATCCATACCAATATGTTACCCCCTACACCATGAGCTTTTATTTTCCGCAATAGCCTTTGATGTGGCACCTTATCAAATGCCTTCTGGAAATCTAAGTACAGTACATCCACCAGTTCCCCTTTATCCACAGCACATGTTACTTCCTCAAAGAACTCCAATAAATTGGCTAAACATGATTTCCCTTTCACAAAACCATGTTGACTCTGCCTGATTACCTTGAACTTTTCCAAGTGCCCTGCTATAACGTCTTCAATAATAGCTTCTAACATCTTCCCGATGACAGATGTTAAGCTAACTGGCCTGTAGTTTCCTACTTTCTGTCTCCCTCCCTTTTTGAATGAAGGAGTTACATTTGCTATTTTCCAATCTAATGGAACCTTCCCCGAATCTCGGGAATTTTGGAAAATTAAAACCAACGCATCAACGATCTCACTAGCCACTTCTTTTAAGACCCTAGGATGAAGTCCATCAGGCCCCGGGGACTTGTCAACCCGCAGCTCCAACAATTTGCTCAGTACCACTTCCCTGGTGATTGTAATTTTCTTCAGTTCCTCCCTCCCTTCCATTTCCTGATTTACAGCTATTTCTGGGATGTTACTTGAATCCTCTATAGTGAAGACTGATGCAAAATACCTGTTCAATTCAACTGCCATCTCCTTATTTTCCATTATTAATTCCCCAGACTCACTTTCTATAGGACCAATGCTCACTTTGTTAACTCTTTTCTTTTTTAAATATCTATAGAAACTCTTACTATCTGTGTTTATATTTCTAGCTAGCTTTCTCTGGTACTCTCATTTTTCTCTCCTTATTAATCTTTTAGTCATTCTTTGCTGTTTTTTATATTCTGTCCAATCTTCTGACCTGCCAGCCATCTTTGGACAGTTATATTCTTTTTCTTTAAGTCTGATACTATCTTTAACTTTTTTAGTTAACCATGGATGGTGGGTCCTCCCCTTGGAATTTTTCTTTCTCGTTGGAATGTGTCTATTCTGTGTATTCTGAAATATCCCCTTAAATGTCTGCCACTGCAACTCTATTGACCTCTCCCTTAACCTAATTTGCCTGTTCACTTTAGCTCGCTCTGCTTTCATGCCCTCATAATTGCCCTTATTTAAGTTTAAAATACTAGTCTTGGACCCACTCGTCTCTCCCTCAAACTGAATGTAAAATTCAATCATATTATGATCGCTGCTACCTAGGGGCGCCTTCACTATGAAGTCATTCATTAATCCTATCTCATTGCACAATACCAGGTCTAGTATAGCCTGCTCTGGTTGGCTCCAGAACGTGCTGTTATAAGAAACTATCCCAAAAAGATTCTATGAACTCCTCATCTAGGCTACTTTGGCCCATCTGATTTTTCCAGTCTATATGTAGATTAAAATCCCCCATGATTATAGCCATACCTTTCTGACAAGCTTCCATTATTTCTTCCTTTATACTCCATCCTACCGTGTGGTTACTGTCAGGAGGCCTGTACACCACTCCCACAAGTGACTTCTTGCCTTTATCATTTCTCATCTTAACACGCAGGTGCAGCAAGCAATTAGGAAAGCAAATGGTATGTTAGTCTTTATTACAAATGAATTGGAGTATAAGAGTAAAGTCTTACCGCAACTATATAGGGCCTTGGTGAGACCACACCTGGAGTATTGTGTACAGTCTTGGTCTCCTTACCTAAGGAAGGATATACTTGCCTTAGAGGGAGTGCAACAAAGGTTCACCAGACTGATTTCTGGGATAGGGGGATTGTCCTATGAGGAGAGATTGAGTAGACTGGGCCTATATTCCCATGAATTTTGAAGAATGAGAGGTGATCTCATTGAAACATCTACAATTCTTACAGGGTTTGACAGGGTAGATGCTGGGAGACTGTTTCCCCTGGCTGGGGAGTCTAGAACCAGGCGTCACAGTCTCAGAATAAGGGGTCGGCCATTTAGGACTGAGATGAGGAGAAATGTCTTCACTCAGAGGGTGGTGAATCTTTGGAATTCTCTGCCCCAGAGGGCTGTGGAGGCTCAGTCATTGAGTATAATCAAGGCTGAGACAGATAGATTTTTGGACTCATGGGGAATCGAGGGATATGGGGATCGGGCGGGAAGGTGGAGATGAGGTAGGAGATCAGCCATGATCTTATTGAATGGCGGAGCAGGCTCGAAGGGCCGAATGGCCTGCTCCTGCTCCTATTTCTTATGTTCTTAAGAAAGCTGTTTGCTATAGCCTGCTGCCCCACGACAAATACACAGAGGATTTCAGTTACGTGGAGAGACTGGAGAAGCTGGGATTGTTCTCCTTGGAGCAGAGAAGGTGCAGCGGAGATTTAATAGAGGTGTTCAAAACAGGAAGGGTTTTGATAGAGTAAATAGGAGCATGGGAACAGGAGGAGGCCATTCAGCCCCTCCAGCCTGTTCCACCATTCAATGAGATCATGGCCGATCTGTGTCTTAACTCCATCCACCTGCCTTGGCTCCATATCCCTTTGCTCCCTTGTCTAGCAAAAATCTATCGCTCTGGGATTTTAAATGATTAATTGAGCTGGCATCGACTGCTTTCTGTGGGAGAGGGTTCCACACTTCTACCACCCTTTGTGTGAAGAAGTGTTTCCCAACTTCTCTCCTGAATGGCCTGGCTCTGATTTTAAGGTGAGGTCCCCTTGTCCTCGACTGCCCCACCGGCAGAAAAAGTTTCTCTCTATCTACTCTACCAATTCCTTTCAAAATCCTAAAATCCTCAATCACTCCTTAACCTTCTAGATTCCAGGGAACACAAGCCTAGTTTATGTAATCTCTCCCTCATAATCTAACCCTTGGAGCCCGGGTAACATTCTGGTGAATCTGTGCTGCACTCCTTCCAAGGTCAGTATATCCTTTCTGAGGTGTGGTGCCCAGAACTGTACACAGTGCTCCAGGGAGTTCCTGGGAGTTACTGTGCGTAGGTCCCTGAAGGTGGCGGGACATATTGAGAGAGTGGTTAACAAAGCATATGGGATCTTGGGCTTCATAAATAGAGGTATTGAGTACAAAAGTAGAGAAGTTATGCTGAACCTTTATAAAGTGCTGGTTAGGCCACAACTGGAGTATTGCGTCCAGTTCTGGTCACCACACTTTAGGAAGGATGTGAAGGCCCTTGAGAGGGTGCAGAGGAGATTTACCAGAATGGTTCCGGGGATGGGGGATCTTAGCTACAAGGACAGGTTGGAGAAGCTGGATTTGTTTTCATTAGAGCAAAGGAGGTTGAGGGGTGATTTGATAGAGGTGTACAAGATTATGACGGGTTTGGATAGGCTAGACGGGGAAAGGCTGTGCCCACGAGTTGATGGTACAAGGACTAGGGGACACAGATTTAAGGTTTTGGGCAAGAGATACAGGGGGGATGTGAGGAAAAACTTTTTTATGCAGCGAGTGGTGAGGACCTGGAACTCGCTGCCGACGGAAGTGGTGGAAGCGGAGACACTCAATGTTTTCAAGGGGAGACTGGATAGGCACTTGAGGGAAATAAACTTGCAGAGCTACGGGGATAGAGCGGGGGAGTGGGACTGACTGGATTGCTCTACAGAGAGCCGGCACGGACTCGATGGGCCGAATGGCTTCCTGTTGTGCCGTTATGACTCTCTGGGGTCTAACCAGGGCTTTGTATAGCTGTAGCTTATAAGGAGAAGCTGTTTCCAGTGGCAGGATGGTCGGTAACCAGAGGACACAGATATAAGGTCATTGACAAAAGAACCAGAGGCGAGGTGAGGAGAATTTTATTGACGCAGCGAGTTGTTGTGATCTGGAATGCGCTGCCTGAAAGGGCGGTGGAAGCAGAGTCAATAATAACGTTCACTGGGGAATTGGATAAATACTGGAAGGGGAAAAATTTTCAGGGCTATGGGGACAGAGCAGGGGAGTGGGACTAAATGGAGAGCTCTTTCAAAGAGCCGGCACAGGCACGATGGGCTGAATGGCCTCCTTCTGTGCTGTATGATTCTAGGAGCCACTCCTAGAGTGGAGTGGTGCCCGCAGGGATCGCTTGGCAGGAAATTGGGAGGAGGTGGTTCACACGCAGACAGCACCTGATTTCAAGACGCTGTCCTTTTAAAATTGGTCCTCCACAGGCAAGGAGTGACTCGGACCCTTTAATGAAAATCACATTGAAAAGAAGAGTCCCTGTCCCTTTAAGAGCCCTCCGCCCACCACTCCCAGCTTTTTCGTAAAGTCTTTGAAATTAATAATAAAAGTTAATGCAGAAAAAATGTGAGTGTGTGTCTGACTGTATTTTAGTGAGTATCTGTGTCTGTGTGTCTGTCTGACTGTGTGTGTGTGTGTGTCTGTGTAGAATAGCATCATAGAATGATACAGTACAGAAGGAGGCCATTCGGCCCATCGTGCCTGTGCCAGCTCTTTGAAAGAGCGATCCAATTAATCCCACTCCCCCTGCTCTTTCCCCAAAGCCCTGTAAATGTTTTCCCTTCAAGTATTTACCTCAATCTCTTTTGAATTATATAGTAATCTCGGATGTAATGCTTAAGTTATCCACTAGATGGAGACAAATGCTAAGGGTTCATTTACCAGTGTTTTAAGGTAAGCCCTGCTACACAAATATTTAGGTAATGTGGCCTTGTGGGTATGATATCATAGCATCCTCCATTTTGGTTTGCTCGTGTAGTAAGAAATACAGAGTGCATGCCTGTAGCTTGTAAGAGCTGTTTTCTCCTTATTCTGTGTAAATTAAAAGTAAACTTTGGAGTTCCTGAAGTCTCACTTATATCAATTAATTGGACCTTACTACTCGGAAATAACATTTGGCGACGAGGATTAACTGTTTCAACTTGAAGAAGGGAAAATACAAGAACACTGCATTGGAATCATGGCTACTCGAGTAGGAGAGATTTCTGCTTTTGATGTTAAAAATCAAACTCGGGAAGAGTACTGTGAGTTATTGGAGCATTTCTTTGTAGCAAATGATATTGTCAATGTTGGAAAAAGGAGAGCTATTTTGCTAACTTCGGTGGGAAGTCTGACGTATAATTTACTGAGAAACGTATGCAGTCCTGCAAAGCCTGGAGATAAATCATTTACTGAATTAGTGGACTTGCTAAAGGAACATTTCAATCCCAGACCGAGTGAGATTGTACAGCGTTTCAAATTTAATTCACGGAACACGATACCGGGAGAGTCTGTGTTGGATTATGTAGCGGTGTTGAGAAAACTGGCACATGATTGCAATTACAGGAACAGTTTGAAAGACATGCTGAAAGATAGGCTGGTTTGCGGAATAATGGATGCTCGAATGCAGAGGAGATTATTGTCCGAGACTGGGCTTACGTATGAAAAAGCGTTGGAACCTGCTCAATTAATAGAGACAGCTAACCGTGATGTAAAAGAAATACAAGGTTCAGACTGGGCTACTACGAAGCAAGTTGCAGGTCAGACGCTGGTGCACAAGTTAAATATGAGTCGTACACCACAACGTGAGCATATAAAAGCATGTTATAGATGCAATGGAGATCACCTGGCAAGGGAATGCAGGTTTCTGGAGGAAAAGTGCCACAAGTGTGGGAAAAAAGGACATATAAAACGTGCATGCAGGGCAAAAGCTACCCTGGAGGTATACGAACCTAAAGGGGGAGAGAAGCAAAACCTGGTAAGAGAAGTGAAAAAAACAGGGAGCACATCACATCAGTGGAGAAGCTGAGGAAGAAGACGACGTGTTCATATTGCATAGTATGGTAGGGGACATTCCAAAAGTGGATCCTATCATTTTGCAACTGATAGTAAATGACACTAAGGTCAACTTTGAGGTGGATACTGGATGTGGTGTTACCATAATGAACAGGGAAGAGTATTCAAAATTGTGGAACCGTGCAAAAGTTCTAGAGTTAAAGTCTTGCTCTATGAAGCTTAAAACCTATACCGGTGAACGAGTGACAACCTTGGGTACAGCTACTGTAACTGTGAAACACAGGGACACCGTGGAACAGCTACCTGTAGTTGTAGTATCGGGTTCTGGACCAAATTTGTTAGGTTGGGGCTGGATACGAGAACTTAAATTAGATTGGGGAGCAATAAATCAATTGGAAGGAGGCAAACAGTTGTCTTTGCAAGAAGTCTTGATTGAACATGAGAACGTGTTCAAGGAAGAACTTGGAACATTTAATGGCCCCCCCAGCTAAGATTTATGTTGACAAGGAGGCACTGCCAAGATTTTTTAAACAACGACCTGTGCCTTATGCCATGAAACCGAAGGTAGAGGCTGAGCTTGATCGTCTTTTGAGGGAGAACATTCTGGAACCCGTGAAATGTTCAGAATGGGCAGCTCCCATTGTACCTGTTTTAAAACCGGACAATTCGGTAAGAATCTGTGGAGATTATAAATTGACTGTAAATAGGGTGTCTAAACTAGAACAGTGTCCTATTCCTAAAACTGAGGATCTTTTTGCAAACCTGGCTGGAGGGAAGAAATTCACGAAGCTGGATATGAGTCATGCATACTTGCAGATTACACTAGATGAGGAATCCAAGAAGTATATAACCATAAATACACACAATGGTTTGTTTACCTATAACCGCTTGCCATTCGGTGTCTCATCTAGTCCAGCTATCTTCCAGAGAACAATCGAGGGTGTACTGCAAGGGATTCCACATGTTTCCATCTATTTGGATGATATTCTGGTGACGGGAAGAACCGACCAGGAGCATCTGAGCACTCAGAGAGGTACTGCAAAGATTGGATAAGGCTGGGTTACGGCTCAAGAGAAGTGTACTTTCATGGGGAATGAGGCCATGTTCCTGGGACACAGAGTGGACGCCACAGGGCTCCATCCAATCAAGGAGAAGGTAAAAGCACTGCAGGAGGCACCAGATCCTACAAATGTGACTGAGTTAAAGGCTTACCTGGGACTGCTAAACTATAACAGGTTTTTGCCAAACTTGTCAACAGTGTTAGCACCTCTTCACAAACTACTACGCAAGGAGACACCGTGGCAGTGGGAAGAGGAACAGAGGGTTTCATTTGAACAATCCAAGAAACTGATGCTGTCCTCAGATGTGCTGGTTCACTACAATGCAGAGAAAGACATCATTCTCTCTTGTGACGCTTCACCTTACGGGGTGGGGGCAGCTCTTTCAGACTGTATGGAAGATGGAACTGAAAGACCGATAGGGTTTATGTCTCGAACTCTGACCTCAGCGGAAAAAAACTATTCCCAGTTGGATAAAGAGGGGTTAGCAGTAATGTTTGGGTTACAGAGGTTTCATAAGTACATATATGGCAGGAAATTCACCATATGCACCGATCATAAACCTCTTCTATCTCTTTTTAATGAGATGAAAGCAGTACCACAGATGGTGTCAGCCCGAATCCAGAGATGGGCAGTGACGTTGAGAGCGTATGAGTATGTCATCGTTTACAAGGCGGGCAAGTACCATGGGAACGCAAATGCCTTGAGCCATCTTCCACTACCAGGTACACCTATCCGTGCAGCTCCAGAGGACAGAGTTTTGATGTTGGAGGACACGGACACGGCGATTGTGACCGCAGAACAAGTAAGGACTTGGACTGGTAAGGATCCAGTACTGTCTAGAGTTTGAGAATATTTAATGAGGGGTTGGCCACAACATCCGAAGGGACTGATTTCACACCTTACAGTGTCAGGAAAACAGAGCTGAGTGTGCAGGATGGTTGCGTGTTGTGGGGAGCTCGAGTGATTATTCCACAGCCAGCACGACAGTCTATCCTAGTGCAACTACATCAGTGTCATCCTGGAGTTTCGCGCATGAAAGCCTTGGCAAGGAGTTACTTTTGGTGGCCAAAGCTAGATGAGGAGATAGAAAATCTTGTCAAGACATGCAGCACTTGTCAAGAACACAGGAAGGCACCAGCAGCGGCTCCACTCCACCCCTGGGAGTGGCCAGATAAACCATGGAGGAGATTGCACTTAGATTATGCGGGTCCATTCATGGGAAAGATGTTTCTCATAATCATTGATGCACATTCCAAATGGATGGCTGTGTATCCTGTAAATTCTGCTTCATCTACTGTTACTATAGACTGCCTGCGTAGGAGTTTTAGTAATCAAGGGATACCGGAGATCGTAGTAAGTGACAATGCCATGTGTTTTGTGAGTACAGAAACAAGAGAGTTCATGAGAAACAATGGCATAGTGCACGTGACTTCAGCTCCATATCATCCGTCTTCAAATGGACTTGCGGAGAGAGCCGTACAAACATTTAAGGAGATGATGAAAAAAAGTGCAGAAGGGAGTTTGACAGCAAAGGTGTCACGAGTTCTGTTCAGCTACAGAATAACACCTCAATCTACCACAGGACTCTCTCCTGCTGAGTTATTGTTAGGACGTCGACTACGCTCCACTCTTGACCTGGTTCACCCAGATCTAAAAAGGAAGGTGGAAAACCGACAGTTCAAACAAAAGGAGAACCACGACAGAAGGACAAAGAGCCACAGTTTTGGAGAAGGAGATGCGGTACTTACCAGAAATTTCAGTTATGGTCCAAAATGGATTCCTGGCATCATAGATTCAAGGACTGGTCCAGTTTCATATAGGGTCATGTTGGGAACTGGTCAGGTAGTACGCAGACATGTGGATCAGATGCTGACCAGACCACGGGAAATCGAACTGGAGGTTCCAGAGGAAAGGCTGGAGGACAAGTTGGTCCCCAGTTATTCAAATGCACTGGTGGTACCAGCACCACGAACAGTGACAGTTATACCTGGACCCCTTCATCAAGAGGAAACCATCGTAGCAGAGTCAGATACTCTCAGTACTGCTCAGGAGCAACAGGTGGCTCTACCACAACCAAGCAGGGACTTGACTGTAAGACGTTCAACAAGGTCTCACAAGCCACCAGAGCGACTGATCACGACCTGCTAAATTCGTTCAGGATGGACTATCGTTAAAGGAGTTTCCTTATGGACTTTTAAGAATGTTGTTAAGAATTGTTGTAACTTAAGAGGGGGGGATATAGTAATCTCTGATGTAATGCTTAAGTTATCCACTAGATGGAGACAAATGCTAAGGGTTCATTTACCAGTGTTTTAAGGTAAGCCCTGCTACACAAATATTTAGGTAATGTGGCCTTGTGGGTATGACATCATAGCATCCTCCATTTTGGTTTGCTCGTGCAGTAAGAAATACAGAGTGCATGCCTGTAGCTTGTAAGAGCTCTGTTTTCTCCTTATTCTGTGTAAATTAAAAGTAAACTTTGGAGTTCCTGAAGTCTCACATCAATTAATTGGACCTTACTACTCGGATATAACATAACAAATTATAATATTGAATCTGCTTCCACCGCCCTTTCAGGCAGCGCATTCCAGATCACAACAACTTGGTGTAAAAATCTGTTTCCTCATGTCACCTCTGGTTCTTTTGCCAATCGCCTTAAATCTGGTTTCTCTCCCTTCAGCCATTGGAAACGGTTTCTCCTTATTTACTCTCTCAAAATCCATCCTGATTTTGAACAACTCTATCAAATCTCCTCTTAATCTTCTTTGCTTAAGGAGAACAACCCCAGCTTCTCCCGTCTCTCCACGTAACTCAAGTCCCTCATCCTTGGTCCCATTCTAGTAAATTTCTTCTGCACCCTCTCTAAGGCCTTGACATCCTTCCTAAAGTGTGGTGCCCAGCGGGAGCCTAGCCAGTGTTTTATAAAGGCTTAGCATAACCTGCTTGCTTTTGTACTCTATTCCTCTATTAATAAAGTCAAGGATCCTGTATGCTTTTTTAACAGCCTTCTCAACTTGTCCTGCCACCTTCTAAGATTTGTGTACATACACCCCGAGGCCTCTCTGTTCCTGCACCCTCTTTAAAACTGGACCATTTAGTTTATATTGTCTCTCCTCATTCTTCCTACCAAAATGAATCACTTCACACTTCTCTACATTAAATTTAATCTGCCACGTTTCTGCCCATTTCACCAGTCTGGCTACATCCTCCTGAAGTCTGTTACTATCCTCATTGTTTGCTACATTTCCGAGTTTCGTGTCATCTGTAAATTTTGAAATTTTGCCCTGGATCCCCAAGTCCAGATCATTGATATATATAAAAAAAGCAGTGGTCTGAATCAACGTTCACGTTAAGTTGCGCGGCCACGCAGCGGTCTGGAGGTCCCGCGCAGCCGGCTCACCGCCCTATAAATGGAATAAACGCGCATGCGTGGAAATTTGAATGGGCCGTGCAGCCCGTTAAAGGGGCCACGCATCTAAAAAAAAAGGAGGGAACATTGATCCTAATACCGACCCCTGGGGAACATCACTGTTTACCTCCCTCCAGTCTGAAAAGAAACCGTTCACCACTACTCTCTGCTTTCTGTCCCTTGGCAGAAAATTGGGAGGGGGCGAGAGCAAACAGCACCTGATTTCTCGTCAAGCACTCACGGGAGCAGGGGATTTGCCCTACTTTAAATGTCAGTCTCTTAAATATACATTATAAAAAGGGAGACGCTGTCCCTTTAAAATCAGTCATCCACGGGGACGCGGTCCTTTCAATGAAAATCTCATAGAAGAGAGCGCCTGTCCCTTTAAGAGAACCCCCACCACTCCCATATTTCTAAGTGCTTGAAATTAATAATTAAAAACGCAGAAAATTAATATTTAAAAAATTAATTCAGGAAGAAAAAATATTTTGACTCACATTTGCTCCACAGGGTTTCTTGTTTCTGTTTCATCAATTTAAAAATGAACTGCTTTTTTTATGATCAGCCATGATCGCATTGAATGGCGGAGCAGGCTCGAGGGGCCGAATGGTCTACTCCTGCTCCTATCTTCTATGCTTCTATGTTTAAAACAAGTATCTTCTGTAAAAGAAAATTAGTTTGAGCTGTAAAATGTGAAAGGAACATTAAAAATAAACTTTCCCAGGATCAGATTCTGACCAGGCCGCTTTACAAAATGGCGGCAGGCCGATCCCAGGTCCCGCCTCCTCCTTCGCCACGATTGGTTGGAGGACCAAAGCCCCTCGGTCGGTCCTCCAGGCTCCGCCTCCCCTCGCTCATTGGTGGAGAGCTCAGTGTCAGTCAGTGCACGCCGGCGACGTCGTGACGTTGCAGGGTGGGCGGTTGGAGCAGGCGGGAAATTAAATTCATTTAAATTAAATCTCCCGTCAGCCTCCTCTGTCCCAATCAGCCGGCGCAAGTCCCGCCCCTCGGGCTCCCCGATTGGTTGGAGGACCCGCCGCCGGCTCGCTCCTCCAGCCCAGCCCCGCTCACTCCCTATTGGTCGGAAGCTTCCGTCAATCAGGCCCTGGGCCCGGGTCCTATCTTCTATGTACTTTCAGTGATGACTTTTATAAACTGGTTTTACAGGAAATTAGAAGAGGAGGGGAGAGATTTGAAGACACTCGGTCCCTTTGTGACTCTAAAGCTGCAGCTGACCCCGCGCATGCGCTCCATGACCCCGCCCTCTCCTGCTCCACAGGCGCCCGGCCCGCACCACGCATGCTCAGCACACCCCCTGGGCCCTTGTCAATCATCCTCCCCCTCTGAACAGGCACCGCCCCCTCCCCCCTACTCCGCATGCACCGCCGGGCCCGCTCCCGAAGTTGAGCCGCGACCGCGCCTGCGCAGGGCCTCGGATTCTGGGGCAGGCCCGGCCAATCCCGAGAGTCCGGATCACCGGCGGAAAGTGAGTTTTATCCGGGTTTATTTATATATAGCGGAGAGAAGCGCGGGCGGGGAGATAAATAAACAGAAAATACAAACCGCACCGTCCCAGCGCCCTCCCGGCACCGAGCGGAGCGGATTGAGCGGCCGCAGCCCCTTGTCTTCTGCAGGGAGCCGGACTGGGGCACGTCATCAACTCCACGGCGGTGACTGACGGGAGCTCCGACCAATAGGGAGAGAGCGGGCGGAGCTTGGAGGACTGAGGTGGCGGCGGGTCCTCGAACCAATCGGGGTGTCCGAGGGGCGGGACTTACGCCGCCTGCTTCTCCCGCTGCTGAGACAAGTGGAATGCAGCAGAGGGCGCTCTTCTGAGTTTGGGGCTCAGGCCTGTTAGTGGAGCAGTGCAGAGGGAACTTTAATCTGCACTGGACTTTACTCCCTCAGCACTGCACTGGAGGGGCAGCACAGAGTTTTAGACTCGAGTCTCTGGAGTGGGACTTCAACCCACAACCTTCTGACTCAAGAGGAGAGTGTGCTGCCGCCTGAGGCACGGCTGACACTCTGTATCTAACCTCTGCTGTGCCTGCCCCGGGAGTGTTTGATGGGACAGTATAGAGGGAGCTTTACTCTGTATCTAACCCGTGCTGTACCTGCTCTGGGAGTGTTTGATGGGACAGTGCAGCAGGAGCTTTACTCTGTATCCAACCCGTGCTGCACCTGCCCTCACGAGCAAATTTGGCTAGGGTAAATAAAATCAGAGAGTTAACTGCGTGGCTCAAAGAGTGGTGCGAGAGAAATGGGTTTTGCTTCTTGGGACACTGGCACCAGTACTGGGACAGGAGAGCGCTGTTCCATTGGGACGGACTTGACTTGGCCAGTGCTGGGACTAGAATCCTGGCGAATCGAATAACTAGGGCTGTAGAGAGGGCTTTAAACTAATTAGTGGGGGGGAGGTTTCAAGAGAGCGAAATATAAAAATGTCAGCGGAGAAGACAATAGAGCAAGGTAGCAGTGGGGGAATTAAAAACCAGAGCGTGTCAGGAAGGGACAGAATATATAAAGGTAAAGTAGTAATGGGGGTAAAAGCAGGAATAAATTGTCACAAAACATATTTAAAAGTTCTTTATCTGAATGCACGCAGCATTCGTAACAAAATAGACGAGTTGACGGTACAAATAACTACACATGGGTATAATCTGGTGGCCATTACGGAGACATGGCTGCAGGGTGACCATGACTGGGAACTAAACATCCAGGGGTATTTGACTATTAGGAAGGACAGACAGGAAGGAAAAGGAGGTGGGGTGGCTGTGTTAATAAAGGATGGAATCACTGCAATAGCGAGAAATGATATTGGGTCAAAGGATCAGGATAGTGAAACGGTTTGGGTGGAAATAAGGAATAAGGGGAAAAAGTCACTAGTGGGCATAGTCTATAGGCCTCCTAATAGTTGCAACTCTATTGGTCGGAGTATAAATCAGGAAATAGGGCTTGTAATAAGGGAACAGCTATAATCATGGGAGATTTTAACTTTCATATTGACTGGACAAATCAAATTGGGCAGGGCAGCATTGAGGAAGAGTTCATAGAGTGCATTAGGGACGGGTTCCTTGAGCAGTATGTTACTGAACCAACCAGGGGGCAGGCAATCTTAGATCTGGTCCTGTGTAATGAGACAGGATTAATAAAAATGTCCTAGTAAAGGATCCCCTTGGAATGAGTGACCATAACATGGTTGAATTCCAAATTCAGTTGGAGGGTGAGAGAGTTGGATCTCAAACCAGCGTACTAAGCTTAAATAAAGGAGGCTATGAAGGTATGAGAGCAGAGTTGACTAAGGTGGACTGGGAAAATAGATTAAGGTGTAAGACGGTACATGAGCAGTGGTGTACATTCAAGGAGATATTTCACAACTTTCAAGAAAAATATATTCCAGTGAGGAAAAAGGGGCGTAAAAGAAAAGACAGCCATCCGTGGCTAAGTAAAGTAATAAAGGATAGTATCCGACTGAAAACAAGGGCATATAAAGTAGACAAATTTAGTGGGAGGATAGAAGATTGGGAAGCATTTAAAATACAGCAAAGAATAACTAAAAGATTAATTAAGAAAGGGAAGATAGATTATGAAAGTAAACTAGCAAAAAATATAAAAACAGATAGAAAGAGTTTCTACAGTTATATCAAAAGAAAAAGGGTGGCTAAAGTGAATGTTGGTCCCTTAGAGGACGAGACCGGGAAATTAGTAGTGGGCAACATGGAGACGGCAAAAACATAGAAATAGGAACAGGAGTAGGCCATTCGGCCCTTCGAGCCTGCTCCGCCATTCAATGAGATCATGGCTGATCTTCGTCTGAGATCATAGCTGATCTTACCAGTTCAGTACCCCGTCCCCGCCTTTTCTCCGTAACCCTTAATCCCCTTAGCCTTCAGAAATATATCCAATTCTCTCTTGAAAATATTTATTGAATTAGCCTTCACAGCCCTCTGTGGCAGGGAATTCCACAGGCTCACCACTCTTTGAGTGAAGAAATTCTTCCTCATCTCTGTTTTAAATGATTTGCCCGCTATTTTTAGACTGTGGCCCCTGGTTCTGTGCTCCCCTGCCATTGGAAACATTCTCTCTGAATTCAGCCTGTCCAGGCCTGCCATAATTTTATATGTTTCGATGAGATCCCCTCTCAATCTTCTAAACTCCAGTGAGTACAAGCCCAAACTATTCAATCTCTCCTCGTAGGTCATTCCCGCCATTCCAGGTATCAGCCTGGTGAATCGCTGCTGCACTCTTTCCATGGCAAGAACATCCTTCCGCAGATGGGGCGACCAAACTGTACACAATACTCCAGATGCGGTCTCACCAGCACCTTGTACAGCTGTAGTAAGGTATCCCTATTCCTATACTCGAACCCCCTTGATATGAAGGCCAACATACCATTTGCCTTCTTAATCGCCTGTTGCACCTGCATGCTCTCCTTCAGTGACTGGTGCACAAGAACACCCAGGTCCCTCTGCACTTCCCCATCTCCCAATCTATTGCCATTTAGATAATAATCCACCCTCCTGTTTTTACCCCCAAAGTGGATAACCTCGCATTTATCCACATTATAGTGCATCTGCCACGTATCCGCCCATTCCCCCAACCTGTCCAAATCGCACTGTAGCCTCCTGACATCCTCATCAGAGCCCACCCCTCCTCCTAGTTTAGTGTCGTCAGCGAATTTGGAAATATTGCATCCAATTCCCTGATCCAGATCATTTATATATATTGTGAACAGCTGGGGTCCCAGGACAGATCCTTGCGGCACCCCGCTGGTCACTGCCTGCCACTCCGAAAACGAGCCGTTTATTCCAACTCTCTGTTTTCTATCCGCCAGCCAGTTCTCTATCCACGTTAATACTTTGCCCCCAATCCCATGAGCCTTAATTTTGCATGATAATCTTTTGTGTGGAACCTTATCGAAGGCTTTCTGGAAGTCAAGGTACACCACATCCACTGGCTCTCCCCCATCTATTTTACCAGTTACTTCCTCAACAAATTCCAGCAGATTAGTCAAACACGATTTACCCTTTGTAAATCCATGTTGACTCTGTCCGATCCTTTCCCCATTTGTCAAGTGCTCCGCTATTTTATCCTTAATAATGGACTCTAGCATTTTGCCCACAACCGATGTAAGGCTTACTGGTCTATAATTCCCTGCTTTCTCTCTACCCCCCTTTTTAAATATTGGGGTAACATTAGCTACCCTCCAATCCACGGGTACTGTTCCCGAGTCAATGGAGTTCCGGAAGATGATCCTTAGAGCATCTGCTATCTCCAGGGCCACCTCCTTAAGTACCCTAGGATGTAGTTTATCAGGCCCCGGGGATTTGTCGGCCTTCAGTCCCCTCAACTTACCCAACACCATATCCCTAGAGATACTAATTTCTGTCAGCTCCTCCCTCTCATTAGTCCCTATGTTTGTCGATATTCCTGGGAGGTTATTTGTGTCCTCCTTTGTGAATACAGAACCAAAGTATGAGTTTAATTGGTCTGCCATTTCCTTATTCTCCATTATATATTCTCCCGAATCGGACTGCAAGGGACCGACTTGGGATTTTACCAGTCTTTTCCTCCTGATATACCGATAAAAGCTTTTGCAGTCTGTCTTTATGTTTGCTGCAAGTTTACTTTCGTATTCTATTTTCCCCTTCCTGATTAATCCCTTTGTCCTCTTTTGCTGTATCCTGTACTGCCCCCAATCTTCCGGTCTGGTGCTTTTTTTTGCCAGTTGATATGCCCTTTTTTTTGATTTTATGCTGTCCCTAATTTCCCTCGTTATCCACGGTTGAGTCACCTTTTTAGGTTTATTTTTATGCCAAACCGGTATAAACATGTTCTGGAATTCTTCCATTCTATCTTTGAATGCTTGCCATTGTCTATCCACTGTCAATCCCCCCAGAAACACCACCCAATCAATCTTACCCAATTCCCGTCTCATACCCTCGTAATTCCCTTTATTTAAGTTCTGGACCTTAGTCTCTGATTCAATTTCCTCACTCTCCATCTCGACTGAGAGCTCGATCATATTATGATCGCTCTGACCCAAGGGGCCTCGTACAAGAAGATTGCTGATAAGTCCCTTCTCATTGCACAATACCCAGTCTAAAATGGCCTGATCTCGAGTCGGCTCCTCGACATATTGGTCCAGATAACCGTCCCGAAAACATTCCAGGAATTCCTCCTCCTCAGAATTTTTACTAATTTGGGTAGTCCAATCAATATGTAAATTAAAGTCACCCATGATGACAGCTGTGCTCTTATCGCACGCTTCTCTAATTTCCCTTTTTATGCCTTCCCTCACCTCCATATTACTATTTGGAGGCCTATATATCACACCCACTAACGTTTTCCTCCCCTTGCTATTTCTCATTTCTACCCATACAGATTCCGTTTCATCCGAGTTAATATCCTTCCTTTTGTATCAGTCTTTACAGTAGAGGACACTAAAAATATCCCAACACTGGACACTCGGACCAGGAGAGCACCGAGGCGGCAGATAAAAGGAGCAGAGAGGCGAGGCCCGACCAGATCGGACCAGGAGAGCACCGAGGCGGCAGATAAAAGGAGCAGAGAGGCGAGGCCCGACCAGATCGGACCAGGAGAGCACCGAGGCGGCAGATAAAAGGAGCAGAGAGGCGAGGCCCGACCAGATCGGACCAGGAGAGCACCGAGGCGGCAGATAAAAGGAGCAGAGAGGCGAGGCCCGACCAGATCGGACCAGGAGAGCACCGAGGCGGCAGATAAAAGGAGCAGAGAGGCGAGGCCCGACCAGATCGGACCAGGAGAGCACCGAGGCGGCAGTACAAAAGCAGGAGGGAGGCGAGGCCCGACTAACTCAGCAGCGGGGAGAGAGGTAAAAAGTAATCAGAGTGTGACGTCACCAGGGAGCAGGTAAGTGATTGGTTGGTGAGTATTTCTCTTTTTTAAACTTTAACTCTGTAGTTTATAGTTACGAAGGTCTTTTCTGGTGTAGCAGCGACTGTTGGTAGACCATACAAGCGCCTTAGAGCTATCTTTAATTGGTGACAGTGAAATAATTTAAATTAATTAAAGGGTAAGTCATGCCAGGAGAGCCCAGCCCCATGTTATGCTCCTCTTGCTCTATGTGGGAATTCAGGGACACTGCCGGTGTCCCTGATGACCACGTGTGCCAGAAATGCATCCAGCTGCGGCTACTAGCAGACCGCATTGCGGCGCTGGAGCTGCGGATGGATGGGCTTTGGAGCATTCACGATGCTGAGAGGGTCGTGGATAACACGTTTAGTGAGTTGGTCACACCACAGGTAAGGGCTGCACAGGCAGAAGGGAAATGGGTGATCATCAGGCAGAGCAGTAGAGGCAGGCAGGTAGTGCAGGGGACCCCTGTGGCCATTCCCCTCTCAAACAGGTATACCGATTTGGATACTGTTGAGGGGGATGACTTACCAGAGGAAGGCAGCAGCAGCCAACTTCCTGGCACCGGGGGTGCTTCTGCTGCTCAGGAAGGGAGGAAAAAGAGTGGGAGAGCAATAGTGGTAGGGGATTCTATCGTAAGGGGTGCAGATAGGCGTTTCTGTGGCCGTAGACGTGACTCCAGGATGGTTTGTTGCCTCCCTGGTGCCAGGGTCAAGGATGTCACTGAACGGCTTCAGGGCATTCTGAAGGGGGAGGGTGAACAGTCAGAGGTCGTGGTTCACATTGGGACCAATGACATGGGTAGGAAGAGGGATGAGGTCCTGCAGCAAGAATTTAGGGAGCTAGGTAGCAGATTAAAGAGCAGGACCTCAAAGGTTGTAATCTCTGGATTACTCCCGGTGCCACGTGCTAGTGAGTATAGGAATAGGAGGATAGAGCAGATGAATGCGTGGCTAAAGAGTTGGTGCAGGAGGGAGGGCTTTAGTTTCCTGGATCACTGGGCCTGCTTCTGGGAAAGGTGGTACTTGTACAAGTCGGACGGGTTGCACCTGAACCAGAGCGGGACAAATATCCGTGCGGGGAGGTTTGCTAGCACTGTTCGGGGGGTTTTAAATAGTACCCATGGATTGGAGGGTAGCTAATGTTACCCCACTATTCAAAAAAGGTGGTCGAGAAAAAGCCTGACATCGGTAGTGGGGAAAATGCTAGAATCTATTATAAAAGATGGAATAGCAGAGCACTTGGTAAGCAGTGACAGGATCGGACAAAGTCAACATGGATTTACAAAAGGTAAATCATGCTTGACTAATCTACTGGAATTATTTGAGATGTAACTGGTAAAATAGATAAGGGAGAACCAGTGGATGTGGTGTATTTGGACTTTCAGAAGGCTTTCGATAAGGTCCCACATAAGAGATTAGCGTGCAATACAAGAGATCCGCTCCCGGTAACCCTTAATTCCCTTTACTTCTAGGAAACTGTCTATTTCTGTTTTAAATTTATGTAATGATGTAGCTTCTACAGCTTTTTGGGGCAGCATATTCCATGGACCTACCACCCTCTGAGTGAAGTAGTTCCTCCTCATCTCAGTTTTGAAAGAGCAGCCCCTGATTCTAAGACTATGCCCCCTAGTTCTAGTTTCACCCATCATCGGGAACATCTTCCCCGCATCCACCCGATCCGACCCCTTCACAATCTTAAATGTTTCAATAAGATCGCCTCTCATTCTTCTGAACTCCAATGAGTAGAGTCCCAATCTACTCAACCTCTCCTCATATGTCCATCCCCTCATCCCCGGGATTAACCGAGTGAACCTTCTTTGTACTGACTCGAGAGCAAGTATGTCCTTTCTTAAGTATGGACACCAAAACTGTACGCAGTATTCCAGGTGCGGCCTCACCAATACCTTGTACAACTGAAGCAATACCTCCCTATTTTTATATTCTATCCCCCTAGCAATGAAAGCCAACATTCCATTGGCCTTCTTAATCACTTGCTGCACCTGCATACTAACCTTTTGAGTTTCGTGCACCAGGACCCCCAGATCCCTTTGTACTTCAGTACTTTCCAGTTTCTTGCCATTAAGATAATAACTTGCTCTACGATTTTTCCTGCCAAAGTGCATAACCTCACACTTTCCAGTATTGTATTCCATCTGCCAAATCTCTGCCCACTTACTTAGCCTGTCTATGTCCCCTTGCAGGTTTTTTATGTCCTCCTCACTCACTACTTTCCCTCCCATCTTAGTATCATCTGCAAACTTTGATATGTTACACTCGGTCCCCTCCTCCAAATCGTTAATATAGATTGTAAAGAGTTGGGGACCCAGCACTGACCCCTGCGGAACACCACTAGTTACTGATTGCCAGTCTGAGAATGAACCATTTATCCCAACTCTCTGCCTTCTGTTAGATAGCCAATCCTCTATCCATGCCAGAATATTACCCCCAATCCCGTGATTTTTTATCTTAAGCAATAATCTTTTGTGTGGCACCTTGTCAAATGCCTTTTGGAAGTCTAAATACACTACGTCCACTGGTTCCCCTTTATCCACCCTATACGTTACTTCCTCAAAGAACTCCAGCAAATTTGTCAAACATGACTTCCCCTTCATAAAACCATGCTGACTTTGTCCTATTAAATTATGATTATCCAAATGTCCTGTTACTGTCTCCTTAATAATGGACTCCAAAATTTTACCTACCACAGATGTTAGGCTAACCGGTCTATAGTTTCCAGCCTTCTGTCTACTGCCCTTTTTAAATAAGGGTGTTACAGTAGCAGTTTTCCAGTCTGCCGGGACCTTTGCGGAGTCCAGGGAGTTTTGGAAAATTATTACCAATGCATCCACAATCCCTACCGCCACTTCCCTCAAGACCCTAGGATGTAAGCCATCAGGTCCAGGTGATTTATCCGCCTTGAGTCCCATTATTTTACCGAGTACCACTTCCTTAGTGATTTTGATCGTGTTTAGCTCCTCCCCCCCTTTAGCCCCCTGTTTGTCCAGTGTTGGGATATTCTTAGTGTCTTCTACTGTAAAGACTGATGTAAAATATTCATTCAGTGTTTTTGCCATCTCCATATTTCCCACCATTAATTTCCCGGTCTCATCCTCTAAGGGACCAACATTTACTTTAGCCACCCTTTTTCTTTTTATATAACTATAAAAACTCTTACTATCTGTTTTTATATTTTTTGCTAATTTACTATCATAATCTATCTTCCCTTTCTTAATCAATCTTTTTGTTATTTTTTGCTGTCTTTTAAAGTTTTCCCAATCCTCTATCCTCCTACTAGATTTGGCTACCTTATATGCCCTTATTTTTAGTCGAATACTATCCTTAATTTCTTTACTTAGCCACGGATGGCTGTCTTCTTTTGCACCCTTTTCTTCTCAGGGGAATATTTTTTTTTTGGAAGTTGTAAAATAACTCCTTAAATGTACACCACTGATCATGTATCGTCTTACCCTTTAATCTATTTTCCCAATCCACTCTACTCAATTCCGCTCTTATACCTTCATAGTCTCCTTGCATGCTTGTTTGAGATCCAACCTTCTCACCCTCTAATTGAATATGGAATTCAACCATGTTATGGTCACTCATTCCAAGGGGATCCTTTACTAGGACATTTTTAATTAATCCCATCTTGTTACACAGGACCAGATCTAAGGTTGCTTGCCCCCTGGTCGGTTCAGTTACATACTGCTCAAGAAACCCATCCCTAATACACTCAATGAACTCATCCTCAAGGCAGCCCTGCCCAATTTGATTTGTCCAATTAATATGATAGTTAAAATCCCCCATAATTATAGATGTTCCCTTATTACAAGCCTCAACTATTTCCTGATTGATACTCCGTCCAACAGAGTTGCCACTGTTCGGAGGCCTATAGACTACACCCACTAGTGTTTTTTTCCCCTTATTATTCCTTACCTCCACCCAAACTGTTTCATTATCCTGATCTTTTGACCCAATATCATTTCTCTGTATTACAGTGATTCCTTCCTTTATTAACATAGCCACCCCACCTCCCCTTCCTTCCTGCCTGTCCTTCCTGATCGTTAAATAACCTGGTATGTTTAATTCCCAGGCATTGTCACCCTGCAGCCATGTTTCTGTAATGGCCACAAGATCATACCCATACGTAGTTATTTGTGCCATTAACTCGTCTATTTTGTTGCGAATGCTACGTGCATTCAGATAGAGAACTTTCAAAGATGTTTTGTGACACTTAGTTCCTGCTTTTGCCCTTTATTTACTTTACCTTTTACTCCATACCTTCTGCCCCTTCCTGACACGCTCTGGTTTTTAATTTCCCCACTGCTACCTAAGTCTATGACCTTCTCTGTTGTCATTTTTATTATTTGCTCTCTAGGAACCTTCCCCCCCACTAGTTAGTTTAAAGCCCTCTCTACAGCCCTAGTTATATGATCCGCCAGGACTCTAGTCCCAGCACTGGCCAAGTGAAGCCCGTCCCAACGGAACAGCTCCCTCCTGCCCCAGTACTGGTGCCAGTGTCCCAGGAAGCAAAACCCATTTCTCCCACACCAGTCTTTGAGCTATGCATTTAACTCTCTAATTTTATTTGTCCTAGCCAAATTCACTCGTGTCTCAGGTAATAATCCCTTGTGGTTCTGCTTTTTAATTTGGCCCCTAGCTGCTCAAACTCCCTCAGCAGAACCTCCTTCCTTGTCCTATCTAGGTCGTTGGTACCAACATGGACCACGACAACTGGATCCTTCCCCTCCCACTCCAAGTTTCTCTCCAGTCCAGAGGAGATGTCCTTAACCCTGGCACCGGGCAGGCAACACAGCCTTCGGGACTCTCGCTCTCGGCTGCAAAGAACTCTATCTATCCCCCTAACGATACTATCCCCTACCACTACAACATTTCTTTTAACTCCCCCCACTTGAATGGCCCCCTGCTCCACGGTGCTGTGGCCAGTTTGCTCATCCTCCCTGCAGTCCCTGCTCCTGTCCCCACAGGGAGTAAGAGCCTCGAACCTGTTGGACAAGTGCAAGGGCTGCGGCTCCTCCAACACTACCTCCTGGATCCCCGTACCTGCCTCACTTCTAGTCACACCATCCTGACCCTGGCCACGGAATACATCTGAATTAATTAATCTAATTGGTGTGACTACCTCATGATACACAGAGTCCAGGTAACTCTCCCCCTCCCTGATGTGTCTCCGTGTTTGAAGCTCGGACTCCAGCTCTTCAACACGGAGCCGGAGTTCCTTGAGCAGCCAACACTTACTGCAAATGTGATCACGGTGAGCATCAATGGTGTTCACCAGCTCCCACATATTGCAGCAGCAACACATCGCCTGCTCTCCCATTCTATGTAATTAATTAAATTTATTAATATTATTCTTAAATATCCTCTGCCCCGATTCTAGATGGTGAATATCACACCTTAGAAACTATAAACCAAAGAGATTTAAGCTTAAAAGGAAGAAATATTTACCAACCAATCACTTACCCGCTTTCTGGTGACGTCACACTTGGATTACTTTTTACCTCTCTCCTTCCAGACTGGAGACTGTGAGGCCTTACCTGGTCTCTGGGGACTTTTATAGCCCCGCTCTGCCGCTCGAGATTCCCGCCGACGCTGTGAGGCCTTACCTGGTCTCTGGGGCTTTTATAGCCCCGCTCTGCCGCTCGAGATTCCCGCCGACGCTGTGAGGCCTTACCTGGTCTCTGGGAATTTTATAGCCCCGCTCTGCCGCTCGAGATTCCCGCCGACGCGGTGAGGCCTTACCTGGTCTCTGGGACTTTTATAGCCCCGCTCTGCCGCTCGAGATTCCCGCCGACGCGGTGAGGCCTTACCTGGTCTCTGGAACTTTTATAGCCCCGCTCTGCCGCTCAGGATTCCCGCCGACGCACTGAGGCCTTACCTGGTCTCTCGGACTTTTATAGCCCCGCTCTGCCGCTCAGGATTCCCGCCGACGCACTGTTGTTGAAAAGGGGCCGCAGTCCCCTTTGACTCACCCGCCCCCCCTCTCACCCACCACAAATACTCACAAGAGAGAGAGAGAGAGAGGAGGAAGAATGCTGGTCTTTGTCCCTTTAAAAGTGGCTGCCCACCAAAATGTTCACAGCACCAGGGCTCTTTGTTCTGGATAAAAGTCGAAAAGAGAAAAGGTTCACTTATTTTTAAATGAATGCAGTTGATGAACAGCCTTGCAATAAAGGTAATGCAAAGGAATAAACACGCACAAGCTGGGTTTTTTCCGCCCCCTCCTCCCCTTCCCTTTAACAGCTCCTGCAGACAATGAAAGCAGGAAAGCGGCCTTCAGCCTACCGAGGTCCCGCCCCGCCATTGGTTGGAAGACCGTCAGCCCGCCCGGTCCTCCCAGCGTTTTCCGCGCTCCTGATTGGCGGGCGCCTCGCGTCAATCAACCCCCCTCCGATTACGCGATGACGTCAGCACGCAACGCCCAGGGGTCGGTTGGATCGGCGCACGCCACCGCATGGTAAAAGAAAGACACCCCACACAAATGAGGAAAAACAAAAATAATAATAATCGCACTTTAGAGGGGAGGAGGTTGGGGAAATTAATGAGTGTTTTCAATTTGTTTCGCAAAAAAAAATATTTGAAAATCTTCCCAACGGTGCGAGGCGGGCTGCGCATGCGCTCCAGCCAGCCTTTGACTCCCCCACGTGGGCCCGGGGGCCGGACACGCCCACTTGCCTTCCTCTGCACCAATCACAGCGCGGGCAGGCGCTTCTATCAATCGTCATCTGTCAATCACCCTCCCTTCCCCTGCCAGTGCGCCTGCGCGGGGCCTCCGGGGAGCAGCCGGAAGGCCGGGCCCGGGGAAGAGGCGGAATCAGCGGCCGGGCTAAAGTCAAGTGTTGGGAATCGATTTAAATCGAGGTGAGAAGGGGGGGATCGGAGAGCGAGATTATAAAGTAAAATACGAGTAAAACCAAACCTGAGAGTCGGGAGGACGGGACCTCCGCGGAAGCCGAACGGAGCGGATTGAGCCGCGCGGGATGGCGGAGTGAGCCGGAGCAATGTGATTCTGACTGACGGGAGCGCTGACCAATAGGAAGAGGGCTGAGCTGGGAGGACTGAACTGGGCGGCCTGGTCCTCCAACCAATGGCGGCGCGGCAAGGGGGCGGGGCCTCCTCTCCAGCTCAGGTGCGCTGGGGCCGATTGTGACGCGCTGTCCCCAGGTGAGAGCAGCTCAGTCAGCACAGAGCTGGGGCTGGAATCTGGGAGAGGGGCCGCAGGCAGCGGGCCTGGCAAAGGGGCACAAGCTTCACAATACAAGCTGCTTTCAAATACACAATTGTTTCCTACACACAGCCTTGGTCACTCTGCAAAAAAAACTTTAACAATTCATCATAATTCCCCTGCTTTAGGAGAGGCGTAGAGTGCAAAAAGCAACGAAGTTATGATGAAACTGTGTAAAAGACTGGAATCAGCTGTGGCTCAGTGGATAGCAGAGTCAGAAGGTTGTGGGTTCACATCCTGCTCCAGGGATTTGAGCACATAAAGCGAGGCTGACACGCTAGTGCGGTGCTGAGGGAGTGCTGCACTGTCGGAAGGGCAGTACTGAGGGAGCGCTGCACTGTCGGAGGGGCAGTACTGAGGGAGGGCCGCACTATCATGACCATATTTATTTCGTTTTTGAACGCGTCCTCTGGTTGCATTTCTTCCGCAGCTAGTTTTGCACCTAGATCTGCATACCTATTCCCCATAACGGCCTGGTCCTGGGGTTCATAGAAACATAGAAGATAGGAGCAGGAGTAGGCCATTCGGCCCCTCGAGCCTGCTCCGCCATTCAATGAGATCATGGCTGATCATCCAAATTCAGTACCCTGTCCCTGCCTTCGCTCCATATCCCTTGATCCCTTTAGCCTTAAGAAATATATCCAACTCCTTCTTGAATATATTTAATGAATTGGCCTCCACCGCCTTCTGTGGTAAAGAATTCCACAGGTTCACCACTCTCTGGGTGAAGAAATTCCTCCTCATCTCTGTCCTAAATGGCTTACTCCTTTTCCTTAGTCTGTGACCCCTGCTCCTGGACGCCCCGACCATCGGGAACATCCTTCCTGCATCCAGTCTGTCTAGTCCTGTTAGAATTTCATAAGTTTCAATGAGATCCCCTCTCATTCTTCTAAACTCCAGCGAGTATAAGCCCAATCGACCCAATCTCTCCTCGTACGTCATTCCTGCCATCCCAGGTATCAGCCTGGTGAATCTTCGCTGAACTCCCTCCATGGCAAGAACATCCTTCCTCAGATAAGGCGACCAAAACTGCACACAATACTCAAGGTGTGGTCTCATCAAGGCCCTGTACAACTGCAGCAAGACATCCTTGTTCTTGTACTTGAACCCTCTCGCTATGAAGGCCAACATACCATTTGCCTTCTTAACCACCTGCTGCACCTGCATGCTTACCTTCAGCGACTGGTGCACAAGGACACCCAGGTCTCGTTGCACTTCCCCTTCTCCCAATCTATTGCCGGTCTGATAATCTGCCTTCCTGTTTTTGCCACCAAAGTGGATAACCTCGCATTTATCCACATTATACTGCATCTGCCATGCTTCTGCCCAATCACCCAACCTGTCCAAATCAAACTGGAGTTTCTCAGCATCCTCCTCACAGCACACACACCCACCCAGCTTTGTGTCATCTGCAAACTTGGAGATATTACATCTCGTTCCCTCGTCTAGATCATTTATATATATTGTGAATAGCTGGGGTCCTAGGACCGCTCCCTGCGGTACCCCACTAGTCACTGCCTGCCACTCGGAAAAAGAGCCGTTTATTCCAACTCTTTGCTTCCTGTCTGCCAACCAGTTCTTTATCCAAGTCAGTACCTTGCCCCCAATCCCATGTGCCCTAACTTTACACGCTGTTCTCTTATGCGGCACCTTATCGAAAGCCTTCTGAAAGTCCAAATACACCACATCCACTGGTTCTCCCTTATCTATTGTACCAGTTACATCCTCAAAAAATTCCAGTCGATTAGTCAAGCACGATTTACCTTTTGTAAATCCATTTTGACTTTGTCCGATCCTGTCACTGTTTTCCAAGTGCTCTGCTATTACATCTTTTATAATGGACTCTAGCATTTTCCCCACTACCGGTCTGTAATTTCCCGTTTTCTCTCTACCACCTTTTTTGAATAGTGGGGTAACATTAGCTACCCTCCAATCCATGGGAACTGTTCCAGAGTCTATCGAATTTTGGAAGATGACCAGCAATTCTGTCTCTCTAGTGCTACTTGTCTCTCCCAGTCCTCTCTTCACCTTGTTTCTTTTCTCTAATGTTTCATCCTGGTGCCCATCCCCCTGTCAAATTAATTTAAACCCTCCCCCACAGCACTAGTTAACCGCCCCATGAGGACATTGGTCCCAGCTCTGTTGAGGTGCAACCCGTCCACCTTGGACAGGTCCCTCCTGCCCCAGAACTGGTCCCTCCTGCCCCAGGAATCTGAAGTCTTGCAATATTTCTCTTTCAGGTACTTATCCAATTCCCTTTTGAAAGCGGTGATTGAATCTGCCTCCACCACCCTTTCAGGCAGTGCATTCCAGATCCTAACCACTCGCTGCATCAAAAAGTTTTTCCTCATGTCGCCTTTGGGTCTTCTGTCAATCACCTTAAATCTGTGTCCTCTGGTTCTCGACCCCTCTGCCAATTGGAAGAGTTTCTCTCTATCTACTCTGTCCAGACCCCTCTTGATTTTGAACACCTCTATCAAATCTCCTCTCAATCTTCTCTGCTCCAAGGAGAACAACCCCAGCTTCTCCAGTCTATCCATGTAACTGAAGTCCCTCATCCCTGGAATCATTCTCGTAAATCTTTTCTGCACCCTCTCTAAGGCCTTCACATCCTTCCTAAAGTGTGGTGCCCAGGATTGGACACAATACTCCAGTTGAGGCCGAACTAGTGTTTTATAAAGGTTCTTCATCATTTCAACACTTTTGTACTCTATACCTCTATTCATGAAGCCCAGGTTTCCGTAAGCTTTTTTAACTGCTTTCTCAACCTGCCCTGCCACCTTCAATGATTTGTGCACATATACCCCCAGCTCTCTCTGTTCATGCACCCACTTTAGGATTGTAACCTTTAGTTTAGATTTCCTCTCCTCATTCTTTCTACCAAAATGTATCACTTCACATTTTTCTGCATTAAATTTAATCTGTCACGTGTCCGCCCATTCCACCAGCCTGTCTATGTCCACTTGAAGTCTATCACTATCTTCCTCACTGTTCACTATACTTCCAAGTTCTGTGTCATCTGCAAATTTTGAAATTGTGCCCTGTACACCCACATCCAAGTCTTTAATATATATCAAGAAAAGCAGTGGTCCTAGAACCGACCCCTGGGGAACACCACTGTGTACCTTCCTCCAGTCTGAAAAACAACCGTTCACCACTACTCACTGTTTCCTGTCACTTAGCCAATTCCCTACCCATGCAGCCACTGTCCCTTTTACTCCATGGGCTTCAACTTTACTGGTAAGCCTATTATGTGGCACTTTGTCGAACGCCTTGGAAATCCATGCACACCACGTCAACCGCAGTGCCCTCATCAACCCTCTCTGTTACCTCATCAAAAAACTCCATCAAGTTGGTTAAACACGATTTACCTTTAACAAATCCGTGCTGGCTTTCCTTAATTAATCCACACTGTTAATTTTGTCCCTGATTTTTGTTTCTAAAAGCTTCCCCACTCCCGAGGTCAAAATGACTGGCCCGTGGTTGCTGGGTTTGTCCTTACACCCTTTTTTGAACAAGGGTGTGACATTTGCAATTCTCCAGTCCTCTGGCACCACCCCAGTTTCTAATGAGGATTTGGAAGGTTATGGCCAGTACCTCCGCAATTTCTTCCTTCACTTCCCTCAGCGTACTAGGATGCTTCCCATCCGGCCCTGGTGACTTATCTACTTTAAGTACAGCCAGCCTTTCTAGTACCTTGTCTTTATCAATTTTATCCCATCCAGTATCTCCTCTACCTCCTCCTTCACTATGTCTATGGCAGCATCTTCTTCCTTGGTGAAGACAGATGCAAAGTACTGATTTAGTACCTCAGCCTTACCCTCTGCCTCCGTGCGTAGGTCTCCTTTTTGGTCCCTAATCGGTCCCACCCCTCCTCTAACTACCTGTTTATTATTTATATGCCTATAGAAGACTTGTGGATTACCTTTTATGTTAGCTGCCATTCTATTCTCATACCCTCTCTTTGCCCTTCGTATTTTCTTTTTCACTTCTCCTCTGAACTTTCTATATTTAGCCTGATTCTCAGATGTATTCTCGACCTGACATCTGTCATACACGCTCTTTTTCTGCTTCATCTTGCTATCTCTTTCGTCATCCAGGGAGCTCTGACTTTAGTTGCCCTACATTTCCCCTTAGTGGGAATGTACCTCGACTGTACCTGAATTATTTCCTCTTTAAAGGCAGCCCATTGTTCCTCTACAGTTTTGCCTGCCAATCTTTGATTCCAATTTACCCGGGCCAGATCCATTCTCATCCCACTGAAATTGGCCTTGCCCCACAGTGCAGTGGATGCGCTCTAGACTGCACTGTCCCCCCGAGGTGTCGTCACCCTCACCGGGATTCAGCACTGAAAACCGGTTTGAGAGTGCCGCACTCCCGGGGGATTCCTGCACTGCCTTGCCTCCTCAAACCCTGCTGGGCGGCCACCCAGTTACAATTCCCACGAACTCTCTGTGGCTGTGGGGTGACCACCTCCTGGAACGTGCGCTCCAGGAAACTCTCAGCCTCCCGTCTGCCCGGCAGTGACTCCAGCCGCTCCCCAAGCTCAGAGACCCCGCGCTCGAGTTCCAGCCACGGGAGGCGCTTCCTGCACACGCGGTTCACCAGGACACGTGAAGCGTCCCAGAGTTCCCGCATGGCACAGGAATTGCAGCCATCAGTCCCATCGTTTGGCTTAAAATCTGTCTACTTAAGCTATAGATATATCTGATGTGAGGTTAGTGTGCCCTTACCCCTGTTTATTATTCAATCAGTGATTGTCCCTTTGCCAGGCCCGCTGCCTGTGGCCCCTCTCCCAGATTCCAGCCCCAGCTCTGTGCTGCCTGTGGCCCCTCTCCCAGATTCCAGCTCCAGCTCTGTGCTGCCTGTGGCCCCTCTCCCAGATTCCAGCCCCAGCTCTGTGCTGCCTGCGGCCCCTCTCCAAGATTCCAGCTCCAGCTCTGTGCTGCCTGCGGCCCCTCTCCCAGATTCCAGCTCCAGCTCTGTGCTGCCTGCGGCCCCTCTCCCAGATTCCAGCCCCAGCTCTGTGCTGCCTGCGGCCCCTCTCCCAGATTCCAGCCCCAGCTCTGTGCTGCCTGCGGCCCCTCTCCCAGATTCCAGCCCCAGCTCTGTGCTGCCTGTGGCCCCTCTCCCAGATTCCAGCTCCAGCTCTGTGCTGCCTGCGGCCACTCTCCCAGATTCCAGCCCCAGCTCTGTGCTGCCTGCGGCCACTCTCCCAGATTCCAGCTCCAGCTCTGTGCTGCCTGCGGCCACTCTCCCAGATTCCAGCCCCAGCTCTGTGCTGCCTGCGGCCACTCTCCCAGATTCCAGCCCCAGCTCTGTGCTGCCTGTGGCCCCTCTCCCAGATTCCAGCTCCAGCTCTGTGCTGCCTGCGGCCACTCTCCCAGATTCCAGCCCCAGCTCTGTGCTGCCTGCGGCCACTCTCCCAGATTCCAGCTCCAGCTCTGTGCTGCCTGCGGCCACTCTCCCAGATTCCAGCCCCAGCTCTGTGCTGCCAGCGGCCACTCTCCAAGATTCCAGCTCCAGCTCTGTGCTGCCTGCGGCCACTCTCCCAGATTCCAGCCCCAGCTCTGTGCTGCCTGCGGCCACTCTCCCAGATTCCAGCCCCAGCTCTGTGCTGACTGAGCTGCTCTCACCTGGGGACAGCAACTGGAACCTGAAAATCAGCTTCACTGCCCCTGGGCTGGGAAAGAGCGACATGAGACAACATTCTCCCTCTTACTACTTTCTACACTCCTTTTACAGGGTTTCAGAAATGGAGCATTTACAGACAGGAAGCTCAGACCAAACATCACCTCAGGATCAGACAGAGTCGCTCGATTCATCAGGGCCTGAATATCATCGGCCTTTGCACATGGAAGGAGAGAGCAGCGATTGCAGTGCTGACAAACCGCACACGTGTTCCATGTGTGGACTCGCCTTCAGCCGATTGCCTGCCTTGGCGAGACACGTGCACCGTCACACCGGGGAGAAACCGGGTAAAGGTGGGGACAGCGGGAAGAGATTCAGTTCCCCATCTGCGTCAGATGTTCATCGGCGCAGTCACACCGGGGACAGTCCGTTCACCTGCTCCGTGTGTGGGAAGGGATTTGTTTATCCATCCCACCTGCTGAGACACCAGCAAGCTCACTCTGATGAGAGAGCGTTTAAATGTTCTGACTGCGGGAAGAGCTTCAAATACTCCGGGGCTGTGACCAGACACCAGCTTGTTCACACCGATGAGAGTCCGTTTACATGTTCTGACTGTGGGAAGAGTTTTAAAACCTCCAGGGTTCTGACCAGACACCAGCGGGTTCACACTGGGGAGAGGCCATTTCCCTGCTCTGTGTGTGGGAAGGGATTCTCTGATTCATCTATCCTGCTGAGACACCAGCTTGTTCACACTGATTAGAAACCATTTAAATGTTCGGTCTGTCAGAAGAGCTTTAAACGCTCTGGGGATGTGAAGGATCACCAGCTTGTTCACACTGATGAGAGAGCGTTTAAATGTTCTGACTGTGGGAAGAGCTTTAAAAGATCCGGGGACCTGAAGCAACACCAGCGAGTTCACACTGATGAGAGAGCGTTTACATGTTCTGACTGTGGGAAGAGCTTTAAACGCTCCAATCACCTGCTGAGACACCAGCGAGTTCACACTGTTCTGTAACGCAGGGCCCTGCAGACAGCTGGGGTGACATGAACGTGGAATGGATGAATGTTTTATAAATTCTTGGACTGCTGTTTAATCTTTCAATCTGTTGTGCTGATGATTCCCTTGATTTGACTGTTAATGTTATTTTTGTTTTTCTCCTTATCACAGGCAATTGCCTATTAAAAGTCAACCATCACAACCAATAAAACCTGTAACATAACAAAAAAAAGTTTAAAGGAAACTTAAATGAAATTAAAATTCTATTTTCGGTGGTGATGATGCACGCCAGTCCCTCCGGTACCCACCGGTCACGGAAGGCCTCGAGCGCGCCGGTGGACTGTTCATGTTATTACACAGAATGTACAGCACAGAAACAGGCCATTCGGCCCAACTGGTCCATGCCGGGGTTTATGCTCCATGCGAGCCTCCTCCGACATATCCTCCTATGTTTATCTGGCTTCGTCTTAAATACATCTATACCATTGGCCTCAATAATAATAATCATCAACTTTATTGTCATTGTTAGTGCACAAGTGCAGTACAACGAAATGTAGGCTTGCGGCTCCCGAGAGTGTACATTTAGATTAAGACATTTAAACATTCAACATACATTTGGCTTGTAATACATTAACATAAACATAACCATAATAAAGTGCATTGGCAGATGTGCAGGCTTTAGAGTTTATTTGTGGAGTTCAGTAGGATGACAGACCTGGGAAAGAAGCTGTTCCTAAATCTGGTCGTACGGGTGCGAATGCATCTGTAGCGTCTCCCAGATGGCAGGAGGGCGAACAGACTGTGGCTGGGGTGGGTAGGGTCTTTGATGATGGACCGTGACCTCCGTAAACAGCGTTTCTGGTATATGTGCTCTATGGTCGGTAGCCGGGTGCCGGTAATGCGTTGGGCAGTTTTGACTACCCGCTGCAGGGCTTTCCGGTCATAGTAGCTACAGCTGCCATACCATACTGTGATACAGTTCGTCAGGATGCTCTCTATAGTGCAGCGGTAAAAGTTAGAGAGGATCAGCGGTGACAGGTTACATCTCTTCAGCCTCCTTAGGAAATACAGGCGCTGCTGGGCCTTCTTCACCAGAGAGGAGCTATTGAAGGACCAGGAGAGGTCTTCCATGATGTGGACTCCGAGGAACTTAAAGCTGTCCACAACTACTCCTTGTGGTAGCGAGTTCCACATTCTCATCACTCTCTGGGTAAAGAAGTTTCTCCTGAATTCCCTCCTGGATCTTTTAGTGGCTTTTATATTTATAGCCCCATAAATATGATGAGATTCTGTTAAGCTGACCAGTATGTTGTTGTACTTTGTCTTTTTCTGATGAATGAAACATTACTGAGCCCCTGTACCCGTGTTATGGGATGAAGTGCCAGACAAGTGAAGGCACAACGTCTGGGTGTGAATCTGATAATAACCTCACGGACTGTATAGGTGTGATAACCAGACGGGCTTGTGGTTATAGTCTGGTCACAGATGGACTAAATTCCCTGAATTAGCAGGAGTTCAGGAGGCGGTCAACAGACGGGTCCAAACAATCCCATTTCCTGAGCGGTAACCAAGCTTGTGTATAAGAACAGGCCACTTAAGCCGTTGCCAGTTGGAACAGACTCGAGAAGATCGCGCGTGAATCCACTGTACTTCTATTCTCCAGATTGAGGGAATTATCACCCGGCCTGTGTTATGCAGCGCCCTTAATAAAGTCTGGAGAGACAATTTGTGTTCTTGTGAGCTTGATTATCTGGTATCCGAAACCCTGGGACTCCCGCTCATTAGAGTCAACCTCAGTGTGTGGAAAGGGATTCCCTGGTGTATCCCACCCGCTGACACACCAGAGTGTCCACAGTGTGACTGCGGTGGGTCGATTCCACTGTTTCCGATGCCTTTAATCACATTCAGGCAACTGGGGCTTGTTAATGTTAAAAGCCCCCAATAACTGGGCTGGATTTAAAGATTATTCCCTGTTCTCTCAGTACTAGTGAGCAGAGAGAAGCTGATGTTATAGAATCATAGAGCACAGTAGGATGCCTTTCGGCCCATCGTGCTGGTGCCGGCTCTCTGAACGAGCGATGCAATTAGTCCCACTGCCCTGCTCTTTCCCCACCACCCTGCAAATTTCTGCCTTTAGTATATATCCAATTCCATTTTGAAAGTTACTATTGAATCTGCTTCCACCTCCCATTCAGGCAGTGCATTCCATTTTGAGCACCTCGATCACAGCTCCACTTAACCATCTCTGCTCCAAGTTATATTGCCATTGTTTTGTGAATTTTTGCTGTGATCGAGGTGCTGGATGTCTGTGCCTGGGGAATGGGACATTCTATCCTTGTGAGCACCGAGTGACAGCATCCAGCAATCTCTGGTCAGGGACTGTCTTTTTAAATTGCCTCACCTCAGCTTTTTGATTCCCTGATTTCATTATGAAACATTTCAGAGTTTTTGCAGACTGACCAAGGCTGAACAGATAAATAGAAACAAAGGCCTAGAAATTGAGTGCCCTTAGCGCCGATTTTGCGGCGCTAGAGGGCCTAGCGCTGCATTTGGCGCCGGCGCCGAAATTGCCTGGGGCCCTTACGCCGCGGTAGACCGGTAGCGCTGCGCCAGCACCGATGACGTCATCGGTGTGCGCAGCGTCCCGGTTGCCATGCCGACGGGCCCCAGCGCCGAAATTCAGTTGCGGCCGCCTCGCCCGTGACAGCCGCAACTAAGACTCTGGCAACAGAGTCTTACGAGTCTTTGCGCCGGCGCATTAAAGGCCCCGCGGCGGCCGGCCGCTTTCCCGCCGGCCGCCTGGCCGCAGCTCCCTCCCCGGACTTCCCCCCACCCCCCCCCAGAACAGAAGCAAGCCCGGCACTTGTCCGAGGTGCCGGGCTCATTTTTTAAAAGATTTTCGCGGGCCGCGATCGGGTGCAGGCAGCTCCTCTTTAAGGGAAGGAGGAGGCCTGCACTTCCCGAGCCTGCCGCACCGCATCGGGTGCCGCAGCGCCGGAATTGCGGCGCGAAACGGCAGTTAGCGCCGATTTACCGCCGCAAAGACCCTTCAGTAGCGCCGGCAGCCATTTGGGCGCGGCCCTGCTGAATTTTTGGCGCGCGCAGGGGGACTTAGCGCCGGCACTAACTTCCGGCGCTAAAGCCCTGGCTAAGCCAAAACTCAATTTCTAGGCCATAGAAGATAGGAGCAGGAGTAGGCCATTCAGCCCCTCGAGCCTGCTCCGCCATTCAGTGCGATCATGGCTGATCATCCAAACTCAGTACCCGGTCCCTGCTTTCTCCCCATACCCCTTGATCCCTTTAGCCTTAAAAAATATATCCAACTCTTTCTTGAACATATTTAATGAATTGGCCTCTACTGCCTTCTGTGGTAGAGAATTCCACAGGTTCACCACTCTCTGGGTGAAAAAATTCCTCCTCATTTCTGTTCTAAATGGCTTACCCCTTATCCTTTTTTTATTTATTGATGGGATGTGGGTGTCGCTGGCTGGCTAGGCCTGCATTTAGTGCCCATCCCTAATTGCCCTAGAGAAGGTGGTGGTGAGCCGCCTTCTTGAACCGCTGCAGTCCATATGGTGTAGGTACACCCACAATGCTGTTAGGAAGGGAGTTCCAGGATTTTGGCCCAGCGACAGTGAAGGAACGGCAATACTGGTCCAAGTCAGGATGGTGTGTGGCTTGGAGGGGAACTTGTAGGTGGTGATGTTCCCATGCGTCTGCTGCCCTTGTCCTTCTAAGTGGTAGAGGTCGCGGGTTTGGAAGGTGCTGTTGAAGGAGCTTTGGCGAGTTGCTGCAGTGCATCTTGTAGATGGTACACACTGCAGCCACAGTGTGCCGGTGGTGGAGGGAGTGAATGTTGAAGGTGGTGGATGGAGTGCCAATCAAGCGGGCTGCTTTATCCTGAATGGTGTCGAGCTTCTTGAGTGTTGTTGGAGCTGCACTCATCCAGGCAAGTGGAGAGTATTCCATCACACTCCTGACTTGTGCCTTGTAGATGGTGGAAAGGCTTTGGGGAGTCAGGAGGTGAGACACTCGCCGCAGAATTCCCAGCCTCTGGCCTGCTCTTGTAGCCACAGTATTTATATGGCTGGTCCAGTTCCGTTTCTGATCAATGGTAACCCCCAGGATGTTGATAGTGGGGGATTCAGCGATGGTAATGCCATTGAATGTCAAGGGGTGATGGTTAGAGTCTCGCTTGTTGGAGATGGTCATTGCCTGGCACTTGTGTGGTGCGAATGTTACTTGCCACTTGTCAGCCCAAGTCTGAATGTTGTCCAGGTCTTGCTGCATATGGACACGGACTGCATCAGTATCTGACGAGTCTCGAATGGTGCTGAACAGTGTGCAATCATCAGCGAACATCCCCACTTCTGACCTTATGATGGAGGGAAGGTCATTGATGAAACAGCTGAAGATGGTTGGGCCTAGGACACTGCCCTGAGGAACTCCTGCAGTGATGTCATGTGATTGAGATGAATGACCTCCAACAACCACAGCCAACTTCCTTTGTGCTAGGTATGATTCCAACCAATGCAGAGTTTTCCCCTTGATTCCCATTGACTTCAGTTTTGCTAGGGCTCCTTGATGCCACACTCGATCAAATGCTGCCTTGATGTCAAGGGCAGTCACTCTCACCTCACCTCTTGAGTTCAGCTCTTTTGTCCATGTTTGGACCAAGGCTGTAATGAGGTCAGTAGCTGAGTGGCCCTGGCGGAATCCAGACTGGGCGTCAGTTAGCAGGTTATTGCTGAGTAAGTGCCGCTTGATAGCACTGTCGATGACACCTTCCATCACTTTGCTGATGATTGAGAGTAGACTGATGGGATGGTAATTGGCCAGGTCGGATTTGTCCTGCTTTTTGTGGACCGGACATACTTGGGCAATTTTCCACATTGCCGGGTAGATGCCAGTGTTGTAGCTGTACTGGAACAGCTTGGCTAGGGGCGCAGCTAGTTCTGGAGCACAAGTCTTCAGTACTATTGCCGGAATGTTGTCAGGGCCCATAGCCTTTGCAGTATCCAGTGTCTTCAGCTGTTTCTTGACATCACGTGGAGTGAATTGAATGGGCTGAAGACTGGCATCTGTGATGCTGGGGACCTCAGGAGGAGGCTGAGATGGATCATCCACTCGGCACTTCTGGCTGAAGATAGTTGCAAATGCTTCAGCCTTGTCTTTTGCACTCATGTGCTGGGCTCCACCATCATTGAGGATGGGGATATTTTTGGAGCCTCCTCCTCCTGTTAACTGTTTAATTGTCCACCACCACTCACGACTGGATGTGGCAGGACTGCAGAGCTTTGATTTGATCCGATGGTTGTGAGATCGCTTAGCTCTGTCTATCGCATGTTGCTTCCATTGTTTGGCATGCAAGTAGTCCTGTGTTGTAGCCTCACCAGGTTGACACCTCATTTTTCGGTATGCCTGGTGCTGTTCCCGGCATGCTCTCCTGCACTCTTCATTAAACCAGGGTTGATCTCCCGGCTTGATGGTAATGGTAGAGTGAGGGATATGCCGGGCCATGAGGTTACAGATTGTGGTTGAATACAATTCTGCTGCTGCTGATGGCCCACAGCGCCTCATGGATGCCCAGTTTTGAGTTGCCAGATCTGTTTGAAATCTGTCCCATTTAGCACGGTGGTAGTGCCACACAATACGGTGGAGGGTATCCGCAACATGAAGACGGGACTTCGTCTCTACAAGGACTGTGCGGTGGTCACTTCCACCAATGCTGTCATGGACAGATGCATCTGCAACAGGTAGATTGGTGAGGACGAGATCAAGTAGGTTTTTCCCTCTTGTTGGTTCCCTCACCACCTGTCGCAGACCCAGTCTGGCAGCTATGTCCTTTAGGACTCAGCCAGCTCGGTCAGTTGTGGTGCTACCGAGCCACTCTTGGTGATGGACATTGAAGTCCCCCACCCAGAGGACATTTTGTGTCCTTGCTACTCTCAGTGCTTCTTCCTATTGGTGTTCAACATGAAGGAGTACTGATTCATTAGCTGAGGGAGGGTGGTAGGTGGTAATTAGTAGGAGGTTTCCTTGCCCATGTTTGATTTGATGCCATGAGACCTCATGGGGTCCTGAGTCAATGTTGAGGACTCCCAGGGCTACTCCCTCCCGACTGTATACCACGGTGCCACCACCTCTGGTGGGTCTGTCCTGCTGGTGGGACAGGACATACCCAGGGATGGTGATGGTGGTGTCTGGGACATTGGTTGTAAGGTATGATTCGGTAATTATGACTATGTCAGGCTGTTGCTTGACTAGTCTGTGGGACAGCTCTCCCAATTCTGGCACAAGCCCCCAGATGTTGGTAAGGAGGACTTTGCAGGTCGACAGGGCTGGGTTTGCCGTTGTCGTTTCTGGTTCCGAGGTCGATGCCGGTTGGTCCGTCCGGTTTTATTCTTATTGTTTTTCGTAGCGGTTGTTTACAACTGAGTGGCTTGCTGGGCCATTTCAGAGGGCGGGTTGTCTTATGAGGAAAGGTTGGACAGGCTAGGCTTGTATCCGCTGGAGTTTAGAAGAGTAAGAGGTGACTTGATTGAAACATATAAGATCCTGAGGGGTCTGGACAGGGTGGATGTGGAGAGGATGTTTCCTCTTGTGGGAGAATCTAGAACTAGGGGTCACTGTTTAAAAATAAGGGGTCGCCCATTTTAGACAGAGATGAGAATTTTTTTCTCACAGACGGTCGTGAGTCTTTGAAACTCTCTTCCTCAGAGGGCGGTGGAAGCAGAGTCTTTGAATATTTTTAAGGCAGAGGTAGATAGATTCTTGATAAGCAAGGGGGTGAAAGGTTATCGGGGGTAGGTGGGAATGTGGAGTAATCAGATCAGCCACGATCTTATTGAATGGCGGAGCAGGCTCATGGGGCCGAGTGGCCGACTCCTGCTGCTAATTCGTATGTGACCTATTAACTCCCAGATCCCTCTGTCCCTGCACACTGTTTAAAACTGTGCCATTAAGTGTATATTGCCTCTCCCTGTTCCTTCTGCCAAAATGCATCACCACACACTTCGATTGGGTCGATGGGGCTTATACTCGCTGGAGTTTAGAAGAATGAGAGGGGATCTCATTGAAACTTATAAAATTCTAACAGGACTAGACAGACTAGATGCAGGAAGGATGTTCCTGATGGTCGGGGTGATAAGTTAGGTTAATCATATACTGCCTTACAAATGCCTTGCAAGGCATGATGGACTAGTTGACATGGGTTAAAAGTTTAAATGTAAAAAAAACTGATGCAGGACTATTGGACTGCAGTAGAAGTAGATAAGAAGGAACAGAAGGAGCAGAATGTTCTACTCCCTAACCACACTCAAGGTGACATAAGATAACTGGCGTAGCAGTCTCATGGTCACTATCTGTTGAAAGTTCGCCCACTTATGTCTTAAAAAAGAATGTGAAATTTAAGCAAAACTCTGTAAAAAAACAAGTAACTCACGGAACGCGTGATCGCCTAGTTTCCTGTTTTCCCATGACTTGCAGTGTATGAAAATGTATAAATGTTGTAGCTCCGTGGGTCTCGGGGCTCACTCTTGCGAAGGCACACTTGTGTGCAGACACAAAGGGTTTCTCAGAGTGAGTCCAGGTACCGGATTACCTTAATAAAACTTTACTTATTTTACAGTTTCTGACTTTGTGTATTACTGAGAAAGTGATAGACTGACCAGCTTGTTTAGTCTCCTAAAGCAGCAAACCCTGATCCCCCACGGGAGGGGTAGATCCTCCTCAATGACTGCGAGGAGTTAACAATTCTGGCGATGAGGATGGGATTCCAAAGCACTTCGGTCTAAATCACAGCGGTCTAGGCTGACGAGTCGCTTTCAGACGACTGAGCAACTAAGTGGCCACAGGTAAGATTTTTACCTTTTTGCTCTGTTACGAAGTGACTTGGCGCATTCGCTTGTGATCCTGGCCTCGTGCCGACGGAATCCTTTAGGTAGGAATTCGGGAGATAACACTTTCTCAAAGTCAGACTAAAATGTTAGGTTAAAGTCCCTTGGGTTCGAGTCCCATAAATAAAGAAGGTTCGAGTCCTTCGAGGAAAGGGTTAGGCACATTGAACCGGTTCGAGTCCGGAGAACTAAATCAAGTACGTACTAAGGGCGGGTATATGGGGGCAGGAGATAGTAAATTGACGGAGATCAAAAGTCCCAGTTTGCCTCACGGCAAAGTAACGCCCAAGCAAAGGGAATATTATTGCAAGGTGAGTTTGGTGTGCAAAAATCCCCAGACAGGCTTAAAGCAGAATGTAAAGCCGACAATTTAAAACTGAAACAAGATCGTGAAAAACAAAAATGAGAAAAAGGTATAAAAGATCGAAAGGAAGGAATGTACCCGATGGCTGAGAAATCGGCTAAAGATGCGAGGGCGGCTGCGGATAAAGTAGAGCAGGATATGTTAACTGTGAAACAAGCTTTTGAACAACTGCCATACGATGCAGCATCAGAGGATGATGAAATTATTACTCAAATGTTGGTAAAATTGGGGGGATTATTGGCTTCAGCTCAGTCTCGGCAACAACAGCTTCTCGGGTTATCTAATTTACCGACCCCACCAGTGGCAGCAGGACAAACGATCCCATTAGGGGGCCATTTTCCATTACCACAAGCTCAATCCACCCCCTATTTAAACTCTCAAAATTTAGGGTCTGACCCTCATGTGGCCCCACAGAGGCATGCTCCCCTAGATGTTAGTTCCCCTTTTGATCCCACAATTTTCACCCTATGTAACTCCTACTGCATTGGCTCCAGCAGTCAATCTTTCCCCTGGATCTCCACAATACGATCCCTCGCGTTATATGGACCCTAATGATTCCACCAATCCCGCTCCTCCCTTTTCTCCCTTGACACCCTTAGGAGCTCAAATGGCCCCAACTGGTGGAACCCCAAGTGGTACTCCTAACCACGGGTCCCCAGCGACACCACGAGGATGGTCCCGAGGACACGGAGACCCTACAATGGTCCCCATTAGGGAATACCCTGATGGATTAGGGCGTACGGTAGAAATGTATAAACCATGTTCACCAGGAGAATTGTGTGCTCTTGGAAAGGACTGCCCAAATTTAGAAACCGAGGGAGCAGAAAGAACATGGGATTGGTTACAACAAATGGTTGTAGCTTATCAGGGAAATGCATAAGATATGTGGGACTTGATCGCACATTGCCTAACTAGACCACAATTTAATGCTGTTAAGATGGAATTAGGAGACACCTCATGGACAGACTTTGAAATAAGTCATCCAACAAGCGCAGTTACAGACCGACAGGGAATTGATTATTTGGGAGGTGCATTTAGGGATGGATTGAAGACGAAGATTAACTATTCTAAAATAATAAATACTAAACAAAAGAAAGAGGAATGGGTAGAGGACTTTGTTCAGCGATTCTCTCAGGTCTATAGCAAGTACTCAGGAGATGCCGATTTTGATGAAGACAAAAACTCTCCTCAGTATAATGCCTTGATTCTATCTTGCCTTAAACCTGAAATTGCCTCTGCCTATAAATTAACCACTGAAAATTGGGAGGAGAGAACTACAAATGCAACTCATAAACGGCTTGTACAGGTTGAAGAAAGTTTGGGAAAAGAGAAAAAAGAGGAGAAAGACAGTAAGGGAGGGAATAAAGAGACAATGTTTGCCCAGGTTCCCAAGCAACAGGGCCCCCAGATGAATGCGACATGGGTTCCCCCAGCCAACTCCGGATGTTTTACTTGTGGTAGTCCTCATCATTGGCAAAGGAATTGCCTGTCCCGACCACAAAACGAATGGTCATTTCAAGGGGCAAGACCACGTTTTAATCCAGGCCAGAGAGGCAGGGGCAGGGGAGGTTTCAGAGGACGTGGCAGACATAGGGGCAGAGGAGGTTACACTCAGGATGATCAGGCCTGGCAATCTCAACAGGAATGTTGGAACGGCGGTCAGTCCACACAGGAGCCATTGCCACCCCCACCACCACCGGCGACCCCACATTATGAGGGAGGTGCGTGGTATCCCCATAATAATCAGTTTTGACAACCCACACCCTCGGGAACCTCGAGTGACACTGACACCGCGTCACTAATAGACAAACAATTTCCCCAATTTACGGCGAATGCCAAGTTGGAGCCATATGTATTTTTACGGATTGAAGGACAAGATTTGGCCTTTTTAGTGGATACCGGAGCCACATACTCATCCATCTCAGGGAAGGATTTGGATATCCCTGGCACAGGAAAAGTTAAAAATCTTTGGGGCTTCTCAGGAACTATGGTTACTAATGAAATCTCAAAAGAAGTAAAGGTGGAAGCAGCAGGCATCGTCACCCCCACCAATTCCTAAAAACAAAGGATATAGGCCTAGAAATTGGGTTGGGGCGCCAAAGTGGCGCAAAAGTCGCCTGAGCGCAGGATTTAGTGCAGCGATCGGAGTGATACCGATCGCCAGAAATTCAGTTTCATTGCCACTCGAGGGACACGGGGCGAGGCTCGAGGCGCTCCGTGTCCCTCAGGGCGCTGAAACTGATTATCGCAGCGCAACGTGCCGCAGCGCCACATGCTACGGCACGGCACGCTGCGGTACTGCAGGCCTTCCTCCCACTGTTAAGGGGGAGGTGCCTGCAACAGCGCGATCCCCGCTCGCGAGTGCCGGCAAATGAGCCCGGCACCAAGGAGACGTGCCGGGCTCTCGGGAAACAGCCGGCAATGCCACGGCGGGGGGGGTTAGGAGGCCGGGGGACGGAGGTGCTGGCAGGCGGCCGCCGAAAAAGCGGCTGCCCCGCACCTCCACCTTAACTTGCGCCGCTGCCGGCACAGTAAGGCCCCGTGAACCGGGCACGGGTAGCGAGCGGCGCAACTGCGGCATTCGCTACCAAATATCGTGAACGGGGCATGAATGGGGCGCTGCACACACCGATGACGTCATCGGTGGCGGCGCAGCACAAATGCCTAACGCCACCATTAGCGCCCCTACTGAATATCGCCGGAGACGCAGCCAGTGGCGCTACAGCCACTGACTGCCTCTTTAGGCGCTAACAGGTGGCGCTACTCACCCAATTTCTCCCCCATAGAGTTTAATGTCCTCGGCCGGGACCTATTGTGTAAATTGGGAGTAGCGATCAAATGTAATAAGGAAGGATTATCAATCGATCAGGAGGAAAGGAGTCTTATGCCTTCCCAAGCGGAAAGGTATTCTCCGCAATGGTGGGCTTTGGACTTAGGAGAGGATGAGAAAGAAAAGCTTGTCCTGTCCCTTGGATCACTGTGCTGTAAAACTAATCAGTCTCAAGTTTTTACAGAACAAATAAACCCGAGATCACCTTTACATTGTACACTAGCATATGATAAAACTGGGAAGGATCAGGTTCTGGAAGATTTTTTCAAACCTTTTATTGGGACACAGCATACTCTTGAAGTCTGGGGATACTTTGCAGGAAGGGAAGGAACTGCCGCCTGGGTTCAGCTAGCATCAGGAGATACGAGTCTTTACCAACAAGGTTGTAATAGGGCCCCCCATATCACCCTGCATGTCAACCTAGGTTTTCCGGCCAAAAATCTCGGGCCTATGGTTCAAAGAGTTCTGTCAAAACTACCAATCAATGCTGAACCAGGATTTCACCAGCTAGATGAGCACACATTTGCTTGGTTATGCGATTGGCCCCTACGCCTGGCATCGATCCTCTCTCAAATCAAATCAACTTTTATTGTCATTGTTAGTGCACAAGTGCAGTACAACGAAATGTAGGCTTGCGGCTCCCGAGAGTGTACATTTAGATTAAGACATTTAAACATTCAACATACATTTGGCTTGTAATACATTAACATAAACATAACCATAATAAAGTGCATTGGCAGATGTGCAGGCTTTAGAGTTTATTTGTGGAGTTCAGTAGGATGACAGCCCTGGGAAAGAAGCTGTTCCTAAATCTGGTCGTTCGGGTGCGAATGCATCTGTAGCGTCTCCCAGATGGCAGGAGGGTGAACAGACTGTGGCTGGGGTGGGTAGGGTCTTTGATGATGGACCGTGACCTCCGTAAACAGCGTTTCTGGTATATGTGCTCTATGCACCCGGATCGATCCACGGTTCCCTTAAAAATGGAAGAGGGGGTTAATAATAACCTGACAGAGGGAATAGATCCTGCTGTATGGGCAATACATCCTAACCAAGTAGGATTCGCTAAAAACGCTGAATCATACAGAATCCATTTAAAACCAGGGACTCGATTGCCAGCCATTCCACAATACCCGATGAAACTGCAGGCTAGAGATGGCATTAGACCAATGCTGAAGGATTATTTACAACAAGGAATTTTAGTACCCACCTCCTCCCCGTGCAACACACCCATATTTCTAGTTCCTAAGCAAAATAATGATTGGAGATTAGTACATGATTTAAGGGCCGCAAATGAAGTAGTTGTTAAGTCTGTGTGTTCCAGTTGTATTAAGATTAATTACTGACACAGACTACAAGAATAAAGTTGAACAGGTCTTTACTAGTTGGAGGTCAGGACTATACTAAATACAATATCACTACACAATACTTATATACCGGTGGTCACCACTGGTATTACGTATACAGCAGCCAGAGAAAGTAGTACATCTCTTAAGGTGGAACAGGCTTAAGTTCTCTTAAGGTGGAACAGGTTACATACACCACAATCCTCCCTTTTTAGCTTAATAGTCATATCCCCATTTAACATAACATCATAACATATATACATATATAACTTCAGGTATAAACAGTTCAAAGGTTCAGTCTCTCAGGAGGCCTTCTGATTCGGTCTGGATAACGCCTTTCAGTGGTCTCTGATTCTTGTTGCTGAGGTGACTCTTCTTGTTGGTTTCCTATGTATTGGACGTCATCATCAGGTACAGTCCCTGCTGAGGTAGATGCTTCAGGTTCATTAACGTCTTCCACAGTTGTCTCTGTCGCAACCATGGGTTCGACCCTTGCTCTTGATTCTACCAGTTGATCCGCATGACGCCTTATCACATTGTTACCAATATCTACTGTGTACATCAGAGGTCCTTGTCTGGCCCGAATTGTTCCGGACTGCCATTTTTCGTTTCCATAGCCCCTTGCCAACACTGGTTGTCCTACATCGAAACTTCGAGTGGACTTGTTATTAATATGCTGGAACTGTTTGTTTTCCACTTCCCTCCGCACATTTGGTTTTAACAAGTCCAACCTGGACCGCAACCTCCTGTTATAAAACATCATGGCAGGACTTTGGTTAGTCACTGCATGAGCGGCGTTTCGATATGCCATTAGGAAATTGTCCACCTTGTGTTGTAACGGAATCTGATCATCGTTCATGGCCTTTATTGCCTTTTTGAATGTTTGGACAAATCTCTCGGCCAACCTGTTTGTCGCCGGATGATATGGGGCAGAGGTATAATGTTTCACCCCATTCTTCTTTAAGAATTTTTGGAATTCTTCCGACACGAACTGTGGTCCGTTGTCCGAACAGATCTGTTCTGGCAATCCGTTCCTTGCGAATATTGTTCTTAACACCGCAATTGTCTTTTCTGAAGTAGTGGTATTCATCTTGATCACTTCTGGCCATTTGGAATGTGCGTCCACCGCAATTAGGAACATGGAGTCCATGAATGGACCAGCAAAGTCAATATGTATGCATTGCCATGGGGCTGAAGGCCATTCCCATGGGTGTAGCGGTGCAATCGGAGGTGCATTTTGCACTTTTTGGCACCCAGCGCAGCTTTTTGTCAACTCCTCTATCTGTTGGTCAATGCCCGGCCACCATACATAAGCCCTAGCAAGACTTTTCATCTTAACTCCCCCCAGATGACCTTCATGCAGTTCCTTTAGAACTCTTTCCCGTAACTTGGGCGGAATAATCACTCTTGTCCCGTACATCAAAGTACCATGGCAGACGGACAGCTGGTCTCGCCTTGCCGAGAATGCCGGTAACAGAGGATCACCATGTGTTGGCCATCCCTTCACTGTCACCTCATAAACTCGGGACAGTGTTGGGTCGTTCCTGGTTTCTCTTTCAATACTTGCATTGGTGACTGGTAAACACTCGATGATGGTCGAATGAAATAACTCAACAGGGTCAACTTTCGTCGTTTCTTCTTCTTCAGGTAGTGGCAGGCGCGACAGCCCATCAGCATTGCCATGCTGCTTTGTACCTTTGAATTCTATTTGATATTGATGTGCCCCGAGGAAAAGGGACCATCTCTGGAGTCGCTGTGCTGTCATCACCGAAACACCCTTCTTAGGGTTAAAAATGGATACCAATGGCTGATGGTCTGTCAGAAGTGTGAATTTTTGGCCCTGCAGGTAATGATTAAACTTCTTCACTCCCCATACAAGGCTGAGGGCCTCCCTATCGATCTGTGCATAGTTGCGCTCAGCGGAGGTCAATGATCTGGATGCAAACGCGACTGGCCTTTCCGTGCCATTTGGCAACTTGTGTGAGAGTACTGCCCCAATACCATATGGAGAAGCATCACAAGCCAACCGAATAGGCAGTGTCGGGTTGAAGTGAGCCAACACTTCCTCTGAGGTGATCAATTCTTTGCTTTTGCGAAATGCCTTCTTACAGTTTTTGCTCCATTCCCATGGTACCCCCTTCTGTAAAAGAGCGTTCAGCGGGTGCAGTACCGTGGATAGATTCGGTAGAAACTTATGGTAATAGTTAATCAATCCCAGAAACGACCTCAACTGAGAGACATTATCCGGAGCGGGAGCCTTTACAACTGCCTCTATCTTGTCAGGAGACTTATGAAGCCCCTCCCGGTCAATGACATGACCACAGTACGAGATTCGCTTCTGAAAGAACTCACATTTCTGCTGATTAACTCTAAGTCCATACTCTTTCAGTCTGTTGAGCACCAGTTCCAAGTTTGCGAGGTGTTCTTCATCACCATCACCTGTAATCAGAATATCGTCCAGGTAACATTGTGTGCCTGGAATTCCCTGTAATACCTGCTCCATGGCCCTCTGCCAAATTGCCGGAGCCGATGCCACTCCAAAAACCAGCCTATTATACCGGTACAAACCTCTATGCGTGTTGATCATGAGGTACTGGCGTGACTCTTCTTCAACCTCCATCTGCAAGTACGCCTGCGCCAGGTCTATCTTGGTGAAGTGTTTCCCGCCAGACAACGAAGCAAAAATATCCTCAATCCGCGGAAGCGGATACTGCACCGTGTGAAGCACCGGATTAACGGTGATCTTGAAATCTCCACAGATGCGAACCTTCCCTGGTTCTCCTGGCTTGTTGCTCGAAGGACGTTTCATAACGGGAACAATGGGCGTAGCCCACTCACTCCAATCTACCTTAGACAGTACACCTGAACGTTCTAGCGCTTCCAGTTCCGCTTCTACAGTAGGTCGTATTGCATAGGGTACCGGTCTGGCTTTGAAAAATTTTGGTTGTGCATGTTCATCAATCTTGATGTTTGCCGTAATTCCTTTCAGTGTTCCCAGTCCTTGCTGGAACACCTCTTTAGCATCATCCAATATTTTGGACAATCATTTAGGTTTGACATCTGTTTCCCCGGAATCTACCGTTAGTGCTTTTAAGGAGTGCCAGTCCATATTCATTTTCCTAAGCCACTCCCGTCCCAGTAGTGGTGGACCTCCTTCAGGTAGCACATATAAGTCCATTACTTGGCTTTCTTCGCCCTTGTGGACCACTTTTACCTCTATCTTTCCGATGGGGTACACTCTTTGCCCCGTGTATGTTTTCAATATAATCTCCGTATCCCGTAGGGGAATATGTTGGAATAACCTTTTGTAATCTTTCTTATTCATGACCGTCAATGCTGATCCAGTGTCCAATTCCATCTTTATTTGGACTCCTGCTATCTGAAGAGTGACCCAAATTGTCTGGAGATCTGCATCCTTACCAACGTTGTGTACTCTTAAGCTACCCAGTTCATTACTGCTAGCGTCTGAATCTGACTTCTGTTCATTCGAACTGGTCTTTGTCACCTTGTGCACCTTTATGTATTTTCCTTGCGGTGACTTTTTGTTGCTGGTCTTCTTTCCTGACTGGCATACTTTAGCTATGTGGCCAAGCCTGCCACACGTTCTGCATTCTTGGTTTTTAAACCAACACTGGTTCTGATCGTGTGTTGTCTTTCCACAACGATAACATTTTACAGTACTCAAACCCAATTTATTTGTACTGAGTTCCGGTGACCGTAGCTGCATTACTGCCATGCCTCTCGCTGCAGCTTCGTGTGCTGCTGCCATAGTGACCGCTTTCTCAAGCGTCAGCTCATTTTCCTCGAGCAGTCGCTTTTGTGTATCTTCTTTTAATAATCCACACACAAATCTATCCCTTAGCGCGTCTGTCAGTCCCGTTCCAAACTGACAGCACCTCGTCAGCTTACGCAATTCCATTAAATATTCAGCATTGCTTTCATCCTTCAGCTGCCTTCTGCTGTAAAATTTAAATCATTCCGCTAGCATCAGCAGCGTGGGGTTTAGATGATTTTTCAGGACAGTAACAATCTCCTCGAACGTCTTATCCGCCGGTTCATCTGGTGATAAAAGGTATTTCAATTGCCCATATGTCTTCACACCCATTAAGTTCAATAACGTTGGTGCTTTCTCTGCATCTGGGATTTTATTTGCTTTACAATAATTTTGTATGCGTTCTACATACATGGCCCAATCTTCGATGTCGCCATCAAAGGTATCAATGTTCCCATGTTTAGGCATCGTTGCAATTTATTTTATCCCAAGATGGCGGCTTCCCGCTCTTGTCTTCGTCCTCCGCCTACAAAATGGCGGTTTTCCCACGCTTGGCGGTCTTCACCCACTGGCTGCAATGGCGTTTGGCGTGCCGCTGCTGCTCCTCTTTCCCAGCGGTTAGTAACTCCCCCGACGCTGTCTCCGCTTCACCGCGGCTCCCTCGGACATTCGCACTTCCCCGATGTCGCGCCTCGCAGCCCTTCTTGCAGCCCGGTTATTAGCACCGGCTGCGTTCGCCTTCACCACGGCTCTCGTGCCTTCAGTCGCCCCAGACGCTGCGCCTTTTTGGCCCGAAAGCGGCCCGGCCCTTATCACCAGCCGCGATTGATGTCCCCGCACTGCGCCTTTCGGCCCGAATGCGGCCCGGCCCTTATCTCCGGTCGTGGTCGATCTCACCGCCCTTATTCCTCCGTCTTCCTCCCCCCGTCTGTACAGCCAACGCGGCCGACTTTCTGCTCGCGTCGCTGACCGGCTTACCCACTACCGAGGTAGAAAGAAGATAGCTGACTGCCGCTGATGGAGGCTTCGAGTTCAGGATGTCTTCTGCACTCCGGGTTCTTGATGCCTGCCGCGCAACGTGTCTTCCAGCAGGGTGATGAGGGTGGATGCCTCTCTTCGACGCCTGTTCTGTGGACGAAGCCGCCGTGGATATAAACTGCTGCAGGGTAAGAATCGGACTCGTCGCCACTGTTAAGTCTGTGTGTTCCAGTTGTATTAAGATTAATTACTGACACAGACTACAAGAATAAAGTTCAACAGGTCTTTACTAGTTGGAGGTCAGGACTATACTAAATACAATATCACTACACAGTACTTATATACCGGTGGTCACCACCGGTATTACGTATACAGCAGCCAGAGAAAGTAGTACATCTCTTAAGGTGGAACAGGCTTAAGTTCTCTTAAGGTGGAACAGGTTACATACACCACACCTTCACCACACGGACTACTGCGGTTCAAGAAGGCGGCTCACCACCACCTTTTCAAGGCCAACTAGGGATGGGCAATAAATGCTGGGCCATCCAGCAACGCCCTGATCCCATACATGAATTAAAAAATGTATCCACATCATACTGCATCTACAGCAGCCCAGCGTGCATGCGCGAAAGCGGGGGGGGGGCTTACATTGAGCATGCGCAGTACGGTACTGGAGACCGACAGACGGAGGAACAGAAGCCATTTGAGCAATTCCACAGCGGGTAAAAATCAGACCCGCAGGGGAGTAATGGACCGGTGGATGGTTGGGAAGATTTCATAAACAACTGGTGTAGACCGCAAGCCCTGAATAATAACCTGAAGATCCCGTGTTTGCAGCTGGGGGGATTTCTTCCGCGAGCAGGCCCAGGTTAACGGCCGCCATCTTTGTAAAGGAGGGCGGAACGTTCCAGTGCGACGCCATTCCGACTGTGTGTAACCGAGCGCATGCGCGACCATCTTAGTATAGGACCATAGAGTGGACGGGGCTTCCAACTGGGTCCTAGTGCCCGGGAGTGACAATCAATGTCTCAGTTATCTTCTTCTATCTTATCTTATCTTATCTTATCTTATCTATCTATCTATCTATCTATATTATTATTATCTATAGTTATATAAATAAAAGAGCTCTTCTGTCTGTCTGTCTGTCTGTCCTTCCATCTGTCTGTATGTCCTCTATACACTCAAAAGTTATAGAGCGTACCTACATGTGCTACATCAAAAGAAAGCTTATGATTCCGGAATGGTCATAAGCGTATTTACTTTTTGGTCAGACAAAAATTGTTCAGACGGTATACAAAAAAATGTTCAAAATTCTGCTCATTATCCGCTCATTAGCATTGAGTGACGTGAAGGTTGACCAATCGCTGCGTAACGGGGGCGGGTTCATTGCGTGTGCGGGCGGGCCATCCTAGAGTCGAGTGACGTGTCGATTGACCAATCCTACAGTTCAGTGACCTGACGGTTGACCAATCGATGCATGTGTGGGCGGGCCTAATCGTTCTGAGCTGAGGTGAGTGGACGCCATCTTGATTCCAAACTCTTCATTTCTTTTCCCACTTTCTGCGTGTTTCTTTTCAAATCTAGATTTCCAGCAAAAAAAAAAGTTGCTTTTAAAACACAAATTGTTTTTCAAAAAAGTTAATTAATTTGTAAATCTTTTCTCTAACCTCTATAATTTTCCTACCTATCACCGTTTTTCCAGGCCTCGAAGCCTCGGCCTCTGTTGCCCAGCCATGCCCGAGCTAGGCACCTCCTGTCCTGCTCAACAAGTGGCCACGATCACCGCCATCTTTCTAAAGGCTGGCCGGGCGGGTCTGAGCCGAGCGTAGCCACCGCCGCCATCTTTCTAAAGGCTGGTGGGGCGGCGCGGAGCCATCGCCGGCGCTGGGCTTGGGTGCTTTGTGGCCTGCTGCCAAATGGCGGCTGCGGAGCTCGGGCTGCCCGGGGCGCTGCGCTCGGCTGGTGGGGCGGCACGGAGCTCCACGGAGCCATCGCCGGCGCTGGGCTCGGGGACTTTGTGGCCTGTGGCAGAACGGCGGCTGCGGAGCTCGGGCTGACTGGGGCGCTGCGCTCGGCTGGGCCATGTCAGTGCGGGTGCCCAAGGCCCTGGGGCCTAGCCTTCTCGAACCGCCGCCGGCAGCGCAACTCTCAACACTGGCAGAGTGGAGAGAGTCTGCTGGCTCCCCCCTCCCTTTCTCCCTCCCCTCCCCCCTCCTTCCCCCATCCCCCCTCCTTCCCCACCCTTCCCCCATACCCCCTTCCCACCCCCCTTTCCCCCCTCCCACACACCCCCTTCCCTCCCCCTTCCCCTCCCCCCTCCCTCCCCACCCTCCCCTCCCCCCTCCCCACCCTTTTCCCCCCCTTTTCCCCACCCCCTTTCCCCCCACCCCTTTCCCCTTTCTCTCCTTCCCTCTCTCTCTCCTTCCCTCTGTCTCTGTCTCTCTCCCTCTCCCTCTCTCTCTCTGTCTCTCTCTCCCTCTCTCTCTCTGTCTCTCTCTCCCTCTCTCTCCCTCTCCCTCTCTCTCCCTCTCTCTCCCTCTCTCTCTGTCTCTCTCTCTCTCCCTCTCTCTCTGTCTCTCTCTCTTCCCCCCAGTCTCTCTCTCTCTCTCTCCCCCAGTCAATTCAATTCAATTCAATTCAAATCGCTTTATTGGCATGACAAGGTACATCTTATGTTGCCAAAGTATGGAAAAACATTCATGGTTGTACACAAAAATACAGATCTATCCATACAATGTATAAACAGATATATCCCTGAGTGTATAAATATACATTCATATAATTTGTATATACTCTTTTCTTATATTTAGTGGTTGTCTCTCTGTTTATGGCAAGCTGTAACATAGTGTGCCGCTAATCACAGAAATCACAGAAACCCCACAGTGCAGATGGAGGCCATTTCGGCCCATCGAGCCTGCACCGACACATATCCCACCCGATCCCCGTAACCCCTACACCAATCCCACCCTATCCCCGTAACCCCACGTATTTAATCCCCCTAACACTAAGGGTCAATTTATCACAGCCAATCAACCTAACCCGCACATCTTTGGACTGTGGGAGGAAACCGGAGCACCCGGAGGAAACCCACGCAAACACGGGGAGAATGTGCAAACTCCACACAGACAGTCACCCGAGGCCGGATTCGAACCCGGGTCCCTGGCGCTGTGAGGCAACAGTGCTAACCACTATGCCACTATGTTACACAATTTCTCTCTTCCCCTAGTAGGTATGGGAGTTTTTGGTCGTCATTCAAATTTCTGAATTCCGGGCATATTTTTGAGAATTTTGGGTAGAAATTCTCCCTTATGCCTGGATATTTTCTACAAGCTGTGAGGAAGTGCATCTCTGTCTCCACCACTCCCTGGCTGCAGTGAGAGCATATCCTGTCCTCTCTTGGTAGCCGGGTCTGCCTGTGTCTACCTTTTTCGATCGCCAGGCTATGTTCACTAAGTCTGTACATTGTCAAGGTTTTTCTCAGTTTGCTATCCTTTACCATGGTCAGGTAATCAGCCATGTTGTATTGTCTGTTAAGGGCCAAGTAGCAATTGAGTTTGCTTTGGGTTTTTGTTGTCACTCTCTCTCTCTCTCTCTCCCCCAGTCTCTCTCTCTCTCTCTTCCCCCCAGTCGCTCTCTCTTCCCCCCAGTCGTTCTCTCTCTTCCCCCCAGTCGCTCTCTCTTCCCCCCAGTCGCTGTCTCTCTTGCCCTCCATCGCTCTCTCTCTTCCCCCCAGTCGCTCTCTCTCTTCCCCCAGTCGCTCTCTCTCTCCCCCCCAGTCGCTCTCTCTCTTCCCCCCATCGCTCTCTCTTCCCCCCAGTCGCTCTCTCTCTTCCCCCAGTCGCTCTCTCTCTTCCCCCAGTCGCTCTCTCTCTTCCACCAGTCACTCTCTCTCTTCCCCCGTCACTCTCTCTCTTCCCCGTCGCTCTCCCTTCCCCCGTCGCTCTCCCTTCCCCCCAGTCGCTCTCTCTTCCCCCCAGTCGCTCTCTCTCTTCCCCCCAGTCGCTCTCTCTACCCCCAGTCGCTCACTCTCTTCCCCCCAGTCACTCTCTCTCTTCCCCCCAGTCACTCTCTCTCTTCCCCCCGTCGCTCACTCTCTTCCCCCAGTCACTCTCTCTCTTCCCCCCGTCGCTCACTCTCTTCCCCCAGTCGCTCTCTCTCTTCCCCCCAGTCGCCCTCTCTCTTCCCCAGCCACTCTCTCTCTTCCCCCAGCCGCTCTCTCTCTTCCCCCCAATCGCTCTCTCTTCCCCCCAGCCGCTCTCTCTTCCCCCAGTCGCGCTCTCTCTTCCCCCCAGTCGCTCTCTCTCTTCCCCCCAGTCGCTCTCCCTCTTCCCCCCAGTCGCTCTCTTCCCCCCAGTCGCTCTCTCTCTTCCCCCCAGTCACTCTCGCTCTTCCCCAGTCGCTCTCTCTCTCCCCCCCAGTTGCACTCTCTCTTCCCCCAGTCGCTCTCTCTCTTCCCCCAGTCGCTCTCTCTTCCCCCAGTCGCTCTCTCTCTTCCCCCCAGTCGCTCTCTCTCTTCCCCCCAGTCGCTCTGTCTCTTCCCCCCAGTCACTCTCTCTCTTCCTCCCAGTCGCTCTCTCTTCCCCCCAGTCGCTCTCTCTTCCCCCGTCGCTCTCTCTCTTCCCCCCAGTCGCTCTCTCCCTTCCACCAGTCGCTCTCTCTCTTCCCCCCAGTCGCTCTCTCTGTTCCCCCAATCGCTTTCTCTCTTCCCCCCAGTCGCTCTCTCTCTCTCTTCCCACCAGTCGCTCTCTCTCTCTCTTCCCCCCAGTCGCTCTCTCTCTCTCTTCTAACAACAACATGCCCTCAAAAAACCCTCGGCACCGCCGGGCACTCCAGCTAGTCTATATATATAAACGGGTCGTGGTGTCTGTCTGACCGTATGTCCGCTATACACTCAAACATTATAGAGCATACCTACACATATGTTATATCAAAAGAAAGCTTATGATTAGGGGAGTGTCATAGGTGTATTTACTGTTTGGTCTAACAAAAATTGTTCGGACAGTATACAAAAAACGATCAAAAAACGGACAACTCCGCTCATTAGCGTTGACTGACATGATGGTTAACCAATCGTACAGGGGATAGCGTTGAGTGACGTGATGGTTGACTAATCGTACAGGGGATAGCGTTGACTGACGTGATGGTTGACCAATCGGTGTGTCACGGGGGCGTTTCATTGCGTGTGTGGGCGGGGCATCCTACAGGGGATAGTGTTGAGTGACGTGATGGTTGACCAATCCTACAGGGGATAGCGTTGAGTGACGTGATGGTTGACCAATCCTACACTTCAGTGACCTGATGGTTGACCAATCGGTGCGTCACCAGGGGCGTTTCATTCTGTGTGTGGGCGGGCCTAAACCTGCAGCCTCCCGAAACTTTGCCGCCATATTTTTAATGCCGAACGCGGGCACCCACCGCATTAAGTAACACAATTAAATTGTTTTTAAAAAAAGTAAATTAATTTGTAAATATATTTTCTAAGCTCATTAATTTTCCAATCTTTCACCCTATTTTTATGCTCTTGACTCGCTGCCTCTGCCGGGCGGTGCAACCTTGGAGGGTTACCCCGCCTGCAGGCCTCGAAGCCTCAGCCTGTTCTTGCCAGCCACCCCTGAGCTAGGCACCGCCCGTACCGCTGGCCCCGATTACAAACAAGCGGCCCACGATCGCCGCCATCTTCGTAAAGGCTGGCGGGGCGGTATGGAGCTCCGCAGAGCCATTGCCTCCATCTTCCTGAAGGCTGGCAGGGCGGAATGGAGGCTGGGTCACTCGAGCCGGGCCTGACCGCTACGCCGCGCACGGGGCCTCCGGCACACCAAGGCCGGGCTCCCTCTCACTCTCTCTCCTCCCCCCCTCTCCTCCCCCCCTCTCCTCCTCCCCCCTCACCTCCCACCTCCCCTCTCTCTCCCTCCCCCTTCCCCCCTCTCTCCTCCCCCACATCCCCCCTCTCCTCCCCCCTCCCCGCCCTCTCTTCCCCCCTCCCCGCCCTCTCTCTCTCCTCCCCCCTCCCCCCTCTCTCTCCTCCCCCCCTCTCTTCCCCCTCCCCCTCTCTCCTCCCCCCTCTCTCTCCTCCCCCCTCCCCCTCACTCTCCTCCCCCTCTCTCTCCTCCCCCCTTCTCTCTCCTCCCCCCTCTCTCTCCTCCCCCCTCTCTCTCCTCCCCCCTCTCTCTCCTCCCCCCTCCTCCCCTCTCTCTCCTCCCCCCTCTCTCTCCTCCCCCCTCCTCCCCCCCTCTCTCTCCTCTACTTTTTTCACAACAACATGCCCTCAAAAAACTCTCGGCACCGCCGGGCACTCCAGCTAGACTATATATATATATGCCTGTCTGTCCGTCTGTCTGTATGTCCGCTATAGACTCAAAATTTATAGAGCGTACCTACACATATGTTATATCACATGAAAGCTGATGATCAGGGGAGTGTCATAGGCATATTTACTTTTTGGTCAGACAAATATTGTTCGGACAGTAGACCAAAAACTTTCAAAAAACTGGAAAAAATCCGCTCATTAGCCGTTGACCAATCCTACCACTCATTAGCGTTGACTAACGTGATGGTTGACCAATCCTACAGTTCAGTGACCTGATGGTTCACCAATCGGTGCGTCACGGGGGGCGTTTCATTTCGTGTGTGGGCGGGCCTAATTCTGCAGCCTCCCGAAACTTCGCCGCCATTTTTTTCATCCCCAGAGCGACAGCACCAACAACAAACCCCCGCATTGTGGCTCCGGATCACGCTCCCGGCCCGCCGAAGCGGCAGGTGAGTTGGGGTCACTCGGGCCGGGCCTGACAACCGCTCAGCCCAAGACACAGAGCGGGCGGGGGAGCGCCAGCGGCCGGCCGTAAACTGCGCGGCCCGCGGAGCAGCTGCCGGCCGCACTGGGAGCTCAGCTGGGGTCAGTCTCGGCCCGAGAGCCCGGCCGGGCCTGAAGTGCTAGGCCGCGCATGTCCGCCGCGGCCGGGCTCAATTTTCCAAGCCCTTCCCCGGGTGCCAAAAGAGGGGGAGGGAGGGAGGGAGGGAGGGACAGGAGAGGGGGAGAGGGAGAGAGACGGAGGGAGAGAGAGAGAGGACAGACAGGGGCCGGGAGAGAGAGGGGGTAGAGAGAGAGGGGACAGAGAGAGGGGCAGGGAGAGAGAGGGGCAGGGAGAGAGAGGGGCAGGGAGAGAGAGAGGGTCAGGGAGGGAAAGACTGACACAGAGCGGGGCAGCGGCAGCGCCCGGCCGTAAACCGCACAGCCCAAAAAAGCCCTGGCAACGCCGGGCACCCCCAGCTAGTCTATATATATAAAGGAGTTGGTTTGTCTGTATGTCTGTATATCTGTCTGTCTGTATGTCTGTCTGTCTGCATGACTGTATGTCTGTCTGTCCGCTATACACTCAAAAGTTATAGAGCGTTCCAACACATGTGTTATATCAAAACAAAGCTGATGATCAGGGGAGTGTCATAGGCATATTTACTTTCTGGTCAGACAAAAATTGTTCAGACAGTGTACAAAAAACGTTCAATAATCCGCTCATTAGCGGTTGACCAATCCTACTGCTCATTAGCGTTGAGTGACGTGATGGTTGACCAATCCTACAGTTCAGTGACCTGATGGTTGAACAATCGGTGCATCACGGGGGGCGTTTCATTCTGTGTGTGGGCGGGCCTAATCCTGCAGCCTCCCGAAACTTCGCCGCCATTTTTTTAATACCGACAGCGACAGCACCAGCACAACAAACCCCCACATTGCGGCTCCGGCACAGTATCCCGCTCCCGGCCCACCAGAGCGGGAGGTGAGTTGGGGTCACTCGGGCTGGGCCTGACAACCGCTCGGCCCGAGACACAGAGCGGGGGAGCGGCAGCGGCCAGCCGTAAACCGCGCGGCCCTGTAAACTGCCGTTTTACAAAAAAGCCTTGGCAACGCTGGGCCCCCCCAGCTAGTATGTATGTATCTATCTATCTATCTATTCTATATCTATATATATAAATCGGTACATCTGTCTGTCATTCTGTCATTCTGTCTGTCTGTCTGTCATTGCGTGTGCGTCTGGGGGCTATGCGCTCGAAAGTTACAGGGCGTACCTACGCGCGCGTTACCTCCAAAGAAAGCTTATGCTTCCGAGACGGTTTTAAGCGTATTTACGTTTTGGCCGGGCTAAAATCACGCCCGCGGTATCCCAAAAACCTTCAACGTTCCGCTCATTAGCATCTCATTATCCGCTCATTAGCGACAGAGTGACCTCGAGCTCGAGCAATCGTATGCCGGGTTGCTGGCGTGTGCCGCCGGGCCAATCGGTGCGTGTGTTGTTGAAGTGCCTTACTTCTTAGCTCTGGGTAATGACTCAATACACACTTGGATTCGTCAGACGGACAGGCCTTTTATTTCATTTCTTGCAAGGGGAATCAGCACCTCTACTCAAGGGGTGAGGCTACTATTCCAATGATACAGCGTAAGCGTTCCATATTTATACAGTGTAACAAACAAGTTTGATTGACATTCCTTTGTTCCTCTATCAGGATACATTTTAGATTAATCATCAGGTAGAAATAACATATTGACAGAAGGATCCTGGACACATAAGTCAACCGTTAATCTATAACAGGGCATGAATCGTGTAACCGGAGGTCCTCTTTAATCATATATTGGGAGGCTAGCTTTGCTTACGGTCACAAGTTATCAGGTCATTGGTACATCAAAGGAACTCATTATTTCACTTCTACATTCTCATTAGGTGGGCAGACATCTGTTCTTGGCTGTAGTCCGAGTACGTACAATAGCTCTAGTTACACATCGACACATGCCCAGTGTCAAGTCTGAAAACTTTTACCCAGCAAGCACTTGAAATTAACCCCTTATATCATGTAGATTTCCTCATTCCCCCCTTTTGTCCTTTCTAAGGACAATCTATTTCGCTAAGTTTAAGAAACTCTACATCAAAGGTCTCACCCTTAATATCCTCATATTCAGACATCATTGGTACTGGAGGAGTTGACGTTAATAAGGAAAAGACTTTTGTACACAATAATTTTAAACAACCAATCAATAAACTAATTAAATTTATTATCATCACAATTGCGATTAAGGCTTCCAAAATTTGCTTTCCTAGTGCTCCTCCCCACCCTGAAATCCAATCCCACATGGACCACGGTTCAGGTTGACGTAGTTTCTCTACAGCCTCCTTTATGTGGTTTACCAGGTTGGTGATATTCTCTGAGCTATCTGGGATATAGGTGCAACATTCGGTTTTTATGATTGCACATGTGCCCCCTTCTTTTGCCAACAAATAGTCCAGAGCCATGCGGTTTTGTAAGGCAACAGTGCGCAAAGCCATCATTTCTGTGTTTACATCACTAAGAGCATCAGCAGTATCATTGGCTATTTGTTCCAACACTGCTGCCATTTTTATAGATTTTCTTGCTAGCTTCCCTGTTCCATACCAGGGAAATGCTATAGCAAAGAACCTTTCAGTTTCTGTAATGGCTCGTTTTGCTCGTGTCCCAGGGTGGCTATCCAAAGACGAAATGTGATGTATATAAGGCACTACATATCCCAAATAACATGACCCAGTCCATTTTTGTGGTAACCAGGGGTATGCTCTATGCCCACAGATGAAATAGGTGTTATAGGCTTCAAATTTGTTCCATATCTGGTGCATCATTCCTATTCCGTGTTCTCCTTTCCAGATTTTTTTACTAGTCAAATTTTGTACTGTGGACAGGTTCTACCGTCCCCAATAGGGCCATTCGACTGCACCCGGTGGTTTAGTAGCAGTTTTAGTCAAAGTGTAGTTACATTTGCACTCACTCCATCCAACCATCAATCCTTCTCCATTGTCATTTACCAGACAGACTTCTCCTTTTGTTTTATTTACGGTTCCCATTGACGTCACTAATAGACTCCTGGATTCCTTCGATTATCATATTGGGGATGAAACCACCCTTCAAATTTTATAAGGTTGTATCCTGCATCTTTCCATTCATTTTCCAACTGATCTGGGTTTAAACTATTTTGGGTCTGAAATGTACTGGCTGCCTCCTTATTCCAGGTAGTATTAGACTGTAATAACCACCCTACCATCTCTTCTATTTCGAAGGGAATGGGCCTTAGAGGTATTCCACCCTCTGCATGCACAGGGATGTGGCTGCATATCCAGCAGTTGGCAAGGTTCTGTCTTTTAGCGTACAGATAACTTGATGATAGTTATGAAAAGGATTATCACAAAACATTGACTTAGCTGTCAGGGCCAGTCCTCCCCTTGAATTACCATTGCAGATAACCCCTCCATTCGCAGTTCTGTCACTTGGTAATACAGTATCAGGGCATGTGACCCATAGCTTATCAAGCCTTTGTCCACTATCTTCTTCTACTATCTTACCCTGTCTTACCCTAAGATTTAGGGGTTGATACGGGGGTACCTGCATTGTATGGTCCTGGAGCTGGACTTTCATGGTCTCATTATAACATATAATATAAAAGAGATTTTTGGTTAAAAGTACACATTCTTTTATACATGGTTTGCCTTGCAGAGGATCTGGGTAAATCCATATGGCAGTTTCAATTATCGTTAACAAAGGGAACAGTCTTATTAGAGTCCAAATCCAGTTCATCTTGGCAGTGTATTGTCTTCGACTGATGCCTTCTTACAATGGGACGCGTGTATCCATGTTGGTCGCTCCTTTACTTTTACAGCGGTGTTTGTGGTCAGGAGTACTTGGAAGGGTCCCTCAAATCTGGGTTGAAGGCCATTCTTTCGTTTGAAGATTTTTATGTAGACGTTATCTCCTGGCTCGAAAGTATGGCACTTTCCTTCAGCGGGATCGACCTGGGCTTCCTTCACCTGTTGATGGAAACTAGAAATGCATTTGGTTAGTGCAATGCAATAACTCAACATATCTTCCTCCATTTTATGGATGTCCATTTGTTTAGCTGTTAAAGGTGCCGAAAAGGGCAATCTCTGTGGTCTTCCCATGACAATCTTGTGAGGCGACAATCCTGTAGTTCTGTTGTTAGCAGACCGCATTGTCATTAAAGCTATGGGTAATAAATCAACCCATTTAAGTCCAGTTTTTTTACACAGTTTTGCAAGCTTATTTTTCAGCATCCCGTTATATCTTTCCACTAGTCCAGCCGACTGTGGATGATAACTGCAATGGAGGTGCTGATTAATCTGTAAGGCTTTGCATAGTTCCTTAATCACTGTTCCCGTAAAATGGGACCCATTGTCACTTGACAGTTTTGCTGGTATCCCAAAGCGAGGTACAATGTCCTTCAATAAACATTTAGCAACAGTAGTGGCGTCACTCTTTCTACAAGGAAACGCTTCAATCCATCTTGAAAACATATCAACAATAACTAATACATATTTAAAGCTCATACACACAGGTAGTTCAATAAAATCCATTTGCAAGTGTACAAAAGGGCCCATGGGGTTTGGGTGGGATGCGGGCTGTACCTTATTTATTTTCCCTGCATTCATGGTCTGGCAGATAATACAATTTTCACAAATTTGTTTTGCCAATTTTGAGATTCCTGGTGCATACCAGGTCTTGAGGATATAGTCCGCTATCCCCCCTTTGCCTGCATGGGTGAATTTATGAACACATCGGGCAATTGGTGATAGTAATGATTTGGGTGCCACCATGCGGCCGTCATGATGAACCCATAAGCCGTCAGTGTTTTTAAAACAATGATTAACAACCCATTCCTTTACTTCATCAGAACTGGCCCTATCTTGATGGGTCAGCACATCATCTAAGGACGGGGGCTGCGGTATCTCTGGCTTTTCCCTAACAGGGAAGGCTGAAACTTGTCGTTCAGTACTTGATATAGCTACTGACTTAGCAGCGCTATCTGCAGCAGCGTTTCCAAGCGCAACCTTGTCTAAATGCCCCGTGTGCGCTTGGCACTTAATAATTGCAATCTGTTTACGTCTCTGAATAGCTAGTAAAAGATTTTGCACTTCTTGTGCATTTTTAATCTGGGTTCCCGAGGAAGTCAGGTAACCGCGAATTTTCCAAATTTGTCATGCTCATGTCTGGTTATTTCTGAATAGTTCAATATCCATTGTCTACAATAGCCAGTCATTCCTAGAAAATGCTTCATTTCTCTTTTAGTTTTTGGCAACGATATGTTGCCAACGACCTTTATTCTATCCGGCGTTAACTCCCTGTTTTAACAATGATTCCATCACTGGCTCAATTCCTTTTTTCTGCTTTCTCTGACAATGGATACTGTGACCTTTTGGGTAATGGTGCAGCTGGATTAATTGTAACTTTATAAGGCTGTGCAGTCTAATAGTTAGGAGGTATTTTAAATTTAAAAACGGCTGATAATCTTGTCCTGTTTTGTCATAGCAGGCCGTGCAGTGCAATTTTGAATGCCATATCCCTAGTTTCAGGGATTCCTGGTATTGTTTTATGGAGCTTGTAATGAATCCTCATGCTCCTAACAGACTGACAAGTTTGGGACTCAAACTTGGGTCGGCAATTTCCCATGCGTAAAGAACAGGGTGTTTTATTTCTGTTACTGGGTACGCATATGCCTTATCTACTTGGATTTCTACCGTTACTCCTGATGGGGAGCAAATAATTGTAGCATTCATTTTGCACAGCAAGTCTCTTCCACATAAATTCATAGAGACATCTCCTGATAACAGAAAGGAGTGTTCTTCCTCAAATTCTTCTACTTTTACTGTGAGGGGAGTCGATTGATTCAAGCGTTGTAGTATTCCAGCCAATCCAGCTATCGGGGTCTTTTTCCCATTAATAGGCATTCCTTCAGAATATCCTTTCCCTAACACCGAAAAGGTTGCTCCTGTATCTACTAAAATGACATAGGTCTCCCAGCTATTTGCATTTTAATTTCAGGTTCGCTGCGTGAATTTAAAGAAACAACGGGCATTTGGTGGTCTGTGGCGCCTGGGGCTGCTGGTGTCAGTCAGTAATTCTGATCTCTATTTCTCCTAAATCCCTGTCCGTTTGTAGGGTAACCTCCTGACTGGTCCGAAAAAGGGTTATGGACAGTGAAATTAGGACCTTTATTCTCTAACGGAGGTCCATTATTGGAGGTTTGGTTCTGACGATTTTTCGCAGGGCATTGGTTTGCCCAATGTCCGGGTTGTCCGCAATTGTAACAATTACCAGATCATCCATACCCTCTTACTCTACCACGTCTTCCTCTATATTCCCCTCTATTCATCCTTCTATAGTTACCTTGTTATCCTACCATAATAGAGGAGAAAGGTGTTTCTTTGGGGTAATTTTTTTTTTTTCTTCTGACTCAACAAACATAGAGGCAGTCTTTTTATCTGGCTGTTCTCTATTTCTCTCTTGTCCGTTAAACATTCCTCGAGGCAAGTAATTCTTTCTATGTTAAATGAACCATCTGAGGGAAAGGGTCTAGTCTTATTTACAGTCCATTTGGACCAGTTCGGTAGGTGATCAATGGATGATTGACCAGTTCTTTAACATAAAGGCTGTTGGCGTGCCTTTCTCGGGTGGCTTACTGGTGCTAGCACCCATTTTAGCAGCTTAAATGGTTCACTTAAAACAATCTAAACTCCCGTGACAATCCGTGATCTGCGTTGTACGCCCCTACAGATCAGATTAATAAACTATACATACGTATCAAAATTACAGTCACATCCAATCTTCTTGGTCTTTACTTCAAATCAGTGTCACAAAGTCCTTGACCATTTGTCACTCCGAGTGCCTTTAGAGTTTCGGCGCCTACTTTATGGTCCCGGCCTTCACGTGGGGCATTTGCCCTCTTAATAACCGGCCTGAGGCTAGGTGACTGAAACTCAGCACTTCCCAACTGAATTTAGTCAACTGACAGCAACAAGGTTTTTAAAAAAATATTTACAACACATTAAGACATATCCTTATGCTTTAAAACTCGAGGGTTCTCAACCCTCGTGGAAGGTATTTCTAACTGGGGAAAATACTGAATCCACAATAGCTTAGTGGATCATGTAAAAGACATCACTATTTTCTCAACCATACATTCTGCCGCGGGACTCACTTCCCCGGCTTGGGTCTTTTCCAACCCCTTCTGCAGTTTTTTTTCAGCTTAAATATTTTAGTTAAAACATACAACAATTTCGTAACAATCTATGATCTGCGTGGGACGCCTCTACAGATCAGACATGACTAAACATTAATACATATAACAATAAACAATACACTTGTTAAACAATAACCAAAGTGTTACTAAATCCCCAACCTATGCAGCCTTACTGGACAAAGCTGCAAAGTTGATTGATAATAACAAGTAGTTAAATACTCACTCTCATAAACATTAAACATTGACACTGTGTTTCAGACAATCGCCCACTCTTCTCTCCTTTTACCCTATTCCCTTTAGCCAAATCTTTAGCAAAAAGGGCCTTCAATTTGTCCCAGCTAACTTCACCCACTCGCTCTCCCTCTACCCTACTCCCTTTAGCCAAATCTTTGGCAAAAAGGGCCTTCAATTTGTCCCAACTAACTTCAAGCTGGAACCTTGCTAGTTCAATTTCCAGTAAATCGCTAGCTCCTTAGTTAATCAAATTCCTGACTTAACCTTCTCTCTCAGCAAGCTGGAACCTTGCTAGTTCAATTTCCAATAAATCGCTAGCTCCTTAGTTAATCAAATTCCTGACTTAACCTTCTCTCTCAGCAAGCTGGAACCTTGCTAGTTCAATTTCCAATAAATCGCTAGCTCCTTAGTTAATCAAATTCCTGACTTAACCTTCTCTCTCTGGTACCTTTATACAGTCCTTTTCTGCACGATCCTGTTCGCGGGGCGTCAGCGCCTCATGGCTGGTCCTCTGTTCTGTTTCTGAAAGGGAAGCAGTCACAACGGCAGTTTAACCTCCGAACCTTGTGAGTCAATTACCCGATGGCAGTACTGTCCAATGGAATAAACAGACTATGCGCAGCTATGCTTCTGGCAGGGAAAGTCCCAAAAATGTGGCAAAACACCACCTTCGGCCGATGGGATTTTCCCAACCGAGCAACGTACTCGGCGTCTGTTAACTCACCAATTGGTACAGCAAGCCATCTCGGTGGAACCTCCAAATTGTAGAAGTGCCTTACTTCTTAGCTCTGGGTAACGACTCAATACACACTTGGATTCGTCAGACGGACAGGCCTTTTATTTCACTTCTTGCAAGGGGAATCAGCACCTCCACTTAAGGGGTGAGGCTACTATTCCAATGATACAGCGTAAGCGTTCCATATTTATACAGTGTAACAAACAAGTTTGATTGACATTCCTTTGTTCCTCTATCAGGATACATATTAGATTAATCATCAGGTCTTATGACGTATTGACAGAAGGATCCTGGACACATAAGTCAACCGTTAATCTATAACAGGGCATGAATCATGTAACCGGAGGTCCTCTTTAATCTTAATCATGTATTGGGAGGGTAGGTTTGCTTACGGTCACGAGTTGTCAGGTCAGTGGTTACTTCAAAGGAACCCATTGTTTCACTTCTACATTCTCATTAAGTGGGCAGACATCTGTTCTTGGCTGTAATTTAAGTACGTGCAATAGCTCTAGTTACACATCGACACTTGCCCAGTGTCAAGTCTGAAAACTTTTACCCAGCAAGCACTTGAAATTAACCCCTTGTATCATGTAGATTTCCTCAATTGTAAAGAGTTGGGGACCCAGCACTGACCCCTGCGGAACACCACTAGTTACTGATTGCCAGTATGAGAATGAACCATTTATCCCAACTCTCTGCCTTCTGTTAGATAGCCAATCCTCTATCCATGCCAGAATATTACCCCCAATCCCGTGATTTTTTATCTTAAGCAATAATCTTTTGTGTGGCACCTTGTCAAATGCCTTTTGGAAGTCTAAATACACTACGTCCACTGGTTCCCCTTTATCCACCCTATATATTACTTCCTCAAAGAACTCCAGCAAATTTGTCAAACATGACTTCCCCTTCATAAAACCATGCTGAATTTGTCCTATTAAATTATGATTATCCAAATGTCCTGTTACTGTCTCCTTAATAATGGACTCCAAAATTTTACCTACCACAGATGTTAGGCTAACCGGTCTATAGTTTCCAGCCTTCTGTCTACTGCCCTTTTTAAATAAGGGTGTTACATTAGCAGTTTTCCAGTCTGCCGGGACCTTTGCCGAGTCCAGGGAGTTTTGGAAAATTATTACCAATGCATCCACAATCCCTACCGTCACTTCCCTCAAGACCCTAGGTTGTAAGCCATCAGGTCCAGGTGATTTATCCGCCTTGAGTCCCATTATTTTACCGAGTACCACTTCCTTAGTGATTTTGATCGTGTTTAGCTCCTCCCCGCCTTTAGCCCCCTGTTTGTCCAGTGTTGGGATATTCTTAGTGTCTTCTACTGTAAAGACTGATATAAAATATTCATTCAGTGTTTTTGCCATCTCCATATTTCCCACCATTAATTTCCCAGTCTCATCCTCTAAGGGACCAACATTTACTTTAGCCACCCTTTTACTTTTTATATAACTATAAAAACTCTTACTATCTGTTTTTATATTTTTTGCTAATTTACTTTCTGTGAGGGTGCCAGTCAGTTCCTTCTGTAGCCTCTAGATGGCACCTTCACTTGTTGGTTCCTCTTTTGTAGGACCAAAATAAATTGAACAAATAACTGTAACTAAAACTCTAATAAATCTTTAAATAAAGCTTAACAAATCAAATAAAAATTTGGTCGTTTAATCCAATTATGCACTCCAGTCCCCGTGGCGCCCACCGGTCACGGAAGTGCTCGAGCGCGCCAGCGGACACCGCGTGCTCCATCTCCAGGGCCACCCGGGCGCGAACATGGCCACGGAAGAGAGGGAGGCAATCTGGCCGGATGACCCCCTCGACCGCCCGCTGCCTGGACCAATTGATGGCTTTTTTCACCAGGCCCAGGAGCAGACTCACGAGGAGGTCCTCGAACCTGCCCGCTCCCCTCCGCACCGGGTGACCGTAGATCAAGAGCGTGGGACTGAAGTGCAACCAAAAATCGAGGAGCAGCCCCTTCAAATAATGGAAGAGGGGCTGCAACCTCACACATTGAACATAAACATGGAAAACGGACTCCTCCAGGCCGCAGAACAAACAGGCGGTCTGGGTGTCCGTGAATCTATTTAACAATATATTGCATGGGACTGCTCTGTGCAACACCCTCCAGGCCAAGTCCCCAATAGAACAAGGGAGGACTCCCGCAGAGAGAGCCCTCCATTGGGGACCTCCGCCTCCGCCGGAAGGCAAAACGGCCCGGACGGCAGGCGAAGATGACAAAGTGGAAGGTGTGCAGGAGCAGCCCGTACAGGAAACCCCTCCATGCAGAATGAAAAGGCATGGAGGGCATCTCCTCGAGACGGCTCAAGTTGTGAGGCGCCGGTACCCGAGGGGGGTTTCGGGGCAGGGCACCGATAAGGAATTCCGTCCGAACGGGCGAAAGCTCGGGCGGGATCGCCCCACGCGCTTGAGCCGCCTTGATACACCTCGTGGCGCCGGGGTGCAGCGTCGCTTTCACCGCCTCGATGGCATCGACCGCGAGCCGGACGTTGTCCCAAGACATGCGCCGCGCCAACTCCTCCGGCGCCATCCAGCCCGCTCCTCCACCATCGAGTAGGACCCGACTCTAGTCACCCTGCCAGGCACAGCCCTGCGTTCCGCCAGCCACCCGAACTCGCGGACGTGGAGGTGCGGATTCCTGAACAGCGGCTCCCGGAGGGGAGAGCTCCGCCTGGAGGCGATGTAGTTCCAAACCCATAGCAGTTCCTGGTAGAAGACAGGCAGCTCCCGCAGGCTGGCACGCCTGCCGCCCACTTCCAAAAACAGGAGCTGCACGTCGTAATTGAGGCAGTGCAGCTGGCGGAAAAAATACGTCGCCAGCGCACACCATCTCGGAGGATTCTCGACGTACAGGTATCTCTGCAGCGTCTGAAGACGGAAAGTCGCAGCCTGGGTGCGGAGGCACACCCACACCTGACCGCCCTCCCTTAGCGGGAGACTCAGAACTGCGGCAGAGACCCAGTGCTTCCTTTTGCCCCAGAAGAAGTCGACGAGCTTCTTCTGTATCTTGGCGACAAACGCAGGGGGAGGGATCAAAGTGACGAACCGGTACCACAACATGGCGGCCACCAGTTGGTTTATGACCATCGCTCAACCCCTGTAGGACAACACTCGGAGCAATCCTGTCCAGCGTCCTAAGCGAGTGGTGACTTTGGCCTCCAACTCTTGCCAGTTCGCCGGCCAGGCATCCTCGGCAGGGCTGAGGTAGACTCCCAAGTAGAGGAGGTGCGTGGTGCTCCAGGTGAAGGGCCTGAACTCCTCCGGCAGGGAGTCCACCCGCCACTGACCCACCAGGAGTCCAGAACATTTCTCCCAGTTGATCTTGGCAGAGGATGCGTCCGAGTAAATCTGCTGGCATTCCCGCATCCTCCGCAAGCCAGCGGGATCCATGACCGTGAGGAGCACGTCATCAGCGTAAGCCGAGAGGACCACCTCCATGCCCAGCCCTTGCAGAGCCAGTCCCGTCAACCTCTTCCGCAAGAGGCGCAGGAAAGGCTCTACGCAAACGGCATATAACTGGCCGGACATGGGGCATCCCTGACGCACCCCCCTCCCGAAGCAAAGGGGCGCCGTCAAGGACCCGTTAACTTTAATCAGACACTCCGCGGCAGCGTACAGAAGTCGGATCCGGGTGACAAAATGCGTCCCGAACCCGAATGCGCGCAGAGTCCCGAAGAGATACTTGTGATCCACCCTGTCGAACGCCTTCTCCTGATCCAGGGAAAGGAAGGCGACCGACAGACCAGCCCTCTGGGAATGGTGGACCAGGTCCCAGACCAGATGGATGTTATCATGGATGGTCCGGCCCGGGACCGTGTAGGACTGGTCGGGGTGGATCATGTGGGCCAGCACGGCGCCTAGGCGAGCAGACATAGCCCTGGCAAAAATTTTATAGTCCGTGCTGAGGAGGGAGACCGGGCGCCAGTTTTTAAGGAGGCGGAGATCACCCCTCTTAGGCAGCAGGACAATAATCGCCCTGCGCCAAGAGAGGGGCATCTCCTCGGTCGCCAAACTTTCCCCCAGGACCCGCGCATAGTCGCCCCCCAAGACATCCCAGAACGCCCTGTGGAACTCCACGGTCAGCCCGTCCAGCCCCGGGGACTTTCCCCTAGAGAGCTGGCGGAGGGCGCCGGTCAGCTCCTCCAGACTCAGAGGAGCGTCCAATTTATCGGCGTCCTCCAGGCCGACCTTTGGCAGGTCCTCCCACAAAACTCTGCGCGCATCCTCGCTGGACGGATCCGGAGAGAACAGAGCCCCGTAATAAGCGCAGGTCTCCGCACGGATTCCCTCCGGATCCGAGACCAGAGATCCGTCGTCGGCCAGCAGCTCCAAGAGCTGCATACGGACCCCCCCGTCTTTTTTCCAGCGAGTAGAAGAAGGGGGAGCCGCGGTCCAGGTCCCGCAGGAACTGGATCCGCGACCTCACGTACGCGCCTCGGGACCCGACAAGCTGCAGGTCCTTCAGCGCGCCCTTCTTCTCTTCGTACACCATCCGCAGGGCCGGGTCCTCGAAGACTTGACCGAGACGGGACTCCAGGTCGAGCACCTCCTTCTCCAACTGCCCGACCCGGGCCTCCTGCCTCTTGGTCGACCCCTTCGCGTACTCCTGACAGAAGAGATGGATGTGAGCCTTGCCCACATCCCACCATAGCCTCAAGGAGGGGAAGCCCCCCCGCTTCCTTCTCCAGCCGGCCCAGAACCGACTAAACGAATCCCGGAACCGTGCGTCCTCCAGCAGCAGGTTGTTAAAGTGCCAATACGCGGACCCCACCGTGCGCGCCGCGGAACGAGCTCCGCCCACACCAGGTGGTGGTCCGTGCACAGCACCGGCCGCATGGAAGCCGCCGGAACGCAGGAGACGTATGCCCGGGAAATGTAGAGGCGGTCGATTCTGGATGCTCCTCTCCCAGACCTCACGCAAGTGAAGGCGCTGGAGTCGGGATGGAGATTTCGCCAGACGTCCACCAAGTCGAGGGATCCGACCAGGTAACTCAACTTCTCCATCGCCGCCGGGCATGGCAGGGTGCCCGTGCGGTCCCTCGCCTCGAGGGTACAATTAAAATCCCCCCCAAGGATGATGCACTCGCACGCGTCGATGGAGCCCAGAAGAGTGGACACTTCTTCAAAGAAGCGCGCTTGCTGCGCACCGGCCCCAGGGGCGTACACGTTCACTAGATGGAGCGGCACGCCCCCCAGGCGAACAGTGACCTGGAGCAAGCGGCCCGGCACGAGCTCCTTGACCCCCAAGATCTCCGGCTGAAAATGCGGGGCCAGCAAGATAGCCACCCCACTGGAAGCACTGGAGAGGTGACTCATGCTGACCCCTCCTTGCCACTCCAGGAGCCACGTGGCCTCATCTCCCGGAATGGTGTGGGTTTCTTGCAGGAAGCACACCGCATACTTCCCGTCCCGAAGGACCGAAAAGTTATTAAATCTGCGGCTAGCTTCCCTGCTGCCGTTGATGTTGAGGCTGGCTATGGTTATCTTCATCTCAGAAGCATAGATCAACCTCTACTGAAATCTAACGGGGGAAGGGAGAGCGGCCGCTAGTCAACCGCCACTCCCTTAGCAGCCCAGTGAGGAAACACCGGAGCTGACGCAGCCCGAGCGGGCTCACTCCCGCGCCCGCGTCCATGGCTTTGACGGCGGTGCGGGCCGACCCGACGAGCAGCGCCAGGTCCGGCCATCTGTCAAGGGCCACCCGAATCCTGTGACGACCCTGGCACGTGGCCACAAAGTCCCGGAGTTCCTCGATGGGAATGAGGGGGGTCCCGGCGAGGGACGGGAGGTCATCCATCGCCTCATCGGCGATGGAATCCCAGTCGTCCTCCGCCCCCACCACCACGTCCCCGTCCTCCTCCGGGGGGTCGCCACCGGCGGCCGACCCATCCGTCACGCAGAGTGCAGTGAACGGCTCGGCCGCAACGGCCGGCCCCGCCTCCGCCCGGATCCCACCCCCAGGATCGGTGGCGGAGGATTCCTCCCTGGGCTCCTGCAGGGGCGCCGAGCCAGAAGACGGCGGCGGTTCGGAGCCCCCCTCCGCCCCAGGCGCCGGAACGACCGGAGAGACCGGAGAGACCGGAGAATATGTAAATCCGATCTCCTCCAAGTCGCCCGGCGCCAGAGACACAGACAGAGGGCCTTCCTCTACCGCGCCACCGGCCTCCGACCCAGCAGAAGGGGTATTTCTTGTAAAATCCTCGACGAGGTCGAGCAGCACCTGGGAAAAGTCCGGGCCGCTTTGGGCGAGCTCATCTTCCGCGAGCTCGCCCGACCCAGACTCCAAGCCGCCCGACTCGTCGAGGGGTAACGCCACCGAAAGGGGATCGATCTCGGCCGCGGGTTGTTCCGCGACCCCCCCCCACGGGCAGGGTCTCGTCCCCATCCCCGGGAGGCACGAGCTGGGCAGACACCTCTGCCTCAGCCTCCCCAGGGACAGGCGACCCCTGCCGATCGCTCACGATGGTGACAGCGGTGGGGTGGGGTGCAGTACCCGCGGCGGGCGACGACTCCCCCTGACCGGAGGGACCTTCCTCCTCCTGGTCCTCCTCCTCCTCCTGGGGGTCGCGCCTTCTTTTTAAAGTGGAGGGATAGGGGGAGACCTCCATTTCTGCAGGGGCCTCCCCTGCTCCCTCCGGTGGAGCAGGTTCGTCGGGTCCCTCGGGCCCGAGCCCGGCCGCAGGTTCTGGCGCTCCCACCTCGGCGGTCGCGGCCACAGGCTCGGGCACGAGGTCCCTCCCACTCTCGCCCTCCCTGATTAACGCGGTAACGCGCTCAGGTGTCAGGGGCTCCATATCCAGGGGCACGCCCTCCCTGGGGGGGCCCACCTCACGATGTTTATTTTTCCGCGCCCTCTTCCCGACCGGACACACTTCCTCCCCCTCACTGGAGGCCTGGATGGCATCGACCTCCGACGACGACCGCACCCCGGTAGTATTTGTTTGGGGGGGGCACGGCCAGACCCGGGGGGAGGAGTGGCGGCGGCGCCAGCCTTGGCCACGCCAGACGACCTGGCGGCCTTGGAGGCGGGGCAGTTTTTTCGTATATGCCCCACCTCCTTGCAGGCGTGGCACCGCACACCGTCCGTCGTCCAGAAGACGCGGTGAAGGGTCCCCTCATGGAGGACTGAAAAAGCCCCGTCAGTCTCCCCCTCCCGCGCCAGCTGAACAAAGGCCTGGTGCCAGAAGGAGAAGACATGGCGAAGGCTGGCTTCCCGGAATCCAAGCGGGATCGGCGTGATCCCCGACCTCACCTCCCCAAGTTGGAGCAAGTGGGGGAGGAGGAGCTCACTCGAGATGTAGGGCAGGACGTTCGATAACACGACCCTCTGCGCGGTGGCCTCTAGAGGGTCCACTGGCAGGAAGGTCCCGTCCACGGTGAGCCCCTTGGTGATGGCCAGGGCCACCGCCCGCTCCGACTCCAGGAAGAACACAGCCTTCCCATACATTTTCGAGGTGGCGAGTATGGCTGGAGGGCTGACAACCCCAGCCATGGCCTTCATGCATGCCTCGATGGTCATGTTGGGGTGGGTGTAGCTCTTCACCCCAAGCTTCTTTGTTATGAGTCGGAACGGCGACGGGGCAGCAGCAGAAGCGGGAGTAGCCATGGCTTTGGTCACCACCACCGCATAGGTTCTTGCCGACCCCGTCACCACCGCAGATGTGGAAGCCATAGTAGGGTGGTTCTTCAAAGAGCTACACACACCCCAAGTCACAGGCCCTACGGTGTTAATGGCCTTGGTAATGTAAAAAGTCTTCCCTTGAGCAGAGGGAGTTTAAAGTAACTGGCCCGCCTCTCCCCTTGATGGAGTTAAATGGGAGAGGGGCCTTCCTTCCCTCTGCTCAATAGGCAATTAGTAGATTTAAAAGGAGGTGCCTTTTCAGAGAGGCAAAGAGAGGACAAAGAGAGAGAGAGAGGGGGGGTGGGAAGGAGGGGGGGCCGCAAAGGCAGGGTCCCCACTCAAGGTGGTATTCGGTGGGTGGGTGTCGGCAGGGTGCACTCCCCGATGGAAAAACAAAGTCTTAGGCAGATGGTCTTCGGGCAGGGGGAGAAGATGTCTTCGCCTGGGTAGGCTGGAGAAAGCCCAGGCTCAGCCCCACACCAGGTCTTCTCAATGTAAGGGAAAAAGCTTCACCTGGGCAGGCTCCAGCCAACCCAGGCCAGGCTTTCCGGCCCGTCTTCTTTCCTCCCCCCGCCTAGAATGCAAAGTCTTTAGGGGAATGCACAAAAACACCCACCTGCAGATGTTGAAAGATGCAGCTCCTCCCCTCCTTCCAAGTTGGAGCTGAGTGGTATTCCTCTCCCCTCTCTCCATCTCCTGGACTGGAGGCCAAATTGGGAGGCAGTGATGGAAGGCCTCTCCAGTTGTAATGCTGGCCTCCTCCTCTGTCCTCTCCTCCTCTCTCCCCAGGCACCTCGGTAGATGTAGGTGGTTGAATGTAGATGGATGGTTGCTGGTAGTGGTGGCCTGGGGTCACTCCTTCCCCTCCATTCCCAGGCCAAGGCGACCACCACCTCCCACACAGCAGCAGCAGCAGCAGCACAACCTGCTCCTCAGAGAGCAAGGTCCAGAATGAGCTCCTGTGAGGGTGCCAGTCAGTTTCTTCTGTAGCCTCTAGATGGCACCTTCACTTGTTTGGTTCTAGCCCTTTGTTAATTGTTCCTAGCCTCCTGTGTTAATTCTTAACGGCCTGTTAGCTGCTCATGGGTTTCACCTGGTTTTCTTGGTATATAAGCTCTGTGGTTGCTTCCCTCCTTGCTCAGTCCTAACCGGGGATCCAGGGACTAGCCTTCGCTCTGTGGCTCCTGGCTTTGACTAGCTGGTTGCCATGGTTCTCTCGAGCTCTGTATTTAAGATGTAACTAAGTCTGTGTTCTTGTTGTTCTTAGTCTTGATAAGGTGCTGGGCTGGACTAGCGTGTTGCCATGCTGGCGCTTGTCTTGAGCTTTGTATTGATAAGCCTGTTACCCCTGCGGCAGCCCCTCGTGATAGCTTGTCTCGAGTCTCATCTCGGCAAGCTGGTTGCGCTTGTGGTAAGCTTATCCCAGCTCAGTATGGACAAGCAGGTTGCCTCATGGAAGCTGTCCTGAGTTCCTATTCTTGACTAGCCGTTTTGTAACTTGTCTCGAGTTCTATGTATATTGTTCTTGTCTCGAGTTCTTACGTATGCTGTTGTGTTCCTTGTATGAATCGAGTTATGTGTGAATCTAGTTAAGTAATGAATAAAGTACTGTTCCTTAAGATTGTATACCTGCCTCTAGCCTGGTTTCTGCACTTGGGTTCAGAACCTACCTTGCCCGGAGAGCACGGCCTCGTATCTACACGGCCCCGTGGCTCCCCAACCCTGACACCAGTTGCCTGAATTAACATGGTTCAGTCCTGGATGTGATTAAAGGCATCGGAAACAGTGGAATCGACCCACCGCAGTCACACTGTGGACACTCTGGTGTGTCAGCGGGTGGGATACACCAGGGAATCCCTTTCCACACACTGAGGTTGACTCTAATGATCGGGAGTCCCAGGGTTTCGGATACCAGATAATCAAGCTCACAAGAACACAAATTGTCTCTCCAGACTTTATTAAGGGCGCTGCATAACACAGATCGGGTGATAATTCCCTCAATCTGGAGAATAGAAGTACAGTGGATTCGTGCGCGATCTTCTCGAGTCTGTTCCAACTGGCAACGGCTTAAGTGGCCTGTTCTTATACACAAGCTTGGTTACCGCTCAGGAAATGGGATTGTTTGGACCTGTCTGTTGACCGCCTCCTGAACTCCTGCTAACTCAGGGAATTTAGTCCATCTGTGACCAGACTATAACCACAAGCCCGTCTGGTTATCACACCTATACGGTCCGTGAGGTTATTATCAGATTCACACCCAGACGTTGTGCCTTCACTTGTCTGGCACTTCATCCCATAACATGGGTACAGGGGCTCAGTAATGTTTCATTCATCAGAAAAGGACAATGTACAACAACATACTGGGCAGCGTAACAGAATCTCACCATAGTTACGGGGCCATAAATATAATAGTCATTAATAAATCCAGGAGGGAATTCAGGAGAAACTTCTTTACCCAGAGAGTGATGAGAATGTGGAACTCGCTACCACAGGGAGTAGTTGAGGCCAATGGTATAGATGTATTTAAGGAGAAGCCAGATAAACATAGGAGGATATGTCGGAGGAGGCTCGTGTGGAGCATAAACCCCGGCATGGACCAGTTGGCCCGAATGGCCTGTTTCTGTGATGTACATTCGATGTAACAACATGAACAGTCCACCGGTGCGCTCGAGGCCTTCCGCGACCGGTGGGTACCGGAGGGACTGGCGTACATCATCACCACCGAAAATAGAATTTTAATTTCATTTAAGTTTCCTTTAAACTTTTTTTGTTATGTTACAGGTTTTATTGGTTGTGATGGTTGACTTTTAATAGGCAATTGCCTGTGATAAGGAGAAAAACAAAAATAACATTAACAGTTAAATCAAGGGAATCATCAGCACAACAGATTGAAAGATTAAACAGCAGCACAAGAATTTATAAAACATTCATCCATTCCACGTTCATGTCTCCCCAGCTGTCTACAGGACCCTGCGCTACAGAACAGTGTGAACTCGCTGGTGACTCAGCAGGTAGGCTGACCGAGTGAATCCCTTCCCACACACAGAGCCGGGAAATGGCCTCTCCCCAGTGTGAACTTGCTGTTGTCTAGTCAGAGCCCCGGAGCTTTTAAAGCTCTTCCCACAGTCAGAACATGTAAATGGTCTCTCATCAGTGTGAACAAGCTGGTGTATCAGCAAGTTAGATGAATCAGTGAATCCCTTCCCACACACAGAGCAGGGAAATGGCCTCTCCCCAGTGTGAACTCGCTGGTGTTTGGTCAGAGCCCCGGTACTTTTAAAACTCTTCCCACAGTCAGAACATTTAAACGCTCTCTCATCAGTGTGAACAAGCTGGTGTTGCTTCAGATCCTTGGAGCATTTGAAGCTCTTCCCGCAGTCAGAACATTTAAATGGTTTCTCATGAGAGTGAGCTTGCTGGTGTCTCAGCAGGTTGCATGAATACACAAATCCCTTCCCACACACGGAGCAGGTGAACGGACTGTCCCCAGGTTGACTGCGCCGATGGACATCTGACGCAGATGGCGAACTGAATCCCTTCCTGCTGTCCCCACCTTTACCCAGTTGCTCCCCGGTGTGACGGAGCACGTGTCTCGCAAGGTCAAGCGATCGGCTGAAGGCGAGTCCACACACGGAACACGTGTGCGGTTTGTCTGCGCTGTGATCGCTGCTCTTTCCTTCCATGTACAAAGGCCGATGATATTCAGGTTCTGATGAATCGAGCGACTCTGTCAGATCCTGACGTGATGTTTGGTCTGAGCTTCCGGTCTGTAAATGCTCCACTTCTAAAACCCTGTAAAAGGAGTGTAGAAAGGGGTAAGAGGGAGAATGTTGTCTCATGTCACTCTTTCCCAGCCCAGGGGCAGTGAAGCTGATTTTCAGGCCCCAGCTGCTGCACAGGTTGGTTGAAAGAATCAACAGTAATGGCAGCTGCAATCCCCACCAGCCCCCGCGCTCCAGAAAGCGCTCCGGCCGCCGTGCTGAGTTGTGACTGACCCCGCGCATGCGCCCATGGCCCCGCCCTCTCCTGCTCCACAGGCGCCCGGCCCGCACCGCGCATGCTCAGCACACACCCTGGGCCCCTGTCAATCATCCTCCCCCGCGCCTGCGCGCTGGGCCCCTGAGCTCCAGGCTGCCGCGCGGGGCTTTCTTTGTAAAGTCGGTGTTGGTTAAGAGCCGCAATCAGTGAGGGAAACATAGAAACATAGAAGATAGGAGCAGGAGTAGGTCATTCGGCCCCTCGAGCCTGCTCCGCCATTCAATGAGATCATGGCTGATCATCCAAATTCAGTACCCTGTCCCTGCCTTCTCCCCATATCACTTGATCCCTTTAGCCTTAAGAAATATATCCAACTCCTTCTTGAATATATTTAATGAATTGGCCTCTACTGCCTTCCGTGGTAGAGAATTCCACAGGTTCACCACTCTCTGGGTGAAGAAATTCCTCCTCATCTCTGTCCTAAAAGGCTTACCCCTTATCCTTAGTCTGTGACCCCTCGTTCTGGACTCCCCGACCATCGGGAACATCCTTCCTGCATCTAGTCTGTCCAGTCCTGTTAGAATTTTATAAGTTTCAATGAGCTCCCCTCTCATTCTTCTAAACTCCAGCGAGTATAAGCCCAATCGACCCAATCTCTCCTCGTACGTCATTCCTGCCATCCCAGGTATCAGTCTGGTGAATCTTCGCTGCACTCCTTCCATGGCAAGAACATCCTTCCTCAGATAAGGCGACCAAAACTGCACACAATACTCAAGATGTGGTCTCACCAAGGCCCTGTACAACTGCAGCAAGAGATCCTTGATCCTGTACTCAAACCCTCTCACTACGAAGGCCAACATACCATTTGCCTTCTTAACCGCCTGCTGCACCTGCATGCTTACCTTCAGCGACTGGCGCACAAGAACACCCAGGTCTCGTTGCACTTCCCCTTCTCCCAATCTATTGCAGTTCAGAAAATAATCTGCCTTCCTGTTTTTGCCACCAAAGTGGATAACCTCGCATTTATCCACATTATACTGCATCTGCCATGCTTCTGCCCAATCACCCAACCTGTCCAAATCATACTGGAGTTTCTCGGCATCCTCCTCACAGCGCACACGCCCACGTAGCTTTGTGTCGTCTGCAAACTTGGAGATATTACATCTAGTTCTCTCGTCTAGATCATTTATATATATTGTGAATAGCTGGGGTCCTAGGACCGATCCCTGCGGTACCCCAGTAGTCACTGCCTGCCACTCGGAAAAAGAGACGTTTATTCCAACTCTTTGCTGCCTGTCTGCCAACCTGTTCTGTATCCAAGTCAATACCTTGCCCCCAATCCCATGTGCCTTAACTTTACACGCTAATCTCTTAAGCGGGACCTTATCGAAAGCCTTCTGAAAGTCCAAATACACCACATCCACTGGTTCTCCCTTAGCTATTCTACCAGTTACATCCTCAAAAAATTCCAGTAGATTAGTCAAGCACGATTTACCTTTTGTAAGTCCAAGTTGACTTTGTCTGATCCTGTCACTGTTTTCCAAGTGCTCTGCTATTACATCTTTTCTAATGGACTCTAGCATTTTCCCCACTACCGATGTCAGGCTTACCGGTCTATAATTCCCCGTTTTCTCTCTACCACCTTTTTTGAATAAGTGGGGTAACATTAGCTACCCTCCGATCCATGGGAACTGTTCCAGAGTCTATCGAATTTTGGAAGATGATCAGCAATGCATCTACTATTTCTAGGGCCACTTCCTTAAGTACCCTAGGATGTAGATTATCAGGCCCTGGGGATTTATCGGCCTTCAATCCCATCAATTTGCCTAACACCATTTCCCTACAAATACTGATTTCTTTCAGTTCCTCCCTCTCATTAGCAGTAACATAGAAGATAGGAGCAGGAGTAGGTCATTCGGCCCCCTCCAGCCTGCTCCACCATGCAATGAGATCATGGCTGATCATCCAAACTCAGTACCCTGTCCCTGCCTTCTCCCCATATTCCTTGATCCCTTTAGCCTTAAGAAATATATCTAACTCCTTCTTGATGCACTGTCCCCAGGTGGGAGCAGCTCAGTCAGCACAGAGCTGGGGCTGGAATCTGGGAGAGGGGCCGCAGGCAGCGGGCCTGGCAAAGGGGCAATCACTGATTGAATAATAAACAGGGGGAAGGGGACACTAACCTCACATCAGATATATCTATAGCTTAAGTAGACAGATTTTAAGCCAAACGATGGGACCGAAGGCTGCAATTCCTGCGCCATGCGGGAACTCCGGGATGCTTCACGTGTCCTGGTGAACCGTGTGTGCAGGAAGCACCTCCCGTGGCTGGAACTCGAGCTCAGGGTCTCTGAGCTTGGGGAGTGGCTGGAGTCAGTGCCGGGCAGACGGGAGGCTGAGAGTTTCCTGGAGTGCACGTTCCAGGAGGTGGTCACCCCGCAGCCACAGAGAGTTTGTGGGAATTGTAACTGGGTGGCCGCCCAGCAGTGTTTGAGGAGGCAAGGCAGTGCAGGAATCCCCCGGGAGTGCGGCACTCTCAAACCGGTTTTCAGTGCTGAATCCCGGCTAGGGTGGCGACACCTCGGTGGGGAGAGTGCAGTCTAGAGCGCATCCACTGCACTGTGGGGCAAGGCCAATTTCAGTGGAGTGAGAATGGATCTGGCCCGGGTAAATTGGAATCAAAAATTGGCAGGAAAAACTGTAGAGGAACAATGGGCTGCCTTTAAAGAGGAAATAATTCGGGTACAGTCGAGGTACATTCCCACTAAGGGGAAATGTATGGCAACTAAAGTCAGAGCTCCCTGGATGACGAAAGAGATAGAGAGTAAGATGAAGCAGAAAAAGAGCGTGTATGACAAATGTCAGGTCGAGAATACATCTGAGAATCAGGCTAAATATAGAAAGCTCAGAGGAGAAGTGAAAAAGAAAATACGAGGGGCAAAGAGAGAGCATGAGAATAGAATGGCAGCTAACATAGAAGGTAATCCAAAAGTCTTCTATAGGCATATAAATAGTAAATGGGTAGTAAAAGGAGGGGTGGGGCCGATTAGGGACCAAAAAGGAGACCTACGCACGGAGGCAGAGGGTAAGGCTGAGGTACTAAATCAGTACTTTGCATCTGTCTTCACCAAGGAAGAAGATGCTGCCATAGACATAGTGAAGGAGGAGGTAGAGGAGCTACTGGATGGGATAAAATTGATAAAGACAAGGTACTAGAAAGGCTGGCTGTACTTAAAGTAGATAAGTCACCAGGACCGGATGGGAAGCATCCTAGTACGCTGAGGGAAGTGAAGGAAGAAATTGCGGAGGTACTGGCCATAACCTTCCAAATCCTCATTAGAAACTGGGGTGGTGCCAGAGGACTGGAGAATTACTAAAAACTAAATGAGAACTTTGCATCTGTCTTCACTGGAGAAGAGGATGCTGCCAATGTAGCAGTAAAGGAGGAGGCCGGAGCGATACTGGATAGGATACAAATAGATAAAGAGGAGGGACTTCAAAGGTCGGCAGTCCTCAAAGTAGAAAAGTCGCCCGGTCCGGATGGGATTTGTCCTCGGTTACTGAGGGAAGGAGGGGTGAAAATTGCGGAGGCTCCGGCCACAATCTTCCAATCCTCCTTGGACATGGGGGTGGTGCCAGAGGACAGGGGGATTGCAAATGTTACAGCCCTGTTTAAAATAGGGGAGAGGGATAAACCCGGCAACTACAGACCAGTCAGCCTAACGTCGGTGGTGGGGAAACTTTTAGAGACAATAATCCGGGACAAAATTAATTGGCCCTTAGAAAACTACCATGGGATTAAAGGGATCAAGGGATATGGGGAGAGTTGGATACCGCAGGGATCAGTCCTTGGACCCCAGCTATTAACAATATATATTAATGATCTAGATGAGGGAACTAGATGTAATATCTCCAGGTTTGCAGATGACACAAAGCTGGGTGGGTGTGTGTGCTGTGAGGAGGATGCTGAGAAACTCCAGCATGATTTGGACAGGTTGGGTGATTGGGCAGATGCATGGCAGATGCAATATAATGTGGATAAATGCGAGGTTATCCACTTTGGTGGCAAAAACAGGAAGGCAGATTATCTGAATGGCAATAGATTGGGAGAAGGGGAAGTGCAATGAGACCTGGGTGTCCTTGTGCACCAGTCGCTGAAGGTAAGCATGCAGGTACAGCAGGCGGTTAAGAAGGCAAATGGTATGTTGGCCTTCGTAGTGAGAGGGTTCGAGTACAGGAACAAGGATGTCTTGCTGCAGTTGTACAGGGCCTTGGTGAGACCACACCTTGAGTATTGTGTGCAGTTTTGGTCGCCTTATCTGAGGAAGGATGTTCTTGCCATGGAGGGAGTGCAGCGAAGATTCACCAGGCTGATACCTGGGATGGCAGGAATGACGTATGAGGAGAGATTGGGTCGATTGGGCTTGTACTCGCTGGAGTTTAGAAGAATGAGAGGGGATCTCAATGAAACTTATAAAATTCTAACAGGACTGGACAGACTAGATGCAGGAAGGATGTTCCAGATGGCGGGGGAGTCCAGAACCAGGGGTCACAGTCTAAGGATAAGGGGTAAGCCATTTAGGACAGAGATGAAGAGGAATTTCTTCACCCAGAGTGGTGAACCTATGGAATTCTCTACCACAGAAGGCAGTGGAGGCCAATTCATTAAATATATTCAAGAAGGAGTTAGATATATTTCTTCAGGCTAAAGGGATCAAGGGATATGGGGAGAAAGCAGGGACAGGGTACTGAATTTGGATGATCAGCCATGATCTCATTAAATGGCAGAGCAGGCTCGAGGGGCCGAATGGCCTACTCCTGCTCCTATCTTCTATGTTTCTATATTTCTATTACTCTCACTATTACCTCAATGCTAATGAATCGGGGGGAAACTCTCCACTGGCTGGAGTCAGACCGAGCACAAAGGAAGATGGTTGTGGTGGTTGGAGGTCAATCATCACCGCCCCAGGACATCGCTGCAGGAGTTCCTCAGGGCAGTGTCCTCGGCCCAACCATCTTCAGCTGCTTCTTCAATGACTTTCCCTCCATCATCAGGTCAGGAGTAGGGATGTTTGCTGATGACTGCACAGTGTTCAGTGCCATTCACAACTCCTCAGATAATGAAGCAATCCATGCCCGCATGTAACAAGACCTGGACGACGTTCAGGCTTGGGCTGATAAGTGGCAGGTAACATTTGCACTACACAAGGGCCAGGCAATGACTATCTCTGACAAGCGAACATCTAATCACCTCCCCTTGACATTCAACAACATTACCATCACCAGATTCCCCACCATCAACATCCTGGGGGTCACCATTGACCAGAAACTTAACTGGACCAGCCACATAAATATTGTGGTTACAAGAGCAGGTCAGAGGCTGGGTATTCTGCGGCGAGTGTCTCACCACCTGACTCCCCAAAGCCTTTCCACCATCTACAAGGCACAAGTCAGGAGTGTAATGGAATACTCTCACTTGCCTGGATGAGTGCAGCTCCAACAACACTTAAGAAGCTCGACACCACCCAAGACAAAGCAGCCCACTTGATTGGCATCCCATCCATCACCTTAAACATTCACTCCCTCCACCACTGGTGTACCATGGCTGCAGTGTGTACCATCTACAAGATGCACTGCAGCAACTCACCAAGGCTTCTTCGGCAGCACCTCCCAAACTGACAACCTCTTCTACTTAGAAGGACAAGGACAGCAGGTGCATGGGAACACCTGATAGAATACATAGATCCCTGAAGGCAGCAGGACAGGTAGATAAGGTGGTTATAAAGGCATATGGGATACTTGCCTTCATTAGCCGAGGCATAGAATATAAGAGCAGGGAGGTTATGATGGAGCTGTACAAAACGTTAGTTAGGCCACAGCTGGAATACTGTGTGCAGTTCTGGTCACCACACTATAGGAAGGATGTGATTGCATTGGAGAGGGTGCAGAGGAGATTCACCAGGATATTACCTGGGCTGGAGCGCTTCAGCTATGAAGAGAGACTGGACAGGCTGGGGCTGTTTTCTTAGAACAGAGAAGGCTGAGGGGGACCTGATTGAGGTGTACAAAATTATGAGGGGCATAGATAGGGTAGATAGAAAGGAACTTTTCCCCTTAGTAGAGGGGTCAGTAACCAGGGGGCATAGTTCCAAGGTAGGGGCAGGAGGTTTAGAGGGGATTTGAGGAAAAACTTTTTCACCCAGAGGGTGGTTGGAATCTGGAACTCACTGCCTGAAAGGGTGGTAGAGGCAGGAACCCTCACAACATTCAAGAAGCATTTAGATGAGCACTTGAACCACCATAGCATACAAGGCTACGGACCCAGTGCTGGAAAATGGGATTAGAATAGACAGGGCTTGATGGCCGGTGTAGACACGATGGGCCGAAGGGCCTCTTTCTGTGCTGTATAACTCTATGACTCTATGACCACCAACTCCAAGTCAAACACCATTCTGACTTGGAAGTATATTGCCATTCCTTCATCGGCGCTGGGTCAAAGTCCTGGAACTCCCTCCCTAACAGCACTGTGGGAGTACCTGCCAGACTGGGTCTGCGACAGGTGGTGAGGGAACCAACAAGAGGGAAAAACCTACTTGATCTCGTCCTCACCAATCTACCTGTTGCAGATGCATCTGTCCATGACAGCATTGGTGGAAGTGACCACCGCACAGTCCTTGTAGAGACGAAGTCCCGTCTTCATGTTGAGGATACCCTCCACCGTGTTGTGTGGCACTACCACCGTGCTAAATGGGACAGATTTCGAACAGATCTGGCAACTCGAAACTGGGCATCCATGAGGCGCTGTGGGCCATCAGCAGCAGCAGAATTGTATTCAACCACAATCTGTAACCTCATGGCCCGGCATGTCCCACACTCTACCATTACCATCAAGCCGGGAGATCAACCCTGGTTTAACGAAGAGTGCATGCCGGGAACAGCACCAGGCATACCGAAAAATGAGGTGTCAACCTGGTGAGGCTACAACACAGGACTACTTGCATGCCAAACAATGGAAGCAACATGCGATAGACAGAGCGAAGCGATCTCACAACCATCGGATCAAATCAAAGCTCTGCAGTCCTGCCACATCCAGTCGTGAGTGGTGGTGGACAATTAAACAGTTAACAGGAGGAAGAGGCTCCAAAAATATCCCCATCCTCAATGATGGTGGAGCCCAGCACGTGAGTGCAAAAGACAAGGCTGAAGCATTTGCAACTATCTTCAGCCAGAAGTGCTGAGTGGATGATCCATCTCGGCCTCCTCCTGAGGTCCCCAGCATCACAGATGCCAGTCTTCAGCCCATTCAATTCACTCCACGTGATGTCAAGAAACGGCTGAAGACACTGGATACTGCAAAGGCTAATGGGCCCTGACAACATTCCAGCAATAGTACTGAAGATGTGTGCTCCAGAACTAGCTGCGCCCCTAGCCAAGCTGTTCCAGTACAGCTACAACACTGGCATCTACCCGGCAATGTGGAAAATTGCCCAAGTATGTCCTGTCTACAAAAAGCAGGACAAATCCAACCCGGCCAATTACCGTCCCATCAGTCTACTCTCAATCATCAGCAAAGTGATGGAAGGTGTCGTCGACAGTGCCATCAAGCGGCACTTACTCAGCAATAACCTGCTAACTGACGCCCAGTTTGGGTTCCACCAGGACCACTCAGCTCCTGACCTCATTACAGCCTTGGTCCAAACATGGACAAAAGAGCTGAACTCAAGAGGTGAGATGAGAGTGACTGCCCTTGACATCAAGGCAGCATTTGATCAAGCGTGGCATCAAGGAGCCCTAGCAAAACTGAAGTCAATGGGAACCAAGGGGAAAACTCTCCATTGGTTGGAATCATACCTAGCACAAAGGAAGTTGGCTGTGGTTGTTGGAGTTCATTCGTCTCAATCACATGACATCACTGCAGGAGTTCCTCAGGGCAGTGTCCTAGGCCCAACCATCTTCAGCTGTTTCATCAATGACCTTCCCTCCATCATAAGGTCAGAAGTGGGGATGTTCGCTGATGATTGCACACTGTTCAGCACCATTCGAGACTCGTCAGATACTGACGCAGTCCGTGTCCATATGCAGCAAGACCTGGACAACATTCAGACTTGGGCTGACAAGTGGCAAGTAACATTCGCACCACACAAGTGCCAGGCAATGACCATCTCCAACAAGCGAGACTCTAACCATCTCCCCTTGACATTCAATGGCATTACCATCGCTGAATCCCCCACTATCAACATCCTATCCTGGGTGTTACCATTGATCAGAAACTGAACTGGACCAGCCATATAAATACTGTGGCTACAAGAGCAGGCCAGAGGCTGGGAATTCTGTGGCGCGTGTCTCACCTCCTGACTCCCCAAAGCCTTTCCACCATCTACAAGGCACAAGTCAGGAGTGTGATGGAATACTCTCCACTTGCCTGGATGAGTGCAGCTCCAACAACACTCAAGAAGCTCGACACCATTCAGGATAAAGCAGACCGCTTGATTGGCACTCCATCCACCACCTTCAACATTCACTCCCTCCACCACCGGCGCACTGTGGCTGCAGTGTGTACCATCTACAAGATGCACTGCAGCAACTCGCCAAAGCTCCTTCAACAGCACCTTCCAAACCTGCGACCTCTACCACTTAGAAGGACAAGGGCAGCAGACGCATGGGAACATCACCACCTACAAGTTCCCCTCCAAGCCACACACCGTCCTGACTTGGACCTGTATCACCGTTCCTTCACTGACGCTGGGCCAAAATCCTGGAACTCCCTTCCTAACAGCATTGTGGGTGTACCTACACCATATGGACTGCAGCGGTTCAAGAAGGCAGCTCACCACCATCTTCTCAAGGGCAATTAGGGATGGGTACTAAGTGCAGGCCTAACCAGCCAGCGACGCCCACATCCCATCAATGAGTAAAAAAACAAAAATTGGCCTCAACTGCCTTGTGTGGTAGAGAATTCCATAGGTTCACCACTCTGTTGGCGAAGAAATTCCTCATCTCTATCCTAAATGGCTTACCCCTTATCCTTAGACTTAGAGATGAGGAGGAATTACTTCACCCAGAGAGTGGTGAACCTGTGGAATTCTCTACCATAGAAGGCAGTAGAGGCCAATTCATTAAACATATTCAAGAAGGAGTTAAATATATTTCTTAAGGCTAAAGGGATCAAGGGATATGGGGAGAAAGCACGGACAGGGTACTGAATGTGGATGATCAGCCATGATCTCATTGAATGGCGGAGCAGGCTCGAGGGGCCAAATGGCCGACTCCTGTTCTTATCTTTATGTTTCTTCTTTGTTCAATCTGAAGAACACATGAGAGGGGGGGAGGGAGTCCCTTTAAATGTGGAGGAAGTGGGTGTCCCTTTAAATTTGGAGGTGTGGGTGTCCCTTTAAATGTGGCGGGTGTGGGTGTCCCTTTAAATGTGGAGGGGGTGGGTATCCCTTTAAATGTGGAGGGGGTGCGTGTCCCTTTAAATGAGGAGGGGGAGGGAGTCCCTTTAAATGTGGAGAGGCGGGGCCGCGCATGCTCATTCGGACCCCTCACCACAACACCAGGCTGCCAGTGCGCCTGCGCGAGGCCTCCGGGGAGCAAACGGAAGGCCGGGCCCGGGGAAGAGGCGGAATCAGCGGCCGGGGTAAAGTCAAGTGTTGGGGAATCGATTTAAATCGAGGTGAGGGGGGAGCGGAGAGCGAGATTATAAAGTAAAATACGAGAAAAACCAAACCTGAGAGTCAGGCGGGCCGGACATCTGCGGATGCCGAACGGAGCGGATTGATCCGCGCGGGGTGGCGGAGTGAGCCGGAGCAATGTGATTGTGACTGACGGGAGCGCTGACCAATAGGACGAGGGCGGAGGTGGGAGGACTGACCTGGGCGGCCTGGTCCTCCAACCAATGGCGGCGTGGCAAGGGGGCGGGGCCTCCTCTCCAGCTCAGGTGCGCTGGGGCCGATTGTGACGCGCTGTCCCCAGGTGAGAGCAGCTCAGTCAGCACAGAGCTGGGGCTGGAATCTGGGAGAGGGGCCGCAGGCAGCGGGCCTGGCAAAGGGGCACAAGCTTCACAATACAAGCTTCTTTCAAATGCACAATTGTTTCCTACACACAGCCTGGGTCACTCTGCAAAAAAAACTGTTTAACAATTCATCATAACTCCCCTACTTTAGGAGAGGCGTAGAGTGCAAAAGCAAGGAAGTTATGATGAAACTGTGTAAAAGACTGGAGTCAGCTGTGGCTCAGTGGATAGCAGAGTCAGAAGGTTGTGGGTTCAAATCCCGCTCCAGGGACTTGAGCATATAAAGCGAGGCTGACACTCCAGTGCGGTGCTGAGGGAGTGCTGCACTGTCGGAGGGTCAGTACTGAGGGAGCGCTGCACTGTCGGAGGGGCAGTACTGAGGGAGCTCCGCACTGTCGGAGGGGCAGTACTGAGGGAGCGCCGCACTGTCGGAGGGGCAGTACTGAGGGAGCGCCGCACTGTCGGAGGGGCAGTACTGAGGGAGCTCCGCACTGTCGGAGGGGCAGTACTGAGGGAGCGCCGCACTGTCGGAGGGGCAGTACTGAGGGAGCGCTGCACTGTCGGAGGGGCAGTACTGAGGGAGCTCCGCACTGTCGGAGGGGCTGTGCTGAGGGAGCGCCGCACTGTCGGAGGGGCAGTACTGAGGGAGCGCCGCACTGTCGGAAGGGCAGTACTGAGAGAGCACCGAACTGTCGGAGGGGCAGTACTGAGGGAGTGCCGCACTGTCGGAGGGGCAGTACTGAGGGAGCGCCGCACTGTCGGAGGGGCAGTACTGAGGGAGCGCCACACTGTCGGAGGAGCAGTACTGAGGGAGCATCGCACTGTCAGAGGGGCAGTACTGAGGGAGCGCCGCACTGTCGGAGGGGCAGTGCTGAGGGAGCGGCGCACTGTTGGAGGGGCAGTACTGAGGGAGCGCCGCACTGTCGGAGGGGCAGTACTGAGGGAGCGTCGCACTGTCGGAGGGGCAGTACTGAGGGAGCGCTGCACTGTCAGAGGGGCAGTACTGAGGGAGCGCCGTACTGTCGGAGGGGCAGTACTGAGGGAGCGCCGCACTGTCGGAGGGGCAGTACTGAGGGAGCGCCGCACTGTCAGAGGGGCAGTACTGAGGGAGCACCGCACTGTCAGAGGGGCAGTACTGAAGGAGCGCTGCACTGTCGGAGGTGCCGTCCTACGGATGAGACGTTAAACCGAGGCCCCCGTCTGCCCCCTCAGGTGGACGTAAAAGATCCCATGGTGCTATTTCGAAGAAGTTATCCCCGGTGTTTTGAGCCCAATATTTATCCCTCAGTCAACATGACGAAAAAACAGATTATCTGGCCCTTTTCACATTGCTATTTGTGGAAGCTTGCTGTGCGCAAATTGGCTGCTGCGTTTCCTACATTACAACAGTGACATAAGAACATAAGAAATAGGAGCAGGAGTAGGCCAATCGGCCCCACGAGCCTGCTCCGCCATTCAATAAGATCATGGCTGATCTGATCCTAACCTCAAATCTTCTATCACTCGACATCCCTCCCAAACCCATGTGATCTCCTGGGAGAGGCAAAAAAACAGATAAAAACCCAATGGCCAATTTGGGAGAAAAATATCTGGGAAATTCCTCTCCAACCCATCTAGGCGATCGAAAATCGTCCAGGAGATCACTGTCCCTATATTTTCTACAGTACTTACCTTCTGTAAAAGGTGATCTCCACTTCAAAAGTACTGCCTTGGCTGTAAAGTGCTTTGGGACATCCGGTGGTCATGAAAGGCATTTAAGAAGGCAAATGGTATGCTGGCCTTCATTACAAGAGGATTTGAGTACAGGAGTAAGGAAGTCTTACTCCAGTTATATCTTCTTCTTAGGCAGTCCCTTGGAACCGAGGATGACTTGCTTACACATTAAAAATGAGTTCTCAGGTGACTGATGAGTCCAATGCAGGACCTGCAGTCTCTGTCACAGGTGGGGCAGGCGGTGGTCGAAGGGGTGGGTGGGTGGGGTGCTTGAGTTGACATGCGCTCCTTGCGCTTGGCTTCCGCTTGCTCCCGGTGAAGAGACTCGAGGTGTTCGGTGCCTTCTCGGATGCTTTTCCTCCACTTTGTGCGGTCTTGGGCCAGGGATTCCCAGGTATCAGTGTGGATGTTGCAAATTTTCAAGGAGGCTTTGAGGGTGTCCTTGAAGCATTTCCTCTGCCCACCTGGGGCTCTCTTGCCGTGCCAGAGCTCCGAGTTGAGCGCTTGTTTTGCGAGTCTCGTATCGGGCATGCGGACAATGTGACTCGTCCATCGGAGCTGATCGAGCGTGGTCAAAGCTTCAATGCTGGGGATGTTGGCCTGAGCCAGAACACTGACGTTGGTGCGTCTATCTTGCCAATGAATTTGCAGGATCTTGCGGAGGCAGCGTTGGTGGTACCTCTCCAGTGCACCTCAATGCACTGGAGAGTTACCACCAATGCTGCCTCCAATTATATAGGGCCTTGGTGAGACCACACCTGGAGTACGGTGTATAATTTTGGTCTCCATACCTAAGGAAGGATATATTTGCCATAGAGGGAGTGCAACGAAGGTTCACAAGATTGATTCCTGGGATGGAGGGACTGTCGTATGAGAAGAAATTGAGTAAACTAGGCCTGTATTCTCTTGAACTCAGAAGAATGAGAGGGGATCTCATTGAAGCATACACAATTATTACAGGGCTTGATAGGGTGGATGCTGGGAGAATGTTTCCCTTGGCTGGAGAGTCTAGAACCAGGGGCCACAGCCTCAGGATAAAGGGTAGGCCATTCAGGACTGAGATGAGAAGAAATTTCTTCACACAGAGGGTGGTGAATCTTTGGAATTCTCTACCCCAGAGGGCTGTGGAGGCTCAGTCATTGGGTATATTCAAAACAGAAGTCGATAGCTTTCTGACTAGTAAGGGCATCAAGGGATATGACGATAGGGCCGGTGAATGGAGTTGAGGCAGAAGATCAGCCATGATCTCATTGAATGGCGGAGCAGGCTCGAAGGGCCGAATGGCCGACTCCTGCTCCTATTTCTTATGTTCCTATAAATGCAAGTCTTTCTTTCTTATTATGTCCAATTCTGGGCACCGCACTTTAGGAAGAATGTGAAGGCCTTAGAGAGGCTGCAGAAAAGATTTACCAGAATGGTTCCAGGAATGAGGGACTTCAGTTATGTGGCGAGACTGGAGAAGCTGGGGTTGTTCTCCTTAGAGCAGAGAAGGTTAAGGGGAGATGGACCAGAATGGTACCAGGGATGAGTGACTTCAGTTATGTGGGGAGACTGGAGAAGCTGGGGTTGTTCTCCTAGGAGCAGAGAAGGTTGACAGGAGATTTGATGGAGGTGTTGAAAATCGTGAGGGTGTCTGGACAGAGTAGATAGAGAAACTGTTCCCATTGGCGGAAGGCTCGAGAACCAGAGGACACAGATTTAAGGTGATTGGCAAAAGGTCCAAAGGCTCCTCACAGCTTACTGTCCCACCTAGCTTTGTATCATCAGCAAACTTGGATACATTACACTCGGTCCCTTCATCTAGGTCATTAATATAGATTGTAAATAGCTGAGGCCCCAACACTGATCCACGCGGCACCCCACTAGATACAGCCTGCCAACCTGAAAAAGATCTGTTTATCCCTGCTCTCTGTTTTCTGTCCGTTAACCAGTCCTGTATCCATGTTACTATATTACCCCCAACCCCATGAGCCCTAATCTTGTGTGATAACCGTTTATGTGGCACCTTATCGAATGCCTTTTGGAAATCCAAATATACTACATCCACTGGTTCCCCTCTAACTACCCTGCTAGTTACATCCTCAAAAGACTCTAATAAATTTGTCAAACACGATTTCCTTTTGATAAAACCATGTTGACTCTGCCTAATCATGTTATGATTTTCTAAGTGACTTGATACCACTTCCTTAACAATGGATTCCAGCATTTTCACGATGACTGATGTAGCTTTCAACAGCTGATATAATATTTTGTCCGTGACTACACAAACCACTCTGGGTATAGGTATATTGTGTATCAGTAAAACAGTCCGTGACTACACAAACCACTCTGGGTCCAGGTATACTGTATATCAGTAAAACAGTCTGTGACTACACAAACCACTCTGGGTCCAGGTATACTGTATATCAGTAAAACAGTCCGTGACTACACAAACCACTCTGGGTCCAGGTATATTGTGTATCAGTAAAACAGTCCGTGACTACACAAACCACTCTGGGTCCAGGTATACTGTATATCAGTAAAACAGTCCGTGACTACACAAACCACTCTGGGTCCAGGTATATTGTGTATCAGTAAAACAGTCCGTGACTACACAAACCACTCTGGGTCCAGGTATATTGTGTATCAGTAAAACAGTCTGTGACTACACAAACCACTCTGGGTACAGGTATATTGTGTGTCAGTAAAACAGTCCGTGACTACACAAACCACTCTGGGTCCAGGTATATTGTGTATCAGTAAAACAGTCCGTGACTACACAAACCACTCTGGGTCCAGGTATATTGTGTATCAGTAAAACAGTCCGTGACTACACAAACCACTCTGGGTACAGGTATATTGTGTATCAGTAAAACAGTCTGTGACTACACAAACCACTCTGGGTCCAGGTATATTGTGTATCAGTAAAACAGGTTTATTAAGCATTAAACATCCAGTACAAAGAAGTAGTACTTAACAAGAAGATAGTCACAGTCTGTTGGTTCAAACCCCGGCATTCCTTCCGAGTGAGCGCGGCGCAAGTCTCCTGATGTATCTTGCTGTGTTTCATTGACCCATGCGCGCTTCCTTGGGATCTTGCTGTGTTTTGTTGACCGAAGCTCCTATCAATCTCTGGTTACACGGTGCGCTGCTTTCGATGTTCAAAACCTGTATCTTTATACCCTTTTCCCTCTCGTTTTGCCGACGTGGCAGTAATTAACCCTCTAACACCTGGTAAAAAGTCTTGCTCCCTCGTTACCCATCTTATGACCTTGTTTGATCCCTCTGACTTTTTCTCCCTACATTACAAAGTACCCTTATCTCAGATGTTCACTTTTCACAGAACACTTCCTAGAATGTTGACAAAACAGTCTGTCCATCCGATAGCTGGACCAATGAAGAACGTCTCCAACTCTTATCTATCTCTCTAGTTTTTATCTCTTTAAGCATAATATTGCTGAATTCCTCATCTCCATAAACTTAGCACAACATTCCATTACTTCAGTAATTTTAAACAGGTTTTTAGTCAGGTTGGCATAATCCCATCCTGCTTTGCGCTCAGCCATTCTCCATTTTATACAGGCTTTTAGGATCTTAACATACAATTTCACATTATTATAGTTATATAAAAATGGTTATCGAATCTTAATAATGTTTACTAAATCCTACAGGTACACCGTATCCTACATATCCCTACCTTGAGGGCGAGGCATTTGCCGACCCCTCAAAACTAAAATCTTACATATGGATTATTTTTCTTCCGTTTATGTCACTCTAACATGTTCTGGGCTGTGATCATATTTAAATGTGATTGGGCATTGGACTTTAGGTGTTTCAGGTAACAGGTGTAGAATAGTAAGCACATCATTACTACAAGTTGGGATATGACCAGTACATGGGAAATTATCCTAATCCAATGAGGAATTTCCATGTTTGTCCCTATGTTGTCTTATTAGTCCTAACAATTTTTGACTCCCTACCTTGTGACATTTGTGTTTAACTGGGTAGATCTTAAACAAACTTCTGATCTTACATAGTTCAAAGTTTTACTACATGGGTTACATATCTCAAATACAAAATCATTACAAGTTGGAGAACAACCAGAGCGTGTGAAATAATACGAGCCTAAGGGCATGCTGATGTATTAAGCCCAATATCCCACCAGTGTGTGTTGTCCTTTATGCTTTCAATTTCAATATCTATTCTCCAGTTGTCTTGCTCCAAAACATAAAAAATGCTTTAGGGAGGAGTTCAGTCGTATCATGAGCTCACTGAAACCCTCAAACAATAGGGGAATGTCGGGTCTGAATTGTGCCACATAACTGTGCAGCTCGTACTTAAAAACGTGTTGGTTGATGGGACAGGTCCTGTTAGACCCGTAAAGCATGGTAGTTGTGGTGGTAGTGACACAGGAGGCACCACCAAAATCACCTCATACTGGATTCGTACTGGTTTTTCCCACGCTCTGTTACCTACAAAACACAATTATTAGTCAGTTAAATTCAGTCTTACAATCATTTCAAGCGACATTACAGTTTCACATCTACTTCCTGATCTTCCGAGTCGAGATCCTTTCTCCCTTCCGTTTTTCAAAATAGCGGCCACGGGATCTTTTACACCCACCTGAGAGGGCAGACGGGGCAGTGGTTTAACGTCGCATCCGAAAGATGGCACCTCTGACAGAGCAGCTCTCCCTCAGTACTGCCCTGGAGTGTCAGCCTAGATTACGTGCTCAAATCTCCAGAGTGGGACTCCAGAGGTGAGAGTGTCGCCCACTGAGCCGAGGCTGACACCTCTTAAACTCCAGCCTAGTTACTGGGGTTATTATCAGCATCTTCAAACCGCCCCCCACCCCCCAACCCCGTAATTGCCATTATTAACACAGAACAGTCCTTCATGTGATTGACTGCAGAATGGGACCAGTGCGCTCAGGTGTGAACTCGCTGGTGTCTCAGCAGGTGAGATGAACTGGTGAATCCCTTTTCACACACTGAGCAGGGGAACGGCCTCTTCCCGGTGTGGGTGCGCTGGTGTTTCAGAAGATTGGATGAGCGCGTAAACCTCTTCCCGCAGTGAGAGCAGCTGAATGGCCTCTCCCCGGTGTGGTTGCGTCGATGTATCTCCAGGCCCTTGGAGCATTTGAAACTCTTGTCGCAGTCGGAACATTTAAACGGCCTCTCGTCAGTGTGAACCAGCTGGTGTTCCCGCAGAGTTGGAACGTGTGAATCCTTTCCTGCACTCAGAGCAGGAGAACGGCCTCTCGTCAGTGTGAACTCGCTGGTGCAGCCGCAGAAAGGAGGGACGAGTGAATCCTTTCCCGCACTCGGAGCAGGAGAACGGCCTCTCGTCAGTGTGAACCAGCTGGTGTTCCCGCAGAGCGGAGGGACGAGTGAATCCTTTCCCGCAGTCGGAGCAGGTGAACGGCCACTTGTCAGTGTGAATTAGCTGGTGTCTCAGCAGGGTGGAGGAGTGAATCCCTTCCCACACACGGAGCAGGTGAATGGCCTCTCCCCAGTGTGAACTCTCTGGTGCTGTATCAGGTCGCTGGATCTTCTGACGCCCTTCTTGCAGTCGGAGCACTGAAAAGGTCTCTCATCGGTGTGAAGACGCTCGTGTATCAACAGGTGGAAAGACTGGTTAAACCTCTTTTCACAGTGAGAGCAGGCGAACGTCTTTTCCCCGGTGTGAACTCGCCGGTGCCTCAGCAGGTCGGATTGTTGAGTGAATCCCTTCCCACACATGGAGCAGGTGAACGGCCATTTCACAGAGTGACTGCGTTGATGAGTCTCCAGCTCGGAAAGGCAACTGAATCCCTTCCCGCATTCCCGACATTTGCACGGACTCTCCTCGCTTTGGTTACACTTGTGCCTCCCCAGGCTGCACCTTCGGTTGAATCCACGTCCACACACAAGACACGTGTGCAGTTTGCCCGCACTCTGATTGCTGCTTTCCGCTTCCATATGTCGACGATATTCAGGTCCTGATGAATCGAGTGACTGTCAGATCTTCATGTGAAGTTTGCGTTAAGCTGCCCGTCTGCAATTCCTCCCTTGCAAGAGACAGTAAAACAGGTTTATATAAGTAATTAATGTAAATACAAGAGAGAAAATAAAGGAAGACTGGCCTTTATACAGCGCCTTTCACGACCAATGGTTTTACAGCCAATGAAGTACTTTTTGAAGTGTAGTCGCTGTTGTAATGTGGGAAACACTGCAGCTAATTTGCATGATAAATAATGGCCAGGACACCGGGGATAACTCTCCTGCCCTTCTGCGAAATACTGGGATCGTTTATGTCCACCTGAACGTCTCATCCGAAAGACAGCCCTCCGACAGTGCAGTGCTCCCTCAGTACTGCCCCTCCGACAGTGCGGCGCTCCCTCAGTACTGCCCCTCCGACAGTGCAGTGCTCCCTCAGTACTGCTCCTCCGACAGTACTCCCTCAGTACTGCCCCTCCCACCGTGCAGTACTCCCTCAGTGATTATTCTTTGTTTAGTAAAAGTATTGTGATTGGTTGTTTGTTAACTGCCTTGGGATATATGTTGTAATCTCATTGGTAGTTGATGTCACATGATGTGTGGTGGCCACCTTAAATTCAGTTCTTTTCCAGCTTTGGTTGGGACTGGATGTGGAAAGATGTGCTGCAGATTTTAAAGTTAATAAAGCCTAGCTTTGGAAGGCAAATCTATTCTTTATTTCAATTTATTAACTTTATGTTAGAATGGAGCGATATCTTCAACCAGAACGATTCAAGGCTGACCCCAATTCTGCTGGAGTGGATGATAAATGGAAACATTGGTATTGTACATTTAAAAACTTTTTGGGCGTGTTGGATCAAGAGTCTCTAAATAAGCTGAATATGCTGATCAACTACATTGCTCCGGATGTATATAAATATATTTTGGACTGTAAAACTTATGAAGTGGCTATTTCTACATTGGAAAAGATTTTTGTTAAACCAAAGAATGAGGTATTCGCACGTCACCTTCTATCTGCCCGTAGGCAGCAGGTGGGAGAATCTTTGGATACTTATTTACAAGCACTTCGGTGCCTTAGTGTTAACTGTAATTATAAGGCCGTGACGGCTGAAGAATATAAGGAAGAATCGGTACGGGATGCTTTTATTAATGGATTACTGTCTAGATCAATTCGTCAGCGGTTGTTAGAAAATAAGACTTTGGATCTTAAAAGTGCTTTTGAGCAAGCTTCTACATTGGATGTGTCTCAGAGAAGTTCGGATTCTTATGCTCTTTTTAATCGGCCTGCGACTATGGTTTCGGCAGTTTCGGATGAAAAGGAATTATGTAGACTTAATGGGAGTGGTTTACTAGATTCTGAAACTGTTTCTACTTCGGCGGCTGTTGCCTCTAGGATTCAGAAGTGTTATTTTTGTGGGAATATCCGGCACCCTCGTCTGAAGTGTCCTGCTCGGGAGGCTGTGTGTAGTAAATGCGGCAAGAGAGGTCATTATGCACGTGTGTGCAAATCATCAGGTTCAATTACCTCCTCCTCTCCTGGTGTGGGAGGGCCCTCCTCTACCACCTCCTCCTCTGTGACTATTCAGCCTTTAGATAGGGCGTTTATTGCATCAATTTCTGCTGCATTTGCTCATGGCCTAAACAAAGCTATAGTTACGGCTCAAGTTAATGGGTTGGAAGTGAAGGCCCTTATAGATACGGGCAGTACTGAGAGTTTTATAAGTCTTCAGTTTGCGAAGGAGAAGTATTTGAAAATTTCGCCTGTTACGTATCAGGTGTGTATGGCTCAGACGACCCTTACTTCACAAATAGCTGGTTGTTGCTTTGTGAAAATGATTCTTCTAGGTAATACGTATACTGATATACGCCTATCTGTTTTGCCTAATCTCTGTGCGGATATTTTGATTGGACATGATGTGCTTCAGTTACACGAGTCTCTTAGTCTTTCATTTGGAGGGACTAAGCCACCTTTATCTATTTGTGGATTAACCTCTTTATCCATTTCTCCATTATCACTTTTTTCCAATTTGATGCCGGATTGTAAGCCAATTGCTACCAAGTCAAGAAGATATAGTAGTCAGGATAGAGAATTTATTAATTCTGAAGTTCAACGTCTCTTATTGGAAGGAATCATTGAACCTAGTTGTTCGCCTTGGCGAGCACAGGTAGTTGTCACGACTAACGAGAGACACAAGAAACGAATGGTGATAGACTATTCTCAAACTATTAATAGGTATACTCAATTAGATGCGTACCCTTTGCCTAAGATTGATGAGCTTATCAATAAAGTATCTCAGTATAAGGTTTTTAGCACTATTGACTTAGAGTGCTTATCATCAGATTCCTATTGTTAAGAAGGATCAACCATATACGGCCTTTGAGGCTGGTGGAAAGCTGTATCAGTTTTGCCGAATACCATTTGGTGTTACTAATGGTGTTGCTTGTTTTCAACGGGCAATGGATGCTTTTATAAGTGATAACTCCCTCTCTGACACCTTTTCATACTTAGATGACATCACAGTGTGTGGCAAATCAAGAGTGGAGCATGATTCTAATTTAAAAAGATTCCTTCAAGCTGCGGAAAAAGTTGGTTTAACTTTTAATAAAGAGAAATGTATCTTTTCGACTGCTGAGGTAAATCTATTGGGGTATATTATCTCGGGAAACAAGATTAAACCAGATCCAGAACGTCTGCGACCATTGATTGATTTACCGTGTCCTACTAATTCTAAGGCTTTGCAACGAGTTGTTGGACTGTTTTCTTATTATTCTAATTGGATTGCAAATTTTTCACGGAAGATCCGGCCTCTTATTCGGCTTACGACATATCCTCTATCATGGGAGGCCAGGACATGTTTTGAGAATTTTAAAAAGGATATTTTAGGAGCAGTTGTGCATTCTATTGATGAGCAGGTTCCTTTTGTGATCGAGACGGATGCTTCTGATTTTGCAATTGGGGCTACTCTGAACCAAAATGGAAGACCTGTGGCCTTTTCTCACGTACTTTGAACAATAGCGAAAAAAGACATTCTTCAATAGAGAAAGAGGCATACGCAATAGTAGAAGCATTGCGTAAATAAAGACATTATTTATCGGGGCGACATTTCACGTTGGTAACTGATCAAAAATCTGTGTCCTTTATGTTTGATGTTAAACATTTTGGAAAGATCAAAAATGATAAAATAATGAAATGGAGGATTGAGTTGGCATGTTACCATTTTGACATAGTTTATCGTCCGGGGAAGGATAATGTTGCTGCTGATGCACTGTCGAGGGCTTATTGTTCTGTGATTCACGGAGATACGCTTATTAATCTTCACAATGCCTTATGTCATCCTGGGGTTACGAGGATGATACACTTCGTACGCAGTAAGAATTTGCCCTTTTCAGTTGAAGACGTCAAGCGGATGACTTCATCATGTTCTATCTGCGCTCGGTGTAAACCGAATTTCTTTAAGCCTCAACGAGCTCATCTTATAAAGGCTACTTCTCCTTTTGAACGTTTGAGCGTCGATTTTAAGGGGCCTCTTCCTTCAACTACTCAAAACCGATATTTTTACTGTTGTGGATGAGTTTTCAAGGTTCCCTTTTGCTTTTCCTTGTGCAGATGTATCAGCTGCTACAGTTATCAAATGTCTGACTCAACTTTTTGTCATCTTTGGGATGCCTGCGTATATCCATTCGGATCAGGGAAGTTCTTTTATGTCTTCCCAGTTGAAGGAATACCTTCAGAGTCGGGGAATTTCTACTAGTAGAACTACCCCGTATAATCCCCAGGGTAATGGACAGTGCGAACGATACAATGGGGTGATCTGGAAGGCAGTTATGTTGGCTTTGACATCCCGGAACCTTAAGAATACACAGTGGGAAATGGTACTGCCTGATGCCCTACATTCCATTAGATCATTGCTTTCAACGGCTACTAATGTGACCCCCCATGAAAGGCTCTTTAACTATCCGCGGAGATCTACTACGGGATATTCGGTACCTTCATGGCTTACTATGCAGGGACCTGTGCTGCTTCGACGCCATGTTAGATTGTCAAAATATGATCCTTTAGTGGAGGAGGTGGAGCTGTTGGAGGCAAATTCCCAATATGCTCATATTCGATTCCAAGATGGGAAAGAAAGTACCGTTTCAATTAAAGACTTGGCTCCTTGTGGTGGCCAGCCCTCTTCTGAGGATATTAACAATAGTCATGATTTAGATAATGTGGATGCTGTTACAGATACTACGAATGTCTCCAATCCGATTGCAGATAATTATACTTCTATTAGTCAGCCCTTGATGGATGTTTATGACCGTCCCAGTTTACTTTCTGATGGGATTTCTAATCCGGAAACCGTTGAAAATTGGGATATGGATAGCCTTCCTGCTGAAGATACTTCTGTGCCTTCTGGTGTGGGAGGGCAAGGAATTTCACCAAGGTTAAGAAGGTCGACACGAACAAGATATCCGGTCGACCGATTGAAAATGGACTTTTAAATTGATAGTAATGTTTTAAAATTGTTGAAATATTATATTATATTGTTTTAGTTGAGAGATACTTAATACTTATGTGCAATGTTATTATTTGTTGTTGTTCACTTAGTATTGTGTCATGTAAACAGTTATACTCTTGTTGTGCATAGTTTTAGTTGTAAATAATTAATTATAAGTTGTAAAGGTTATTTAGGTTGGAGTATATTTTAAAAGGAGGGGTGAATGTGGTGATTATTCCTTGTTTAGTAAAAGTATTGTGATTGGTTGTTTGTTAACTGCCTTGGGATATATGTTGTAATCTCATTGGTAGTTGATGTCACATGATGTGTGGTGGCCACCTTAAATTCAGTTCTTTTCCAGCTTTGGTTGGGACTGGATGTGGAAAGATGTGCTGCAGATTTTAAAGTTAATAAAGCCTAGCTTTGGAAGGCAAATCTATTCTTTATTTCACGCCCCTCCAACAGGACACCACCCCTCCGACAGTGCGGCGCTCCTTTGGCACTGCCCTGGAGCGTCAGCCTAATGTTTATGTGCTCGAGTCTCTGGAGTGGGGACTTTGAACCCACAACTTTCTGACTGAGAGACGAGCGTGCTCCCAACTGAGCCACTGGCTGGCTCTCAAGGTTTTTCACATCCTTGCTAAAATGCGGTGGCTGGGGGAATTGTCACAGTCGCTTTAATCAGTAGAACACACGAGAGGGGGGAGGGAGTCCCTTTAAATATGGAGGGGGAGGGAGGCCCTTTAAATGTAGAGGGGTTGGGTGTCCCTTTAAATGTGGAGGGGTTGGGTGTCCCTTTAAATGTGGAGGGGCGAGGCCGCGCATGCTCATTCGGCCCCTCACAACACCAGGCTGCCAGTGCGCCTGCGCCGGGCCTCCGGGGAGCAGCCGGAAGGCCGGGCCCGGGAAGAGGCGGAATCAGCGGCCGGGGTAAAGTCAAGTGTTGGGGAATCGATTTAAATCGAGATGAGGGGGGAGCGGAGAGCGAGATTATAAAGTAAAATACGAGAAAAACCAAACCTGAGAGTCGGGCGGGCGGGACCTCCGCGGACACCGAACGGAGCGGATTGAGCCGCGCGGGGTGGCGGAGTGAGCCGGAGCAATGTGATTCTGACTGACGGGAGCGCTGACCAATATGAAGAGGGCTGAGCTGGGAGGACTGAACTGGGCGGCCTGGTCCTCCAACCAATGGCGGTGCGGCAAGGGGGCGGGGCCTCTTCTCCAGCTCAGGTGCGCTGGGGCCGATTGTGACGCGCTGTCCCCAGGTGAGAGCAGCTCAGTCAGCACAGAGCTGGGGCTGGAATCTGGGAGAGGGGCCGCAGGCAGCGGGCCTGGCAAAGGGACAATCACTGATTGAATAATAAACAGGGGGAAGGGGACACTAACCTCACATCATATATATCTATAGCTTAAGTAGACAGATTTTAAGCCAAACGATGGGACCGATGGCTGCAATTCCTGTGCCATGCGGGAACTCCGGGACGCTTCACGTGTCCTGGTGAACCGCGTGTGCAGGTAGCGCCTCCCGTGGCTGGAACTCGAGCTCGGGGTCTCTGAGCTTGGGGAGCGGCTGGAGTCACTGCCGGGCAGACGGGAGGCTGAGAGTTTCCTGGAGCGCACGTTCCAGGAGGTGGTCACCCCGCAGCCACAGAGAGTTTGTGGGAATTGTAACTGGGTGGCCGCCCAGCAGGGTTTGAGGAGGCAAGGCAGTGCAGGAATCCCCCGGGAGTGCGGCGCTCTCAAACCAGTTTTCAGTGCTGAATCCCGGTGAGGGTGACGACACCTCGGGGGGAGAGTGCAGTCTAGAGCGCATCCACTGCACTGTGGGGCAAGGCCAATTTCGGTGGGATGAGAATGGATCTGGCCCGGGTAAATTGGAATCAAAGATTGGCAGGAAAAACTGTAGAGGAAGAATGGGCTGCCTTTAAAGAGGAAATAATTCGGGTAAAGTCAAGGTACATTCCCACTAAGGGGAAATGTAGGGCAACTAAAGTCAGAGTGCCCTGGATGATGAAAAAGATAGGGAGTAAGATGAAGCAGAAAAAGAGCGCGTATGACAGATGTCAGGTCGAGAATACATCTGAGAATCAGGCTAAATATAGAAAGTTCAGAGGAGAAGTGAAAAAGAAAATACGAGGGGCAAAGAGAGGGCATGAGAATAGAATGGCAGCTAACATAAAGGGTAATCCAAAAGTCTTCTTTAGGCAGATAAATAGTAAATGGGTAGTAAGAGGAGGGGTGGGGCCGATTAGGGACCAAAAAGGAGACCTACGCACGGAGGCAGAGGGTGAGGCTGAGGTACTAAATCAGTACTTTGCATCTGTCTTCACCAAGGAAGAAGATGCTGCCATAGACATAGTGCAGGAGGAGGTAGAGGAGATACTGAATGGGACAAAATTGATAAAGACAAGGTACTAGAAAGGCTGGCTGTACTTAAAGTAGATAAGTCACCAGGACCGGATGGGAAGCATCCTAGTACGCTGAGGGAAGTGAAGGAAGAAATTGCGGAGGTACTGGCCATAACCTTCCAAATCCTCATTAGAAACTGGGGTGGTGCCAGAGGACTGGAGAATTGCAAATGTCACACCCTTGTTCAAAAAAGGTTGTAAGGACAAACCCAGCAACCACGGGCCAGTCAGTTTGACCTCGGTAGTGGGGAAACTTTTAGAAACAAAAATCAGGGACAAAATGAACAGTGTGGATTAATTAAGGAAAGCCAGCACGGATTTGTTAAAGGCAAATCGTGTTTAACCAACTTGATGGAGTTTTCTGATGAGGTAACAGAGAGGGTTGATGAGGGCAATGTGGTTGACGTGGTGTGCATGGATTTCCAAAAGGCGTTTGACAAAGTGCCACATAATAGGCTTACCAGCAAAGTTGAAGCCCATGGAGTAAAAGGGACAGTGGCTGCATGGATAGGGAATTGGCTAAGTGACAGGAAACAGAGAGTAGTGGTGAACGGTTGTTTTTCGGACTGGAGGAAGGTACACAGTGGTGTTCCCCAGGGGTCGGTTCTAGGACCACTGCTTTTCTTGATATATATTAAAGACTTGGACTTGGGTGTACAAGGCACAATTTCAAAATTTGCAGATGACACAGAACTTGGAAGTATAGTGAACAGTGAGGAAGATAGTGATAGACTTCAAGTGGACATAGACAGGCTGGTGGAATGGGCGGACACGTGACAGATTAAATTTAATGCAGAAATATGTGAAGTGATACATTTTGGTAGAAAGAATGAGGAGAAGAAATATAAACTAAAGGGTACAATCCTAAAGTGGGTGCATGAACAGAGAGACCTGGGGGTATATGTGCACAAATCATTGAAGGTGGCAGGGCAGGTTGAGAAAGCAGTTAAAAAAGCTTACGGGAACCTGGGATTCATGAATAGAGGTATAGAGTACAAAAGTGTTAAATTATGAAGCTGTATAAAACACTGGTTCGGCCTCAACTGGAGTATTGTGTCCAATCCTGGGCACCGCACTTTTGGAAGGATGTGAAGGCCTTAGAGAGGGTGCAGAAAAGATTTACGAGAATGATTCCAGGGATGAGGGACTAAAGTTAAATGGATAGACTGGAGAAGCTGGGGTTGTTCTCCTTGGAGCAGAGAAGATTGAGAGGAGATTTGATAGAGGTGTTCAAAATCAAGAGGGGTCTGGACAGAGTAGATAGAGAGAAACTCTTCCAATTGGCAGAGGGGTCGAGAACCAGAGGACACAGATTTAAGGTGATTGACAAAAGAACCAAAGGTGACATGAGGAAAAACTTTTTTACACAGCGAGTGGTTAGGATCTGGAATGCACTGCCTGAAAGGGTGGTGGAGGCAGATTCAATCACCGCTTTCAAAAGGGAATTGGATAAGTACCTGAAAGAGAAATATTGCAGGACTTCAGATTCCTGGGGCAGGAGGGACCAGTTCTGGGGCAGGAGGGACCTGTCCAAGGTGGACGGGTTGCACCTCAACGGAGCTGGGACCAATGTCCTCATGGGACGGTTAACTAGTGCTGTGGGGGAGGGTTTAAATTAATTTGACAGGGGGATGGGCACCAGGATGAAACATTAGAGAGGAGAAACAAGGTGAAGAGAGGATTGGGAGAGACAAGTAGCACTAGAGGGACAGAATTGCTGGTCATTTTCCAAAATTCGATAGACTCTGGAACAGTTCCCATGGATTGGAGGGTAGCTAATGTTACCCCACTATTCAAAAAAGGTGGTAGAGAGAAAACGGGCAATTATAGACCGGTAAGCCTGACATCAGTAGTGGGGAAAATGCTAGAGTCCATTATAAAAGATGTAATAGCAGAGCACTTGGAAAACAGTGACAGGATCGGACAAAGTCAACATGGATTTACAAAAGGTAAATCGTGCTTGACTAATCTACTGGAATTTTTTGAGGATGTAACTGGTAGAATAAATAAGGGAGAACCAGTGGATGTGGTGTATTTGGGCTTTCAGAAGGCTTTTGATAAGGTGCCGCATAAGAGAACAGCGTGTAAGGCACATGGGATTGGGGGCAAGGTACTGACTTGGATAAAGAACTGGTTGGCAGACAGGAAGCAAAGAGTTGGAATAAACGGCTCTTTTTCCGAGTGGCAGGCAGTGACTAGTGGGGTACCGCAGGGATCGGTCCTAGGACCCCAGCTATTCACAATATATATAAATTATCTAGACGAGGGAACGAGATGTAATATCTCCAAGTTTGCAGATGACACAAAGCTGGGTGGGCGTGTGTGCTGTGAGGAGGATGCCGAGAAACTCCAGTATGATTTGGACAGGTTGGGTGATTGGGCAGAAGCATGGCAGATGCAGTATAATGTGGATAAATGCGAGGTTATCCACTTTGGTGGCAAAAACAGGAAGGCAGATTATTATCTGAACGGCAATAGATTGGGAGAAGGGGAAGTGCAACGAGACCTGGGTGTCCTTGTGCACCAGTCACTGAAGGTAAGCATGCAGGTGCAGCAGGCGGCTAAGAAGGCAAATGGTATGTTGGCCTTCATAGCAAGAGGGTTCGAGTACAAGTACAAGGATGTCTTGCTGCAGTTGTACAGGGCCTTGGTGAGACCACGCCTTGAGTATTGTGTGCAGTTTTGGTCACCTTATGTGAGGAAGGATGTTCTTGCCATGGAGGGAGTGCAGCGAATATTCACCAGACTGATACCTGGGATGGCAGGAATGACGTATGAGGAGAGATTGGGTCGATTGGGCTTATACTCGCTGGAGTTCAGAAGAATGAGAGGGGATCTCATTGAAAGTTATAAAATTATAACAGGACTAGACAGAATAGATGCAGGAAGGATGTTCCCGATGGCAGGGGAGTCCAGAACCAGGGGGTCACAGTCTAAGGATAAGGGGTGAGCCATTTAGGACAGAGATGAGGAGGAATTTCTTCACCAAGAGAGTGGTGAACCTGTGGAATTCTCTACCACAGAAGGCAGTGGAGACCAATTCATTAAATATATTCAAGAAGGAGTTAGATATATTTCTTAAGGCTAAAGGGATCAAGGGATATGGGGAGAAGGCAGGGACAGGGTACTGAATTTGGATGATCAGCCATGTTCTCGTTGAATGGCGGAGCAGGCTCGAGGGGCCGAATGGCCTACTCCTGCTCCTATCTTCTATGTTTCTATGTATTCAATCTTTCCATGCAGCTGAAATTCTCTGGTCCTGGCAACATCCTCGTAAATCTCCCGTCTCGAGCACAGTCACATCTTTCCTGCAATGGGGACGACCAGAACTGCACGCGGTGGACTAACTGGTGTTTTGTGCAGTTCAAGCAGAATCTCCCTGCTCTTACATGATACAGAAAGAGAGAGGCACTGCCTCTTTAAATACCTGGGGGCACATAGAAACATAGAAGATAGGAGCAGGAGTAGGCCATTCGGCCCCTCGAGTCTGCTCCGCCATTCAATGAGATCATGGCTGATCATCCAAATTCAGTACCCTGTCCCTGCCTTCTCCCCATATCCCTTGAGCCTTAAGAAATATATCTAACTCCTTCTTGAATATATTTAATGAATTGGCCTCTACTGCCTTCTGTGGCAGAGAATTCCACAGGTTCACCACTCTCTGGGTGAAGAAATTCCTCCTCATCTCTGTCCTAAATGGCTTACCCTTTATCCTTAGACTGTGAGCCCTGGTTCTGGACTCCCTGACGATCGGGAACATCCTTCCTGCATCTAGTCTGTGTAGTCCTGTTACAATTTTATAAGTTTCAATGAGATCCCCTCTCATTCTTCTAAACTCCAGCAAGTACAAGCCCAATCGACCCAATCTCTCCTCATACATCATTCCTGCCATCCCAGGTATCAGCCTGGTGAATCTTCGCTGCACTCCTTCCATGGCAAGAACATCCTTCCTCAGATAAGGTGACCAAAACTGCACACAATACTCAAGATGTGGTCTCACCAAGGCCCTGCACAACTGCAGCAAGACATCCTTGTTCCTGTACTCAAGCCCTCTCGCTACGAAGGCCAACATACCATTTGCCTTCTGAACCGCCTGCTGCACCTGCATGCTTCCCTTCAGCGACTGGTGCACAATGACACCCAGGTCTCGTTGCACTTCCCCTTCTCCCAATCTATTGCCATTCAGATAATAATCTGCCTTCCTGTTTTTGACACCAAAGTGGATAACCTCGCATTTATCCACGTTATATTGCATCTGCCATGCTTCTGCCCAATCACCCAACCTATCCAAATCATACTGGAGTTTCTCAGCATCCTACTCACAGCACACACGCCCACCCAGCTTTGTGTCGTCTGCAAACTTGGAGATATTACATCTAGTTCCCTCGTCCAGATCATTAATATATATTGTGAATAGCTGGGGTCCAAGGACCGATCCCTACAGTACCCCACTAGTCACTGCCTGCCACTCAGAAAAAGACCCGTTTCTTCCAACTCTTGGCTTTCTGTCTGCCAACCAGTTCTCTATCCAAGTCAATACCTTGCCCCAATCCCATGTGCCTTAACTTTACACGCTGTCGAACGCCTTTTGGAATTCCATGTACTCCACGTTAACCGCATTGCCCTCATCAACCCCCTCTGTTACCTCATCAAAAACCTCAATCAGAATCAGAGCGGCCGGGCCCGGCGGATGTGCGGCCAGAGCCCCGGCACCAGGAAACCCAGCGTGCAGCGCTTCCCGGTTTCTTCAGCTGGCTCCACCGAGTCCGACTCGGGACAAAGGACAGGAGCCAGGCTCCCAGAATGGCCCACGGCCCCGGGGAGCATGCGCACTCACAACGGGGAAATCAGCGCGTTGGATAGAGCAGTTTCTGGGGCGTGGGGAATTGTGGGTGCTGCGGCCGCCATTAGTCAGCGGCTGTCGGGAAGAGTTTTATTGCAGGTGATGGAAGTCGGTCCCTGGCCGCCTGTGTAGGTCTTTTTGTTGCAGCAGTTTGAGCTGGAGTGGAGATGGAGGAGAAGCTGCTGGGTTTTCGATGGAATCTGGAACAGTACCCATGGATTGGAGGGTAGCTAATGTTACCCCATTATTCAAAAAAGGTGGTAGAGAGAAAATGGGGAATTACAGACCGGTAAGCCTGACATCGGGAGTGGGGAAAATGCTAGAGTCCATTATAAAAGACGTAATAGCAGAGCACTTGGAAAACAGTGACAGGATCGGACAAAGTCAACATGGATTTGCAAAAGGTAAATCGTGCTTGACTAATCTACTGGAATTTTTTGAGGATGAAACTAGTAAAATAGATAAGGGTGAACCAGTGGATGTGGTCTATTTGGACTTTCAGAAGGCTTTTGATAAGGTCCCACATAAGAGATTAGCGTGTAAAGTTAAGGCACGTGGGATTGGGGGGCAAGGTATTGACTTGGATAGAGAACTGGTTGGCAGATAGAAAGCCAAGAGTTGGAATAAACGGGTCTTTTTCTGAGTGGCAGGCAGTGACTAGTGGGGTACCACATGGATTGGTCCTAGGACCCCAGCTATTCACAATATATATTAATGATCTAGACAAGGGAACAAGATGTAATATCTCCAAATTTGCAGATGACACAAAGCTGGGTGGGCGTGTGTGCTGTGAGGAGGATGCCGAGAAACTTCAGTATGATTTGGACAGGTTGGGTGATTGGGCAGAAGCATGGCAGATGCAGCGTAATGTGGATAAATGTGAGGTTATCCCCTTTGGTGGCAAAAACAGGAAGGCAGATTATTATCTGAATGGCAATAGATTGGGAGAAGGGGAAGTGCAACGAGACCGGAGTGTCCTTGTGCACCAGTCATTGAAGGTGAGCATGCAGGTGCAGCAGGCGGTTAAGAAGACAAATGGTATGTTGGCCTTCATAGCGAAAGGGTTTGAGTACAGGAGCAAGGATGTCTTGCTGCAGTTGTACAGGGCCTTGGTGAGACCACACCTTGAGTATTGTGTGCAGTTTTGGTCGCCTTATCTGAGGAAGGATGTTCTTGCCATGGAAGGAGTGCAGCGATGATTCACCAGGCTGATACCTGGGATGGCAGGAATGACGTCTGAGGAGAGATTGCGTCGATTGGGCTTATACTCGCTGGAGTTTAGAAGAATGAGAGGGGATCTCATTGAAACTTGTATAATTCTAACAGGACTAGACAGACTAGATGCAGGAAGGATGTTCCCGATGGCTGAGGAGTCCATAACCAGGGGTCACAGTCTAAGGATATGGGGCAAGCCATTTAGGACTGAGATGAGGAAGAATTTCTTCACCCAGAGTGTGGTGAACCTGTGAAATTCACTACCTCAGAAGGCAATGGAGGACAATTCATTAAATATATTCAAGAAGGAGTTAGATATATTTCTTAAGGCTAATGGGATCAAGGGATATGGGGAGAAGGCAGGGACAGGGTACTGAATTTGGATGATCAGCCATGATCTCATTAAGTGGCGGAACAGGCTCGAGGGGCCGAATGGCCTACTCCTGCTCCTATCTTCTATGTTTCTATGTTTCCCTCACTGATTGCAGCTCTTAACCAGCACCGACTTTACAAAGAAAGCCCCGTGCGGCAGCCTGGAGCTCAGGGGCCCAGGGCCCAGCGCGCAGGGGTGGATGATTGACAGGGGCCCAGGGTGTGTGCTGAGCATGCGCGGTGCGGGCCGGGCGCCTGTGGAGCAGGAGAGGGCGGGGCCATGGGGCGCATGCGCGGGGTCAGTCAGAACTCAGCGCAGCGGCTGGAGCGCTTTCTGGAGCGCGGGGGCTTGTGGGGATTGCAGCCGCCATTACTGTTGATCCTTTCAACCAACCTGTGCAGCAGCTGGGGCCTGAAAATCAGCTTCACTGCCCCTGGGCTGGGAAAGTGGGACATGAGGCAACATTCTCCCTCTTACCCCTTTCTACACTCCTTTTACAGGGTTTTTGAAGTGGAGCATTTACAGACAGGAAGCTCAGACCATGATCTGACAGAGTCGCTCTATTCATCGGGACCTGAATATCATCAGCTTCTGCACGTGGAAGGAGAGAGCAGCGATCACAGCACGGCCGGTGTGTGTCCTGTGCAGGCACAGTGTGGGCCGCCGAATAAATCCCCCTCAGAATATTACATGTTTCAATCAGATCACCTCCCATTCTTCTAAACTCCAATGTGTACAGGCCCAACCTGCTCAACCTTTCCTCATACGTCAACCCCTTCATCCCAGGAATCAACCGAGTGAACCTTCTCTGAACTGCCTCCAATCCAAGTACATCCTTCCTTAAATATGGAGACCACAACTGTGCGCAGTACTCCAGGTGCGGTCTCACCAGCGCCCTGTACAGTTGTAGCAAGACTTCCCTACTGTTATACTCCATTCCCCTTGCAATAAAGGCCAACATTCCATGAGCCTCCCTAATTCCTTGCTGTACCTACATGCTAACTTGTTGTGTTACTGTTGAATCTGTGTTGACTGCCCTGTCAGGCAGTGCATTCCAAATCCGAACCACCCGTTGCAGAAGAAAAGTTTTTCCTCCCGTCGCCTCTGGCTCTTTGACCAATCACCTTCAATCCGAGCCCTCTTGTGATTGGACCTTCCGCCATTGGAAACAGTTTCTCTTTATTTACTATTTAAAGCCTTCATGATTTTCACCGCCTATCAAATCTCATCTTGGCCTTCTCTGCTCTCAGGAGAACAACCCCAGCTTCTCCAGTCTATCCACGGAACTGTCATCCCTCATCCCTGGAACCATTCTAGTAAATATCTCTGCACCCTCTCCAAAGCCTTCACATCCTTCCTAAAGTGTGCTGCCCAGAATTGGACACAATATTGCCCTGGGGCTGAACTCGTGTTTTATAAAGGTTTAGCATAACTTCCTGGCTTTTGTACTCTCTGCCTCTATTTATAAAGCCCAGGACCCCATGAGCTTTATTAACTGCTTTGTTAACCTGTCCCGCCACCTTTAAAGAATTGAGCACAAGCTCCCTTGTAGCACCCACTTTAAAATTACACCATTTAGCAGGTATTTTCTCTCCTCATCCGAGCAAAATGTATCAGCTCACACTTTTCTGTGTTGAATTTTATCTACACTCCTTTTACAGGGTTTTAGAAGTGGAGCATTTACAGACAGGAAGCTCAGACCAAACATCACGTCAAGAACAGACAGCGTCGCTCAATTCATCAGGACCTGATTCAATCGCTCCTCCAATCTGCTGGCACCCCAGAGAGTTCACACTGATGAGAGACCTTTTAAATGTTCCGAGTGTGGGAAGAGCTTCAAAATCTACAAGTACCCAAAGAGACACCAGTGGCTACACACTGGGGAGAGCCCGTTCACCGGCTCCGTGTGTGGGAAGGGATTCACTCAGTCATCCGCTCCGATGATACACCAGCAAATTCACACTAGGGAGAGACCTTTAACCCACTCCATGTGTGGGACGGGATTAATTGCACCCTCTGTGCTGCTGAGACACCAGCTTGTCCACACCGATGTGAGACCGTTGACCTGCTCCATGTTTTTGAAGCGATTCTCTCATTCTGCCACCCTCCTGAGACACCAGTTTGTTCACAGTGATGAGAGACCGATTAAATGTTCTGACTGTGGAAAGAGATTTAGAAGGTCCCAGGATCTGAAGAGACACCAGCTGGAGAGAGCAGGAGAGATTCTGTTCACCTGCTCCGTGTGTGGGAAGAGATTCACTCGGTCCTCGAATCTGCTGGCACACCAGCGAGTTCACACTGGGGAGAGGCCGGTGAAACAGTCCGACTGTGGGAAATGCTTTCAAATGTCCCAGGAGCTGAAGGAACACCAGCTGGAGAGAGCAGGAAAGAGGCCATTCATCTGCTCCGTGTGTGGGAAGGGATTCGCTCGGTCATCCCACCTACTGATACACCAGCAAGTTCACACTGATGAGAGACTGTTTACATGTTCTGTCTGTGGGATGAGCTTTAAAAGCTCCAGGAATCTGAGCGGACACCAGCGAGTTCACACTGATGAGAGACCATTTAACTGTTCTGCCTGTGGGAAGAGCTTTAAAACCTCTGAGGCTCTGAAGGAACACCAGCAAGTTCACTCCAATCAGAGGCCATTTAAATGTTCTGTCTGTGGGATGAGCTTTAAAAGCTCCAGGAATCTGAGCGGACACCAGCGAGTTCACACTGGGGAGAGACCATTCACCTGCTCCGTGTGTGGGAAGGGATTCACTTGGTCATCAAGCCTGGTGAGACACCAGCAAGTTCACACTGGGGCGAGGCCATGCACCTGCTCCGTGTGTGGGAAGGGATTCACTCAGTCATCCCACCTACTGAAACACCAGCGATATCACACTGATGAGAGACTATTTAAATGTTCTGTCTGTGGGATGAGCTTTAAAACCTCTGAAGATCTGAAGCAACACCAGCGAGTTCACTCTGATCAGAGACCATTTACATGTTCTGTCTGTGGGATGAGCTTTAAAAGCTCCAGGAATCTGAACGGACACCAGCGAGTTCACACTGGGGAGAGACCGTTCACCTGCTCTGTGTGTGGGAAGGGATTCACTTGGTCCTCGAATCTGTTGACACACCAGCGAGTTCACATTGTTCTGTAGCGCAGGGCCCTGTAGACAGCTGGGGTGACATGAACATAGAATGGATGAATGTTTTTTAAATTCTTGTACTGCTGTTTAATCTTTAAGATTGTTCTGCTGATGATTCCCTTTGTTTCACTGTTCATAGAAACATAGAAGGTAGGAGCAGGAGTCGGCCATTCGGCCTCTCGAGACTGCTCTGCCATTCAATGAGATCATGGCTGATCATCCAAATTCAGTACCCTGTCCCTGTTTTCTCCTCATATCCCTTGATCCCTTTAGCCTTAAGAAATATATCTAACTCCTTCTTGAATATATTTAATGAATTGGCCTCTACTGCCTTCTGTGGTAGAGAATTCCACAGGTTCACCACTCTCTGGGTGAAGAAATTCCTCCTCATCTCTGTCCTAAATGGCTTACCTCTTATCCTTAGATGGTGTTACATAGAATGTACAGCACAGAAACAGGCCATTCGGCCCAACTGGTCCATGCCGGTGTTTATGCCCCACACCCACCCTACTTCAATTAACCCGATCAACACATCCTCCCATTCCTTTCTCCCTTGTGTGGCTTCCCCATAAATCCATCTGTGCTGTTCACTTCAACCACTCCTTGTGGTAACGAGTTCCCCATTCTACCACTCTCTGGGTAAAAAATTTTCTCCTGCATTCCCTCCTGGATTTATTAGTGACTTTTATATTTATAGCCACATAAATATGATGAGATTCTGTTAAGCTGACCAGTATGTAGTTGTACTTTGTCTTTTTCTGATGAATGAAACATTACTGAGCCCCTGTACCCGTGTTATGGGATGAAGTGCCAGACAAGTGAAGGCACAACGTCTGGGTGTGAATCTAATAATAACCTCATGGACCGTATAGGTGTGATAACTAGACGGTCTTGTGGTTATAGTCTGGTCACAGATGGACTAAACTCCCTGAATTAGCAGGAGTTCAGGAGGCAGTCAACAGACGGGTCCAAACAATCCCATTTCCTGAGCGCTAACCAAGCTTGTGTATAAGAACAGGCCACTTAAGCCGTTGTCAGTTGGAACAGACTCGAGAAGATCGTGCGCGAATCCACTGTACTTCTATTCTCCAGATTGAGGGAATTATCACCCGATTTGTGTTATGCAGCATCTTAATGAAGTCTGGAGAGACCATTTGTGTTCTTGTGAGCTTGATTATCTGGTATCTGAAACCCTGGGACTCCCGATCATTCGAGTCAACCTCAGTGTGTGGAAAGGGATTCCCTGGTGTATCCCACCCGCTGACACACCAGAGTGTCCACAGTGTGACTGCGGTGGGTCGATTCCACTGTTTCCGATGCCTTTAATCACATCCAGGACTGAACCATGTTAATTCAGGCAACTGGGGCTTGTTAATGTTAAGAGCCCCCAATAACTGGGCTGGATTTAAAGATTATTCCCTGTTCTCTCAGTACTAGTGAGCAGAGAGAAGCTGATGTTATAGAATCATAGAGCACAGTCGGATGCCTTTCGGCCCATCGTGCTGGTGCCGGCTCTCTGAAAGAGCGATGCAATTAGTCCCACTGCCCTGCTCTTTCCCCACAGCCCTGCAAATTTCTGCTTCTAGTATATATCCAATTCCCTTTTGACAGTTACTATTGAATCTGCTTCCACCTCCCATTCAGGCAGTGCATTCCAGATCATCACAATTCGCTGTGTAAAAAAAGTCTCCTCATTTCCTCTCTCGATTCTTTTGCCAATGATCTGAAATCTGTGTCCTCTCATTACCGACCCTCCTGCCAGTGACAACAACTTCTCCTTGTTTGCTCGATCAAAACCCCTCCTAATTTTGAGCACCTCGATCACAGCTCCACTTAACCGTCTCTGCTCCAAGTTATATTGCCATTGTTTTGTGAATTGTTGCTGTGATCGAGGTGCTGGATGTCCGTGCCTGGGGAATGGGACATTCTATCCTCGTGAGCACCGAGTGTCAGCATCCAGCAATCTCTGGTCAGGGACTGTCTTTTTAAACTGCCTCACCTCAGCTTTTTGACTACCTGATTACATTATCAAACATTTCAGAGTTTTTGCAAAGTGACCAAGGCTGAACAGATAAATGTGAGGTATTACATTTTGGTAGGAAGAATGGGGAGGTCACTTATCACTTGGAGGGTGTGAGTCTAGGTGGGGTAGAGGAACAAAGGGATCTCGGAGTACAAATACACAAATCACTAAAAGTTGCGACACAGGTTAGCAAGGCCATAAAAAAAGCAAACCAAGCACTAGGGTTTATTTCGATAGCAAAATACTGCAGATGTTAGAAATCCGAAATAACAACAGACAATGCTGGAAAAACTCAGCAGGTCAGGCAACATCTGTGGAGAGAAATTTGAGTTGACGTTTCGGGTTGGACCCTTCTTCAAAACTGGAAAGAAAAGAAACTAGATCGAAGGCAGGGCTGCGATCGGACAAAAGAATAAAAGAAACAAAAGAAGTAAAAGAGATTAGAAGCTAGACGAGATGGTAACAGGCTGGGATTGGGTGTAAAGTGTGCTGGGATTGGGTGTAAAGTGTACTGGCAGGGCAAAAGATAGCTGCCAGGTGTGAGAGAGAAACAAAAGGAAAGGGGGGGGGGGGAAAGGAGTGGAACAATTACAAGAGAAAATGAAATGGGGGCCGGGCTTATGATCTGACATTGTTGAACTCGATATTGAGTCCGGAAGGCTGCAGAGTGCCTAATCGGAAGATGAGGTGCTGTTCCTCGAGTTTACATTGAGCTTCCGTGGAACAATACAAGAGGCCAAGGACGGTGAGGTCCGAGTGGGAATGGAGCGGTGAATTAAAATGACAGGCGACCGGAAGCTCGGGGTCACCCTTACGGACTGAACGGAGGTGTTCCGCAAAGCGGTCACCCAATCTGCGTTTGGTCTCCCCAATGTAGAGGAGACCACATCGTGAGCAGCGAATACAGTATACTAGATTGCAAGAAGTACAAGTAAATCGCTGTTTCACCTGGAAGGGGTGTTTGGGGCCCTGGACAGTGGGAAGGTATAGGGGCAGGTGTTACATCTCCTGCGCTTGCACGGGAAGGTGCCAGGCGAAGGGGAAGGGCTGTTTGGGGTGATAGAGGAGTGGACTAGGGTGTCTCGGAGGGAGCGGTCCCTGCGGAATGCTGAAAGGGGAGGGGAGGGGAAGATACGTTTGGTGGTGGGATCACTTTGGAGGTAGCGGAAATGCCGGAGGATGATCCGTTGAATGTGGAGGCTGGTGGGGCGAAAGGTGAGGACAAGGGGAACCCTATTGAGTCCGGAAGGCAGTCTGCAGCCTTCCGGACTCAATATCGAGTTCAACAATTTCAGATCATAAGCCCGGCCCCCATTTCATTTTCTCTTGTAATTGTTCCACTCCTTTCCCCCCCCCCCCTTTCCTTTTGTTTCTCTCTCACACCTGGCAGCTATCTTTTGCCCTGCCATTACACTTTACACCCAATCCCAGCCTATTACCATCTCGTCTAGCTTCTAATCTCTTTTACTTCTTTTGTTTCTTTTATTCTTTTGTCCGATCGCAGCCCTGCCTTCGATCTAGTTTCTTTTCTTTCCAGTATTGAAGAAGGGTCCAACCCGAAACGTCAACTCAAATTTCTCTCCATGGATGTTGCCTGACCTGCTGAGTTTTTCCAGCATTGTCTGTTGTTACTAGGGTTTATTTCTAGAGGTATATAGAATTGAAAAGTAGTGAAGTTATGCTAAACCTGTATTGAACCTTGGTTAGACCACACTTAGAGTACTGCGTACAGTTCTGGTCACCATATTATAAAAAGGATATAGAGGCACTGGAGAGGGTGCAGAGAAGATTTACAAGGATGATACCAGAAATGCGAGGGTATGCATATCAGGAAAGGATGAACAGGCTGGGTCTCTTTTCTCTTGAAAAAAGAAGGCTGAGGGGTGACCTAATAGAGGTCTTTAAAATTATGAAAAATGTTGATAGAGTGGATCCAGAGAGAATTCGCTGCTCACGATGCAGTCTCCTCTACATTGGTGAGACCAAACGCAGATTGGGTGACCACTTTGTGGAACACCTCCATTCAGTCCGTAAGGGTGACCCCGAGCTTCCGGTCGCCTGTCGTTTTAATTCACCGCCCCATTCCCACTCAGACCTCACCGTCCTCGGGCTCTTGCATTGTTCCACGGAAACCCAGCGTAAGCTCGAGGAACAGCACCTCATCTTCCGATCAGGCACTTTACAGCCTTCCGGACTCAATATCGAGTTCAACAATTTCAGATCATAACCTCGGCCCCCATTACATTTTTATATATTTTTTATCCACCCCTTTGTTTTGGCCCTTCCCCCTTTTTCTCTCTCCCACATGGCAGCTGTCTCTCATTCTGCCAGAACACTTCACACTGCATCCATTTAATAAACATCTCGAGCCGTCTTTTGTCTCTTTACTGGTCCGATCTTCACTTCTCTTTTGTTCTTACATCCCCATTTCCCAGCCCCAAACTGGCCTTTTAATCTGTTTCATTTCCTGGGTTTCCTCTCAGTCCTGACGAAGGGTTTCGACCTGAAACGTTGACTCGATTTCTCTCTCCACAGATGTTGCCTGGCCTGCTGAGTTTTTCCAGCATTTTCTGTTGCTCAGCACACACCCTGGGCCCCTGTCAATCATCCTCCCCCGCGCCTGTGCACTGGGCCCGAGCTCCAGGCTGCCGCGCGGGGCTTTCTTTGTAAAGTCGGTGTTGGTGAAGAGCCGCAATCAGTGAGGGAAAGTGAGTTTTCCCCCAGATCCGATTGAGATCAGAGTGGGGCAGAGAATAAAGGGGAATCCAAACCTGAGAGTCCATGGATGCGGGCCCCGAGCGGAGCTTCTTCAGTTTGGCGGAGCGCACCCGTAAGACAAAGGTCCTCTACCAACCTGCCCCCGCCACACAGTGCTGCCCCCCGATTATCAAAATCCACGACAAGGCCTTGGACAACGTGGACCACTTTCCATACCTCGGGCACCTACTATCAACAAGGGCAGACGTCGACGACAAAGTCCAACACCGCCTTCAGTGTGCCAGTGCAGCCTTCGGTCGCCTGAGGAAGAGAGTGTTTGAAGACCAGGACCTCAAACTCGGCACCAAGCTCATGGTCTACAGAGCAGTAGTGATACCCGCCCTCCTGTATGCCTCAGAGACATGGACCATGTACAGCAGGCACCTCAAAGCAAAAAATAAACCCATTTCAATTTAATTTAAAATAAGACAATACTTTAGAAAATAGTATTAAATATAAAATAAATATTCACAACCTCCGCCTTTTTACTTCAGACACACCCCTCCTCCAGCATTCATCTGTGTGAAAGGCTCAGAGGGTGTGGAATTCTTAAACGCATCGAGGAGAGCTTTTTGAGCCAGCATGTAGAAAGTCCTACAAGAGAGGGGGCGGTACTGGACCATTCTAGGGAATGTAACCGGGCAAGTGTCAGTCGGAGAGCATTTTGGTGACAGTGACCATAATTCGGTGTGATTTAAGGTAGTCATGGAAAAGGACAAAGATGGACCAGAAATAAAGGTTCTAAATTGGGGGAAGGCCGATTTTAATATGATAAGGCAGGATCTGGCCAAAGTGGACTGGGATCAGCTACTTGTAGGAAAATCCACATCGGAGCAATGGGAATCTTTCAGAAAGAAAATAGAGAGAGTACAATGGCAACATGTTCCCGTAAAGGTCAAGGGTGGGACCAACAAGCCCAGGGAACCCTGGATGTCAAGGGACATACAAGAATGGATTAGGAAAAAAAGGGAGGCTTTTGGCAGATACAAAGGACTAGAAACAGTGGAAGCCCTAGAGGAGTATAGAAAGTGCAGGGGGTACTTAAAAAAGCAATTAGGAGAGCGAAGAGGGGGCATGAAAAATCACTGGCGGGCAAAATAAAGTATAAGTATATTAAGGGCAAGAGGATAACCAGGGAAAGAGTCGGGCCCATTAGGGACCAAAGTGGCAATCTGTGTGTAGAGCCAGAAGATGTGGGTGAGGTTTTAAATGAATATTTTGCATCTGTGTTCACTATGGAGAAGGACGATGCAGGCATAGAAATCAGGCAGGGGGATTGTGATATACTTAAATTAGTATTGCGAGGGAGGAGGTACTAGTGGTTTTAGTGGGCTTAAAAGTGGATAAATCCCCAGGCCCAGACAAGATGTATCCCAGGCTGCTGTGTGAGGCAAGGGAGGAGATTGCAGGGGCTCTGACACAAATTTTCAGAACCTCTCTGGCCACAGGGGAGGTGCCAGAGGACTGGAGGACAGCTGGCGTAGCACCATTATTCAACAAGGGTAGTAGGGATAAACCAGGAAATTACAAGCCAGTGAGCCTAACATCAGTGGTAGGGAAATTATTGGAAAAAATTCTGAGGGACAGAATTAGTCTCCACTTGGAGAGGCAAGGATTAATCAACGATAGTCAGCATGGCTTTGTCAGGGGGAGATCCTGTCTAACCAATTTGATTGAATTTTTCGAGGGGGTGACTAGGTGTGTGGATGAGGGTAGTGCAGTTGATGTGGTCTACATGGACTTCAGTAAGGCTTTTGACAAAGTCCCACATGGGAGATTGGTCAAGAAGGTAAGAACCCATGGGATCCAGGGCAATTTGGCACATTAGATCCAAAATTGGCTTAGTGGCAGGAGGCAGAGGGTGATGGTTAAAGGTTGTTTTTGTGACTGGAAGCCTGTGTCCAGTGGTGTACCGCAGGGATCAGTGCTGGGTCCTTTGCTGTTTGTAGTGTACATTAATGATTTAGATATGAATGTAGGAGGTATGATCAGTAAGTTCGCAGATGACATGAAAACTGGTGGAGTGAAGCCTCAGGCTACAGGACGATATAGACGGATTGGTCAGATGGGCAGAAAATTGGCAAATGGAATTTAACCCTGAAAAGTGTGAGGTGATGCATTTTGGGAAGACTAACAAGGCAAGGGAATACACAATGAATGGAAGGATCCCAGGAAGGACAGAGGATCAGAGGGACCTTGGTGTGCATGTACATAGATCCCTGAAGGCAGCAGGACAGGTAGATAAGGTGGTTAAAAAGACATATGGGATACTTGGTTTCAATAGCCGAGGCATAGAATATAAGAGCAGGGAGGTGATGATAGAGCTGTACAAAATGTTAGTTAGGCCACAGCTGGAATACTGTGTGCAGTTCTGGTCGCCACACTATAGGAAGGATGTGATTGCATTGGAGAGGGTGCAGAGGAGATTCACCAGGATGTTACCTCGGCTGGAGCGCTTCAGATATGAAGAGAGACTGGACAGGCTGGGGTTGTTTTCCTTAGAGCAGAGAAGGCTGAGGGGGGACCTGATTAAGGTGTACAAAATTATGAGGGGCATAGATAGGGTAGATAGAAAGGAACTTTTCCCCTTAGTAGAGGGGTCAATAACCAGGGGGCATAGTTTCAAGGTAAGGGGCAGGAGGTTTAGAGGGGAATTGAGGGAAAACTTTTTCACCCAAAGGGTGGTTGGAATCTGGAACTCACTGCCTGAAAGGGTGGTAGAGGCAGGAACCCTCACAACATTCAAGAAGCATTTAGATGAGCACTTGAAACGCCATAGCATACAAGGCTATGGACCAAGTGCTGGAAAATGGGATTAGAATAGACAGGGCTTGATGGCCGGTGCGGACACGATGGGCCGAAGGGCCTCTTTCTGTGCTGTATAACTCTATCACTCTAACTCTGAGCCGAAGTTCCTCGAGCTGCAGACACTTCTGGTCACCACACTTTAGGAAGGATGTGAAGGCCCTTGAGTGGGTGCAGAGGAGATTTACCAGAATGGTTCTGAGGATGGGGGATGTTAGCTCCAAGGACAGGTTGGAGAAGCTGGATTTGTTTTCATTAGGGCAAAGGAGGTCGAGGGGTGATTTGATAGAGGTGCACAAGATTATGACGGGTTTGGATAGGCAAGACGGAGAAAGGCTGTTCCCACTAGTTGATGGTGCAAGGACTAGGGGACACAGATTTAAGGTTTTGGGCAAGAGATACAGGGGGGATGTGAGGAAAAACCTTTTTACGCAGCGAGTGGTGAGGACCTGGAACTCGCTGCTGACGGAAGTGGTGGAAGCCGAGACACTCAATGTTTTCAAGGGGAGACTGGATAGGCACTTGAGGGAAATAAACTTGCAGGGCTACGGGGATAGAGCGGGGGAGTGGGACTGACTGGATTGCTCTACAGAGAGCTGGCAGGGACTCGATGGGCCGAATGGCCTCCTTCTGTGCCTCTATGACTCTATGTGGTTGCTGTGGATCACACTGGGGTCCACCAGCTCCCACATGCTACAGCTGCAACACATCACCTGCCCGGCCATCTCTATTGTATTTTATTTAACTAATTAGGTTTTCAAGTTTTGAAATAACCAATTGTCTATTAATAGTTTTTAATCTAGGTAATAACCTTGTTTAATTTATTACATTTAGCTATATGCTTTAGGTCTTTACTGTAACTTAGCCCACAGTCCTAATTAAACCCGAGTTGTTTATATTTTTTCACGTATCAAGCAGCCCCTCTTACCCCCACCTCATCGAATTCACTCACTCACCCAATTCCCGAGTTAAGTACTCTGTAGACGCAGTACTCCGTAGAACTGGACTCCGTGCTACTTACCTCCCAAACATTTCTCCTTCCACACTCAAAAGGCCGATGAATTTCAGGTCCTGATGAATGGAGTGACTCTCTGAGATCTCGATGTGAAGTTTGGTTTGAGTTTCCCCGTCTGTCAATCCTGCCCTTCTCACAGCCGGTGAAAGGAGTTTCCAAAAGCCATCACTGAGTCCAGGACAGAAATTGACAACATTCTCCCCCAGCAACAATTCTCTTGTCCTCACCCAATCACGTTCCCTTAGCAACAAGGTATTGAAACTTCTTTTATACATTATAGCAAAATATTACACACAGGTGTCTTCAACCAATCTCGCTCCCCCAGCAACAACTCCCCGGTCCTCACAGGATACTAGTTTGGCAACATAAAATGAGATGGAACCTTCCAGAACTTTGGGCACTTTTTAATGGTTAATTACAAAATGGGCAGTTTTGCAGCTACCAATTACTGTAACTCATCAATACACACAATTCTGATTCATCGACTTTGCATCATAGAATAGTAGAATTACATTAATACATCCAAAGGGCTTCCAGCAAATAGTTTGCAGAAGGCTGCACCACTGAATAAATGTGAAATATTTAGTGTTTCCCACATTCAGTAACTGTTAATTTTATTTTGCCTCATTTGAACACATTAATCTGACTGGCTGAAGGGCACTGATGTAATTTGATTGGAGGCCTTCTATCAATTATCTTGCCTACCCTCAATCTGGCAAGAAACTACTTAAAAATGTCAACTATTCCTCAATTCAATTAATGTCAAGCACAATGGTTTTAATGGGAACAGACACAAACAGTTAATTCCTGCCCCTTGCCCACCACAACAGCACTTAGACACACTATGGGGAATCCTCATGGGACAAAGATGGAAGCTTTGTGAATTTAACACAAAATGAGGGCAGCGAATGTTGTAAAGCCTAAGGGGGAATTACAGTTTGTGTCCCGAGCTCAGCCGCCCCCTCTTAAGCTGAGTTTGTTTTGTCTTGTTTCTTATTTACAAGTTCACTTCTTACAAGACATTCTTTTATTCTTTATGTTGCTGCTTTAAGCGAAATAATTTTCACCCTAACAGATATGTACTTGAAGTGCCGTAACCTACAAGGCTGCGGACCAAGTGCGGGAAAGTGGGATTAGGGTGGATAGCTCTTTGTCGGCTGGCACGGACAAGATGGGCCGAATGGCCTCCTTCTGTGCTGTGAATTTCTATGATTCTATGATTCATTGATCATCCCATTCCCAAGCTGACTCTGTTAACACCTCAGACGAGCCGTCCCACGTAGGGTGACTCCCTCAACCTGTTCTCCCGGCTACAGAACCAGTTTGTCTCTCTCAGGAATGCCCAAGGCTCTGTTGTCTGGGCACCAACTCACTCGTGACCTCACACGTTGCAACAAGTCTGCTGCCTGAGCAGTTTGCAGTGTTATTAGGTCTGTAGGTCTCTTAGCAACCACATCCCTTATCGAGGCAAAGGGCTCATCTCCTGACTTTGGGTGTTATCATTCCAAACTTCAGAATTCTCTGTCTTTTAGCTTCAATCTGTCTGTGTCCACCCAGTGACAACACTGAGCTCCTCCCTCCAACCACTGACACTCACCCTCTTGCTGAGAAAGAAAGACTTGCATTTATATAGCACCTTTCACAACCTCAGGATGTCCCAGAGCGCTTTACAGCCAATGAAGTACTTCTGAAGTGTAGTCACTGTTGTAATGTAGGAAACGCGGCAGCCAATTGGTGCACAGCAAGCTCCCACAAACAGCAATGTGACAATGACCAGATAATCTATTTCAGTGATGTTGATTGAGGGATAAATATTGGCCCCAGGACACCGGGGAGAACTCTCCTGCTCTTCTTCAATGTAGTGCCATGGGAGCTTTTACATCCACCTGAAAGAGCAGACGGGGGCCTCGATTTAACATCTCATCCGAAAGACGGCACCTCTGACAGCGCAGCACTCCCTCAGTACTGGAGTGTCAGCCTAGATTTTTTTGCTCAAGTCTCTGGACTGGGACTTGAACCCACGACCTTCTGACTCAGAGGTGAGAGTGCTGCCCACTGAGCTAAAGTGCCTGGAGCTAAGCCAGCTGGGATACTTGACATAGGATTACATCGGATATACGGCACAGAAACAGGCCATTCGGCCCAACCAGTCCATGCCGGTGTTTATGCTCCACTCGAGCCTCCTCCCGTCTTTCCTCATCTAAATCTATCAGCATAACCCTCGATTCCCTTCTCCCTCATATGCTTGTCTAGCCTCCCCTTAAATGCATCGATACTATTCGCTTCAGCCACTCCCTGTGGCAGCGAGTTCCACATTCTCACCACTCTCTGGGTAAAGAAGTTTCTGCTGAATTCCCTATTGGATTTCTTGGTGACTATCTTATATTGAGGCCTCTAGTTATGCTCTTCCCCACAAGTGGAAACATTCTCTCTGTATCCACTCTATCAAAGTTTTTCATAATTTTAAAGACCTCTATTAGGTCACCCCTCAGCCTTCTGTTTTCAAGAGAAAAGAGACCCAGCCTGTTCATCCTTTCCTGATATGTATACCCTCGCATTTCTGGTATCATCCTTGTAAATCTTCTCTGCACCCTCTCCAGTGCCTCTATATCCTTTTTATAATATGGCGACCAGAACTGTACGCAGTACTCTAAGTGTGGTCTAACCAAGGTTCGATACAGGTTTAGCATAACTTCACTACTTTTCAATTCTATCCCTCTAGAAATAAACCCTCGTGCTTGGTTTGCTTTTTTTATGGCCTTGCTAACCTGTGTCGCAACCTTTAGTAATTTGTGTATTTGTACTCCGAGATCCCTTTGTTCCTCTGCCCCACCTAGACTCGCACCCTCCAAGTGATAAGTGACCTCCCCATTCTTCCGACCAAAATGTAATACCTCACATTTATCTGTTTAGTCTTGGTCAGTCTGTAAAAACTCTGAAATGTTTAATAATGAAATCAGGGAGTCATAAAGCTGAGGTGAGGCAGTTTAAAAAGACAGTCCCTGACCAGAGATTGCTGGATGCTGACACTCGGTGCTCACGAGGATAGAATGTCCCATTCCCCAGGCACGGACATCCAGCACCTCGATCACAGCAACAATTCACAAAACAATGGCAATATAACTTGGAGCAGAGACGGTTAAGTGGAGCTGTGATCAAGGTGCTCAAAATTATGAGGGGTTTTGATCGAGCAAACAAGGAGAAGCTGTTGTCACTGGCAGGAGGGTCGGTAACGAGAGGACACAGATTTCAGATCATTGGCAAAAGAATCTAGAGAGGAAATGAGGAGACTTTTTTTACACAGCGAATTGTGATGATCTGGAATGCACTGCCTGAATGGGAGGTGGAAGCAGATTCAATAGTAACTTTCAAAAGGGAATTGGACATATACTAAAGGCAGAAATTTGCAGAGGTGTGGGGAAAGAGCAGGGCAGTGGGACTAATTGCATCGCTCTTTCAGAGAGCCAGCACCAGCATGATGGGCTGAAAGGCATCTTACTGTGCTCTATGATTCTATAACATCAGCTTCTCTCTGCTCACTAGTACTGAGAGAACAGGGAATAATCTTTAAATCCAGCCCAGTTATTGGGGGCTCTTAACATTAACAAGCCCCAGTTGTCTGAATTAACATGTTTCAGTCCTGAATGTGATTAAAGGCATCGGAAACAGTGGAATCGACCCACCGCAGTCACAATGTGGACACTCTGGTGTGTCAGCAGGTGGGATACACCAGGGAATCCCTTTCCACGCACTGAGGTTGACTCTAATGATTGGGAGTCCCAGGGTTTCAGATACCAGATAATCACGCTCAGAAGAACACAAATTGTCTCTCCAGGCTTTATTAAGAGCGCTGCATAACACAGATCGGGTGATAATTCCCTCAATCTGGAGAATAGATGTACAGTGGATTCGCGCGCGATCTTCTCGAGTCTGTTCCAACTGACAACGGCTTAAGTGGCCTGTTCTTATACACAAGCTTGGTTACCGCTCAGGAAATGGGATTGTTTGGACCCGTCTGTTGACCGCCTCCTGAACTCCTGCTAATTCGGGGAATTTAGTCCATCTGTGACCAGACTATAACCACAAGCCCGTCTGGTTATCACACCTATACGGTCCGTGAGGTTATTATCAGATTCACACCCAGACGTTGTGCCTTCACTTGTCTGGCACTTCATCCCATAACACGGGTACAGGGGCTCAGTAATGTTTCATCCATCAGAAAAAGACAAAGTACAACAACATACTGGTCAGCTTAACAGAATCTCATCATATTTATGTGGCTATAAATATAAAAGTCACTAATAAATCCAGGAGGGAATTCAGGAGAAACTTCTTTACCCAGAGAATGGTGAGAATGGGGAACTCGCTACCACAGGGAGTGGTTGAGGTGAACAGCACAGATGGATTTATGAGGAAGCCACACAAGGGAGAAAGGAATGGGAGGATATGTTGATCGGGTTAATTGAAGTAGGGTGGGTGTGGGGCATAAACACCGGCATGGACCAGTTGGGCCGAGTGGCCTGTTTCTGTGCTGTACATTCTATGTAACACCATGAACAGTCAAACAAAGGGAATCATCAGCACAACAGTCTTAAAGATTAAACAGCAGTACAAGAATTATAAAACATTCATCCATTCCATGTTCATGTCACCCCAGCTGTCTAAAGGGCTCTGCGCTACAGACCAATGTGAGCTCGCTGGTGTCTCAGTAGGTGGGATGACTGAGTGAATCCCTTCCCACACATGGAGCAGGTGAATGGTCTCTCCCCAGTGTGAATTTGCTGGTGTGTCAGTAGGCTGGATGACCGAGTGAATCCGTTCCCACACACGGAGCAGGTGAATGGTCTCTTTCCTTCTTTCTCCAGCTGGTGTCTCTTCAGGCCCTTCGAACATTTAAAGGTCTTCCCACAGTCAGAACATTTAAATGGTCGCTCCTCAGTGTGAACTTGCTGGTGTACGCTCAGATTCCTGGAGCTTTTAAAGCTCATCCCACAGACAGAACATGTAAATGGTCTCTGATCGGAGTGAACTCGCTGGTGTTCCTTCAGAGCCCCAGAGGTTTTAAAGCTCTTCCCACAGTCAGAACATTTAAATGGTCTCTCATCAGTGTGAACTCGCTGGTGTCTCAACAGGTTGGAGGGCCGAGTGAATCTCTTCCCACACACGGAGCAGGTGAATGGCCTCTTTCCTGCTCTCTCCAGCTGGTGTCCCTTCAGCTCCTGGGACATTTGAAAGCTTTTCCCACAGTCGGAATGTTTCACTGGCCTCTCCCCAGTGTGAACTCGCTGGTGTGCCAGCAGATTCGAGGACCGAGTTAATCTCTTCCCACACACGGAGCAGGTGAACAGAATCTCTCCTGCTCTCTCCAGCTGGTGTCTCTTCAGATCCTGGGACCTTTTAATTTTCTTCCCACAGTCAGAACATTTAATCGGTCTCTCATCACTGTGAACAAGCTGGTGTCTCAGGAGGGTGGCAGAATGAGAGAATCGCTTCAAAATAACGAAGCAGGTCAACGGTCTCTAATCCGTGTGGACAAGCTGGTGTCTCAGCAGCACGGAGGGTGCAATTAATCCCTGCCCACACACGGAGCGGGTTAAAGGTCTCTCCCTAGTGCGAACTTGCTGGTGTATCATTGGAGCGGATGGCTGAGTGAATCCCTTCCCACACACGGGGCCTGGGTTTCCCCCAGTGTGGGGCCACTGGTGTCGCTTCATGTATTTGTAGATTTTGAAGCTCTTTCAGAACATTTAAAAGTTCTCTCCCCTGTGTGAACTCACGGGGGTGCCAACAGATTGGAGGAGCGACTGAATCAGTTCCTGATGAATCGAGCGACTCTGTCAGATCTTGACATGATGTTTGGTTTGAGCTTCCTGTCAGTAAATGCTCCACTTCTAAAACCCTGTAAAAGGAGTGTAGAAAGGGTAAGTGGGGAAGCAGGAATTTTTTTTGGCTTATTTTGCCTCAAAGAACAAACAGGGTCGAGCCGGTCCCACTGGTGTCCAGCCATGCCCACAATAACCAGCAGGCCAGAAACAGCCCAATCCACCTCACTGACTTGGCCCTGAAGTCAAATCAAGTCTCATCAACGTCTCATCAAATGACATCCTTTGTGACTGTGACAAAGGTAAACTATCTCTACTCGTCCTTCTTGACTTGTCTGCAGCCTTTGACACGGTTGACCACTCCATCCTTCTCCCAACGCCTCTCCACCGTCGTCCAGCTGGGTGGGACTGCACTCGCCTGGTTCCATTCTTATCTATCTAATCGTAGCCACAGAATCACCTGCAACGGCTTCTCTTCCCGCTCCTGCATCGTTACCTCTGGTGTCCCCCAAGGATCTATCCTTGGGCCCCTCCTATTTAGAGTCATAGAGTTGTACAGCACAGAAAGAGGCCCCTCGGCCCATCGTGTCTGCGCCGGCCATCAAGCCCAGTCTATTCTAATCCCATTTTCCAGCACTGGGTCCGTAGCCTTGTATGCTATGGCGTTTCACGTGCTCATCTAAATGCTTCTTGAATGTTGTGAGGGTTCCTGCCTCTACCACCCTTTCAGGCAGTGAGTTCCAGATTCCAACCACCCTCTGGGTGAAAAAGTTTTTCCTCAAATCCCCTCTAAACCTCCTGCCCCTTACCTTGAATCTATGTCCCCTGGTTATTGACCCCTCTACTAGGGGAAAAAGTTCCTTTCTATCTATCCCCCTCATAATTTTGTACACCTCAATCAGGTCCCCCCTCATCCTTCTCTGCTCTAAGGAAAACAACCCCAGCCTGTCCAGTCTCTCTTCATAGCTGAAGCACTCCAGCCCAGGTAACATCCTGGTGAATCTCCTCTGCACCCTCTCCAATGCAATCACATCCTTCCTATAGTGTGGCGACCAGAACTGCACACAGTATTCCAGCTGTGGCCTAACTAGCATTTTGTACAGCTCCATCATAACCTCCCTGCTCTTATATTCTATGCCTCGGCTAATGAAGGCAAGTATCCCATATGCATTTTTAACCACCTTATCGACCTGTCCTGCTGCGTTCAGGGATCTATGTACATGCACACCAAGGTCCCAGTGGATGTGGTGTATTTGGACTTCCAAAAGGCATTTGACAAGGTGCCACACAAAAGATTACTGCACAAGATAAAAAATCACGGGATTGGGGGTAATATAGTGGCATGGGTGGAAGATTGGCTATCTAACAGAAAATAGAGAGTGGGGATAAATGGTTCATTCTCGGGTTGGCAATCAGTAACTAGTGCTGTTCCGCAGGGGTTAGTGCTGGGACCCCAACTCTTTACAATCTATATTAACGATTTGGAGGAGGGGACCGAGTGCAACATATCCAAGTTTGCCGACGATACAAAGATGGGAGGGAAAGCAGTGAGTGAGGAGGACATAAAAAACCTGCAAAAGGACATAGACAGGCTAAGTGAGTGGGCAGAAATTTGGCAGATGGAATATAATGTTGGAAAGTGTGAGGTTGTGCAGTTTGGCAGAAAAAATCAAAGAGCAAGTTATTATCTAAATGGAAAGAAACTGCCAAGTGCTGCAGTACAAAGGGATCTGGGGGTCCTGGTGCATGAAACACAGAAAGTTAGTATGCAGGTACAGCAGGTGATCAGGAAGGCCAATGGAATCTTGGCTTTTATTGCAAGGGGGGTGGACTATAATAGCAGGGAAGTCTTGCTGCAGTTATACAGGGTATTGGTGAGGCCACACCTGGAATATTGCGTGCAGTTTTGGTTTCCATATTTAAGAAATGATATACTTGCTCTCGAGGCAGTTCAGAGAAGGTTCACTCGGTTGATTCTGGAGATGAGGGGGTTGACTTATGAGGAAAGGTTGAGTAGGTTGGGCCTCTACTCATTGGAATTCAGAAGAATGAGAGGCGATCTTATCGAAACATATAAGATTGTGAGGGGGCTTGATCGGGTGGATACGGGGAGGATGTTTCCACTGATGGGTGAGAGTAGAACTAGGGGGCATAATCTAAGAATAAGGGGCTGCCCTTTCAAAACTGAGATGAGGAGAAACTTCTTCACTCAGAGGGTAGTAAATCTATGGAATTTGCTACCCCAGAGAGTTGTGGAAGCTGCGACATTAAATAAATTTAAAATGGAGATAGACAGTTTCCTAGCAGATAAGGGAATTAGGGGTTACGGGGAGAGGGCAGGGAAGTGGACGTGTCTAGATTCGGATCAGCCACGATCCTATTGAATGGCGGAGCAGGCCCAAGGGGCCGTATGGCCTACTCCTGCTCCTACTTCTTATGTTCTTATATAAGAATTAAGTCCCTCTGATCCTCTGTCCTTCCTGGGGTCCTACCATTCATTGTGTATTCCCTTGCCTTGTTAGTCCTCCCAAAATGCATCACCTCACACTTATCAGGGTTAAATTCCATTTGCCACTGTTCTGCCCATCTGACCAATCCGTCTATATCGTCCTGTAGCCTGAGGCTTCCCTCCTCGCTATTTACCACTCCACCAATTTTCGTGTCATCAGCAAACTTACTGATCATACCTCCTACATTGATATCTAAATCATTAATGTACACTACAAACAGCAAGGGACCCAGCACCGATCCCTGCGGTACACCACTGGACACAGGCTTCCAGTCACAAAAACAAACTTCGACCATCACCCTCTGCCTCCTGCCACTAAGCCAATTTTGGATCCAATGTGCCAAATTGCCCTGGATCCCATGGGCTCTTACCTGCTCATCTAAATGCTGCCCCTTGGCGACATCATCTGAAAACACAGCTTCAGTTTCCACATGTACGCTGATGACACCCAGCTCTACCTCACCACCACTTCTCTCGACCCCTCCACGATCTCAAATCCGGTTCTGGGTGAGCAGAAATTTTCTCCAATTAAATATTGGGAAGACTAAAGCAATTGTTTTCAGTCCCTGCCACAAACTCTGTTCCCTAGCCATTGACTCCATCCCTCTCCCTAACATCTCTCTGAGGCTGAACCACACTGTTCACAACCTTGGTGTCATATTTGACCCTGAAATGAGCTTCCGAACACATATCCGCAGCATAACAAAGACCGCCTATTTCCACCTCGGTAACATGGCCCGTCTCCAGCCCTGCCTAACTCATCCGCTGCTGAAACCCTCACCCGGGCCTTTGTTACCTCAAGACTCGACTATTCCAACGCACTCCTGGCTGGCCTCCCACATTCTACCCTATGTAAACTTGAGGTGATCCAAAACTACCCGTGTCGTAACTCAACGCCAAGTCCCGTTCACCCATCACCCCTGTGCTCACTGACCTACATTGGCTCCCGGTTAAGCAATGCTTCGATTTCAAAATTCTCATCCTTGTTTTCAAATCCCTCCATGGCCTCGCCCCTCCCTATCTTAGTTATTCCCTTCAGCCTCACAACCACCCGCCCCCCGCGATAGAATCACAGAAAAATTACAGCACAGAAGGAGGCCATTCAGCCCACCTTGTCCGTGCCGGCCGATTATGTGCTATCCACACTAATCCCACTTTCCAGCACTTGGTCCGTAGCCTTGTAGGTTACGGCACTTCAAGTGCATATCCAAGTACTTTTTAAATGTGATGAGAGTTTCTGCCTCTACCACCCTGTCAGGCAGTGAGTTCCAGACCCCCACCACCCACTGGGTGAAAACATTTCTCCTCAACTCCCCTCTAAACCTCCGACCAATTACTTTAAATCTATGCCCCCTGGTTGTGGACCCCTCTGCCAAGGGAAATAGGTCCTTCCTATCTCGGCCCCTCATAATTTTCTACACCTCAATCAGGTCTCCCCTCAGCCTCCTCGGTTCCAAAGAAATCAACCTCCCCCCCCCCCCCCCCCCAGACATCTGCGTTCCTCCAATTCTGCCCTCTTGAGCATCCCTGATTATAATCGCTGCACCATCAGTGGCCGTGTCTTCTGTTGCCTCGGCCCTGAGCTCTGGAATTCCCTCCCTGAACCTCTCCGCCTCTCTTTCGTAGAAAATAGGAGCAGGAGTCGGCCATTCGGCCCCTCGAGCCTGCTCCGCCATTCAATGAGATCATGGCTGTTCAAAACCCACCTCTGTGACCAAGCTTTTGGCCATCTGCCCTAATTTCTCCTTCTGTGGCTCGGGGTCACATTTTTCAATGTCTTACAATACTCCTGTGCAGCGCCTTGGGATGTTTTCCTACGTTAAAGGTGCTATAGAAATACAAGTTGTTATTGTTCTCATTGTTGGAGGTGGGCTCGGAACAGGCCCCGCCCCCCTCCCCCTACTCCGCATGCGCCGCTCCAAGGTGAGCGCAGGCTCTGAACAGGCCCCGCCCCCTCCCACAACTCCGCATGCGCCGCTCCAAGGTGAGCGAGGGCTCTGAACAGGCCCCGCCCCCTCCCACTACTCCGCATGCGCCGCTCCAAGGTGAGCACAGGCTCTGAACAGGCCCCGCCCCCCTCCCCCTACTCCGCATGCGCCACAGGGCCCCGCTCCCGAAGATGAGCCGCTACCGCGCCTGCGCAGGGCCTCGCATTCTGGGTCGGCCGGGGCAACCGCGAGAGTCTGGATCACCAGCGGAAAGTGGGTTTTATGAGGTTTTTTTTATATATAGCGGAGAGAAGCGCGGGCGGGGAGAAAAATAAAAAGAAAATACAAACCGGACCGTCCCGGCACCGAGCGGAGCGGATTGAGCGGCCGCAGCCCCTTGTCTTCTGCAGGGAGCCGGACTGGGGCACGTGATCAACTCCACGGCGGTGACTGACGGGAGTTCCGACCAATAGGGAGAGAGCGGGCGGAGCTTGGAGGACTGAGGTGGCGACGGGTCCTCCAACCAATCGGGAGTGATTGAAGGGACAGTGTACAGGAAGCTTTACTCTGTATCTAACCCGTGCTGTACCTGCCCTGGGATTGTTTGATGGGACAGTGTACAGGAAGCTTTACTCTGTATCTAACCCGTGCTGTACCTGCCCTGGGATTGTTTGATGGGACAGTGTACAGGAAGCTTTACTCTGTATCTAACCTGTGCTGTACCTGCCCTGGGAGTATATAAAAAGAAAAAGGGTGGCTAAAATGAATGTTGGTCCCTTAGAGGACGAGACCGGGAAAGTAGTAGTGGGGAACATGGAGATGGCAAAAACGCTGAACAAATATTTTGTATCAGTCTTTACAGTAGAGGACACTAAAAATATCCCAACACTGGACAAACTGGGGGCTATGGGGGGGGGGGGAGGAGCTAAACACGATTAAAATCACTAAGGAGATGGTACTCGGTAAGATAATGGGACTTAAGGCGGATAAATCCCCTGGACCTGATGGTTTACATCCTAGGGTCTTGAGAGGGGTAGCGGTGGGGATTGTGGATGCATTGGTGGTAATTTTCCAAAACTCCCTGGATTCAGGCAAGGTCCCAGCAGGTTGGAAAACTGCTAATGTAACACCCTTATTTATAAAGGGAGGTAGACAAAAGGTTGGAAACTATTGACCAGTTAGCCTAACATCTGTGGTTGGTAAAATGTTGGAGTCCATTATTAAGGAAGCAGTAACAGGATATTTGGATAAGCATAATTTAATCGGACCGAGTCAGCATGGTTTTATAAAGGGGAAGTCATGTTTGACAAATTTGCTCGAATTCTTTGAGGATGTAACAAACAGGGTGGATAAAGGGGAACCAGTGGATGTGGTGTATTTGGACTTCCAAAAGGCATTTGACAAGGTGCCACACAAAAGATTACTGCACAAGATAAAAAGTCACGGGATTGGGGGTGATATACTGGCATGGGTGGAAGATTGGCTATCTAACAGAAAACAGAGAGTTGGGATAAATGGTTCATTCTCGGGTTGGCAATCAGTAACTGGTGGTGTTCCGCAGGGGTCAGTGCTGGGACCCCAACTCTTTACAATCTATATTAACGATTTGGAGGAGGGGACCGAGTGCAACGTATCCAAGTTTGCCGACGATACAAAGATGAGAGGGAAAGCAGCGAGTGAGGAGGACATAAAAAACCTGCAAAAGGACACAGACAGGCTAAGTGAGTGGGCAGAAATTTGGCAGGTGGAATATAATGTTGGAAAGTGTGAAGTTATGCACTTTGGAAGAAAAAATCAAAGAGCAAGTTATTATCTAAATGGAGAGAAACTGCAAAGTGCTACAGTACAAAGGGATCTGGGGATCCTGGTGCATGAAACACAGAAGGTTAGTATGCAGGTACAGCAGGTGATCAGGAAGGCCAATGGAATCTTGGCTTTTATTGCAAGGGGGATGGAGTATAAAAGCAGGGAAGTCTTGCTTCAGTTATACAGGGTACTGGTGAGGCCACACCTGGAATATTGCGTACAGTTTTGGTTTCCATATTTAAGAAAAGATATACTTGCTCTCGAGGCAGTTCAGAGAAGGTTCACTCGGTTGATTCCGGAGATGAGGGGGTTGACTTATGAGGAAAGGTTGAGTAGGTTGGGCCTCTACTCATTGGAATTCAGAAGAATGAGAGGCGATCTTGTCGAAACATATAAGATTGTGAGGGGGCTTGATCGGGTGGATGCGGGGAGGATGTTTCCACTGATGGGTGAGACTAGAACTAGGGGGCATAATCTTAGAATAAGGGGCTGCCGTTTCAAAACTGAGATGAGGAGAAACTTCTTCACTCAGAGGGTGGTAAATCTATGGAATTTGCTACCTCAGATAGCTGTGGAAGCTGCAACATTAAATAAATTTAAAACACAGATAGACAGTTTCCTAGCTGATAAGGGAATTAGGGGTTACGGGGAGCGGGCAGGGAAGTGGACGTGAGTCTAGGTTCAGATCAGCCAAGATCCTATTGAATGGCGGAGCAGGCCCGAGGGGCCGTATGGCCTACTCCTGCTCCTACTTCTTATGTTCTTTTTCTCTTCACATATCTGTAAAATCTTTTACAGTCAGTTTTTATGTTCCCTGAAAGCTTACTCTCATATTCTATTTTCCCCTTCTTAATTAATCCCTTTGTCCTCCTTTGGTGAATCCTAAACTGCTCCCAATCCTCAGGTTTACTGCTTTTTCTGGCCAATTTATATGTCCTCTCCTTGGATCTTATGCTATCCCTAATTTCCCTTGTTAGCCACGGTTGAGTCACCTTTTTTGTTTTATTTTTATGCCAAACTGGGATGAACAAATTCTGTAGTTCATCCATGCGGTCTTTGAATGTTTGCCATTGCCGATCCACCGTCAACCCTTTTTGTGACATTCCCCAATCAATCCTACCCAACTCGCTCCTCAGACCATCGTAGTTTCCTTTATTTAAATTTAGGACCCTAGTCTCTGAGTCAACAACTTCATTCTCCATCTTAATGAAGAATTCGATCATATTATGATCACTCCGACCCAAGGGGCCTCGTACAACAAGATTGCTAATTAATCCTTTCTCGTTACATAATACCCAGTCTAAGATGGCCTGATCTCTGGTTGGTTCCTCGACATATTGGTCCAGGAAACCATCCCGTAAACACTCCAGGAATTCCTCCTCCACAGTAGAGGACATGAGGGGGGGGGGGAAGGGAGTCCCTTTAAATGTGGAGGCGGTGGGTGTCCCTTTAAATGTGGAGGGGGTGGGTGTCCCTTTAAATGTGGAGAGGCGGGGCCGCGCATGCTCATTCGGCCCCCTCACCACAACACGAAGCTGCCAGTGCGCCTGCCGGGGCCTCCGGGGAGCAGACGGAAGCCCGGATCTGGGGAAGAGGCGGAATCAGCGGCCGGGTAAAGTAAAGTGTTGGGGAATCGATTTAAATCGAGGTGAGGGGGGGGAGCGGAGAGCGAGATTATAAAGTAAAATATGAGAAAAACCAAACCTGAGACTCGGGCGGGCCGGATCTCCGCAGACGCCGAACGGAGCCGATTGAACCGCGCGGGATGGCTGAGTGAGCCAGAGCAATGTGATTCTGACTGACAGGAGCGCTGACCAATAGCAACAGGGCTGAGCTGGGAGGACTGAACTGGACGGCCTGGTCCTCCAACCAATGGCAGCGCGGCAAGGGGGCGGGGCCTCCTCTCCAGCTCAGGTGCGCTGGGGCCGATTGTGACGCGCTGTCCCCAGGTGAGAGCAGCTCAGTCAGCACAGAGCTGGGGCTGGAATCTGGGAGAGGGGCCGCAGGCAGCGGGCCTGGCAAAGGGGCACAAGCTTCACAATACAAGCTGCTTTCAAATGCACAATTGTTTCCTACAGACAGCCTTGGTCACTCTGCAAAAAAAACTGTAACAATTCATCATAACTCCCCTGCTTTAGGAGAGGCGTAGAGTGCAAAAGCAAGGACTACTTGCATGCCAAACAACGGAAGCAACATGCGATAGACAGAGCTAAGCGATCTCACAACCATCGGATCAAATCAAAGCTCTGCAGTCCTGCCACATCCAGTCGTGAGTGGTGGTGGACAATTAAACAGTTAACAGGAGGAGGCTCCAAAAATATCCCCATCCTCAATGATGGTGGAGCCCAGCACGTGAGTGCAAAAGACAAGGCTGAAGCATTTGCAACTATCTTCAGCCAGAAGTGCAGAGTGGATGATCCATCTCGGCCTCCTCCTGAGGTCCCCAGCATCACAGATGCCAGTCTTCAGCCCATTCAATTCACTCCACGTGATGTCAAGAAACGGCTGAAGACACTGGATACTGCAAAGGCTATGGGCCCTGACAACATTCTGGCAATAGTACTGAAGACTTGTGCTCCAGAACTAGCTGCGCCCCTAGCCAAGCTGTTCCAGTACAGCTACAACACTGGCATCTACCCGGCAATGTGGAAAATTGCCCAAGTATGTACTGTCTACAAAAAGCAGGACAAATCCGACCCGGCCAATTACCGTCCCATCAGTCTACTCTCAATCATCAGCAAAGTGATGGAAGGTGTCGTCGACAGTGCTATCAAGCGGCACTTACTCAGCAATAACCTGCTAACTGACGCCCAGTTTGGGTTCCGCCAGGGCCACTCAGCTCCTGACCTCATTACAGCCTTGGTCCAAACATGGACAAAAGAGCTGAACTCAAGAGGTGAGATGAGAGTGACTGCCCTTGACAACAAGGCAGCATTTGATCGAGTGTGGCATCAAGGAGCCCTAGCAAAACTGAAGTCAATGGGAATCAAGGGAAAAACTCTCCATTGGTTGGAATCATACCTAGCACAAAGGAAGTTGGCTGTGGTTGTTGGAGTTCATTCATCTCAATCACATGACATCACTGCAGGAGTTCCTCAGGGCAGTGTCCTAGGCCCAACCATCTTCAGCTGTTTCATCAATGACCTTCCCTCCATCATAAGGTCAGAAGTGGGGATGTTCGCTGATGATTGCACACTGTTCAGCACCATTCGAGACTCGTCAGATACTGACGCAGTCCGTGTCCATATGCAGCAAGACCTGGACAACATTCAGACTTGGGCTGACAAGTGGCAAGTGACATTCGCACCACACAAGAGCCAGGCAATGACCATCTCCAACAAGCGAGACTAACCATCTCCCCTTGACATTCAATGGCATTACCATCGCTGAATCCCCCACTATCAACATCCTGGGGGTTACCATTGATCAGAAACTGAACTGGACCAGCCATATAAATACTGTGGCAACAAGAGCAGGCCAGAGGCTGGGAATTCTGCAGCGAGTGTCTCACCTCCTGACTCCACAAAGCCTTTCCACCATCTACAAGGCACAAGTCAGGAGTGTGATGGAATACTCTCCACTTGCCTGGTTGAGTGCAGCTCCAACAACACTCAAGAAGCTCGACACCATTCAGGATAAAGCAGCCCGCTTGATTGGCACTTCGTCCACCACCTTCAACATTCACTCCCTCCACCACCGGCGCACTGTGGCTGCAGTGTGTACCATCTACAAGATGCACTGCAGCAACTCGCCAAAGCTCCTTTAACAGCACCTTCCAAACTCGCGACCTCTACCACTTCGAAGGACAAGGGCAGCAGACACATGGGAACATCACCACCTACAAGTTCCCCTCCAAGCCACACACCATCCTGACTTGGACCTGTATCGCCGTTCCTTCACTGTCGCTGGGACAAAATCCTGGAACTCCCTTCCTAACAGCATTGTGGGTGTACTTACACCATATGGACTGCAGCGGTTCAAGAAGGCGGCTCACCACCATCTTCTCAAGGACAATTAGGGATGGGCACTAAATGCAGGCCTAGCCAGCGACGCCCACATCCCATCAATGAATTTAAAAAAAAGATTGGGTCGATTGGACTTGTACTCGCTGGAGTTTAGAAGAATGAGAGGTGATCTCATTGAAACTTATAAAATTCTAACAGGACTCGACAGACTAGATGCAGGAAGGATGTTCCCGATGGTCGGGGAGTCCAGAACCAGGGGAAACAGTCTCAGGATAAAGGGTAGGCCATTTAGGACAGAAATGAGGAGGAATTTCTTCACCCAGAGAGTGGTGAACCTGTGGCATTCTCTACCACAGAAGGCGGTGGAGGCCAGTTCATTAAATATATTCAAGAGGGAGTTGGATATATTTCTTAAGGCTAAAGGGATCAAGGGGTATGGGGAGAAAGCAGGGACAGGGTACTGAATTTGGATGATCAGCCATGATCGCATTGAATGGCGGAGCAGGCTCGAGGGGCCGAATGGCCTACTCCTGCTCCTATCTTCTATGTTTCTATGTAGTGAATTCCACAGGTTCACCACTACTCTGGGTGAAGAAATTCCTCCTCATCTCTGTCCTAAATGGCTTACTCCTTATCCTTAGACTGTGACCCCTGGTTCTGCACTCCCCCACCATCGGGAACATCCTTTCTGCATCTAATCTGTCTAGTCCTGTTAGAATTTCATAAGTTTCAATGAGATCCCCTCTCATTCTTCTAAACTCCAGCGAGTATAAGCCCAATCAACCCAATCTCTCCTCATACATCATTCCTGCCATCCCAGGTATCAGCCTGGTGAATCTTCGCTGCACTCCCTCCATGGCAAGAACATCCTTCCTCAGATAAGGTGACCAAAACTGCACACAATACTCAAGCTGTGGTCTCACCAAGGCCCTGTACAACTGCAGCGAGACATCCTTGTTCCTGTACTCAAACCCTCTCGCTACAAAGGCCAACATACCATTTGCCTTCTTAACCGCCTGCTGCACCTGCATGCTTACCTTCAGCGACTGGTGCACAAGGACACCCAGGTCTCATTGTACTTCCCCTTCTCCCAATCTATTGCTATTCAGATAATAATCTGCCTTCCTCTTTTTGCCACCAAAGTGGATAACCTCACATTTATCCATATTATACTGCATCTGCCATGCTTCTGCCCAATCACCCAACCTGTCCAAATCATACTGGAGTTTCTCGGCATCCTCCTCACAGCACATCACTCTCTGGGTGAAGAAATTCCTTCTCATCTCTGTCCTAAATGGCTTACCCCTTATCCTTAGACTGTGAGCCCTGGTTTTGGACTCCCCGACCATCGAGATCCCCTCGTGGTGTCGACTGACCGCGGCGTGTCAGCCAATGAGGTGCAGGAATGGGCAGAACCAGGGGCCAGGACTGACAGCAAGCAGGAACTAACTCAATTAAATACCTGCAGCCCAAAAAATAACTTTTATTTCGTCAGCCAAAAAACAGCAAAGCAAATAAGGTTTGCTGAGTCTGCAAAGCCTATTTTAAAGAATTCTAGAGCGATATCGCTGATCGGTGCTCGGACCCCAGCTATTCACAGTATATATTAATGATCTAGACGAGGGAACTAGATGTAATATCTCCAAGTTTGCAGACAACACAAAGCTGGGTGGGCGTGTGTGTTGGCCTTCGTAGCGAGAGGGTTCAAGTACAGGAACAAGGAAGTCTCGCTGCAGTTGTACAGGGCCTTGGTGAGACCACACCTTGAGTATTGTGTGCAGTTTTGGTCGCTTTATCTGAGGAAGGATGTTCTTGCCATGGAGGGAGTGCAGCGAAGATTCACCAGACTGATACCTGGGATGGCAGGAATGACGTATGAGGAGAGATTGGGTCGATTGGGCTTATATTCGCTGGAGTTTAGAAGAATGAGAGGGGATCTTACTGAAACTTATAAAATTCTAACAGGACTGGACAGACTAGATGCAGGAAGGGTGTTCCCGATGGTCAGGGAGTCCAGAACCAGGGGTCACAGTCTAAGGATAAGGGGTAAGCCATTTAGGACTGAGATGAGGAGGAATTTCTTCACCCAGAGAGTGGTGAACCTGTGGAATTCTCTGCCACACAAGGCAGTTGAGGCCAATTCATTAAATATATTCAAGAAGGAGTTGGATATATTTCTGAAGGCTAAAGGGATCAAGGGATATGGGGAGAAGGCAGGGACCGGGTACTGAATTTGGATGATCAGCCATGATCTCATTAAAGGGCTGAATGGCCTACTCCTGTTCCTATCTTCTATGTTTTTATGATCACTACCCCCACAATGCTCTCCCACTGATACCCCTTCCACCTGCCCGGCTAAGGTTAAGGGGAGATCTGATAGAGGGGGTCAAAACCAGGAAGGGTTTGGATCGAGTAAATAAGGAGAAACTGTTTCCAGTGGCTGGAGGGTCGGTAACCAGAGGACACAGATTTCAGGCAAAAGAACCAGAGGCGACATGAGGAAACAGATTGTAAACACAGCCAGTTATGATCTGGAACGCGCTGCCTGGAAGGGCGGTGTAAGCAGATTCAATCGTAACTTTCATAAAGAAGTGGGTAAATACTTGAAGGGGAGACATTTACAGGGCGAGGGGGAAAGAGCAGGGGGGAGTGGGACTAATCGCAGAGCTCGACCAAAGAGCCGGCACAGGCACGGTGGGCCGAATGGCCTCCTTCTGTGCTGTTTCATTCGATGGTTCCGTCCCCATAATGAGACCTTCTCAGCCCCGGTGTCCTCCTGGTGGGTGGTGAATCTTTGGAATTCTCTGCCCCAGAGGGCTGTGGAGGCTCAGTCATTGAGTATAATCAAGGCTGAGATCGATAGATTTTTGGACTCATGGGGAAATCGAGGGGTATGGGGATCGGGCGGGAAGGTGGAGATGAGGTAGAAGATCAGCCATGATCTTATTGAATGGCGGAGCAGGCTCGAAGGGCCGAATGGCGTGCTCCTGCTTCTTATAGAGTTATACAGCACAGAAAGAGGCCCTTCGGCCCATCGCGTCTGCGCCGGCCATCCAGCCCTGTCTATTCTAATCCCATTTTCCAGCACTGGGTCCGTAGCCTTGTATGCTATGGCGGTTCAAGTGCTCATCTAAATGCTTCTTGAATGTTGAGAGGGTTCCTGCCTCTACCACCCTTTCAGGCAGTGAGTCCCAGATTCCAACCACCCTCTGGGTGAAAAAGTCTTTCCTCAAATCCCCTCTAAACCTCCTGCCCCTTATCTTGAAACTATCCCCCTGGTTATTGACCCCTCTACTAAGGGGAAAAGTTCCTTTCTATTTACCCTATCTATGCCCCTCATAATTTTGTACACCTCAATCAGGTCCCCCCTCAGCCTTCTCTGCTCCAAGTAAAACAACCCCAGCCTGTCCAGTCTCTCTTCATAGCTGAAGCGCTCCAGCCCAGGTAACATCCTGGTGAATCTCCTCTGCACCCTCTCCAATGCAATCACATCCTTCCTATAGTGTGGCGACCAGAACTGCACACAGTATTCCAGCTGTGGCCTAACCAGCATTTTGTACAGCTCCATCATAACCTCCCTGCTCTTATATTCTATGCCTCGGCTAATGAAGGCAAGTATCCCATATGCCTTTTTAACCACCTTATCCACCTATTGTGCTGCCTTCAGGGATCTATGTACATGCACACCAAGGTCCCTCTGATCCTCTGTCTTTCCTAGGGTCTTACCATTCATTGTGTATTCCCTTGCCTTGTTAGTCCCTCCAAAATGCATCACCTCACACTTTTCAGGGTTAAATTCCATTTGCCACTGTTCCGCCCATCTGACCAACCCATCTATATCGTCCTGCAGACTGAGGCTACCCTCCTCGCTATTTACCACCCCACCAATTTTCGTGTCATCTGCAAACTTACTGATCATACCTTTTACATTCACATCCAAATCATTAATGTAGACCACAAACAGCAAGGGACCCAGCACCGATCCCTGCGGTACCCCACTGGACACAGGCTTCCAGTCACAAAAACAACCTTCGACCATCACCCTCTGCCTTCTGCCACTAAGCCAGTTTTGGATCCAATGTGCCAAGGCACCCTGGATCCCATGGGCTCTTACCTTCTTGACCAGTCTCCTGTGTGGGACTTTATCGAAAGCCTTACTAAAATCCATGTATACCACATCCACTGCACTACCCTCATCCACACACCTAGTCACCCCCTCGAAAAATTCAATCAAATTGGTTAGACATGATCTTCCCTTGACAAAGCCATGCTGACTATCCCTGATTAATCCTTGCCTCTCCAAGTGGAGACTAATTCTGTCCCTCAGAATTTTTTCTAATAATTTCCCAACCATTGATGTTAGGCTCACTGGCCTGTAATTCCCTGGTTTATCCCTGCTACCCTTCTTGAATAATGGTACTACGTTAGCTGTTCTCCAGTCCTCTGGCTCATCCCCTGTGGCCAGAGAGGTTTTGAAAATTTGTGTCAGAGCCCCTGCAATCTCCTTTGCCTCACACAGCAGCCTGGGATACATTTCATCCGGGCCTGGGGATTTATCCAGTTTAAAGCCTGCTAAAACCGCTCGTACCTCCTCCCTCTCGATGCTAATATGTTCAAGTATATCACAGTCCCCCTGCCCGATTACTATGTCTACATCGTCCTTCTCCATAGTGAACACAGATGCAAAAAATTCATTTAAAACCCCACCTACATCTTCTGGCTCCACACAGATTGCCACTTTGGTCCCTAATGGGCCCTACTCTTTCCCTAGTTATCCTCTTGCCCTTAATATACTTATAAAATGCCTTAGGATTTTTCTTTATTTTGCTCGCCAGTGTTATTTCATGGCCCCTCCTCGCTCTCCTAATTTCTTTTTTAAGTATTCCCCCTGCACTTTTTAAACTCCTCTAGGGCTTCCTCTGTCTTTAGTCCTTTGTATCTGCCAAAAGTCCCCCTTTTTTTCCTAATCCATTCTCATATATCCCTTGACATCCAGGGTTCCCTGGGCTTGTTGGTCCCACCCTTGACCTTTACGGGAACATGTTGCCATTGTACTCTCTCTATTTCCTTTCTGAAAGACTCCCACTGCTCTGATGTGGATTTTCCTACAAGTAGCTGATCCCAGTCCACTTTGGCCAGATCCTGCCTTATCATATTAAAATCGGCCTTCCCCCAATTTAGAACCTTTATTTCCGGTCCATCTCTGTCCTTTTCCATGACTACCTTAAATCTCACTGAATTATGGTCACTGTCACCAAAGTGCTCACCTACTAACACTTCTACCACTTGCCCGGCCACATTCCCTAGAATTAGGTCCAGTACCGCCCCCTCTCTTGTAGGACTTTCTACATGCTGGCTCAAAAAGCTCTCCTGGATGCACTTTAAGAATTCTGCACCCTCTAAGCGTTTCACACTCTGACTATCCCAGTTAATATTGGGGAAGTTGAAATCCCCCACTATTATTACCCTATTATTTGCACATTTCTCTGAGATTTGCCTACATATCTGTTCCTCTATCTCCCCCTGACTGTTTGGGGGCCTATAGTACACTCCCAGCAAAGTTCTTGCCCCCTTTTTGTTTTTATGATCTTAAAAAAGCTGTTTGCTATAGCCTGCTGCCCCATGACAAATACACAGAGGATTTCAGTTACGTGGAGAGGCTGGAGAAGCTGGGATTGTTCTCCTTGGAGCAGAGAAGGTGCAGCGGAGATTTAATAGAGGTGTTCAAAACATGAAGGGTTTTGATAGAGTAAATAGGAGCATGGGAACAGGAGGAGGCCATTCAGCCCCTCCGGCCTGTTCCGCCATTCAATGAGATCATGGCCGATCTGTGTCTTAACTCCACCCACCTGCCTTGGCTCCATATCCCTTTGCTCCCTTGTCTAGCAAAAATCTATCGCTCTGGGATTTAAAATGATTAATTGAGCTGGCATCGACTGCTTTCTGTGGGAGAGGGTTCCACACTTCTACCACCCTTTGTGTGAAGAAGTGTTTCCCAACTTCTCTCCTGAGTGGCCTGGCTCTGGTTTTAAGGTGATGTCCCCTTGTCCTCGACTGCCCCACTGGCGGAAAAAGTTTCTCTCTGTCTACTCTACCAATTCCTTTCAAAATCCTAAAATCCTCAATCACTCCTTAACCTTCTAGATTCCAGGGAACACAAGCCTAGTTTATGTAATCTCTCCTCATAATCTAACCCTTGAAGCCCGGGTAACATTCTGGTCAATCTGTGCTGCACTCCTTCCAAGGCCAATATATCCTTTCTGAGGTGCGGTGCCCAGAACTGTACACAGTGCTCCAGGGAGTTCCTGGGAGTTAATGTGCGTAGCTCCCTGAAGGTGGTGGGACATATTGAGAGAGTGGTTAACAAAGCATGTGGGATCTTGGGCTTCATAAATAGAGGTATTGAGTACAAAAGTAGAGAAGTTATGCTGAACCTTTATAAAGCGCTGGTTAGGCCACAACTGGAGTATTGCGTCCAGTTCTGGTCACCACACTTTAGGAAGGATGTGAAGGCCCTTGAGAGGGTGCAGAGGAGATTTACCAGAATGGTTCCGGGAATGGGGGATCTTAGCTACAAGGACAGGTTGGAGAAGCTGGATTTGTTTTCATTAGAGCAAAGGAGGTTGGGGGCTGGTTTGATAGAGGTGTACAAGATTATGACGGGTTTGGATAGGCTAGACGGGGAAAGGCTGTTCCCACTAGTTGATGGTACAAGGACTAGGGGACACAGATTTAAGGTTTTGGGCAAGAGATACAGGGGGGATGTGAGGAAAAACTTTTTTACGCAGCGAGTGGTGATGACCTGGAACTCGCTGCCGACGGAAGTGGTGGAAGCGGAGACACTCAATGTTTTCAAGGGGAGACTGGATAGGCACTTGAGGGAAATAAACTTGCAGGGCTACGGGGATAGAGCGGGGGAATGGGACTGACTGGATTGTTCTACAGAGAGCCGGCTCGGACTCGATGGGCCGAATGGCCTTCTGTGCCGTTATGACTCTCTGGGGTCTAACCAGGGCTTTGTATAGCTGTAGCTTATAAGGAGAAACTGTTTCCAGTGGCAGGAGGGTCGGTAACCAGAGGACACAGATATAAGGTCATTGACAAAAGAACCAGAGGCGAGGTGAGGAGAATTTTATTGACGCAGCGAGTTGTTGTGATCTGGAATGCGCTGCCTGAAAGGGCGGTGGAAGCAGAGTCAATAATAACGTTCACTGGGGAATTGGATAAATACTTGAAGGGGAAACATTTTCAGGGCTATGGGGAAAGAGCAGGGGAGTGGGACTAAATGGAGAGCTCTTTCAAAGAGCCGGCACAGGCACGATGGGCTGAATGGCCTCCTTCTGTGCTGTATGATTCTATGAGCCAGTCCTAGAGTGGAGTGGTGCCCGCAGGGATCGCTTGGCAGGAAATTGGGAGGAGGTGGTTCACACGCAGACAGCACCTGATTTCGAGACGCTGTCCTTTTAAAATTGGTCCTCCACAGGCAAGGAGGGACTCGGACCCTTTAATTAAAATCACATTGAAAAGGAGAGTCCCTGTCCCTTTAAGAGCCCTCCGCCCACCACTCCCGCCTTTTTCGTAAAGTCTTTGAAATTAATAATAAAAGTTCATGCAGAAAAAATGTGTGTGTGTGTGTCTGACTGTATTTTAGTGAGTATCTGTGTCTGTGTGTCTGTCTGACTGTATGTGTGTGTGTGTCTGTGTAGAATAGCATCATAGAATGATACAGCACAGAAGGAGGCCATTCGGCCCATCGTGCCTGTGCCGGCTCTTTGAAAGAGCGATCCAATTAATCCCACTCCCCTTGCTCTTTCCCCAAAGCCCTGTAAATGTTTTCCCTTCAAGTATTTATCTCAATCTCTTTTGAATTATAATATCGAATCTGCTTCCACCGCCCTTTCAGGCAGCGCATTCCAGATCACAACAACTTGGTGTAAAAATCTGTTTCCTCATGTCACCTCTGGTTCTTTTGCCAATCGCCTTAAATCTGGTTTCTGTCCCTTCAGCCATTGGAAACGGTTTCTCCTTATTTACTCTCTCAAAATCCATCCTGATTTTGAACAACTCTGTCAAATCTCCTCTTAATCTTCTTTGCTTAAGGAGAACAACCCCAGCTTCTCCCGTCTCTCCACGTAACTCAAGTCCCTCATCCCTGGTCCCATTCTCGTAAATTTCTTCTGCACCCTCTCTTAGGCCTTGACATCCTTCCTAAAGTGTGGTGCCCAGCGGAAGCCTAGCCAGTGTTTTATAAAGGCTTAGCATAACCTGCTTGCTTTTGTACTCTATTCCTCTATTAATAAAGTCAAGGATCCTGTATGCTTTTTTTAACAGCCTTCTCAACTTGTCCTGCCACCTTCTAAGATTTGTGTACATACACCCCGAGGCCTCTCTGTTCCTGCAGCCTCTTTAAAACTGGGCCATTTAGTTTATATTGCCTCTCCTCATTCTTCCTACCAAAATGAATCACTTCACACTTCTCTACATTAAATTTAATCTGCCACGTTTCTGCCCATTTCACCAGTCTGGCTACATCCTCCTGAAGTCTGTTACTATCCTCATTGTTTGCTACATTTCTGAGTTTCGTGTCGTCTGTAAATTTTGCCCTGGATCCCCAAGTCCAGGTCATTGATATATATCAAAAAAAGCAGTGGTCCGAATCAATGTTCACGTTAAGTTGCACGGCCACGCAGCGGTCTGGAGGTCCCGCGCAGCCGGCTCACCGCCCTATAAATGGAATAAACGCGCATGCGCGGAAATTTGAATGGGCCGTGCAGCCCGTTAAAGGGGCCACGCACCTCAAAAAAGAGGGAACATTGATCCTAATACCGACCCCTGGGGAACATCACTGTTTACCTCCCTCCAGTCTGAAAAGCAACCGTTCACCACTACTCTCTGCTTTCTGTCAATTCAATTCAAATCGCTTTATTGGCATGATGACAAGGTACATCTTATGTTGCCAAAGCATCGAAAAACATTCATGGTTGTACACAAAAATACAGATCTATCCATACAGTGTATAAACAGATATATCCCTGAGTGTATAAATATACATTCATATAATTTGTATATACTCTTTTTTTTATATTTAGTGGTTGTCCCTCTGTTTATGGCAAGCTGTAACATAGTGTGCCGCTAAGGTTACACAATTTCTCTCTTCCCCTAGTAGGCATGGGAGTTTTTGGTCGTCATTCAAATTTCTGAATTCCGGGCATATTTTTGTGAATTTTGGGTAGAAATTCTCCCTTATGCCCTGATATTTTCTACAAGCTGTGAGGAAGTGCATCTCTGTCTCCACCACTCCCTGACTGCAGTGAGAGCATATCCTGTCCTCTCTTGGTAGCCGGGTCTGCCTGTGTCTACCTTTTTCGATCGCCAGGCTATGTTCACTAAGTCTGTACATTGTCAAGGTTTTTCTCAGTTTGCTATCCTTTACCATGGTCAGTTAATCAGCCATGTTGTATTGTCTGTTTAGGGCCAAGTAGCAATCGAGTTTGTTTTGGGTTTTTGTTGTTTCTGCCCAATATGACAGCTATTTTTCCTTTTGCTTAGCGACGATTCCCTTGGCAGAGAATTGGGAGGGGGCGAGTGCAAACAGCACCTGATTTCTCGCCAAGCACTCACGGGAGCAGGGGATTTGCTCTCATTTAAATGTCAGTCTCTTAAATATACATTATTATAAAAAGGGAGATGCTGTCCCTTTAAAATCGGTCATCCACGGGGACGCGGTCCCTTTAATGAAAATCTCATAGAAAAAGAGAGCGCCTGTCCCTTTAAGAGAACCCCCACCACGTCCATATTTCTCTTAATAAAGGGCTTGAAATTAATAATTAAAAACGCAGAAAATTTATATTAAAAAAATTAATTCAGGGAGAAAAAATATTTTTACTCACATTTGCTCCACAGCGTTTCTTGTTTCTGTTTCATCAATTTAAAATCAAACTGCTTTTTTTACGATCAGCCATGATCGCATTGAATGGCGGAGCAGGCTCGAGGGGCCGAATGGCCGACTCCTGCTCCTATCTTCAATGTTTAAAACAAGTATCTTCTGTAAAATAAAATTAGTTTGAGCTGTAAAAGGAACATAAAAAATAAACTTTCCCAGGATCACAGATTCTAACCAGGCCAAAATAACAACAGAGAATGCTGGAAAAACTCAGCAGGTCAGGCAACATCCGTGGAGAGAAATTTACAAAATGGCGGCGGACCGATCGCAGGTCCCGCCTCCTCCTTCGCCGTGATTGGTTGGAGGACCAAAGCCCCTGGGTCGGTGCTCCAGGCTCCGCCTCCTCTCGCTCATTGGTGGAGAGCTCAGTGTCAGTCAGTGCACGCCGGCGACGTCGTGACGTTCCAGAGCGGGCAGTTGGAGCAGGCGGGACATTAAATCAATTTAAATTAAATCTCCCGTCAGCCTCTTCTGTCCCAATCAGCCGGCGCAAGTCCCGCCCCTCTGGCTCCCCGATTGGTTGGAGGACCCGCCGCCGGCTCGCTCCTCCAGCCCCGCCCCGCTCGCTCCCTATTGGTCGGAAGCTCCCGTCAATCAGGCCCTGGGCCAGGGTCCTATCTTCTATGTACTTTCAGTGATGACTTTTATAAACTGGTTTTACAGGAAATTAGAAGAGGAGGGGAGAGATTTGAAGACACTCGGTCGCTTTGTGACTCTAAAGTTGCAGCTGACCCCGCGCATGCGCCCCATGGCCCCGCCCTCTCCTGCTCCACAGGCGCCCGGCCCGCACCGCGCATGCTCAAACACCCCCCCCTGGGCCCCTGTCAATCAATCTCCCCCTCTGAACAGGCCCCGCCCCCTCCCACTACGCCGCATGCGCCGCCGGGCCCCGCTCCCGAAGTTGAGCCGCTACCGCGCCTGCGCAGGGCCTCGGATTCTGGGGAAGGCCCGGGCAACCGCGAGAGAACGGGTCACCGGCGGAAAGTGAGTTTTATCAGGGTTTTTTTTAATATAGCGGAGAGAAGCGCGGGCGGGGAGATAAATAAAAAGAAATTGCAAACCGCACCGTCCCGGCACCGAGCGGAGCGAATTGAGCGGCCGCAGCCTCTTGTCTTCTGCAGGGAGCCGGACTGGGGCACGTCATCAACGCCACGGCAGTGACTGACGGGAGCTCCGACCAATAGGGAGAGAGCGGGCGGAATTCGGAGGACTGAGGTGGCGGTGGGTCCTCCAACCAATCAGGGTGCCCGAGGGGCGGGACTTCCGCCGCCTGCTTCTCTCGCTGCTGAGACAAGTGGAATGCAGCAGAGGGCGCTCTTCTGAGTTTGGGGCTCAGGCCTGTTCGTGGAGCAGTGCAGAGGGAACTTTACTCTGCACTGGGCTTTACTCCCTCAGCACTGCACTGGAGGGGCAGCACAGAGTTTTAGACTCCAGTCTCTGGAGTGGGACTTCAACCCACAACCTTCTGACTCAGAGGGGAGAGTGCTGCCGCCTGAGCCACGGCTGACATTCTGTATCTAACCTGTGCTGTACCTGCCCTGGGAGTGTTTGATGGGACAGTGTAGAGGGAGCTTTACTTTGTATCAAACCTGTGCTGTACCTGCCCTGGGAGTGTTTGATGGGACAGTGTAGAGGGAGCTTTACTCTGCATCTAACCCATGCTGTACCTGCCCTGGGAGTGTTTGATGGGACAGTGTCGAGGGAGCTTTACTCTGTATCTAACCCGTGCTGTACCTGCCCTGGGAGTGTTTGATGGGGCAGTGTAGAGGGAGTTTTACTCTGTATCTAACCCGTGCTGTATAGGGGGCAATGGGGGGGGAGGAGCTAAAGACAATTAAAATCACTAAGGAGATGGTACTCAGTAAAATAATGGGACTTAAGGCGGATAAATCCCCCGGACCTGATGGCCTACATCCTAGGGTCTTGAGAGATGTGGCGGTAGGGATTGTGGATGCATTGGTGATTATTTTCCAGAACTCCCTGGACTCAGGAAAGGTCCCGGCAGATTGGAAAACTGCTAATGTAACACCCTTATTTAAGAAGGGAAGTAGACAAAAAGCTGGAAACTATAGAGCAGTTAGCCTAACATCTGTGGTTGGCAAAATGTTGGAGTCCATTATTAAGGAAACCGTAACAGAGCATTTGGATAAACATAATTTAATAGGACAGAGTCAGCATGGTTTTATGAAGGGGAAGTCATGTTTGACAAATTTGCTCGAATTCTTTGAGGATGTAACATACAGGGTGGATAAAGGGGAACCAGTGGATGTAGTATATTTGGACTTCCAAAAGGCATTTGACAAGGTTCCACACAAAAGATTACTGATCAAGATAAGAAATCACGGGATTGGGGGTAATATACTGGCATGGGTGGAAGATTGCCTATCTAACAGAAAACAAAGAGTTGGGATAAATGGTTCATTCTCGGGCTGGCAATCAGTAACTAGTGGTGTTCCGCAGGGGTCAGTGCTGGGACCCCAACTCTTTACAATCTATATTAACGATTTGGAGGAAGGGGCCGAGTGCAACATATCCAAGTTTGCCGACGATACAAAGATGGGAGGGAAAGCAGTGAGTGAGGAGGACATAAAAAACCTGCAAAAGGACATAGACAGGCTAAGTGAGTGGGCAGAGATTTGGCAGATGCAATATAATGCTGGAAAGTGTGAGGTTATGCACTTTGGCAGAAAAAATCAAAGAGCAAGTTATTATCTAAATGGAGAGAAACTGCGAAGTGCTACAGTACAAAGGGATCTGGGGGTCTTGGTGCATGAAACACAAAAAGTTAGTATGCAGGTGCAGCAGGTGATCAGGAAGGCCAATGGAATCTTGGCTTTTATTGTGAGGGGGATGGAGTATAAAAACAGGGAAGTCTTGCTGCAGTTATACAGGGTACTGGCGAGGCCACACCTGGAATACTGTGTGCAGTTTTGGTTTCCATATTTAAGAAAAGATATACTTGCTCTCGAGGCAGTTCAGAGAAGGTTCACTCGGTTGATTCCGGAGATGAGGGGTTTGACTTATGAGGAAAGGTTGAGTAGGTTGGGCCTCTACTCATTGGAGTTCAGAAGAATGAGAGGCGAACTTATCGAAACATATAAGATTGTGAGGGGGCTTGATCGGGTGGATGCGGTGAGGATGTTTCCACTGATGGGTGAGAGTAGAACTAGGGGGCATAATCTAAGAATAAGGGGCTGCCCTTTCCAAACTGAGATGAGGAGAAACTTCTTCACTCAGAGGGTAGTAAATCTATGGAATTTGCTACCCCAGAGAGCTGTGGAAGCTGCAACATTAAATAAATTTAAAATGGAGATAGACAGTTTCCTAGCAGACAAGGGAATTAGGGGTTACGGGGAGAAGGCAGGGAAGTGGACGTGAGTCTCGATTCAGATCAGCCATGATCCTATTGAATGGCGGAGCAGGCCCGAGGGGCCGTATGGCCTACTCCTGCTCCTACTTCTTATGTTCTTATGTTTTTATGTACCTGCCCTCAGGAGCAAATTTGGCTAGGGTAAATAAAATCAGAGAGTTAAATGCGTGGCTCAAAGACTGGTGTGGGAGAAATGGGTTTTGCTTCTTGGGACACTGGCACCAGTACTGGGACAGGAGAGTGCTGTTCCATTGGGACGGACTTCACTTGGCCAGTGCTGGGACTAGAATCCTGGCGAATCGAATAACTAGGGCTGTAGAGAGGGCTTTAAACTAATTAGTCGGGGGGAGGTTTCAAGAGAGCGAAAAATAAAAATGTCAGCGGAGAAGGCAATAGAGCAAGGTAGCAGTGGGGGAATTAAAAACCAGAGCGTGTCAGGAAGGGACAGAATATATCAAGATAAAGGTAAAGTAGTAAAGGGGGTAAAAGCAGGAATAAATTGTCACAAAACATATTTAAAAGTTCTTTATCTGAATGCACGCAGCATTCGTAACAAAATAGACGAGTTGACGGTACAAATAACTACACATGGGTATGATCTGGTGGCCATTGCGGAGACATGGCTGCAGGGTGACCATGACTGGGAACTAAACATCCAGGGGTATTTGACTATTAGGAAGGACAGACAGGAAGGAAAAGGAGGTGGGGTGGCTGTGTTAAAGGATGGAATCACTGCAATAGTGAGAAATGATATTGGGTCAAAGGATCAGGATAGTGAAATGGTTTGGGTGGAAATAAGGAATAATAAGGGGAAAAAGTCACTAGTGGGCGTAGTCTATAGGCCTCCTAACAGTTGCAACTCTATTGGTCGGAGTATAAATCAGGAAATAGTTGGGGCTTGTAATAAGGGAACAGCTATAATCATGGGAGATTTTAACTTTCATATTGACTGGACAAATCAAATTGGGCAGGGCAGCCTTGAGGAAGAGTTCATAGAGTGCATTAGGGACGGGTTCCTTGAGCAGTATGTTACTGAACCAACCAGGGGGCAGGCAATCTTAGATCTGGTCCTGTGTAATGAGACAGGATTAATAAAAAATGTCCTAGTAAAGGATTGTAAGAAGTCACACAACACCAGGTTATAGTCCAACAGTTTTATTTGAAATCTCAAGCTTTCGGAGCGCTGCTCCTTCATCAGGTGAAGTGAAGAGATGCATAAAGTCACAGCTTATATAGTCAGAGAATAATGTCAGATGATTACAGGTAATCTTTCTAACTGCCAGTTATTTCTGGTGGGCTGGGGCCCGATTGTGATGTCATCAGAGGAAGAGGCCCAATCAGGTGGATGGAGGCCGGCCCGGCCTGTGACTGACGGGAGCTCTGACCAATAGGACGAGGGCTGAGATGGGAGGACTGAACTGGGTGGCCTGGTCCTCCAACCAATGGCGGTGCGGCAAGGGGGCGGGGCGGGGCCTCCTCTCCAGCTCAGGTGCACTGGGGCCGATTGTGACGCGCTGTCCCCAGGTGAGAGCAGCTCAGTCAGCACAGAGCTGGGGCTGGAATCTGGGAGAGGGGCCGCAGGCAGCGGACCTGGCAAAGGGGCACAAGCTTCACAATACAAGCTTCTTTCAAATGCACAATTGTTTCCTACACACAGCCTGGGTCACTCTGCAAAAAATACTGTTTAACAATTCATCATAACTCCCCTGCTTTAGGAGAGGCGTAGAGTGCAAAAGCAAGAAAGTTATGATGAAACTGTGTAAAAGACTGGAGTCAGCTGTGACTCAGTGAATAGCAGAGTCAGAAGGTTGTGTGTTCAAATCCCGCTCCAGGGACTTGAGCATATAAGGCGAGGCTGACACACCAGTGTGGTGCTGAGGCAGCGCTGCGCTGTCGGAGGGGCAGTGCTGAGGGAGAGCCGCACTGTCGGAGGGGCAGTGCTGAGGGAGCTCCGCACTGTTGGAGGGGCAGTACTAAGGGAGTGCCGCACTGTCGGAGGGGCATTACTGAGGGAGCTCCGCACTGTTGGAGGGGCAGTACTGAGGAAGTGCCGCACTGTCGGAGGGGCAGTACTGAGGGAGCGCCACAATGTCGGAGGGGCAGTACTGAGGGAGCGCCGCACTGTCGGAGGGGCGGTGCTGAGGGAACGCTGCTCCATCGGAGGGGCAGTACTGAGGGAGTGCTGCACTGTCGGAGGGGCAGTGCTGCGGGAGAGCCGCATTGTCGGAGGGGCAGTAATGAAGGAGCGCTGCAGTGTCGGAGGTGCCGTCCTACTGATGAGACGTTAAACCGAGGCCCCCGTCTGCCCCCTCAGGTGGATGTAAAAGATCCCGTGGTGCTATTTCGAAGAAGTTGTCCCCGGTGTTTTCAGCCCAATATTTATCCCTCAATCAACATGACGATAAAACAGATTATCTGGTCATTATCACACTGCTGTTTGTGGGAGCTTGCTGTGCGCAAATTGGCTGCCGCGTTTCCCACATTACAACAGTGACTACACTTCAAAAGTACTTCATTGGCTGTAAAGCGCTTTGGGACGTCCGGTGGTCGTGAAAGGCAGTTAAGAAGGCAAATGGTATGCTGGCCTTCATACAAGAGGATTTGAGTACAGGAGTAAAGAAGTCTTACTCCAATTATATCTTCTTCTTTCTTCTTAGGCAGTCCCTCGGAACCGAGGATGACTTGCTTCCACATTAAAAATGAGTTCTCGGGTGTAAGGGTAAACCGGGAGAGCTTCTTCTCCCCGAGACGGACCCTCTGATATAAAGGGTCGACGGGATCCATGTTTATCTGTAAATTAAACAGAGGGCTGGTCATCTTCCGAGCTCTTTCCCCTAGAGGAGAGGGTAGAATGGGGTTCTTTAGTGTTAAATGGTTTCACCTGGGTCCATTGCTTCCATCGCATACCCATCGGTTCCTGTAGACAAACACACGTATCACTTGTCATTAATACAGTACATGGCCCCGTCCAACGGGCCCCATTCCCTTTCTTCCGATAACTTGCGTCATTACTTGTTGACCCATTCTGGGCCACTCGTCTGGTTTAAGTCCTGCATTCTGCCTTTCTAGATCTTTAATCTGTTGTTGGTTCCTCACTTCTTTATTTTGTGCTTGTACCTCCTGATTTAGTTGTACTAAGTTTCGCCTTAATCTATCTTGTACTGGTCCTGCTTCTCCCACCCCTCCAGCCAAATCCTCTGGTAGTCTCATAGCTCGTCCTGTCATTAGTTCATAGGGGGTCAGTCCGGTCGTTCGTCCTGGGGTGGCTCGCAGCCTCATTAGTATGCTGGGTAATAATTCCGACCATCCCTTCCCTGTTTCTTGGATGACTCTTGTCAGCGCGTTTTTCAGTGTCCTATTCATTCTTTCTACCATCCCCGAGCTCTGGGGATGATATGGTTTGTGATATTTTTGTGTCACATGTAGCAGCTTACAGATTTCTTTCATTATTTTGCCGGTGAAATGAGTGCCGTTGTCTGAGTCAATTTGCAGAGGCACTCCCCAACGGGGTATAACCTCGGTAGCCAATATTAGTGCAACTGTTTTTGCAGAGCAGTCTCGGGTGGCAAAGGCTTCCACCCACCTGGTAAATTGGTCAATTATTACCAGGCAATATTTCTTCCCCCGGTCCTGCGCTAAGGGGCCGGTAAAGTCAATTTGTAAGTTTTCCCAGGATCCTTGGGGCCTGGGTTGGTTTGCTACTCTAACTCTACATCTCTGTCCTACATTATTCTTGTGCATATTATACAGCGGTGCCAATATTTCGCTACTTCCCGACCTATCTTTGGCCACCACCAGTACTGTGTCAGTAGGTGCAACATGTTACTTCTGCCAGTATGTGTTACACCATGGTATAGCGCCAATCAGTTGTTGTCTACAACATTCCGGTGCCACCACCTGGTTACGGGGGCCCCATTTCCAAATTCCATCTTGTAATTGTGCGCCAGCTTGTCTCCATTTCTCCTTTTGCTCTTTACGAATATTTTCTTGGAGCTCCATTATGTTCACTTCCTGTACCCCACTGACTATCATGACCATATTTATTTTGTTTTTGAACGCGTCCTCTGGTTGCATTTCTTCCGCAGCTAGTTTTGCGGCTAGATCTGCATACCTATTCCCTATAGGGGCCTGGTCATGGAGTTCACAGAAACATAGAAGATAGGAGCAGGAGTAGGCTATTCGGCCCCTCGAGCCCGCTCCGCCATTCAATGAGATCATGGCTGATCATCCAAATTCAGTACCCTGTCCCTGCCTTCTCCCCATATCCCTTGATCCCTTTAGCCTTAAGAAATATATCCAACTCCTTCTTGAATATATTTAATGAATTGGCCTCCACTGCCTTCTGTGGTAGAGAATTCCACAGGTTCACCACTCTCTGGGTGAAGAAATTCCCCCTCATCTCTGTCCTAAATGGCTTACCCCTTATCTTTAGACTGTGACCCCTGGTTCTGGACTCCGAAACCATCGGGAACATCCTTCCTGCATCCAGTCTATCCAGTCATGTCAGAAATGTATAAGTTTCAATGAGATCCCCTCTCATTCTTCTAAACTCCAGCGAGTATAAGCCCAATCGACCCAATCTCTCCTCATTCGTCATTCCTGCCATCCCAGGTATCAGTCTGGTGAATCTTCGCTGCACTCCCTCCATGGAAAGAACATCCTTCCTCACCTGCATGCTTACCTTCAGCGACTGGTGCACAAGGACACCCAGGTCTCGGTACACTTCCCCTTCTCCCAATCTATTGCCATTCAGATAATAATTTGCCTTCCTGTTTTTGACACCAAAGTGGATAAACTCGCATTTATCCATGTTATACTGCTCTGACATGCTTCTGCCCAATCACCCAACCTGTCCAAATCATCCTGGAGTTTTTCAGCATCCTCCTCACAACACACACGCCCACCCAGCTTTGTGTCGTCTGCAAACTTGGAGGTATTACATCTAGTTCCCTCGTCCAGATCATTAATATATATTGTGCATAGCAGGGGTCCAAGGACCGATCCCTGCGGTATCCCACTAGTCACTGCCTGCCACTCGGAAAAAGAGCTGTTTATTCCAACTCTTTGCTTCCTGTCTGCCAACCAGTTCTCTATCCAAGTCAATACCTTGCCCCCAATCCCATGTGCCTTAACTTTACACGCTAATCTCTTATGCGGGACCTTATCGAAAGCCTTTTGAAAGTCCAAATACACCACATCCACTGGTTCTCCCTTATCTATTCTACCAGTTACATCCTCAAAAAATTCCAGTAGATTAGTCAAGCATGATTTACCTTTTGTAAATCCATGTTGACTTTGTCCGATCCGGTCACTTTTTTCCAAGTGCTCTGCTATTACATCCTTTATAATGGACTCTAGCATTTTCCCCACTACCGATGTCAGGCTTACCGGTCTGTAATTCCCCGTTTTCTCTCTACCACCTTTTTTGAACAGTGGGGTAACATTAGCTACCCTCCAATCCATGGGAACTGTTCCAGAGTCTATCGAATTTTGGAAGATGACCAGCAATGCATCTACTATTTCTAGGGCCACTTCCTTAAGTACCCTAGGATGTAGATTATTAGGCCCTGGGGATTTATCGGCCTTCAATCCCATCAATTTCCCTAACACCATTTCCCTACAAATACTGATTTCTATCAGTTCCTCCCTTTCATCAGACCCTATGTTCCCGACATCTCTGGGAGGTTATTTGTGTCCTCCTTTGTGAAGACAGAACCAAAATATGTATTTAAGACCAGGACCAGTGCAAGATAGATTAAGGCGATACTTAGTACAACTAAATCAGGAGGTACAAGCACTAAATAAAGTAGTAAGGAACCAACAACAGATTAAAGATCTAGAAAGGCAGAATGCTGGACTTAAACCAGACGAGTTGCCCAGAATAGGTCAACAAGTAATGACGCAAGTTATCGGAAGAAAGGGAATGGGGCCCGTTGGATGGGGCCATGTACTGTATTAATGACAAGTGATACGTGTGTTTGTCTACAGGAACCGATGGGTATGCGATGGAAGCAATGGACCCAGGTGAAACCATTTAACACTAAAGAACCCCATTCTACCCTCTCCTCTAGGGGAAAGAGCTCGGAAGACGACCAGACCTCTGTTTAAATTACAGATAAACATGGATCCAGTTGACCCTTTATATCAGAGGGTCCGTCTCGGGGAGAAGAAGCTCTCCCGGTTTACCCTTACACCTGAGAACTCATTTTTAATGTGGAAGCAAGTCATCCTCGGTTCCGAGGGACTGCCTAAGAAGAAAGAAGAAGATATAATTGGAGTAAGACTTCTTTACTCCTGTACTCAAATCCTCTTGTAATGAAGGCCAGCATACCATTTGCCTTCTTAACTGCCTTTCACAACCACCGGACGTCCCAAAGCGCTTTACAGCCAATGAAGTACTTTTGAAGTGTAGTCACTGTTGTAATGTGGGAAACACGGCAGCCAATTTGCACACAGCAAGCTCCCACAAACAGCAATGTGATAATGACCAGATAATCTGTTTTTTCGTCATGTTAATTGAGGGATAAATATTGGGCTCAAAACACCGGGGATAACTTCTTCGAAATAGCACCACGGGATCTTTTACATCCACCGGAGGGGGCAGACGAGGGCCTTGGTTTAACATCTCATCCGTAGGACGGCACCTCCGACACTGCAGCGCTCCCTCAGCGCTGCCCCTCCGACAGTGCAGTGCTCCCTCAGTACTGCCCCTCCGACAGTGCGGCGCTCCCTCAGTACTGCCCCTCTGACAGTGCAGTGCTCCCTCAGTACTGCCCCTCTGACAGTGCGGCGCTCCCTCAGTACTGCCCCTCTGACAGTGCAGTGCTCCCTCAGTACTGCCCCTCCGACAGTGCGGCGCGCCCTCAGTACTGCCCCTCCGACAGTGCGGCGCGCCCTCAGCACCGCACGGGAGTGTCAGCCTCGCTTTATATGCTCAAGTCCCTGGAGCGGGATTTGAACCCACAACCTTCTGACTCTGCTATCCACTGAGCCACAGCTGACTCCAGTCTTTTACACAGTTTCATCATAACTTCCTTGCTTTTGCACTCTACGCCTCTCCTAAAGCAGGGGAGTTATGATGAATTGTTAAACAGTATTCTTTGCAGAGTGACCAAGGCTGTGTGTAGGAAACAATTGTGCATTTGAAAGCAGCTTGTATTGTGAAGCTTGTGCCCCTTTGCCAGGCCCGCTGCCTGCGGCCCCTCTCCCAGATTCCAGCCCCAGCTCTGTGCTGACTGAGCTGCTCTCACCTGGGGACAGCGCGTCACAATCGGACCCAGCGCACCTGAGCTGGAGACCCAGGTCCCGCCCCCTAGCCGCGCCGCCATTGGTTGGAGGACCAGGCCGCGCAGTTCAGTCCTCCCAGCTCAGCCCTCTTCCTATTGGTCAGAGCTCCCGTCAGTCAGAATCACATTGCCCCGGCTCACTCCGCCACCCCGCGTGGCTCAATCCACTCCGTTCGGCGTCCGCGGAGGTCCCGCCCGCCCGACTCTCAGGTTTGGTTTTTCTTGTATTTTACTTTATAATCTCGCTCTCCGCTCCCCCCCTCACCTCGATTTAAATCGATTCCCCAAACACGTGACTTTACCCCGGCCGCTTATTCCGCCTCTTCCCCGGGCCAGGCCTTCCCTCTGCTCCCCAGAGGACCCGCGCAGGCGCAGTGGCAGCCTCGTGTTGTGGTGAGGGGGCCGAATGAGCATGCGCGGCCCCGCCTCTACACATTTAAAGGGACACCCCACCCTCTCCACATTTAAAGGGACTCCCTCCCCACTCTCGTGTGTTCTTCTGATTAAAGGGACAGTGACAATTCCCCCGGCCACCGCACTTTAGCAATGATGTGAAAGACCTTGCGAGCCAGCCAGTTGGTAGCACCCTGAGTCAGAAAGTTGTGGATTCGAAGTCCCCACTCCAGGGACTTCAGCACATAAATCTTGGCTGATGCTCTGGGGCAGTGCCGAGGGAGCGCCGCACCGTCGGAGGGACGGTACTGAGAGAGCGCTGCACTGACGGAGGGGCAGTACTGAGGGAGCGCCGCACTGACAGAGGGGCAGTACTGAGGGAGCGCTGCACTGTCGGAGCGGCAGTACTGAGGGAGCGCCGCACTGTCGGAGGGCTGTCTTTCGGAAGAGACGTTCAGGTGGACATAAAAGATCCCATTATTTCGAAGAAGGGCAGCAGAGTTATCCCCGGTGTCCTGGCCATTATTTATCATGCAAATTGGCTGCAGTGTTTCCCACATTACAACAGCGATTACACTTCAAAAAGTACTTCATTGGCTGTAAAACCGTTGGTCGTGAAAGGTGCTGTGTAAAGGCCAGTCTTTCTTTATTTTCTCTCCTGTATTTACATGAATTATTTATATAAATCTCTTTTACTGTCCCTTGCAAGGGGAGGAATTGCAGACGGGCAGCTTAACGCAAACTTCACACGAAGATCTGACAGAGTCACTCGATTCATCAGGACCTGAATATCATCAACATATGGAAGCGGAAAGCAGCAATCAGAATGCAGGCAAACTGCACACGTGTCTTGTGTGTGGACGTGGATTCAACTGAAGGTGCAGCCTGGGGAGGCACAAGTGTAACCAAAACGAGGAGAGTCCGTGCAAATGTCAGGAATGCGGGATAGGATTCAGTTGCCTCTCCGAGCTGGAGACTCATCAACGCAGTCACTCCGTGAAATGGCCGTTCACCTGCTCCGTGTGTGGGAAGGGATTCACTCATTCAGGCTCCCTGCGGGCACACCAGCGAGTTCACACCGGGGAGAGGCTGTTCACCTGCTCCGAGTGCGGGAAGGGATTCAGTTATTCAGTCTCCCTGCGAATACACCAGCGAGTTCACAGCGGGGAGAGGCCATTCACCTGCTCCGTGTGTGGGAAGGGATTCACTCAATCAAGCACCCTGCGGGTACACCAGCGAGTTCACACCGGGGAGAGACCATTCACCTGCTCCGTGTGTGGGAAGGGATTCACTGTCTCCTCCACCCTGCTGATACACCAGCTGGTTCACACTGACGAGAGGCCATTCTCGTGCTCCGAGTGCGGGAAAGGATTCACTCTTCCCTCCTCTCTGCGGGAACACCAGCGAATTCACACTGGCGAGTGGCCGTTGACCTGCTCCGAGTGCGGGAAAGGATTTATTCGTCCCTCCGCTCTGGGATCACCAGCTGGTTCACACTGACGAGAGGCCGTTTAAATGTTCCGACTGTGACAAGTGTTTCAAAAGCTCCAAGGACCTCAAGAGGCATCGACGCTTGAAGGACTATTCTGTGTAAATAAAGGCAATTACGGGGTTGGGGGGGCAGGGGGCAGTTTGAAGATGCTGATTATAACCCCAGTAACTAGGCTGGAGTTTAAGAGGGGTCAGCCTCGGCTCAGTGGGTGACACTCTCACCTCTAGAGTCAGAAGGTCATGGGTTTGAGTCCCGCTCTGGAGACTTGAGCACGTAATCTAGGCTGATGCGCCAGGGAAGTACTGAGGGAGAGCTGCTCTTTCAGAGGTGCCATACTATTTGCCTCCTTAACCGCCTGCTGCACCTGCATGCTTACCTTCAGCGACTGGTGCACAAGGACATCCAGGTCTTGTTGCACTTCCCCTTCTCCCAATCTATTGCAGTTCAGATAATAATCTGTCTTCCTGTTTTTGCCACCAAAGTGGATAACCTCGCATTTATCCACATTATACTGCATCTGCCATGCATCTGCCCAATCACCCAAGCTGTCCAAATCATACTGGAGTTTCTCTGAATCCTCCTCACAGCACACACGCCCACCCAGCTTTGTGTCATCTGCAAACTTGGAGATATTACATCTAGTTCCCTCGTCTAGATCATTTATATATATTGTGAATAGCTGGGGTCCTAGCACCGATCCCTGCAGTACCCCACTAGTCACTGCCTGCCACTCGGAAAAAGACCCGTTTATTCCAACTCTTAGCTTCCTGTCTGCAAGCCAGTTCTCTATCCAAGACAGTACCTTACCCCCAATCCCGTGGGCTTTTACATTGCACGCTAATCTCTTATGCGGGACCTTATCGAAAGCCTTCTGAAAGTCCAACTACACCACATCCACTGGTTCTCCCTTATCTATTCTACCAGTTACATCCTCGAAAAATTCCAGTAGATTAGTCAAGCATGATTTACCTTTTGTACATCCATGTTGACTTTGTCCAATCCTGTCACTGTTTTCCAAGTGCTCTGCTATTACATCTTTTATAATGGACTCTTGCATTTTCCCCACTACCGATGTCAGACTTACCGGTCTATAATTCCCCATTTTCTCTCTACCACCTTTTTTAAATAGTGGGGTAACATTAGCTACCCTCCAATCCATGGGAACTGTTCCAGAGTCTATAGAATTTTGGAAGATGACCAGCAATGCATCTACTATTTCTAGGGCCACTTCCTTAAGTACCCTAGGATGTAGATTATCAGGGCCTGGGGATTTATCAGCCTTCAATGCCGTCAATTTCCCTAACACCATTTCCCTACAAATACTGGTTTCATTCAATTCCTCCCTCTCATTAGACCCTATGTTCCCCGACACCTCTGGGACATTATTTGTGTCCTTTTTAAGACAGAACCAAAGTATGTATTTAATTGTTCTGCCATTTCTTTGTTCCCTTGATTCTGACTGCAAGGGACCTACACTGGACTTCACCAATCTTTTTCTCTTCACATATCTATAGAAGCTTTTACAGTCAGTTTTTATGATCCCTGCAAGCTTACTCTCATAATCTATTTTCCCCCTCTTAATTAATCCCTTTGTCCTCCTTTGTTGAATCCTAAACTGCCCCCAATCCTCAGGGTTGCTGCTTTTTCTGGCCAAATTATATGGCCTCTCCTTGAATCTTATGCTATCCCTAATTTCCCTTGTTAGCCACGGTTGAGTCACCTTTTTTGTTTTATTTTTATGCCACACAGGGATGAACAAATTCTGTAGTTCATTCATGCGATCTTTAAATGTTTGCCATTGCCTATCCACCATCAACCCTTTGAATAACATTCCCCAATCAATCCTACCCAACTCGCGCCTCATACCATCGTAGTTTCCTTTATTTAAATTCAGGATCCTAGTCTCTGAGTCAAGTACTTCACTCTCCATTTTAATGAAGAATTCTATCATTATGATCGCTCCTCCCCAAGGGGTCTCGCACAACAAGATTGCTAATTAATCCTTTCTCGTTATGTAATACCCAATCTAAGATGGCCTGATCTCTAGTTGGTTCCTCGACATATTGGTCCAGGAAACCATCCCGTATACACTCTAGGAATTCCTCCTCCACAGTATTGTTACTAATTTGGTTAGCCCAATCTATATGTAGATTAAAGTCACCCACGATAACTGCTGTGCCCTTATTGCACGCATCTCTAATTTCCCGTTTAATACCATCCCCAAGCTCAGCATTACTGTTTGGGGGTCTGTATACAACTCTCACTAACGTTTTCTGCCCCTTGGTATTTCTCAGCTCTACCCATACAGATTCCACATCATCAGAGCTAATATCCTTCCTTACTATTGTGTTAATCTCCTCTTTAACCAGCAACGCCTTCCTGATTATTGAAGACCCCTGGATGTTGAATTCCCAGACTTGGTCATCCTGGAGCTATGTCTCCGTAATCCCAATTATATCATATCCGTTTACATCTATTTGCGCAGCTAATTCATCCACCTTATTACGAATGCTCCTCGCACTAAGACACAAAGCCTTCAGGCTTGATTTTTTTAACACTCTTAGTCCTTTTAGAATTATTATTTACTGTGGCTCTGTTTGATTTACACCCTTGATTTCTCCGACTTCCACTTTTGCTTTTCTCCTTCCTGTCTTTTGCTTCTATCCTTGCTTCCCTTTCCTCTGTCTCCCTGCACAGGTTCCCAACCACTTACCTCTTTCACCAAGCTTTTGGTCACCTGTCCTAATATCTCTTTTGTGAGTCAGTGTTAAATTTGGTCTGATGGTGCTCCTGTGAACTGATTGGGACGTTTTTACTATGTTACATTGGATTACATAGGACATACGGCACAGAAACAGGCCATTCGGCCCAACCAGTCCAAGCTCCACTCGAGCCTCCTCCCGTCATTCCTCATCTAAATCTATCAGCATAACCCTCTATTCCATTCTCCCTCATATGCTTGTCCAGCCTCCCCTTAAATTCAATAACAAAATACTGTGGATGCTGGAAATCTGAAATAACAACAGAACTGATCAAGGGTCCCAGACCTGAAACGTTAACTCTGTTTCTCTCTCCACGGATGCTGTCTGGCCTGCTGAGTATTTCCAGCATTTTCTGTTGTAATCCCCTTAAATTCATCTGTACTATTCGCTTCAACCACTCCCTGTGGTAGCGAGTTCCACATTCTCACCACTCTTTGGGTAAAGGAGTTCCTTCTGAATTCCCTATTGGATTTCTTGGTGACTATCTTCTATCGATGGCCTCTAGTTATACTCTTCCCCACAAGTGGGAACATTCGTTATCCACCTCTATTAGGTCACCCCACAGCCTTCTATTTTCAAGAGGAAAGAGACCCAGCCTGTTCATCTTTTCCTGATATGTATACCCTCGTATTTCTGGTATCATCCTTGTAAATCTTCTCTGCACCCTCTCCAGTGCCTCTATATCCTTTTTCTAATATGGCGACCAGAACTGTACGCAGTACTCTAAGTGTGGTCTAACCAAGGTTCGATACAGGTTTAGCATAACTTTACTACTTTTCAATTCTATCCCTCTAGAAATAAACCCTAGTGTTTGGTCTGCTTTTTTTATGGCCTTGCTAACCTGTGTCGCAACTTTTAGTGATTTGTGTATTTGTACTCCGAGATACCTTTGTTCCTCTACCCCACCTAGACTCGCACCCTCCAAGTGATAAGTGACCTCCCCATTCTTCCTACCAAAATGTAATACCTCACGTTTATCTGTGTTGAACTTCATTTGCCAATTATATACCCATTCTGCAAGTTTATTAATGTCCTCCTGTAATGTGTTGCAGTCCCCATCAGTACTGATTATTCCCCAAAGTTGGTGTCATCCGCAAATTTAGAAATGGTGTTTTTGATTCCAAAGTCTAAATCGTTAATATAACTTGTGAACAACAGTGGACCCAGCACTGATCCTTGTGGAACACCACCACCCACCTGCCACTGTCAACAGCAACCTTTTACCATTGATTTGTGAAACAAAGTCTATCAATCAGACGTCTCAATGTTTCCTGTTCCACGAGCTTGTTTCGGGGGTCTGGCTCAGCGACTATCCTGTAATCACACCAACAAGTCCCACTGGGCTGAACAATGGAGGAGAGGCGTTGGAGGAGGATGGTGTGATCAACCGTGGGGAAGCTCGCAGACAGGTAGAGAAGGATGAAGAGAGATAGTCCACCGGTTACCGCCACGGAGGATGTAATTCGTGACTTATTTTGAGGGCCGTTTCATAGAATCATAGAAGGCTACAGCACGGAAGGAGGCCATTTCGGCCCATCGTGTCCGCCCCGGCCAACAAAGAGCGATCCAGCCTATTCCCACTTCCCAGCTCTTGGTCCGTAGCCCTGCAGGTTACAGCATCCCAAGTGCACATCCAAGTACTTTTTAAATGTGGTTAGGGTTCCTGCCTCTACCACCCTTTCAGGCAGTGAGTTCCAGACCCCCACAACCCTCTGGGTGAAGACATTTCCCCTCAAATCCCCTCTAAACCTTCCACCAATTACTTTAAATCTGTGCCCCTGGTTTCTGACCCCTCTGCTAAGGGAAATAGGTCCTTTCTATCCACTTTATCTGTGCCCCTCATAAATTTATACACCTCAATAAGGTCTCCCCTCACCCTCCTCTGTTCCAAGGAAAACAAACCCAGCCTATCCAGTCTTTCCTCAGAGCTAAGATTCTCCACTCCTGGCAACATCCTTGTAAATCTCCTCTGCACCCTCTCTAGTGCAATCACATCCTTCCTGTAATGTGGTGATCAGAACTGCAAGCTGTTCTCTAGCTGAGGCCTAACTAGTGTTTTATACAGTTGAAGCATAACCTCCCTGCTCTTGTATTCTATGCCACGGCTAATAAAGGCAAGCATTCCGTATGCCTTCTTAACCACCTTGTGCCTGGCCTGCTACCCTCAGAGATCTGTGGACATGCACTCCAAGGTCCTTTGCTTTTTGTGGTATAAATCACTGATTTGGACTTGAATGTAGGAAGTATGATTAACCTGATTGCATTTTTTGAGGAGGTAAGAAGGAGGATCGATGAGGGTCGTGCGTTTGATGTAGTCTATATGGATTTTAGCAAGGCTTTTGATAAGCTCCTACATGGCAGACTGGTGACGACAGTAAAAGCCCATGGGACCCAAGGCAAAGTGACAAGTTGGATCCAAACTTGGCTCAAAGGCAAGAAACAAAAGGTAATTAAAAACATTTTTTTTTAAATTCATTGATGGGATGTGGGCGTCGCTGGCTAGACCTGCATTTAGTGCCCATCCCTAATTGCCCTTGAGAAGATGGTGGTGAGCCGCCTTCTTGAACCGCTGCAGTCCATATGGTGTAGGTACACCCACAATGCTGTTAGGAAGGGAGTTCCAGGATTTTGGCCCAGGGACAGTGAAGGAACGGCGATACAGGTCCAAGTCAGGATGGTGTGTGGCTTGGAGGGGAACTTGTAGGTGGTGATGTTCCCATGCGTCTGCTGCCCTTGTCCTTCTAACTGGTAGAGGTCGCGGGTTTGGAAGGTGCTGTTGAAGGAGCTCTGGCGAGTTGCTGCAGTGCATCTTGTAGATGGTACACACTGCAGCCACAGTGCGCCGGTGGTGGAGGGAGTGAATGTTGAAGGTGGTGGATGGCGTGCCAATCAAGCGGGCTGCTTTATCCTGAATGGTGTCGAGCTTCTTGAGTGTTGTTGGAGCTGCATTCATCCAGGCAAGTGGAGAGTATTCCATCACACTCCTGACTTGTGCCTTGTAGATGGAGGAAAGGCTTTGGGGAGTCAGGAGGTGAGACACTCGCCGCAGAATTCCCAGCCTCTGGCCTGCTCTTGTAGCCACAGTATTTATATGGCTGGTCCAGTTCAGTTTCTGATCAATGGTAACCCCCAGGATGTTGATGGTGGGGGATTCAGCGATGGTAATGCCATTGAATGTCAAGGGGAGATGGTTAGAGTCTCGCTTGTTGGAGATGGTCATTGCCTGGCACTTGTGTGGTGCGAATGTTACTTGCCACTTGTCAGCCCAAGTCTGAATGTTGTCCAGGTCTTGCTGCATATGGACACAGACTGCGTCAGTATCTGACGAGTCTTGAATGGTGCTGAACAGTGTGCAATCATCAGCGAACATCCCCACTTCTGACCTTATGATGGAGGGAAGGTCATTCATGAAACAGCTGATGATGGTTGGGCCTAGGTCGAAGGGTGTTTTTGTGACTGGAAGGCCGTTTCCGGTGGGGGTCCGCAGGGCTCAGTACTGGGTTCTTTGCTTTTTGTGGTATAAATCAATGATTTGGACTTGAATGTAGGAAGTATGATTAAGAAGTTTGCAGATGATGCAAAAGTTGGCCGTGCGGTTGATAATGAAGAAGAAAGCTGCAGACTGCAGGAAGATATCAATGGACTGGTCAGGTGGGCAGAACAGTGGCAAATGGAATTCAATCTGGAGAAGTGTGAGGTAATGCATTTGGGGAGGGCTAACAAGGCAAGGGAATAGACTATAAATGGTAGGACACTGAGCAATGCAGAAGATCAGAGGGACCTTGGAGTGCATGTCCACAGATCCCTGAAGGTAGCAGGACAGGTAGATAAGGTGGTTAAGAAGGCACACAGGATACTTGCCTTTATTAGCCGAGGCATAGAATATAAGAGCAGGGAGGTTATGCTTAAACTGTATAAAACACTAGTTAGGCCGCAGCTAGAATACTGCGTGTAGTTCTGGTCACCACATTACAGGAAGGATGTGATTGCACTAGAGTGGGTGCAGAGGAGATTTACGAGGATGTGGCCTGGGCTGGGGAATTTTAGCTATGAGGAAAGATTGGAGAGGCTGGGGTTGTTTTCTTTGGAACAGAGGAGGCTGAGGGGAGACTTAACTGAGGTGTATAAAATTATGAGGGGCCTAGATCTTGTCTGTGCTGTAAATTTCTATGATTCTATGATTCATTGCTCATCCCATTCCCCAGCTGCCTCTGTGTTAACACCTCGGACGAGCCGTCCCACGTAGGGTGACTCCCTCAAACTGTTCGATAGCAAAATACTGCAGATGCTGGAAATCCAAAATAACAACAGAAAATGCTGGAAAAACTCAGCAGGCCAGGCAACATCCGTGGAGAGAAATGAGAGTCGATGTTTCGGGTCAAACCCTTTTTCAAAACTGTAAAGGAAATGAAATAGATTGAAAGGCAGGGCTGGGACAGAACAAAAGAAGTGAAGAGACATTAAGAGGTATTGAAGACGAGACGTGATGGTGGAGACAAAAGACGGCTCAGATTAGGTGTGAAATGTTCTGGCAGAATGAGAGGCAGCTGCCATGTGGGAGAGAGAGAAAAAAGGGGGGGGGGGAAGGGAGAAACCGCAAAGTGGTGGATAAAAAATATAAGTAAAAATGTAATAGGGGCCGAGGTTATGATCTGAAATTGTTGAACTCGATATTGAGTCCGGAAGACTGCAAAGTGCCTAATCGGAAGATGAGCTGCTGTTCCTCGAGTTTACGTTGAGCTTCCGTGGAACAATACAAGAGGCCAAGGACGGTGAGGTCCGAGTGGGAATGGAGCGGTGAATTAAAATGACAGGCGACCGGAAGCTCGGGGTCACCCTTACGGACTGAACAGAGGTGTTCCGCAAAGCGGTCACCCAATCTGCGTTTGGTCTCCCCAATGTAGAGGAAACTGCATCGTGAGCAGCGAATACAGTATACTAGATTGCAAGAAGTACAAGTAAATCACTGTTTCACCTGGAAGGGGTGTTTGCAGCCCCGGACAGTGGGAAGGGGGGAGGTATAGGGGCAGGTGTTACATCTCCTGTGCTTGCACGGGAAGGTGCCAGGCGAAGGGGAAGGGGTGCTGGGGGTGATAGAGGAGTGGACTAGGGTGTCTTGGAGAGAGCGGTCCCTATGGAATCCTGAAAGGGGAGGGGAGGGGAAGATGCGTTTGGTGGTGGGATCACTTTGGAGGCAGCGAAAATGGCGGAGGATAGTCCGTTGAATGTGGAGGCGGGTGGGGTGAAAGGTGAGGACAAGGGGAACCCTATCGTGGTCCCTCAACCTGTTCTCCCGGTTACAGAACCAGTTTGTCTCCCTCAGGAATGCGCAAGCCTCTGTTGTCTGGGCATCAACTCACTCGTGACCTCACACGTTACAAGTCTGCTGCCTGAGCAGTTTGCAGTGTTATTAGGTCTGTGGGTCTCTTAGCAACCACCTCCCTTATCTAGGCAAAGGGCCCAACTCCTGACTTTGGGTGTTAACATTCCAAACTTCAACATTCTCTGTCTTTTAGCTTCAATCTGTCTGTGTCCACTCAGTGACAACACTGAGCTCCTCCCTCCAACCACTGACACTCGCCCGCTTGCTGAGAAAGAAAGACTTGCATTTATATAGCGCCTCAACCTCAGGACGTCCCAGAGTGCTTTACATCCAATGAAGAACCACTGAAGTGTAGTCACTGTTGTAATGTAGGAAACACGGTAGCCAATTGGTGCACAGCAAGCTCCCACAAACAGCAATGTGACAATGACCAGATAATCTATTTCAGTGATGTTGATTGAGGGATAAATATTGGCCCCAGGACACCGGGGAGAACTCCCCTGCTCTTCTTCAATGTAGTGCCATGGGATCTTTTACATCCACCTGAAAGAGCAGACGGGGGCCTCGGTTTAACATCTTATCCGAAAGACGGCACCTCTGACAGTGCAGCACTCTCTCAGTACTGGAGTGTCAGCCTAGATTTTTATGCTCAAGTCTCTGGACTGGGACTTGAACCCACGACCTTCTGACTCAGAGGTGAGAGTGCTGCCCACTGAGCTAAAGTGCCTGGAGCTAAGCCAGCTGGGATACTTGACATAGGATTACATCAGATATACGGCACAGAAACAGGCCATTCGGCCCAACCAGTCCATGCCGGTGTTTATGCTCCACTCGAGCCTCCTCCCGTCTTTCCTCATCTAAATCTATCAGCATAACCCTCGATTCCCTTCTCCCTCATATGCTTGTCTAGCCTCCCCTTAAATGCATCGATACTATTCGCTTCAACCACTCCCTGTGGCAGCGAGTTCCACATTCTCACCACTCTCTGGGTAAAGAAGTTTCTGCTGAATTCCCTATTGGATTTCTTGGTGACTATCTTATATTGAGGCCTCTAGTTATGCTCTTCCCCACAAGTGGAAACATTCTCTCTGTATCCACTCTATCAACATTTTTCATAATTTTAAAGACCTCTATTAGGTCACCCCTCAGCCTTCTGTTTTCAAGAGAAAAGAGACCCAGCCTGTTCATCCTTTCCTGATAGTCCAAAGATGTGCGGGTTAGGTTGATTGGCTATGATAAATTGACCCTTAGTGTTAGGGGGATTAAATACGTGGGGTTACGGGGATCGGGTGGGATATGTGTCAGTGCAGGCTCGATGGGCCGAAATGGCCTCTATCTGCACTGTGGGGTTTCTGTGATTCTGTGATATGTATACCCTCGCATTTCTGGTATGATACTCATAAATCTTCTCTGCACCCTCTCCAGTGCCTCTATATCCTTTTTATAATATGGCGACCAGAACTGTACGCAGTACTCTAAGTGTGGTCTAACCAAGTTTCGATACAGGTTTAGCATAACTTCACTACTTTTCAATTCTATCCCACTAGAAATAAACCCTAGTGCTTGGTTTGCTTTTTTTATGGCCTTGCTAACCTGTGTCGCAACTTTTAGTAATTTGTGTATTTGTACTCCGAGATCCCTTTGTTCCTCTGCCCCACCTAGACTCGCACCCTCCAAGTGATAAGTGAGCTCCCCATTCTTCCTACCAAAATGTAATACCTCACGTTTATCTGTTCAGCCTTGGTCACTCTGCAAAAACTCTGAAATGATTAATAATGAAATCTGGGAGTCAAAAAGCTCAGGTGAGGCAGTTTAAAAAGACAGTCCCTGACCAGAGATTGCTGGATGCTGACACTCGGTGCTCACGAGGATAGAATGTCCCATTCCCCAGGCACGGACATCCAGCACCTTGATCACAGCAACAATTCACAAAACAATGGCAATATAACTTGGAGCAGAGACGGTTAAGTGGAGCTCTGATCGAGGTGCTCAAAATTATGAGGGGTTTTGATCGAGCAAACAAGGAGAAGCTGTTGTCACTGGCAGGAGGGTCGGTAACGAGAGGACACAGATTTCAGATCATTGGCAAAAGAATCTAGAGAGGAAATGAGGAGACTTTTTTACACGGCGAATTGTGATGATCTGGAATGCACTGCCTGAATGGGAGGTAGAAGCAGATTCAATAGTAGCAGTCAAAAGGGAATTGGATATATATTAAAGGCAGAAATTTGCAGGGCTGTTGGGATAAATGGTTCGTTCTCGGGCTGGCAATCAGTAACTAGTGGTGTTCCGCAGGGGTCAGTGCTGGGACCCCAACTCTTTACAATCTATATTAACGATTTGGAGGAAGGGACCGAGTGCAACATATCCAAGTTTGCCGATGATACAAAGATGGGAGGGAAAGCAGTGAGTGAGGAGGACATAAAAAACCTGCAAAAGGACATAGACAGGCTAAGTGAGTGGGCAGAGATTTGGCAGATGCAATGTAATGCTGGAAAGTGTGAGGTTATGCACTTTGGCAGAAAAAATCAAAGAGCAAGTTATTATCTAAATGGAGAGAAACTGCGAAGTGCTACAGTACAAAGGGATCTGGGGGTCTTGGTGCGTGAAACACAAAAAGTTAGTATGCAGGTGCAGCAGGTGATCAGGAAGGCCAATGGAATCTTGGCTTTTATTGCAAGGGGGATGGAGTATAAAAACAGGGAAGTCTTGCTGCAGTTATATAGGGTACTGGTGAGGCCACACCTGGAATACTGCGTGCAGTTTTGGTTTCCATATTTAAGAAAAGATATACTTGCTCTCGAGGCGGTTCAGAGAAGGTTCACTCGGTTGATTCCGGAGATGAGGGGGTTGACGTATGAGGAAAGGTTGAGTAGGTTGGGACTCTACTCATTGGAGTTCAGAAGAATGAGAGGCGATCTTATCGAAACATATAAGATTGTGAGGGGGCTTGATCGGGTGGATGCGGTGAGGATGTTTCCACTGATGGGTGAGATTAGAACTAGGGGGCATAATCTTAGAATAAGGGGCTGCCATTTCAAAACTGAGATGAGGAGAAACTTCTTCACTCAGAGGGTAGTAAATCTATGGAATTTGCTACCCCAGAGAGTTGTGGAAGCTGCAACATTAAATAAGTTTAAAATGGAGATAGACATTTTCCTAGCAGATAAGGGAATTAGGGGTTACGGGGAGAGGGCAGGGAAGTGGACGTAAGTCTAGATTCAGAGCAGCCATGATCCTATTGAATGGCGGAGCAGGCCCGAGGGGCCGTATGGCCTACTCCTGCTCCTATTTCTTATGTTCTTATGAAAGAGCAGGGCATCGCTCTTTCAGAGAGCCAGCACCAGCATGATGGGCCGAAAGGCATCCTACTGTGCTCTATGATTGTATAACATCAGCTTCTCTCTGCTCACGGGTACTGAGAGAACAGGGAATAATCTTTAAATCCAGCCCAGTTATTGGGGTTTTAACATTAACATGCCCCAGTTGCCTGAATTAACACGTTTCAGTCCTGGATGTGATTAAAGGCATTGGAAACAGTGGAATCGACCCACCACAGTCACAATGTGGACACTCTGGTGTGTCAGCGGGTGGGATACACCAGGGAATCCCTTTCCACACACTGAGGTTGACTCTAATGATCGGGAGTCCCAGGGTTTCGGATACCCGATAATCAAGCTCACAAGAACACAAATTGTCTCTCCAGGCTTTATTAAGAGCGCTGCATAACACAGATCGGGTGATAATTCCCTCAATCTGGAGAATAGAAGTACAGTGGATTCGCGCGCGACCTTCTCGAGTCTGTTCCAACTGACAACGGCTTATGTGGCCTGTTCTTATACACAAGCTTGGTTACCGCTCAGGAAATGGGATTGTTTGGACCCGTCTGTTGACCGCCTCCTGAACTCCTGCTAATTCAGGGAATTTAGTCCATCTGTGACCAGACTATAACCACAAGCCCATCTGGTTATCACTCCTATACGGTCCGTGAGGTTATTATCAGATTCACACCCAGACGTTGTGCCTTCACTTGTCTGGCACTTCATCCCATAACACGGGTACAGGGGCTCAGTAATGTTTCATTCATCAGAAAAAGACAAAGTACAACAACATACTGGTCAGCTTAACAGAATCTCATCATTTTTATGGGGCCATAAATATAAAAGTCACTAATAAATCCAGGAGGGAATTCAGGAGAAACTTCTTTACCCAGAGAGTGATGAGAATGTGGAACTCACTCCCACAAGGAGTAGTTGAGGTGAACGACATAGATGTATTTAAGGAGAAGCCAGATAAACATAGGAGGATATGTCGGAGGAGGCTCGCGTGGAGCATAAACCCCGGCATGGACCAGTTGGGCCGAATGGCCTGTTTCTGTGCTGTACATTCAATGTAATAACATGAACAGTCCACCGGCGCGCTCGAGGCCTTCCGTGACCAGTGGGTACCGGAGGGACTGGCGTGCATCATCACCACCGAAAATAGAATTTTTATTTAATTTAAGTTTCCTTTAAACTTTTTTTGTTATGTTACAGGTTTTATTGGTTGTGATGGTTGACTTTTAATAGGCAATTGCCTGTGATAAGGAGAAAAACAAAAATAACATGAACAGTCAAATCAAGGGAATCATCAGCACAACAGATTGAAAGATTAAACAATAGTACAAGAATTTATAAAACATTCATCCATTCCACGTTCATGTCTCCCCAGCTGTCTGCAGGGCCCTGCGCTACAGAACAGTGTGAACTCGCTGGTGTCTCAGCAGGTCATTGGAGCTTTTAAAGCTCTTCCCACAGTCAGAACATATAAATGGTCTCTCATCAGTGTGAACAAGCTGGTGTGCCAGCAGGTTGTTGGACTGCAAGAATCCCTTCCCACACACAGAGCAGGGAATTGGTCTCTCCCCAGTGTGAACTCACTGGTGTCTGGTCAGAGCCCCAGAGCTTTTAAAGCTCTTCCCACAGTCAGAACATGTAAATGGTTTCACATCAGTGTGAACAAGCTGGTGTGCCAGCAGGTTGTTGGACTGCAAGAATCCCTTCCCACACACAGAGCAGGGAAATGGCCTCTCCCCAGTGTGAACTTGCTGGTGTCTCAGCAGGTCATTGGAGCGTTTAAAGCTCTTCCCACAGTCAGAACATTTAAAGGGTCTCTCATCAGTATGAACAAGATGGTGTTGCTTCAAGTCTGTGGAGCTTTTAAAGCTCTTCTGACAGACAGAACATTTAAACGCTCTCTCATCAGTGTGAACAAGCTGGTGTATCAGCAGGTTGGATGAATCAGTGAATCCCTTCCCACACATGGAGCAGGGAAGTGGCCTCTCCCCAGTGTGAACAAGCTGGTGTACCAGCAGGTTGGTGGACTGCAAGAATCCCTTTCCACACACGGAACAGGTGAATGTCCTCTCCCCAGTGTGAACTCGCTGGTGTCTGGTCAGAGCCCTGGAGCTTTTAAAGCTCTTCCCACAGTCAGAACATGTAAATGGTCTCTCATCAGTGTGAAGTTGCTGGTGTTGCTTCAGGCCCCTGGAGCATTTAAAGCTCTTCCCACAGTCAGAACATTTAAATGGTCTCTCATCAGTGTGAACAAGCTGGTGTATCAGCAGGTTGGATGACTGAGTGAATCCCTTCCCACACACAGAGCAGGGAAATGGCCTCTCCCCAGTGTGAACAAGCTTGTGTGCCAGCAGTTTGGTGGACTGCAAGAATCCCTTTCCACACATGGAACAGGTGAATGGCCTCTCCCCAGTGTGAACTCGCTGGTGTCTGGTCAGAGCCCTGGAGCTTTTAAAGCTCTTCCCACAGTCAGAACATGTAAACGGTCTCTCATCAGTGTGAAGTTGCTGGTGTTGCTTCAGGACCCTGGAGCATTTAAAGCTCTTCCCACAGTCAGAACATGTAAACGGTCTCTCATCAGTGTGAAGTTGCTGGTGTTGCTTCAGGTCCCCGGAGCATTTAAAGCTCTTCCCACAGTCAGAACATTTAAATGGTTTCTCATCAGTGTGAACAAGCTGGTGTCTCAGCAGGTGGAATGAATAAACAAATCCCTTCCCACACATGGAGCAGGTGAACAGACTGTCCCCAGTGTGACAGTGCTGATGAACTTCTGATGTAGACGGGGAACTGAATCCATTCCCACCATCCCCACCTTTACCCGGTTTCTCCCCGGTGTGACAGTGCACGTGTCTCGCCAGGTCAGGCGATCGGCTGAATCCGAGTCCACACACAGAACACGTGTGTGGTTTGTCTGCGCTGCGATCGCTGCTCTCTCCTTCCATGTGCAAAGGCCGATGATATTCAGGTCCTGATGAATCGAGCGACTCTGTCTGATCCTGACATGATGTTTGGTCTGAGCTTCCTGTCTGTAAATGCTCCACTTCTAAAACTCTGTAAAAGGAGTTTAGAAAGGTGTAAGAGGGAGAATGTTGTCTCATGTCCCCCTTTCCCAGCCCAGGGGCAGTGAAGCTGATTTTCAGGCCCCAGCTTCTGCACAGGTTGGTTGAAAGGATCAACAGTAATGGCGGCTGCAATACCCACAAACCCCCGCGCTCCAGAAAGCACTCCGGCCGCAGCATTGAGTTGTGGCTGACACCGCGCATGCGCCCCATGGCCCCACCCTCTCCTGCTCCACAAGCGCCCGGCCCGCACCGCGCATGCTCAGCACACACCCTGGGCCCCTGTCAATCATCCTCCCCCCGTGCCTGCGCGCTGGGCCCCTGAGCTCCAGGCTGCCACACGGGGCTTTCTTTGTAAAGTTGGTGTTGGTTAAGAGCTGCAATCAGTGAGGAAAACATAGAAACATAGAAGATAGGAGCAGGAGTTGGCCATTCGGCCCCTCGAGCCTGCTCTGCCATTCAATGAGATCATGGCTGATCATCCAAATTCAGTAACCTGTCCCTGCCTTCTCTCCATAGCCCTTGATACCTTTAGCCTTAAGAAACATATCCAACTCCTTCTTGAATATATTTAATGAATTGGCCTCTACTGCCTTCTTTGGTAGAGAATTCCACAGGTTCACCACTCTCTGGGTGAAGAAATTCCTCCTCATCTCTGTCCTAAATGGCTTACCCCTTATCCTTAGACTGTGACCCCTGGTTCTAGACTCCCCGACCATCGGGAACTTCCTCCCAGCATTGAGTCTGTCTAGTCCTGTTAGAATTTTATAAGCTTTGATGAGATCCCCTCTCATTCTTCTAAACTCCAACGAGTACAAGCCTAATCGACCCAATCTCTCCTCATACATCATTCCTGCCATCCCAGGTATCAGCCTGGTGAATCTTCGCTGCACTCCTTCCATGGCAAGAACATCCTTCCTCAGATAAGGCGACCAAAACTGCACACAATACTCAAGATGTGGTCTCGCCAAGGCCCTATACAACTGCAGCAAGACATTCTTGTTCCTGTACTCAAACCCTCACAGTACGAAGGCCAACATAAATTTGCCTTAACCGCCTGCTGCACCTGCATGCTTACTTTCAGTGACTGGTGCACAAGGACGCCCAGGTCTCATTGCACTTCCCCTTCTCCCAATCTATTGCCATTCAGATAATAATCTGCCTTCCTGTTTTTGACACCAAAATGGATAACCTTGCATTTATCAATGTTATATTGCATCTGCCATGCTTCTGCCAAATCACCCAACCTGTACAAATCATACTGGAGTTTCTCGGCATCTTCCTCACAGCACACACGCCCACCCAGCTTTGTGTCATCTGCAAACTTGGAGATATTACATCTAGTTCCCTCGTCCAGGTCATTAATATATATTGTGAATAGCTGGGGTCCAGCACGGGTTAGATACAGAGTAAAGCTCCCTCTACACTGTCCCCATTAACCTCCCAGGGCAGGTACAGCAAGGGTTAGGTATAGAGTAAAGCTCACTCTACACTGCCCATCAAACACTCCCAGGGCAGGTACAGCATGGGTTAGATACAGAGTAAAGCCCCCTCTACACTGTCCCATCAAACACTCCCAGGGCAGGTGCAGCACGGGTTAAATACAGAGTAAAGCTCCATCTACACTGTCCCATCAAACACTCCCAGAGCAGGTACAGCACGGGTTAGATACAGAGTAAAGCTCCCTCTACACTGTCCCATCAAACACTCCCAGGGCAGGTACAGCACGGGTTAGATACAGAGTAAAGCTCCCTCTACACTGTCTCATCAACCACTCCCAGGGCTGGTACAGCACGGGTTAGATACAGAGTAAAGCTCCCTCTACACTGTCCCATCAACCACTCCCAGGGCTGGTACAGCACGGGTTAGATACAGAGTAAAACTCCCTCTACACTGCCCCATCAAACACTCCCAGGGCAGGTACAGCACGGTTTAGAAACAGAGTAAAGCTCTCTCTAAATTGGTTCACCAACCACAGCCAACCCACATCCAGCATGTGTTAAATGCAGCGTACTGCTCCTCTGATACTATCCAATGATGTACACCAGCTCAGGTAATGCATAGTAAGAATGCAGAATAAAAATCCCTCTGCATGTAAGTGTCAAGCACTCCCAGGTAGCTTCACACACGAGTTAAGCTCGGGTCAACTTGTCGCATCAAAGGCCGAGTCTTCTGGCAGCTGTCAGACAGCTCCCTGTGGCTGGTTAGACTCTCACCTCTGGAGGGGTCTTAGTCCCACCTGATCGGCTCTGTGAATCCAGCCACCTCCATCCAGTCCCAGTTAGTGTGACGATGATTCGACTCCTCTCTCCACTTTTCACAGATACTGTTCAGTCCAAGAATCCTTTAACATAAAACTGATTATTATTAATTCTAGAATCTGTAATTTGAATACAATTTTTGTGACTATGATTAGATTTAATTTGAATATATTTGTAATTAATGACATTAGGTTGAATTACTTACCTTAATATTAAATTGTTCTTTCCTTTCCCCTATTTATATGGACTAGACTCACCGGCAGTGTCAGCTGCCATGTCCAGCTCCACCCACACTGACTCCCACTGATGCTGTGTAACCAGGGGCGTAAACCGTCTACAGGTGACATCAGAAAGGAACCAGGGACCATGTCACAAAGCAGCCCAAACCCCTCCCACTCTAGGTATTACAGAGTCACATGACCAGGCTCTGCTCCTGGTGTGCAGTCTCACTGGGCATGAACGCAGGTTGTACAATCAGTCCCATCTCCAACCCTGCTCCCGCGTACTGAGACTCCAGGCAGGGAGCACTGGCTCCCAAAATTACCACTGATAAATTCTCCCTCCCATCCTCTGAATGTGAGGTCCCACGATTCAAAGGCCCCCATTTCTACCTTTTGCTTTATACTCCAGAAAGTCTCCCCTCACTTTATTTCAGTGTGTCTCCATCCTGCTTTGGCAAAGAGAGAAGGTTAGTGGGAATGGTGTTTGGGATATGGCAAGGATATTCCATCTCCCTCCTTTGTGCTCTGAAACAAGTCTACTCCCTGTAACAGGAAGGGCGCCAGAGGCAATAATTGGAGGGATCTTCAGGGGGATCAAGTGCTGGGACCATCGGATAAGTAATTGGAGCGTGCATCATGGGCAATAGGCTCCCTCTGTATTATCCCATCAAACACTCCCAGGGCAGGTACAGCACGGGTTAGATACAGACTAAAGCTCCCTCTACACTGTCCCATCAAACACACCCAGGGCAGGTACAGCACGGGTTAGGTACAGAGTAAAGCTCCCTCTACACTGTTCCATCAAACACTCGCGGGGCAGGTACAGCACGGGTTAGAAACAGCATAAAGCTCTACTCTACACTGTCCCATCAAACACTGCCAGGGCAGGTACAGCACGGGTTAGATACAGAGTGAAGCTCCCTCTACACTTTCCCATCAAACACTCCCAGGGCAGTTGCAGCACGGGTTAGATACAGAGTAAACCTCCCTCTGCACTGTCCTGTCAAACACTCCCAGGGCAGGAACAGCACAGGTTAGATACAGAGGAAAGCTCCCTCTACACTGTCCCATCAAACACTCCCAGGGCAGGCACACGACTGTGTGGCTGTTAATGGTTCCAATACTATCATCAAGTTTGCGGATGACACCACGGTAGTAGGCCAGATCACCAACAACGATGAGTCAGCCTACAGGGAGGAGGTCCAGCATCTCGTGAAGTGGTGCGCCGATAACAACCTGGCCCTTAACACCAAGAAAACAAAAGAAATCATTGTGGACTTCAGGAAGTCCAAAGGTGGAAGTCACACCCCCATCCACATCAATGGGCTGTGGTGGAAAGGGTGGACAGCTTTAAGTTACTCGGAGTCCACATCACGGAAGACCTCTCCTGGTCCCTCAACACCTCCTCTCTGGTGAAGAAGGCCCAGCAGCGCCTATATTTCCTAAGGAGGCTGAAGGGATATAATCTGTCACCCCTGATCCTCTCTAACTTTTACCGCTGCACTATAGAGAGCATCCTGACAAACTGTATCACAGTATGGTATGGCAGCTGTAGCTACGATGACCGGAAAGCCCTGCAGCGGGTAGTCAAAACTGCCCAACGCATTACCGGCACCCAGCTACCGACCATAGAGCACATATACCAGAAACGCTGTCTACGGAGGTCACGGTCCATCATCAAAGACCCTACCCACCCCAGCCACAGTCTATTCACCCTCCTGCCATCTGGGAGACGCTACTGATGCATTCGCACCCGTATGACCAGATTTAGGAACAGCTTTTTTCCCAGGGCTGTCATCCTACTGAACTCCACAAATAAACTCTAAAGCCTGCACATCTGCCAATGCACTTTATTATGGTTATATTTATGTTAATATACTGCAAGCCAAATGTATGTTGAATGTTTAAATGTCTTAATCCAAATGTACACTCTCGGGAGCCGCAAGCCTACATTTCGTTGTACTGCACTTGTGCACTAACAATGACAATAAAAGTTGATTTGATTTGATTGCACGGGTTAGATACAGAGTGAAGCTCCCTCTACACTGTCCCATCAAACACTCCCAGGGCAGGTACAGCACGGGTTAGATACAGAGTAAAGCTCCCTCTACACTGTCCTGTCAAACACTCCCAGGGCGGGTACAGCACGGGTTAGATACAGAGTAAAGCTCCCTCGACACTGTCCTGTCAAACACTCCCAGGGCAGGAACAGACCGGGTTAGATATAGAGTAAAGCTTCCTCTACACTGTCCCGTCAAACGCTCCCAGGGCAGGTACAGCACGGGTTAGATATAGATTAAAGCTCCCTCTACACTGTCCCATCAAACACTCCCAGGGCAGGAACATCACGGGTTAGATACAGAGTAAAGCTCCCTTTACACTGTCCCATCAAACACTCCCAGGGCAGGTACAGCACAGGTTAGATACAGAGTAAAGCTCTCGCTACACTGTCCCATCAAACACTCCCAGGGCAGGTACAGCACAGGTTAGATACAGAGTAAAGCTCTCTCTACACTGTCCTGTCAAACACTCCCAGGGCAGGTGCAGCACGGGTTAGATACAGAGTAAAGCTCCCTCTACACTGTCCTGTCAAACACTCCCAGGGCAGGTACAGCACGGGTTAGATACAGAGTAAAGCTCCCTCTACACTGTCCTGTCAAACACTCCCAGGGCAGGTACAGCACGGGTTAGATATAGAGTAAAGCTCCCTCTATACTGTCCCGTCAAACACTCCCAGGGCAGGTACAGCACGGGTTAGATATAGATTAAAGCTCCCTCTGCACTGTCCCATCAAACACTCCCAGGGCAGGAACATCACGGGTTAGATACAGAGTAAAGCTCCCTCTACACTGTCCCATCAAACACCCCCAGGGCAGGTACAGCACAGGTTAGATACAGAGTAAAGCTCCCTCTTCACTGTCCCATCAAACACTCCCAGGGCAGGTACATCACGGGTTAGATACAGAGTAAAGCTCCCGCTGCACTGTCCTGTCAAACACTCCCAGGGCAGGTACAGCACAGGTTAGATACAGAGTAAAGCTCCCTCTACACTGTCCCATCAAACACTCCCAGGGCAGGAACAGCACAGGTTAGATACAGAGGAAAGCTCTCTCTAAATTGGTTCACCTGTTAACTCCTCGCAGTCATTGAGGAGGATCTACCCCTCCCATGGGGGATCAAGGTTCGCTGCTTTAGGAGACTAAACACGCCGGTCAGTCTATCACTTTCTTACTAATACACAAAGTCAGAACATGTAAAATAAGTAAAGTTTGATTAAGGTAATCCGGTACCTGGACTCACTCTGAGAAACCCTTTGTGTATGCCTCCCCAAGAGTGAGCCCCGAGACCCACGGAGCTGCAACATTTATACATTTTCATATACTGCAAGTCATGGGAAAACATTAAACTAGACGATCACGCGTTCTGTGAGTCACTTGTTTTTTACAAAGTTTTGCTTGAGTTTCACATTGCTACACCAGTTATCTTATGTCAAGCATATTTCGATTCCTCCTACATTGTTCAGTTCTTTTTTTTCTTTTTTATCTACAGGATGCGCCTTGAGTGTGGTTAGGGAGTAGAACATTCTGCTCCTTCTGTTCCTTCTTATCTACTCCTACTGCATCTTAATAGCCTTGCATCAGTTTTTTCAACATTTAAACTTTTAACCCATGTCAACTAGTCCATCATGCTTTGCAAGGCATTTGTACGGCAGTGTGTGATTAATTTAACTTAACCTTCCCTCCTTTTATCATTACATGATAACCTCAACTTTGTTCTCTACATACTGGACAGGGTAATTTTCAATATACAATATGAGCATACAATCAGGCAAAGGTAGCCCGATATCAATGTCCAGGGGTTGGGTCCTCCCTTGTAGTTTCTGTTTCTTGCCCTCCTTTGCCCAAACGCATGCGTCATTCTTGTCTCATTTCTTCCTAGTACTACGCCGAATCTTCGCAAATGCTATCACCTTCCTCTAATTCTTGCAGTTCTTCCACATTAATCCTAGTCCAATCCTGTGTGACATTGACACTTCCTTGAGGTTTATTGATTATAACCATCTGCTTTTCACCTCCTGATCCACACTTAATCAGTCTGTTAATTATCACCGAGACGAGTACGTATGAGACAACCAGACAAATGACCCATTCCAATATTGTTCTAAACAGTCCTCCAAATAGTCCATCTAGTAGACACAACGGCTCCCCATCCACAATTTCCCGTTGTGTGGTCAATGTCTCCAGCCTCCTTTCCCTTTCTGTCAATTTCATCAATTTCGTTTTGGATTTGCTTTGAGAAATCACTAATGTCCGTACAACATTCTGCTCCGATAACTGCACATGCTCCTCCTTGAGCATGTAAAACATAATCTAGTGCCATTCTGTTTTGTAGGGCAAACATTCTTATTTGGCCCAATTCCTTATTGATCAATTTCAAAGCCATGGCGATGTCATTGGCAATATCTTCCACATCCTGTGCTAAATTTCTTATTTCATCTAATGCCATCATTACTCCATAAGATGGTATTAAAGCTCCTAGGAGTCGGTTCCACCAGGTTTGGTGGTGTGTTTTGAAAGGATCCGAGCCCAAGAGTTTGCGCATGGCGAAATTAGTTCCATAATTTCTTTTTTTTCCATTGACTGTAGGTTGGGTCTTCACTCGGAATCTCATCTTCAAGTCTGAAGGCTGGGATGATAAATGCTATAGCACATCTTCCCTTAAAGTTATTTGGTAAATATGGGTACCCAGTATGATTGCACACCCACATAGTCCCTTCAAGTGCTGTTGGAGAACACTGGTATGATCGTCTGGCTAGGTTCTCTAGGTTCCATTCTGAAGTTTGTAGACATTTAGTAGTTCCTTTTGATTTATCATGGGGTTTGGTAGGCCACATAGTTTCATTGTGTTGTCCCTCTCTCTTTCCATTTATGGAGATGATGGTGTCACAAAATGTGGGGAAAAGCGCCCCTACCTCCACTTCACCAATTTTTGATTCTATACACCATTCGAAATGCGGTACGATTGTTATTGGTATACCTTCTACTTCGGTACATTTCTTGCATTTATCGGTTCCGGTGCAATGTTCTTTGGACCAGGGTCGTATTCTGTGCCTTGTCAAGTTGCACCTTTTATCAGAAGCGTATGTAAGTTTGGCTTGTTTATGCATTAAGTCGCATATCAGACAGTCATCAGATGTGACTGCCATCAATGGAAAACCTCCCGCCGTTCCTACTGGCCTTGGAGTACATAATTTTGATTTATTCTTCCATGGGTGGTTTTTGGTATCCATTGCCTGCAGAAATTTATTAATCCTAAAAATGCTCGTATCCCTCTTTTAGTGGTAGGTTCTGGATATTGGGATATTGTTTGGGTCCTTTCTGAGAGCAGGACTTTTTCATCTGGTGTCAGAATGTGCCCTAAATACGTGACACGCTTTTTGCAAAATTGGATCTTTGCCTTTGATACTACATTTGTATCCATTTGACAATCCATCTCTGTGGGTGATGCAATACGCAAGTCGTCCACGTATTGTACAAGAGTTGAACCTCCCGGTAGTTGCAAAGGGGCCAAACATTTGTGCAGTTCCCTTGAAAAGACGGTCGGAGAATCAACGAAACCTTGTGGTAATTGTGTCCAAGTTTACTGTCGGCCTTCAAAAGAGAAGGCGAACAAGTACTGTGAATCCACATGGATTGGAATCGCGTAAAAAGCATTTTTTAGATCAATAACCGTATATCTTTCAACCTTCGGGGGAGTAGAAGCCATAATAGTGGATGGATCCGGGACTAATGGAAACATTGGAACAATTGTGGTGTATGTAACCTGTTCCACCTTAAGAGAACTTAAGCCTGTTCCACCTTAAGAGATGTACTACTTTCTCTGGCTGCTGTATACGTAATACCGGTGGTGACCACCGGTATATAAGTATTGTGTAGTGATATTGTATTTAGTATAGTCCTGACCTCCAACTAGTAAAGACCTGTTGAACTTTATTCTTGTAGTCTGTGTCAGTAATTAATCTTAATACAACTGGAACACACAGACTTAACAGTGGCGACAAGTCCGATTCTTACCCTGCAGCAGTTTACATCCACGGCGGCTTCGTCCACAGAACGGGCATTGAAGAGAGGCATCCACCCTCATCACCCTGCTGGAAGACACGTCGCACGGCAGGCATCGAGAACCCGGAGTGCAGAAGACATCCTGAACTCGAAACCTCCATCAGCGGCAGTCAGCTATCTTCTTTCTACCTCGGTAGTGGGTAAGCCGGTCAGCGACGTGAACAGAAAGTCGGCCGCGTTGGCTGTACAGATGGGGGGAGGAAGACAGAGGAATAAGGGCGGTGAGATCGATCGCGACCGGAGATAAGGGCCGGGCTGCATTCGGGCCGAAAGGCGCAGCGCGGGAACATCGATCGCGGCTGGTGATAAGGGCCGGGCCGCTTTCGGGCCAAAAAGGCGCAGCGTCTGGGGCGACTGAAGGCGCGAGAGACGCGGTGAAGGCGAACGCAGCCGGTGCTAATAACCGGGCTGCAAGAGGGGCTGCGAGGCGCGACATCGGGGAAGCACGAATGCCCGAGGGAGCCGCGGTGAAGCGGAGACAGCGTCGGGGGAGTTACTAACCGCTGGGAAAGGGGAGCAGCAGCGGCACGCCAAACGCCATTGCAGCCAAGCGCGGGAAAACCACCATTTTGTAGGTGGAGGACGAAGACAAGAGCGGGAAGCCGCCATCTTGGGATAAAATAAATTGCAACGATGCCTAAACATGGGAACATTGGTACCTTTGATGGCGACATCGAAGATTGGGCCATGTATGTAGAACGCATACAAAATTATTGTAAAGCAAATAAAATCCCAGATGCAGAGAAAGCACTAACTTTATTGAACTTAATGGGTGCGAAGACATACGGGCAATTGAAACACCTTTTATCACCAGATGAACCGGCGGATAAGACGTTCGAGGAGATTGTTACTGTCCTGAAAAATCATCTAAACCCCATGCCGCTGATGCTAGCGGAACGATTTAAATTTTACAGCAGAAGGCAGCTGAAGGATGAAAGCAATGCTGAATATTTAATGGAATTGCGTAAGCTAGCAAAGTACTGTCAGTTTGGAACGGGACTAACAGATGCGCTAAGAGATAAATTTGTGTGTGGATTAGTAAAAGAAGATACACAAAAGCGACTGCTCGAGGAGAATGAGCTGACGCTTGAGAAAGCGGTCACTATGGTAGCAGCACACGAAGCCGCAGCGAGAGGCACGGCAGTAATGCAGCTACGGTCACCGGAACACAGTACAAATAAATTGGGTTTGAGTACTGAAAAATGTTATCATTGTGGAAAGACAACACACGATCATAGATACATAGATACATAGAAGATAGGAGCAGGAGTAGGCCATTCGGCCCTTCGTGCCTGCTCCGCCATTCGATGAGATCATGGCTGATCCTTTAATTCAGTATCCCGTCCCCGCCTTCTCTCCGTAACCCTTAACCCCTTTTGCCCGTAGAAATATATCTAATTCCCTCTTAAATATATTTAATGAGCTGGCGTACACTGCCCTCTGTGGCAATGAGTTCCACAGGTTCACCACTCTCTGAGTGAAGAAATTCCCCCTCATCTCTGTCCTAAATGGTTTAGCCCTTATCCTTAAATTATGTCCTCTAGTTCTGTTCTCACCCGCCAAGGGAAACATTCCTTCTGCATCCAGTCTGTCTAGACCTGTCAGAATTTTATACACTTCTATGAGGTCCCCTCTCAATCTTCTAAACTCCAGTGTGTACATCCCTAAACTACATAGTCTCTCCTCATAGGTCATTCCCGCCATTCCTGGTATCAGCCTGGTGAATCGCCGCTGCACCCCCTCCATGGCAAGAACATCCTTCCTCAGATGAGGCGACCAAAACTGTACACAGTACTCGAGGTGTGGTCTCACCAGTGCCCTGTACAGCTGCAGCAAGGTATCCCTGTTCCTGTATTCTAACCCTTTTGCTATGAAGGCCAGCATACCGTTTGCCTTCTTGACCGCCTGTTGCACCTGCATGCTCGCCTTCAGTGACTGGTGTACAAGAACACCCAGGTCTCTCTGTACTTCCCCCTCTCCCAATCTATTGCCATTTAAATAATAATTTGCCCTCCCGTTCCTGCACCCAAGGTGGATAACTTCGCACTTGTCCACATTATAGTGCATCTGCCATTTATCCGCCCAATCGCCCAGTCTGTCCAAATCGCTCTGGAGCTTCCTGGTCTCTTCCTCTGAGCCCACCCCCCCTCCTAGTTTAGTGTCGTCTGCAAATTTGGAAATGCTGCATCCGACTCCCTGATCCAGGTCATTAATGTAAATTGTGAACAGCTGGGGGCCCAGGACAGATCCCTGTGGTACCCCACTTGTTACTGCCTGCCATTCAGAAAATGAGCCGTTTATTCCAACTCTCTGTTTTCTATCTGACAGCCAGTTCCCTATCCACGCCAAAACTTTCCCCTTTATCCCATGAGCCTCAATTTTCCATGCTAATCTTTTATGTGGGACCTTATCGAAGGCCTTTTGGAAGTCCAGGTACACCACATCTACTGGCTCTCCCCCATCTATTCTACCAGTTACTCCCTCAAAAAATTCCAATAGATTAGTCAAGCACGATTTACCCTTTGTAAATCCATGTTGACTCTGTCCTATCCTGTCCCCATTTGCTAAGTGCTCCGCTATTTCATCCTTAATGATGGACTCCAGCATTTTGCCCACAACTGATGTAAGGCTTACAGGTCTGTAATTACCTGCTTTTTCCCTACCCCCCTTTTTGAATAGTGGGGTAACGTTAGCTACCCTCCAATCCATCGGCACTGTTCCCGAGTCTAATGAATTCTGAAAAATCATCCTTAGTGCATCCGCTATCTCTAGGGCCACCTCCTTCAGTACCCTAGGATGCATGTTATCAGGCCCTGGGGATTTGTCCACCTTCAATCCCTTTAGCTTCCTTAACACCATATCCTTAGAGATATTGATTTGCGTCAGAACCAGTGTTGGTTTAAAAACCAAGAATGCAGAACGTGTGGCAGGCTTGGCCACATAGCTAAAGTATGCCGGTCAGGAAAGAAGACCAGCAACAAAAAGTCACCGCAAGGAAAATACATAAAGGTGCACAAGGTGACAAAGACCAGTTCGAATGAACAGAAGTCAGATTCAGACGCTAGCAGTAATGAACTGGGTAGCTTAAGAGTACACAACGTTGGTAAGGATGCAGATCTCCAGACAATTTGGGTCACTCTTCAGATAGCAGGAGTCCAAGTAAAGATGGAATTGGACACTGGATCGGCATTGATGGTCATGAATAAGAAAGATTACAAAAGGTTATTCCAACATATTCCCCTACGGGATACGGAGATTATATTGAAAATATACACGGGGCAAAGAGTGTACCCCATCGGAAAGATAGAGGTAAAAGTGGTCCACAAGGGCGAAGAAAGCCAAGTAATGGACTTATATGTGCTACCTGAAGGAGGTCCACCACTACTGGGACGGGAGTGGATTAGGAAATGAATATGGACTGGCACTCCTTAAAAGCACTAACGGTAGATTCCGGGGAAACAGATGTCAAACCTAAACGATTGTCCAAAATATTGGATGATGCTAAAGAGGTGTTCCAGCAAGGACTGGGAACACTGAAAGGAATTACGGCAAACATCAAGATTGATGAACATGCACAACCAAAATTTTTCAAAGCCAGACCGGTACCCTACGCAATACGACCTACTGTAGAAGCGGAACTGGAAGCGCTAGAACATTCAGGTGTACTGTCTAAGGTAGATTGGAGTGAGTGGGCTACGCCCATTGTTCCCGTTATGAAACGTCCTTCGAGCAACAAGCCAGGAGAACCAGGGAAGGTTCGCATCTGTGGAGATTTCAAGATCACCGTTAATCAGGTGCTTCACACAGTGCAGTATCCGCTTCCGCGGATTGAGGATATTTTTGCTTCGTTGTCTGGCGGGAAACACTTCACCAAGATAGACCTGGCGCAGGCGTACTTGCAGATGGAGGTTGATGAAGAGTCACGCCAGTACCTCACGATCAACATGCATAGAGGTTTGTACCGGTATAATAGGCTGGTTTTTGGAGTGGCATCGGCTCCGGCAATTTGGCAGAGGGCCATGGAGCAGGTATTACAGGGAATTCCAGGCACACAATGTTACCTGGACGATATTCTGATTACAGGTGATGGTGATGAAGAACACCTCGCAAACTTGGAACTGGTGCTCAACAGACTGAAAGAGTATGGACTTAGAGTTAATCGGCAGAAATGTGAGTTCTTTCAGAAGCGGATCTCGTACTGTGGTCATGTCATTGACCGGGAGGGGCTTCATAAGTCTCCTGACAAGATAGAGGCAGTTGTAAAGGCTCCCGCTCCGGATAATGTCTCTCAGTTGAGGTCGTTTCTGGGATTGATTAACTATTACCATAAGTTTCTACCGAATCTATCCACGGTACTGCACCCGCTGAACGCTCTTTTACAGAAGGGGGTACCATGGGAATGGAGCGAAAACTGTAAGAAGGCATTTCGCAAAAGCAAAGAATTGATCACCTCAGAGGAAGTGTTGGCTCACTTCAACCCGACACTGCCTATTCGGTTGGCTTGTGATGCTTCTCCATATGGTATTGGGGCGGTACTCTCACACAAGTTGCCAAATGGCACGGAAAGGCCAGTCGCGTTTGCATCCAGGTCATTGACCTCCGCTGAGCGCAACTATGCGCAGATCGATAGGGAGGCTCTCAGCCTTGTATGGGGAGTGAAGAAGTTTAATCATTACCTGCAGGGCCAAAAATTCACACTTCTAACAGACCATCAGCCATTGGTATCCATTTTTAACCCTAAGAAAGGTGTTTCGGTGATGACAGCACAGCGACTCCAGAGATGGTCCCTTTTCCTAGGGGCACATCAATATCAAATAGAATTCAAAGGTACAAAGCAGCATGGCAATGCTGATGGCCTGTCGTACCTGCCACTACCTGAAGCAGAAGAGACGACGAAAGTTGACCCTGTGGAGTTATTTCATTCGACCATCATCGAATGTTTACCAGTCACCAATGCAAGTATTGAAAGAGAAACCAGGAATGACCCGACACTGTCCCGAGTTTACGAGGTGACAGTGAAGGGATGGCCAACACATGGTGATCCTCTGTTACCGGCATTCTCGGCAAGGCGAGACCAGCTGTCTGTCTGCCATGGTACTTTGATGTACGGGACAAGAGTGATTATTCCTCCCAAGTTACGGGAAAGAGTTCTAAAGGAACTGCATGAAGGTCATCTGGGGGGAGTTAAGATGAAAAGTCTTGCTAGGGCTTATGTATGGTGGCCGGGCATTGACCAACAGATAGAGGAGTTGACAAAAAGCTGCGCTGGGTGCCAAAAAGTGCAAAATGCACCTCCGATCGCACCGCTACACCCATGGGAATGGCCTTCAGCCCCATGGCAACGCGTACATATTGACTTTGCTGGTCCATTCATGGACTCCATGTTCCTAATTGCGATGGACGCACATTCCAAATGGCCAGAAGTGATCAAGATGAATACCACTACTTCAGAAAAGACAATTGCGGTGTTAAGAATAATATTCGCAAGGAACGGATTGCCAGAACAGATATGTTCGGAGAACGGACCACAGTTCGTGTCGGAAGAATTCCAAAAATTCTTAAAGAAGAATGGGGTGAAACATTATACCTCTGCCCCATATCATCCGGCGACAAACGGGTTGGCCGAGAGATTTGTCCAAACATTCAAAAAGGCAATAAAGGCCATGAACGATGATCAGATTCCGTTACAACACAAGGTGGACAATTTCCTAATGGCATATCGAAATGCCGCTCATGCAGTGACTAACCAAAGTCCTGCCATGATGTTTTATAACAGGAGGTTGCGGTCCAGGTTGGACTTGTTAAAACCAAATGTGCGGAGGGAAGTGGAAAACAAACAGTTCCGGCATATTAATAACAAGTCCACTCGAAGTTTCGAAGTAGGACAACCAGTGTTGGCAAGGGGCTATGGAAACGAAAAATGGCAGTCCGGAACAATTCAGGCCAGACAAGGACCTCTGATGTACACAGTAGATATTGGTAACAATGTGATAAGGCGTCATGCGGATCAACTGGTAGAATCAAGAGCAAGGGTCGAACCCATGGTTGCGACAGAGACAACTGTGGAAGACGTTAATGAACCTGAAGCATCTACCTCAGCAGGGACTGTACCTGATGATGACATCCAATACATAGGAAACCAACAAGAAGAGTCACCTCAGCAACAAGAATCAGAGACCACTGAAAGGCGTTATCCAAACCGAATCAGAAGGCCTCCTGAGAGACTGAACCTTTGAACTGTTTATACCTGAAGTTACATATATGTATATATGTTATGATGTTATGTTAAATGGGGATATGACTGTTAAGCTAAAAAGGGAGGATTGTGGTGTATGTAACCTGTTCCACCTTAAGAGAACTTAAGCCTGTTCCACCTTAAGAGATGTACTACTTTCTCTGGCTGCTGTATACGTAATACCGGTGGTGACCACCGGTATATAAGTATTGTGTAGTGATATTGTATTTAGTATAGTCCTGACCTCCAACTAGTAAAGACCTGTTGAACTTTATTCTTGTAGTCTGTGTCAGTAATTAATCTTAATACAACTGGAACACACAGACTTAACAATTACTTCATTTGCGGCCCTTAAATCATGTACTAATCTCCAATCATTATTTTGCTTAGGAACTAGAAATATGGGTGTGTTGCACGGGGAGGAGGTGGGTACTAAAATTCCTTGTTGTAAATAATCCTTCAGCATTGGTCTAATGCCGTCTCTAGCCTGCAGTTTCATCGGGTATTGTGGAATGGCTGGCAATCGAGTCCCTGGTTTTAAATGGATTCTGTATGATTCAGCGTTTTTAGCGAATCCTACTTGGTTAGGATGTATTGCCCATACAGCAGGATCTATTCCCTCTGTCAGGTTATTATTAACCCCCTCTTCCATTTTTAAGGGAACCGTGGATCGATCCGGGTGCATAGAGCACATATACCAGAAACGCTGTTTACGGAGGTCATGGTCCATCATCAAAGACCCTACCCACCCCAGCCACAGTCTGTTCACCCTCCTGCCATCTGGGAGATGCTACAGATGCATTCGCACCCGAACGACCAGATTTAGGAACAGCTTCTTTCCCAGGGCTGTCATCCTACTGAACTCCACAAATAAACTCTAAAGCCTGCACATCTGCCAATGCACTTTATTATGGTTATGTTTATGTAATGTATTACAAGCCAAATGTATGTTGAATGTTTAAATGTCTTAATCTAAATGTACACTCTCGGGAGCCGCAAGCCTACATTTCGTTGTACTGCACTTGTGCACTAACAATGACAATAAAAGTCGATTTGATTTGAGAGAGGATCGATGCCAGGCGTAGGGGCCAATCGCATAACCAAGCGAACGTGTGCTCATCTAGCCGGTGAAATCCTGGTTCAGCATTGATTGGTAGTTTTGACAGAACTCTTTGAACCATAGGCCCGAGATCTTTGGCCGGAAAACCTAGGTTGACATGCAGGGTGATATGGGGGGCCCTATTTCAACCTTGTTGGTAAAGACTCGTATCTCCTGATGCTAGCTGAACCCAGGCGGCAGTTCCTTCCCTTCCTGCAAAGTATCCCCAGACTTCAAGAGTATGCTGTGTCCCAATAAAAGGTTTGAAAAAATCTTCCAGAACCTGATCCTTCCCAGTTTTATCATATGCTAGCGTACAATGTAAAGGTGATCTCGGGTTTATTTGTTCTGTAAAAACTTGTGACGGATTAGTTTTACAGCACAGTGATCCAAGGGACAGGACAAGCTTTTCTTTCTCATCCTCTCCTAAGTCCAAAGCCCACCATTGCGGAGAATACCTTTCCGCTTTGGAAAGCATAAGACTCCTTTCCTCCTGATCGATTGATAATCCTTCCTTATTACATTTGATCACTACTCCCAATTTACACAATAGGTCCCGGCCGAGGACATTAAACTCTATGGGGGAGAAATTGGGTGAGTAGCGCCACCTGTTAGCGCCTAAAGAGGCAGTCAGTGGCTGTAGCGCCACTGGCTGCATCTCCGGCGATATTCAGTAGGGGCGCTAATGGTGGCGTTAGGCATTTGTGCTGCGCCGCCACTGATGACGTCATCGGTGTGCGCAGCGCCCCATTCATGCCCTGTTCGCGATATTTGGTAGCGAATGCCGCAGTTGCGCCGCTCGCTACCCGCGCCCGGTTCACGGGGCCTTACTGTGCCGGCAGCGGTGCAAGTTAAGGTGGAGGTGCGGGGCGGCCGCCTGCCAGCACCTCCGTCCCCGGCCTCCTAACCCCCCCCCGCGGCATTGCCGGCTGTTTCCCGAGAGCCCGGCACTTCTCCTTGGTGCCGGGCTCATTGGCCGGCACTCGCGAGCGGGGATTGCGCTGTTGCAGGCCCCTCCCCCTTAACAATGGGAGGAAGGCCTGCAGTACCGCAGCGTGCCGTGCCGCAGCATGTGGCGCTGCGGCACGTTGCGCTGCGATAATCAGTTTCAGCGCCCTAAGAGGGACACGGAGCGCCTCGAGCCTCGCCCCGTGTCCCTCGAGTGGCAATGGAACTGAATTTCTGGCGATCGGTATCACTCCGATCGCTGCGCTAAATCCTGCGCTCAGGCGGCTTTTGCGCCACTTTGGCGCCCCAACCCAATTTCTAGGCCTATATCCTTTGTTTTTAGGAATTGGTGGGGGTGACGATGCCTGCTGCTTCCACCTTTACTTCTTTTGAGATTTCATTAGTAACCATAGTTCCTGAGAAGCCCCAAAGATTTTTAACTTTTCCTGTGCCAGGGATATCCAAATCCTTCCCTGAGATGGATGAGTATGTGACTCCGGTATCCACTAAAAAGGCCAAATCTTGTCCTTCAATCCGTAAAAATACATATGGCTCCAACTTGGCATTCGCCGTAAATTGGGGAAATTGTTTGTCTATTAGTGACGCGGCGTCAGTATCACTCGAGGTTCCCGAGGGTGTGGGTTGTCAAAACTGATTATTATGGGGATACCACGCACCTCCCTCATAATGTGGGGCCGCCGGTGGTGGTGGGGGTGGCAATGGTTCCTGTGTGGACTGACCGCCGTTCCAACATTCCTGTCGAGATTGCCAGGCCTGATCATCCTGAGTGTAACCTCCTCTGCCCCTATGTCCGCCACGTCCTCTGAAACCTCCCCTGCCCCTGCCTCTCTGGCCTGGATTAAAACGTGGTCTTGCCCCTTGAAATGACCATTCATTTTGTGGTCGGGACGGGCAATTCCTTTGCCAATGATGAGGACTACCACAAGTATAACATCCGGAGTTGGCTGGGGGCACCCATGTCACATTCGTCTGGGGGCCCTGTTGCTTGGGAACCTGGGCAAACATTGTCTCTTTATTCCCTCCCTTACTGTCTTTCTCCTCTTTTTTCTCTTTTCCCAAACTTTCTTCAACCTGTACAAGCCGTTTATGAGTTGCATTTGTAGTTCTCTCCTCCCAATTTTCAGTGGTTAATTTATAGGCAGAGGCAATTTCAGGTTTAAGGCAAGATAGAATCAAGGCATTATACTGAGGAGAGTTTTCGTCTTCATCAAAATCGGTATCTCCTGAGTACTTGCTATAGACCTGAGAGAATCGCTGAACAAAGTCCTCTACCCATTCCTCTTTCTTCTGTTTAGTATTTATTATTTTAGAATAGTTAATCTTCGTCTTCAATCCACTTTATTATGGTTATATTTATGTTAATGTATTACAAGCCAAATGAATGTTGAATGTTTAAATGTCTTAATCTAAATGTACACTCTCGGGAGCCGCAAGCCTACATTTCGTTGTACTGCACTTGTGCACTAACAATGACAATAAAAGTTGATTTGATTTTTTTGATTTTTTGATCCCTAAATGCACATCCCAAATAATCAATTCTCTGTCGGTCTGTAACCGTGCTTGTTGGATGACTTATTTCAAAGTCTGTCCATGAGGTGTCTCCTAATTCCATCTTAACAGCATTAAATTGTGGTCTAGTTAGGCAATGTGCGATCAAGTCCCACATATCTTTTGCATTTCCCTGATAAGCTACAACCGTTTGTTGTAACCAATCCCATGTTCTTTCTGCTCCCTCGGTTTCTAAATTTGGGCAGTCCTTTCTGAGAGCACACAATTCTCCTGGTGACCATGGTTTATACATTTCTACCGTACGCCCTAATCCATCGGGGTATTCCCTAATGGGGACCATTGTAGGGTCTCCGTGTCCTCGGGACCGTCCTCGTGGTGTCGCTGGGGACCCGTGGTTAGGACTACCAGTTGGGGTTCCACCAGTAGGGGCCATTTGAGCTCCTAAGGGTGTCAAGGGAGAAAAGGGAGGAGCGGGATTGGTGGAATCATTAGGGTCCGTATAACACGAGGGATCACATTGTGGAGATCCAGGGGAAAGATTGACTGCTGGAGCCAATGCAGTAGGAGTTACATAGGGCGAAAATTGTGGGATCAAAAGGGAACTAACATCTAGGGGAGCATGCCTCTGTGGGGCCACATGAGGGTCAGACCCTAAATTTTGAGAGTTTAAGTAGGGGGTGGATTGAGCTTGTGGTAATGGAAAATGGCCTCCTAATGGGATCGTTTGTCCTGCTGACACTGGTGGGGTCGGTAAATTAGATAACCCGAGAAACGGATTATTTGATTTGTTGGGTAGCGGAGGGTGACTGTATGGTTGGGGAAGTGGTTGCCAAGGTGACTGCACCGACAGTGACTGTGCTGGTGAAGATGGTTGGGGTTGCTGCTGTTGCCGAGACTGAGCTGAAGCCAATAATCCCCCCAATTTTACCAACGTTTGAGTGATAATTTCATCATCCTCTGATGCTTCATCGTATGGCAGTTGTTCAAAAGCTTGTTTCACAGTTAACATATCCTGCTCTACTTTATCCGCAGCTGCCTTCGCGTCTTTAGCCAATTCCTCAGCCATCGGGTACATTCCTTCCTTTCGATCTTTTATACCTTTTTCTCATTTTTGTTTTTCACGATCTTGTTTCAGTTTCAAATTGTCGGCTTTACATTCTGCTTTAAGCCTGTCTAAGGATTTTTGCACACTGTGGTGAAATAAGTCTTATAAGTATATACCTTATTCTACCTGTGTATAGTTTCCTATTGTAATCTATTGTAACCCTGCTGTTTTCTTGGTTGGCCAGGAATGCTGATATACTGTATACCAATCTGCTGTGCCATTGATTGTCCTGATCTGTTACTTCGCCCCTGGCTCCGCCTCCTAGTTCACTTCTGAGAAGCTGGTCAGAAGGCTAACATGTGTGTTCTGTTCTGTCCAGTTCTAAGCTATTAAAAGCCAACTGTTTGAGTTATAACTACCAGTCTCTGTAGCTATTTAAGGTATATCAATTTTAATAGCTTATTACTTCCAGGGATGGACAGACTCCTGAAGCCGGAGTGTCTAGACAGTGATCCACATTCGGCGGACGCATCGAAGAAATTCGCACATTGGCTCCGGTGTTTCGAACATTTCATTGCATCGCTCGATGATGGGGCCAACAAACTGGGCCTACTGACTAACCTAGTAAGTCATCGGACTTACTCGCTAATCGAGGATGCTTCTACATACGAGGATGCACTCGCGACTCTCAAGGCCCAATACCTGAAGCCTGTTAACGACGTGTATGCCAGGCATCTCTTGGCTACCCGCAGGCAACTACCGGAGGAATCGCTGGATGATTTTCTACAGAATCTAAAGGCCCTGGTGAAGGACTGCAACTACAAGGCCGTGACGGCCATTTTGTACCAGGAAGAAGCGGTTCGCGATTCGTTTATATCGGGCCTTCGATCGAATTACATTAGGCAGAGGTTGCTTGAAAGGGACACTCTGGATCTAAAGACGGCCGTGGCTACAGCTCGATCGCTGGATGTGGCGCAGAAGAACTCTGAGACCTATGCGTCAGGCCATGCGGCCCTCTCAGCCTCGTGCGCGCCGAGCGAGGAGGCGCCATCCTCTCCGCCTGGGCCTCGGAACAGCCCTACACCACGGGAGTCTCCACCCAGCCCCACCACTGCAGCGATGTCCCGCGGACCAAGATGCTACTTCTGCGGCCAGCTCAAGCACCCCAGACACCGATGTCCTGCGAGAGACGCCACATGTTTCAAGTGCAAGAAACGGGGACATTTCAGCAAGGTATGTAAGGGGAATCCCGTACCTGATACAGTCTCCGCGGCCCTACACGTGGTCCCAGAATTTGATACCGTCTCAGCGGCCGCCTACGGATCTACGATAGCCTCAGTCATGGTTGACCAGTCCAGACCGCATCCACTATCAAAGTCTATGATGGACGTTAAGGTAAACGGACACCCGACGAAGTGTTTAATCGATTGCGGGAGTACTGAGAGTTTTATTCACCCTAGCCTCATCAAACCGTACTCACTAAAGGTGTACCCTACCCGGAGCAAAATCGCGATGGCATCTAAGTACCTCGCTTCGGAGGTAATCGGTTTCTGTAAAGTAACACTGACTGTTAAGGGCACAGAGTATAAAGATTTTAAACTCCTTGTGTTGCCGCAGCTCTGCGTGAAACTAATTCTAGGCCTAGATTTCTAGTGCCACCACGAGAGCGTCACACTTGCATATGGCGGATCCCAGCCCCCGCTCACAGTTTGCGGCCTCTCCACTTTAAAAATAAGCCCGCCATCCCTGTTTGCGAACCTCGCCCCAAACTGTAGACCTATCGTGACCAAAAGTCAACGGTACAGTTCGGAAGATAAAACATTTATAAAAGAAGAAGTAGGAAGGCTACAGCGGGAGGGTATCGTCGAAAATAGTAATAGCCCGTGGCGTGCTCAGGTAGTGGTGGTTAAAACTAACAAAAAGAAACGGCTCGTGGTTGACTACAGCCAGACCATCAACATATATACGCAACTAGACGCTTATCCCTTGCCTCGCATCTCCGAGATGGTGAACCAGATTGCCCAGTATCGTGTGTTTTCCACTATTGACTTAAAGTCTGCCTATCACCAGCTCCCCATAAAAGTAGACGACCGTCCTTATACGGCTTTTGAAGCAAATGGACGCCTGTACCAATTCCTTAGGGTACCCTTCGGGGTCACGAATGGAGTTTCTGTTTTCCAACAAGAAATGGACCGTATGGTAGATGAGAATGCGTTGGAGACAACATTTCCGTACCTGGACAATGTTACTATCTGTGGACGCGACCAACAGGAGCATGACCGGCATCTCGCTAAATTTCTAGAGACTGCCCAAAAGCTAAACCTGACCTATAACGAGCACAAATGTACTTTCAACACTACTCGTCTGTGTATTCTCGGCTGTGTGGTAGAGAATGGGGTAATCGGGCCAGACCCTGAACGATTATGCCCGCTTAAAGAACTACCACTGCCACATAACCCTAAGGCCTTAAGAAGGTGTCTGGGATTCTTCTCTTATTATGCTCAGTGGGTGGCCAACTATTCGGACAAAGCCCAAGCCCTTATCAAGTCGACATCCTTCCCTCTATCAGTAGAAGCGCAGGAGGCATTCACCAACATCAAACGGGACATTGAAAAGGCCGTGGTATGTGCTGTAAATGAGAGGATACCCTTCCAGGTAGAGAGCGATGCTTCTGATTTCGCGTTGGCTGCAACCCTCAACCAGGCCGGGAGACCGGTAGCCTTCTTTTCCCGTACACTACAGGGTCCTGAAGTCAGGCATTCTTCCGTTGAGAAGGAAGCACAAGCAATTATCGAGGCGGTCAAACATTGGAGACATTATCTCGCCGGCAAACGTTTCACACTCCTCACTGACCAGCGGTCTGTGGCCTTCATGTTTAACACGAAGCAGAGGGGCAAGATAAAAAATGACAAGATCCTAAGATGGCGGATAGAACTGTCCACTTATGACTACGATATTATGTACAGGCCAGGAGCACTCAACGAGCCACCCGATGCCCTATCTCGAGGGGTATGTGCCAGCCTTAGTACTGACAAGCTCCAAAGTCTCCACGACGCACTCTGCCACCCAGGAATCACCCAATTGAATCACTTCATCAAGTCTCGCAACTTACCCTACTCCATTGAGGAGGTCCGAACGATGACCAGAGCCTGCCGCGTTTGTGCGGAATGCAAACCCCGCTTCTACAGGCCCGAACAAGCTCACCTCATCAAGGCAGCTCGGCCATTCGAGCGCCTAAGCCTTGATTTCAAAGGTCCTCTCCCATCGGTTGATTGTAATGTCTATTTCCTCAATGTTATAGACGAATACTCTCGTTTCCCCTTTGCCATTCCCTGCCCGGACATGACCAGTGCTATGGTAATCAAAAGCCTCTGCAACTTATTCTGTCTGTTCGGTATGCCCAACTATATCCATAGCGACAGAGGGACGTCATTTATGAGTGATGAGTTACGCCGGTTCTTACTATCAAAAGGGATTGCTACTAGTAGAACCACTAGCTACAACCCCCGGGGCAATGGGCAGGTTGAGAGGGAGAATGCGACAGTGTGGAAGGCAGTCGTTCTGTCTTTAAAATCGAAAGGCCTACCGACCTCTCGCTGGCAGGAAGTTCTTCCCGATGTACTGCATTCCATAAGGTCCCTGCTGTGCACCACAACAAATGCTACTCCTCATGAGAGGATGTTCGGTTTCCCCAGGAAATCTTCCTCAGGTATTTCACTACCCGGGTGGTTGATGTCCCCGGGCACTGTACTGCTACAAAAACATGTGAGAGGTCATAAGACTGATCCCCTAGTGGAGGAAGTACAGCTCCTCCACGCCAATCCTCAGTACGCATATATTCAATACCCTGATGGACGTGAGGATACTGTTTCAATAAAGGACCTGGCTCCGGCAGGAGAAGAGAGAGAGAGCGATGCTGCTAGCGAAGATGCGGGTGTGGAGCACCGTGATGCGCCGCCTGTGGGAATGGGATGCCCGGAGGTACAAGATGTACAAAACGTCGTTTTGGAAAACCCAGCAGACGCCGGGATGGCGGAGGAACCTGAGCAAGTCCCCCAAGAGATTCCTTGGCCGACGCTACATTGCTCACTACGAACTGTAAAACCCCCGGTCAGACTTAACTTATAGGAGGGGTGAATGTGGTGAAATAAGTCTTATAAGTATATACCTTATTCTACCTGTGTATAGTTTCCTATTGTAATCTATTGTAACCCTGCTGTTTTCTTGGTTGGCCAGGAATGCTGATGTACTGTATACCACTCTGCTGTGCCATTGATTGTCCTGATCTGTTACTTCGCCCCTGGCTCCGCCTCCTAGTTCACTTCTGAGAAGCTGGTCAGAAGGCTAACATGTGTGTTCTGTTCTGTCCAGTTCTAAGCTATTAAAAGCCAACTGTTTGAGTTATAACTACCAGTCTCTGTAGCTATTTAAGGTATATCACACACCAAACTCATCTTGCAATAATATTCCCTTTGCTTGGGCGTTACTTTGCCGTGAGGCAAACTGGGACTTTTGGAGCCGATCATTGGATTCTTTTGACCATTTTGCCAAGACGTCCCATTCTTTTTGATTTACTTTCGGCGCTTTGCTTCTGAGCTCGACTTGTTGTCTCTGTATTATATCCGGATCAAAGGTACCTGTTTGTGGCCAGCCTGTCTTCCCTTTAGCCCATTTCTTACAATATTTAGTCACCATCTTTCCTTCGTTCTTATTTTGTTCGATTATTATATCCAACGGAGTTTTCGGATCCCCGATCTCCGTCAATTTACTATTTCCTGCCCCCATATACCCGCCCTTAGTACGTACTTGATTTAGTTCTCCGGACTCGAACCGGTTCAATGTGCCTAACCCTTTCCTCGAAGGACTCGAACCTTCTTTATTTATGGGACTCAAACCCAAGGGACTTTAACCTAACATTTCAGTCTGACTTTGAGAAAGTGTTATCTCCCGAATTCCTACCTAAAGGATTCCGTTGGCACGAGGTCAGGATCACAAGCGAATGCGCCAAGTCACTTCGTAACAGAGCAAAAAGGTAAAAATCTTACCTGTGGCCACTTAGTTGCTCAGTCGTCTGAAAGCGACTCGTCAGCCTAGACCGCTGTGATTTAGACCGCAGTGCTTTGGAATCCCATCCTCATCGCCAGAATTGTTAACTCCTCGCAGTCATTGAGGAGGATCTACCCCTCCCGTGGGGGATCAAGGTTTGTTGCTTTAGGAGACTATACACGCCGGTCAGTCTATCACTTTCTCAGTAATACACAAAGTCAGAACATGTAAAATAAGTAAAGTTTTATTAAGGTAATCCGGTACCTGGACTCACTCTGAGAAACCCTTTGTGTCTGCACACAAGTATGCCTCCCCAAGAGTGAGCCCCGAGACCCACGGAGCTACAACATTTATACATTTTCATATACTGCAAGTCATGGGAAAACAGGAAACTAGGCGATCACGCCTTCTGTAAGTCACTTGTTTTTTTACAAAGTTTTGCTTGAGTTTCACATTGCTACACCAGTTATCTTATGTCAAGCTTATTTCGATTCCTCCTACATTGTTCAGTTCCTTTTTATCTACAGGATGCGCCTTGAGTGTGGTTAGGGAGTAGAACATTCTGCTCCTTCTGTTCCTTCTTATCTACTCCTACTGCATCTCAATAGCCTTGCATCAGTTTTTTCAACATTTAAACTTTTAACCCATGTCAACTAGTCCATCATGCTTTGCAAGGCATTTGTACGGCAGTATGTGATTAATTTAACTTATCACACCAACCACAGCCAACCCAGATCCAGCATGTGCTAAATGCAGTGTACTGCTCCTCTGACACTATCCAATGATGCACACCAGCTCAGGTAATGCATAGTAAGAATGCAGAATAAAAATCCCTCTACATGTAAGTGTCAAGCACTCCCAGGTAGCTTCACACACGAGTTAAGCTCAGGTCAACTTGTCGCATCAAAGGCCGAGCCTTCTGGCAGCTGTCAGACAGCTCCCTGTGGCTGGTTAGACTCTCACCTCTGGAGGGGTCTTAGTCCCACCTGATCGGCTCTGTGAATCCAGCGACCTCCATCCAGTCCCAGTTAGTGTGACGGTGATTCGACTCCTCTCTCCACTTTTCACAGACACTGTTCAGTCCAAGAATGCTTTAACATAAAACTGATTATTATTAATTCTAGAATCTGTAATTGGAATACAATTTTTGTGACTATGATTAGATTTAATTTGAATATATTTGTAATTAATGACATTAGGTTGAATTACTTACCTTAATATTAAATTGTTCTTTCCTTTCCCCTATTTATATGGACTAGACTCACCGGCAGTGTCAGCTGCCATGTCCAGCTCCACCCACAGTGACTCCCACTGATGCTGTGTAACCAGGGGCATAAACCGTCTCCAGGTGACATCAGAAAGGAGCCAGGGACCATGTCACGAAGCAGCCCAAACCCCTCCCACTCTAGGTATTACAGAGTCACATGACCAGGCTTTGCTCCTGGTGTGCAGTCTCACTGGGCATGAACGCAGGTTGTACAATCAGTCCCGTCTCCAACCCTGCTCCTGCGTACTGAGACTCCAGGCAGGGAGCACTGACTCCCAAAATTACCACTGATAAATTCTCGCTCCCATCCTCTGAATGTGAGATCCCACTATTCAAAGGCCCCCATTTCTACCTCTTGCTTTATACTCCAGAAAGTCTCCCCTCTCTTTATATCGGTGTGTCTCCCTCCTGCTTTGGCAAAGAGAGACAGTTTGTGGGAATGGTGTTCGGGATACGGCAAGGATATTAGCTCTCCCTCCTTTGTGCTCTGAAACAAGTCTACTCCCTGTAACAGGAAGGGCGCCAGAGGCAATAATTGGAGGGATCTTCAGGGGGATCAAGTGCTGGGACCATCGGAGCATTAATTGGAGGGTGCATCATGGGCAATAGGCTCCCTCTGTATTATCCCATCAAACACTCCCAGGCCAGGTACAGCACCGGTTAGATACAGAATAAAGCTCCCTCTACACTGTCCCATCAAACACTCCCAGTCCAGGTACAGCACGGGTTAGATACAGAGTAAAGATCCCACTATATTGTCCCATCAAACACTCCCAGGGCAGGTACAGCACGGGTTAGCTACAGAGTAAAGCTCCCTCTGTATTATCGCATCAAACACTCCCAGGGCAGGTACAGCACGGGTTAGATACAGAGTAAAGCTCCCTCTACATTGTCCCATGAAACACCTCCAGGGCGGGTAAAGCACAGGTTAGATACAGAGTAAATCTCCCTCTACACTGTCCCATGAAACACTCCCAGGACAGGTACAGCACGGGTTAGATGCAGAGTAAAGCTCCCTCTACATTGTCCCATCAAACATCCCCAGGGCAGGTACAGCACGGGTTAGATACAGAGAAAAGCTCCCTCTACATTGTCCCATGAAACACTCCCAGGGCAGGTAAAGCTTGGGTTAGATACCGAGTAAAGCTCCCTCTACACTGTCCCATCAAACACTCCCAGGGCAGGTACAGCACGGGTTAGATACAGAGTAAAGCTCCCTCTACACTGTCCCATGAAACACTCCCAGGGCAGGTACAGCATGGGTTAGATACAGAGTAAATCTCACTCTACATTGTCCCATGAAACACTCCCAGGGCAGGTACAGCACGGGTTAGATACAGAGTAAATCTCCCTCTACACTGTCCCATCAAACACTCCCAGGGCAGGTACAGCACGGGTTAGATACAGAGTAAAGCTCCCTCTACACTGTCCCATCAAACACTCCCAGGGCTGGTACAGCACGGGTTAGATACAGAGTAAAGCTCCCTCTACACTGTCCCATCAAACACTCCCAGGGCAGGCACAGCACGGGTTAGATACAGAGTAAATCTCGCTCTACACTGTCCCATCAAACACTCCCAGGGCAGGTATAGCACGGGTTAGATACAGAGTAAAGCTCCCTCTACACTGTCCCATCAAACACTCCCAGGGCAGGTACAGCACGGGTTAGATACAAAATATATCTCCCTCTACACTGTCCCATCAAACACTCCCAGGGCACGTACAGCACGGGTTAGATACAGAGTAAAGCTCCCTCTGCACTGTCCCATCAAACACTCCCAGGGCACGTACAGCACGGGTTAGATACAGAGTAAATCTCCCTCTACACTGTCCCATCAAACACTCCCAGGGCAGGTACAGCACGGGTTAGATACAGAGTAAATCTCCCTCTACACTGTCCCATCAAACACTCCCAGGGCAGGTACAGCACGGGTTAGATACAGAGTAAATCTCCCTCTACACTGTCCCTTCAAACACTCCCAGGGCAGGTACAGCACAGGTTAGATACCGAGTAAATCTCCCTTGATAAGCTAAGCAAATCACATACTGCCTTACAAATGCCTTGATTCGAGTGATCACACTTTCTCAAAGTCAGATATGTTAGGTTACACAGGTTATATTCCTTTGGGTGAAAGTCCCATAAAGTTTTGGGGTAAAGAGGTTATATTCCTTTGGGTGAAAGTCCCATAAAGTTTTAGGGGAAAGAGGTTATATTCCTTTGGGTGCGAGTCCCATAAAGTGGGGAAATGGTTAAGCGCATTAAACCGGTTAAATCAAGTACGTACAAAAAAAATTGGGGAAAAATCAAGTAGGTACAAAAATTGGAAAAAGGGGGCAGGAATAGTAAGTTGATGGAGATCGGGGGTTCAAACTCCGTTGGATATAATAATTGAACAAAATAAGAAAAAAAGGGGAAAAAAAGATATACTTGAAGTTTTGCCAACATGGAAGTTGTTGGCATCTGTGCCGAGACAAACGAAACACAGGATTTGCTGAGTGAAAGGAACCTTAAAAAAAAATGCTGGAGTTTCAGTTTGTGTGAAAGTGGGATTGTGCCCCAGGAGTTGGAAAAAATCTTTGAACTACAATTTAAATTGGGTTGGTGTGTGAAAGCTGAGAAGAACAGCAGGGAGTTTGTTTGGCGAAAGGTTATGTTTCAGTCTGGGATTTGGCCTTGGAGTCGCGGTTGCTATGGTGAAATCTTCCAAAGCAGTTTGATTTGATTTGTTTAAATGTGAAAAACTAATTTTCTCCAGTTATATTCAATGTTTTTACAGTATTTTGGAAAGACATCTGAAGAAAGGAGAATAAGAAAATATGACGTAATTTACTGTTTTCTGCAAGAGTGTGCTATTTTGTTTTGTTTGTTTGTTCATAGTTTTACAAAAGATAAGCTTCTGCCTTAAAGTTACAGTTGCCAATGTGCTTGGAAGAAAATTAATTTGAATGTTTACAAGATCTGGATTAAATTGGAGTTATGAGGTTAATTAACCTATTATTACCAGACTTTCATTGTGGCCAAGGTGAAATTCTGGTTGGTGTAAATTTGTCTAGACCGCTTTGAATAAGATAACTCCGCTCCGCGAGAACATCCGATAGTTGTCGGGTCCCTTACAAAGACTTACTTAGCTTGTGAATTTTGTTCAATCCCGTCTTTGTCCATATTACCTCCGTGTTCATGTTTAGTTAAAGTGTGAAAACACAACTGTCTTTCGATAGGGAAAGTTCTTTTTGATTTACGTGAATTGACGCAGTTGTGGGCATTTGATAATGTTTTGCTCCACCTTCTTAGAATCCTGCAAAGGAGTTAACCCTTCCCACTGACAGCTGTTTAAGTTCACCAAGCAACAACTTTAGTATGAAGTTTAAAGATATTGGGCATTAAATAATTTAAGTTTCTTAATTTTAAGTTAATATTTCCCCACAGTGACAGAAGGAATTGATGATTTGATAAAAATTGGAAATGGAGGATAAATTGATAGAAATGAAATTGAACATTGACAAAACCTGCCGGTACAATAATACTGCTATTGTAAAAACAAAATGGACTCAGGCACTATATATTGGGTTACTTTTGGGAAAATAAAATATCCTGTAAAATAATGATAAATAAAATAGTGTTAATAACTTGGATCAAGTGAGAACGTTTGATCTATGTTTTCTATCTTAAATATTGTACTGGACAGTAAAGTTTCTCCAGGACTCATGAATGAGATGGTAATTAAAGGAAAGTGATTGAGAGTGTAAGATTGAAACAGGAGAATTACACCAATGAATGGGAATTTTCAAAATTTTATAGTGAAAGTCAGAAAAATGTAGTTAAGAATAATAAAAAACTGCCGAGTGTGTGCTCATTCATCTTCAGTGTACTGTCCCTTTAAAAGCCTGTGCTTCCCTCTTCAAGGTAACAGGCTGCGCGCTTTCTCTCTTTCTCTCTCTCTCGCGATCGTGACTGCGGCTAGAAGTTGTGATTGAAGTTGCATGGTGCGTGTGTGTGTCAACTAATGTGCAATGTGCGATGAATTACGAAATGAGAATGTACCCGATGGCTGAGAAATCGGCTAAAGATGCGAAGGCAGCTGCGGATAAGGTAGAGCAGGATATTTTAACTACGAAACAAGCTTTTGAACAACTGCCATACGGTGAAGCATCAGAGGATGATGAGATTATCACTCAAACAAAATTTGGCCTTTTTAGTAGATACCGGTGCCACATACTCATCCATCTCAGGGAAGGATTTGGATGTCCCTGGTACAGGAAAAGTTAAAAATCTTTGGGGATTCTCAGGAACTATGGTTACTAATGAAATCTCAAAAGAAGTAAAGGTGGAAGCAGCAGGCATCGTCACTCCCCACCAATTCCTAAAAACAAAGGATATAGAATTTAATGTCCTCGGCCGGGACCTATTGTGTAAAGGGAATTAGCCATAGTAAACTGCCAGGCACACACACGGTTACATACATAGGTTGCCGAGGGGAATAGATTGGCAGATGAAGCAGCAAAATATGCCGCTATGTATGAGGACCAAAAACAAATGCCCCAGTTGGAACAAAAGGAGGGAGGGAAGTATCCCTCCTGTGCGCCATCGTTGGAAGATGTACAAAAGCACCAGGAGGACGCTCCTGGAAATGAAAAACATTGTAAAAAGGATCCTTTGACACAGCTATATGCCGACCCGAAGGGAAGGATAGTTGCTCCAAATTCTATACTCCCCTGGATAGTGCATACGTGTCACACACTATTCCATGGAGGAAAGTACCCTATGGTAAAACAATTGGAAAATTCTTGGTACAACCCAAATTGGGGAAAAGTGGCACAGCAGACAATTGATCACTGTCTGATATGTCAGCAACACAACCCGGGAAAAGCCATACCAACCATAATAGCAACAACTCCTATCCCAGACGGTCCTTTTCAAATACTACAGTTAGATTTTGTACAATTAGAATCAGCTTACGGATAGAAATATGTACTAGTTATTATTGATGTATTTAGTAAATGGATAGAAGCCTTTCCAACAAGGAAAAATACCGCAAAGACTGTGTGCAAAATAATACTGAAGGATATCGTGCCAAGGTTCGGAGTGCCAATACAATTAAGTTCTGATAATGGACCACACTTTGTTGCAGAAATTATGCTGAACTTTGCAATGTTCTCAATATTAGACAACATTTACATTGCCCGCTCCATCCACAATCAGCAGGACTGGTGGGAAGGGCTAATGGAGCCCTAAAACTAAAATTGGCCAAACTCTGTGTAGAAACCAAATTAAAATGGCCAGAAGTATTACCAATCGCATTATATGCTATGAAGACCAATCCTGCCCGAAAGACAGGATTATCACCAGCAGAAATTATCTTCGGAAGACCTTTAAGAACCCCGTTCTCGGCTCCCATCCAAGACGACAGACAAATAGATATTCATGTAATGGGCAATCAGATGATGTCTTATTGTATGTCACTAACCTCTGCTTTAAAGTTGTCTCATCAACAGGTGACAGCCGTAACTAAACTAACACCAGAGGATGCCTGTCATCGACTCAAACCGGGTGATTATGTCCTCGTAAAGAACTTCTACCAGAAAGGATTAGAACCCAGGTGGAAGGGACCCTATCAAGTACTGTTAACCACGCATACCGCAGTGAAGGTCGAAGGAAAGACAAAATGGATTCGCGCTTCACACTGCAAGTTATCATCACCGCTCTTGTCATAATGGACATAACCTCAACAGTGACAGAGGGACAATGCATCGATCACTGTTCCAAACAGCATGGGTGCACTGAATTTTCTTGCGGATGGGGATGTCGTGACAGTTCCAATATTAACCGAGGAAACTGCACAAATGACTCTGCCGACAATGATGAAATTAAGACATCAGCAATGTATTGTAAACAAGGACAGACTACATTGTGCACCTGTACCCAGAGAATTCCCACGGGGCGCACATGGTGTACCATAACTGACGAATAGTCAACCATCAGCACAACAGCTAGCCCGATAGATAACACTCAGAAAAGGGGATACAACCAAGCAAAGTATGAGTGCAGAGAAGGGTATAGAGCTAACGTACCAGGAATGGATAACAATTGTGCTGATGTGAACGAATGTAAAAATACAACTATATGCCCACTTGATCTCTTTCAGGTGGTGTTATCACATCAATTAAATTCTACAGGTCAGGTGTGTGTAAATGTACCAGGAACATACTGGTGTCTATGTAATTTTACCAAACACTCTTTAAATAGAACTGGAAACTACAAAGGCCAGTATGATAGCCAATGTAACATCACTGTACATAAACCAAGATGGAAAAATTCTTATAATTTCCCAGGATGGCAGAATATGTATGATCCCGGAAGAAATTGGTCCCATAAGGATGTATACGTTTATGATCAGACCCACGTAAACGAGTGCTGTCATTGTCAGAATCGAGTACAGTTATCGGCACTAATAAATATAAATGGTTCCCTCATAAAAAGAGGAGGAAGGAAACTCCTGGCATCTCAAGGAGAAAATCTATACCAGAAGTGGCTCGAGAGGATACAAAATATCTACAAAAAGGCACAAAATACCGAAAACCACCCATGGAAGAATAAATCAAAATTATGCACTCCAAGGCCAGTAGGAATGGCAGGAGGTTTTCCATTGATGACAGTCACATCTGATGACTGTCTGATATGCGACTTAATGCATAAACAAGCCAAACTTACATATGCTTCTGATAAAAGGTGCAACTTGACAAGGCACAGAATATGACCCTGGTCCAAAGAACATTGCACCGGAACCGATAACTGCAAGAAATGTACCAAAGTAGAAGGTATACCAATAACAATCGTAACGCATTTCGAATGGTGTACAGAATCAAAAATTGGAACATAGAGGAAAATGACCCTGTCCAGTATGTAGAGAACTAAGTTGAGGTTATCATGTAATGATAAAAGGAGGGAAGGATAAGTTAAATTAATCACATACTGCCGTACAAATGCCTTGCAAGGCATGATGGACTAGTTGACATGGGTTAAAAGTTTAAATGTTGAAAAAACTGATGCAAGGCTATTGAGATGTAGTAGGAGTAGATAAGAAGGAACAGAAGGAGCAGAATGTTCTACTCCCTAACCACACTCAAGGTGCATCCTGTAGATAAAAAAGAACTGAACAATGTAGGAGGAATCGAAATAAGCTTGACATAAGATAACTGGTGTAGCAATGTTAAACTCAAGCAAAACTTTGTAAAAAACAAGTGACTCGCAGAACGCGTGATCGTCTAGTTTAATGTTTTCCCATGACTTGCAGTGTATGAAAATGTATAAATGCTGTAGCTCCGTGGGTCTCGGGGCTCACTCTTGGGGAGGCATACTTGTGTGCAGACACAAAGGGTTTCTCAGAGTGAGTCCAGGTACTGGATTACCTTAATAAAACGTTACTTATGTTACATTTTCTGACTTTGTGTATTACGGAGAAAGTGATAGACTGACCGGCGTGTTTAGTCTCCTAAAGCAGCGAACCTTGATCCCCCATGGGAGGGGTAGATCCTCCTCAATGACTGCAAGGAGTTAACACTGATAGATTTAGATGAGGAATGACGGGAGGAGGCTCGAGTGGAGCTTGGACTGGTTGGGCCGAATGGCCTGTTTCTGTGCCGTATGTCCTATGTAATCCAATGTAACATAGTAAAAACGTCCCAATCAGTTCACAGGAGCACCATTAGACCAAATTTAACACTGACTCATATAAGAGATATTAGGACAGGTGACCAAAAGTTTGGCGAAAGAGGTACGGGGTTGGGAACCTGTGCAGGGAGACAGAGGAAAGGGAAGCAAGGATAGAAGCAAAAGACAGGAAGGAGAAAAGCAAAAGTGGAAGTCAGAGAAATCAAGGGTGTAAATCAAACATGGCCACAGTAAATAATAATTCTAAAAGGACTAAGAGTGTTAAAAAAATCAAGCCTGAAGGCTTTCTGTCTTAATGTGAGGAGCATTTGTAATAAGATGGATCAATTAGCTGCGCAAATTGATGTAAACGGATATGATATAATTGGGATTACGGAGACATGGCTCCAGGATGACCAAGTCTGGGAATTCAACATCCAGGGGTATTCAATATTCAGGAAGGACAGGAAAAAGGAAAAGGAGGTGGGGTAGCATTGCTGGTTAAAGAGGAGATTAACACAATAGTAAGGAAGGATATTAGCTCTGATGATGTGGAATCTGTATGGGCAGAGCTGAGAAATACCAAGGGGCAGAAAATGTTAGTGGGAGTTGTATACAGACCCCCAAAGAGTAATGTTGAGGTTGTGGATGGTATTAAACGAGAAACTAGAGATGCATGCAATAAGGGCACAGCAGTTATCGTGGATGACTTTAATCTACATATAGATTGGGCTAACCAAATTAGTAACAATACTGTGGAGGAGGAATTCCTAGAGTGTATACGGGATGGTTTCCTGGACCAATATGTCGAGGAACCAACTAGAGATCAGGCCATCTTAGATTGGGTATTATGTAACGAGAAAGGATTAATTAGCAATCTTGTTGTGCGAGGCCCCTTGGGGAGGAGCGATCATAATATGATAGAATTCTTCATTAAAATGGAGAGTGAAGTAGTTGACTCAGAGACTAGGGTCCTGAATTTAAATAAAGGAAACTACGATGGTATGAGGCGCGAGTTGGGTAGGATTGATTGGGGAATGATACTAAAAGGGTTGATGGTAGATAGGCAATGGTAAACATTTAAAGATCGCATGGATGATCCACAGAATTTGTTCATCCCTGTGTGGCATAAAAGTAAAACAAAAAAGGTGACTCAACCATGGCTAACAAGGGAAATTAGGGATAGCATAAGATCCAAGGAGAGGACATATAATTTGGCCAGAAAAAGCAGCAAACCTGAGGATTGGGAGCAGTTTAGGATTCAGCAAAGGAGGACAAAGGGATTAATTAAGAGGGGGAAAATAGATTATGAGAGTAAGCTTGCAGGCAACATAAAAACTGACTGTAAAAGCTTCTATAGATATGTGAAGAGAAAAAGATTGGTTAAGTAAAGCATAGGTCTCTTGCAGTCAGAATCAGGGGAACAAAGAAATGGCAGTACTTTGGTTCTGTCTTAAAAAGGAGGACACAAATAATGTCCCAGAGGTGTCGGGGAACATAGGGTCTAATGAGAGGGAGGAATTGAATGAAACCAGTATTTGTAGGGAAATGGTGTTAGGGAAATTGACGGCATTGAAGGCTGATAAATCCCCAGGGCCTGATAATCTACATCCTAGGGTACTTAAGGAAGTGGCCCTAGAAATAGTAGATGCATTGCTGGTCATCTTCCAAAATTCTATAGACTCTGGAACAGTTCCCATGGATTGGAGGGTAGCTAATGTTACCCCACTATTTAAAAAAGGTGGTAGAGAGAAAACGGGGAATTATAGACCGGTAAGTTTGACATCAGTAGTGGGGAAAATGCTAGAGTCCATTATAAAAGATGTAATAGCAGCGCACTTGGAAAACAGTGACAGGATTGGACAAAGTCAACATGGATGTACAAAAGGTAAATCATGCTTGACGAATCTACTGGAATTTTTCAAGGATGTAACTGCTAGAATAGATAAGGGAGAACCAGTGGATGTGGTGTAGTTGGACTTTCAGAAGGCTTTCGATAAGGTCCCGCATAAGAGATTAGCGTGCAATGTAAAAGCCCACGGGATTGGGGGTAAGGTACTGTCTTGGATAGAGAACTGGCTGGCAGACAGGAAGCAAAGAGTTGGAATAAACGGGTCTTTTTCTGAGTGGCAGGCAGTGACTAGTGGGGTACCGCAGGGATTGGTGCTAGGACCCCAGCTATTCACAATATATATAAAAGATCTAGACGAGGGAACTAGATGTAATATCTCCAAGTTTGCAGATGACACAAAGCTGGGTGGGCGTCTGTGCTGTGAGGAGGATTCAGAGAAACTCCAGTATGATTTGGACAGGTTGGGTGATTGGGCAGATGCATGGCAGACGCAGTATAATGTGGATAAATGCGAGGTTATCCACTTTGGTGGCAAAAACAGGTAGACAGATTATTATCTGAACGGCAATAGATTGGGAGAAGGGGAAGTGCAACAAGACCTGGGTGCCCTTGTGCACCAGTCGCTGAAGGTAAGCATGCAGGTGCAGCAGGCGGTTAAGGAGGCAAATAGTATGGCACCTCTGAAAGAGCAGCTCTCCCTCAGTACTTCACTGGTGCATCAGCCTAGATTACGTGCGCAAGTCTCCAGAGCGGGACTCAAACCCACGACCTTCTGACTCTAGAGGTGAGAGTGTCACCCACTGAGCCGAGGCTGACCCCTTTTAAACTCCAGCCTAGTTACTGGGGTTATAATCAGCATCTTCAAACTGCCCCCTGCCCCCCCAACCCCGTAATTGCCTTTATTAACACAGAATAGTCCTTCAAGCGTCGATGCCTCTTCAGGTCCTTGGAGCTTTTGAAACACTTGTCGCGGTCGGAACATTGAAACGGCCTCTCGTCAGTGTGAACCAGCTGGTGATCCCGCAGAGCGGAGGGACGAATGAATCCTTTCCCGCACTCGGAGCAGGTCAACGGCCGCTCGCCAGTGTGAACTCGCTGGTGTTCCCGCAGATAGGAGGGAAGAGTGAATTCCTTCCCACACACGGAGCAGGTGAACAGTCTCCCCCCGGTGTGAACTCGCTGGTGTGTCTGCATGTTGGATGACTGAGTGAATCCCTTCCTGCACTCGGAGCAGGTGAACAGCCTCTCCCCGGTGTGAGCTCGCTGGTGTGCCTGCAGGGAGCCTGAATGAGTGAATCCCTTCCCACACACGGAGCAGGTGAACGGCCATTTCACGGAGTGACTGCGTTGATAAGTCTCCAGCTCAGAGATTAACTGAATCCTATCCCGCATTTCTGACATTTGCATGGACTCTCCTCACTTTGGTTACACTTGTGCCTCCCCAGGCTGCACCTTCGGTTGAATCCACGTCCACACACAAGACACCTGTGCAGTTTGCCCGCACTCTGATTGCTGCTTTCCGCTTCCATATGTCGATGATATTCAGGTCCTGATGAATCGAGTGACTCTGTCAGATCTTCGTGTGAAGTTTGCGTTAAGCTGCCCGTCTGCAATTCCTCCCCTTGCAAAAGACAGTAAAAGAGGTTTATATAAGTAATTAATGTAAATACAGGAGAGAAAATAAAGAAAGACTGGCCTTTATACAGCGCCTTTCACGACCAACGGTTTTACAGCCAATGAATTACTTTTTGAAGTGTACTCGCTGTTGTAATGTGGGAAACACTGCAGCCAATTTGCATGATAAATAATGGCCAGGACACCGGGGATAACTCTCCTGCCCTTCGAAATAATGGGATCTTTTATGTCCACCTGAACGTCTCTTCCGAAAGACGTCCCTCGGACAGTGCGGCGCTGCCTCAGTACTGCCCCCCTGACAGTGCGGGGCTCCCTCAGTACTGTCCCTCCGACAGTGCGGCGCTCCCTCAGTACTGCCCCTCCGACAGTGCGGCGCTCCCTCAGTATTGCCCCTCCGACAGTGCGGCGCTCCTTCAGTACTGCCCCCTCCGACAGTGCGGCGCTCCCTGAGTACTGCCCCTCTGAGAGTGCGGCGCTCCCTCAGTACTGCCCATCTGACAGTGCGGCGCTCCCTCAGTGCTGCCCCTCCAACACTGTGGCGCTCCGTCAGTACAGCTCCTCCGACAGTGCGGCGCTCCCTCAGTACTGCCCCTCCGACAGTGCGGCACTCCCTCAGTACTGCCCCTCCGACAGTGCGGCGCTACCTCAGTACTGCCCCTCCGACAGTGCAGCACTCCCTTAGTACTGCCCGTCTGACAGTGCGGCGCTCCCTCAGTGCTGCCCCTCCGACACTGCAGCGCTCCGTCAGTACTGGCCCTCCGACAGTGCAGTGCTCCCTCAACACTGCCCCTCCGACAGTGCGGCGCACCCTCAGTACTGTCCCTCCGAAAGTGCAGCACTCCCTCAGTACTGCCCCTCCGACAGTGTGGTGCTCCCTCAGTACTGCCCCTCCGACAGTGCGGCGCTCCCTCAGTACTGCCCCTCCGACAGTGCAGCGCTACCTCAGTACTGCCCCTCCGACAGTGCAGCACTCCCTTAGTACTGCCCGTCTGACAGTGCGGCGCTCCCTCAGTGCTGCCCCTCCAACACTGCGGCGCTCCGTCAGTACTGACCCTCCGACAGTGCAGTGCTCCCTCAACACTGCCCCCCCGACAGTGCGGCGCACCCTCAGTACTGTCCCTCCGACAGTGCAGCACTCCCTCAGTACTGCCCCTCCGAGAGTGTGGTGCTCCCTCAGTACTGCCCCTCCGACAGTGCGGAGCTCCCTCAGTACTGTCCCTCCGACACTGCGGACCTCCCTCAGTACTGTCCCTCTGACAGTGCAGCGCTCCCTCAGTTCTGCCCTTCCGACAGTGCGTCACTCCCTCAGTACTGTCCCTCCGACAGTGCAGCACTCCCTCAGTACTGTCCCACCGACAGTGCAGCGCTCCCTCAGTACTGCCCATCCGACAGTGCAGGGCTCCCTCAGTACTGCCCCTCCGACAGTGGGGTGCTCCCTCAGTACTGCCCCTCCGACAGCGCGGCGCTCCCTCAGTACCGCCGCACCGACAGTGTGGCGCTCCTCAGTACCGCCCCTCTGACAGTGCAGCACTCCCTCAGTACTGCCCCTCCAACAGTGCGGCGCTCCCTCAGTACTGACTCTCCCACAGTGCGGTGCTCCCTCAGTACTGCCCCTCCCACAGGGCACCGCCCCTCCGACAGTGCGGCGCTCCTTCGGCACTGCTCCGGAGCACCAGCCTAGGTTTATGTGCTCGAGTCCCTGGAGTGGGGACTTCGAACCCACAACTTTCTGACTGAGAGACGAGGGTGCTCCCAACTGTGCCACTGGCTGGCTCTCAAGGTCTTTCACATCCTTGCTAAAGTTCAGTGGCTGGGGGAATTGTCACAGTCCCTTTAATCAGAAGAATATACGAGAGGGGGGAAGGAGTCCCTTTAAATATGGAGGGGGTGGGTGTCCCTTTAAATGTGGAGGGGGTGGGTGTCCCTATAAATGTGGAGGGGGCAGGTGTCCCTTTAAATGTGAGGGGGTGAGTGTCGCTTTAAATGTGGAGGCGGTGGTTGTCCCTTGAAATGTGGAGGGGGTGGGTGTCCCTTTAAACGTGGAGGGGGGAGGGAGTCCCTTTAAATGTGGAGGGGGTGAATGTCCCTTTAAATGTGGAGGGGGTGGTTGTCCCTTTAATTGTGGAGGGGTGGGTATCCCTTAGAATGTGAAGGGGGGTGTGTCCCTTTAAATGTGGAGGGGGTGCTTGTCCCTTTAAATGTGGAGGGGGTGGTTGTCCCTTTAAATGTGGAGGGGGTGGGCATCCCTTTGAATGTGAGGGTGTGTGTGTCCCTTTAAATGTGGAGGGGGTGGGTGTCCCTTTAAATGTGATGGTGGGTTGGGTGTCCATTTAAATGTGGAGGGGGTGGTGTCCCTTTAAATGTAGAGAGGCGGGGCCGCGCATGCTCATTCGGCCCCCTCACCATAACACGAGGCTGCCAGTGCGCCTGCACGGGGCCTCCGGGGAGCAGACGGAAGGCCGGGCCCGGGGAAGAGGCGGAATCAGCGGCCGGGGTAAAGTCTTTGGGGAGCGATTTAAATCGAGGTGAGGGGGGGAGCGGAGAGCGAGATTATAAAGTAAAATACAAGAAAAACCAAACCTGAGAGTCGGGCAGGCGGGACCTCCGCGGACGCCGAACGGAGTGGATTGAGCCGCGCGGGGTGGCGGAGTGAGCCGGAGCAATGTGATTCTGACTGACGGGAGCGCTGACCAATAGGAAGAAGGCTGAGCTGGGCGGGCTGAACTGGGCGGCCTGGTCCTCCAACCAATGGCGGCGCGGCAAGGGGGCGGGGCCTCCTCTCCAGCTCAGGTGCGCTGGGGCCGATTGTGACGCGCTGTCCCCAGGTGAGAGCAGCTCAGTCAGCACAGAGCTGGGGCTGGAATCTGGGAGAGGGGCCGCAGGCAGCGGGCCTGGCAAAGGGGCACAAGCTTCACAATACAAGCTTCTTTCAAATGCACAATTGTTTCCTACAGACAGCCTTGTTCACTCTGCAAAAAAAACTGTTTAACAATTCATCATAACTTCCCTGCTTTAGGAGAGGGGTAGAGTGCAAAAGCAAGGAAGTTATGATGAAACTGTGTAAAAGACTGGAGTCAGCTGTGGCTCAGTGGATAGCAGAGTCAGAAGGTTGTGGGTTCAAATCCCGCTCCAGGGACTTCAGCACATAAAGCAAGGCTGACACTCCAGTACGGTGCTGAGAGAGCGCCGCACTGTCGGAGGGGCAGTACTGAGGGAGCGCCGCACTGTCGGAGGGGCATTACTGAGGGAGCGCCGCATTGTCGGAGGGGCAGTATTGAGGGAGCACCACACTGTCGGAGGGGCAGTACTGGGAGTTTTGAGCCCAATATTTATCCTTCAATCAAAATGATGAAAAAACAGATTATCTGATCATTATCACATTGCTGTTTGTGGGAGCTTGCTGTGCGCAAATTGGCTGCCGTGTTTCCCACATTACAACAGTGACTACACTTCAAAAGTACTTAATTGGCTGCAAAGCACTTTGGGATGTCCGGTGGTCATGAAAGGCGGTTACGAAGGCAAATGGTATGCTGGCCTTCATTACAAGAGGATTTGAGTACAGGAGTAAAGAAGTCTTACTCCAATTATATCTTCTTCTCAGGCAGTCCCTCGGAACCGAGGATAACTTGCTTACACATTTAAAATGAGTTCTCAGGTGACTGATGATTCCACACAGGTGGGGCAGATGATAGATGAAGGGGCGGGTGGGTGGGGGGCTTGGGTTGACGTGTGCTTGGGTTGACGTGCGCTCCTTGCGCTTGGCTTCCGCTTGCTCCCGGCAAAGAGACTCGAGGTGTTCGGCGCCTTCTCGGATGCTTCTTCTCCACTTTGTGCGGTCTTGGGCCAGGGATTCCCAGGTGTTGGTGGGGATATTGCACCTTTTCAAGGAGGCTTTGAGGGTGTCCTTGAAGCGTTTCCTCTGCCCACCTCGGGCTCGCTTGCCTTGCCGGAGCTCCGAGTAGAGCGCTTGTTTTGGGAGTCTCGTATCGGGCATGTGGACAAAGTGACCCATCCATCGGAGCTGATCGAGCGTGGTCAAAGCTTCGATGCTGGGGATGTTGGCCTGAGTCAGAACACTGACGTTGGTGCGTTTATCCTGCCAAAATTGTACACAGTACTCCAGGTGTGGTCTCACCAAGGCCCTATATAATTGGAGGCAGCGTTGGTGGTACCTCAAAGCACTGGAGAGGTACCACCAACGCTGCCTCCAATTATATAGGGCCTTGGTGAGACCACACCTGGAGTACTGTGTACAATTTTGGTCTCCTTACCTTAGGAAGGATATACTTGCCATAGAGGGAGTGCAACAAAGGTTCACAAGATTGATTCCTGGGATGGCAGGACTGTCATATTAGAAGAGATTGAGTAAACTAGACCTGTATTCTCTTGAATTCAGAAGAATGAGAGGGGATCTCATTGAAGCATACAAAATTATACATTAATTTGGGCTAACCAAATTAGTAACAATATTGTGGAGGAGGAATTCCTGGAGTGTTTACGGGATGGTTTCCTGGACCAATATGTTGAGGAACCAACCAGAGAAAAGACCATCTTAGACTGGGTATTATGTAACGAGAAAGGAATAATTAACAGTCTTGTTGTAGGAGGCCCCTTGGGTCAGATTGATCATAATATGATAGAATTCTTCATTAAGATGGAGAATTAAGTTGTTGAATCAGAGACTAGGGTCCTGAATTTAAATAAAGGAAACTACGATAGTCTGGGGCACTAGTTGCGTAGGATTGATTGGGGAATGTCACTCAAAGGATTGACGGTGGATAGGCAATGGCAAACATTCAACGACCGCATGGATGAACTACAGAATTTGTTCATCCCACTTTGACATAAAAATAAAACAAAAAAGGTGACTCAACCGTGGATAACGAGTGTAATTAGGGATAGCATAAGATCCAAGGAGAGGACATATAAATTGGCCAGAAAAAGCAGTAATCCAGAGGATTGGGAGCAGTTTAGGATTCAACAAAGGAGGACAAAGCAATTAATTAAGAAAGGGAAAATAGAATACGAGAGTAAGCTTTCAGGGAACATAAAAACTGATTGTAAAAGCTTTTATAGATATGTGAAGAGAAAAAGATTGGTGAAGTCAAGCATAGGTCCCTTGCAGTCAGAATCAGGGGAATTTATAATGGGGAACAAAGAAATGGCTGACCAACTAAATACATATTTTGGTTCTGTCTTCACAAAGGAGGACACAAATAACCTCCCAGAGATGCTGGTGAACATAGGGTCTGATGAAAGGGAGGAACTGAAAGAAATCAGTATTTGTAGGGAAATGGTGTTAGGGAAATTGAAGGGATTGAAGGTCATTAAATCCCCAGGGCCTGATAATCTACATCCTAGGGTACTTAAGGAAGTGGCCCTAAAAATAGTAGATGCATTGCTGATCATCTTCCAACATTCGATGGAATCTGGAACAGGACCCATGGATTGGAGGGTAGCTAATGTTACCCCATTATTCAAAAAAGGTGGTAGAGAGAAAACGGGGAAATACAGACATCGGTAGTGGGGAAAATGCTAGAGTCCATTATAAAAGATGTAATAGCAGAGCACTTGGAAAACAGTGACAGGATTGGACAAAGTCAACATGGATTCACAAAATGTAAATCGTGCTTGACTAATCTACTGGAATTTTTTGAGGATGTAACTGGTAAAATAGGTCAGGGAGAACCAGTGGATGTGGTGTATCTGGAATTTCAGAAGGCCTTCGATAAGGTCCCGCATAAGAGATTAGCATGTAAAGTTAAGGCACATGGGATTGGGGGCAAGGTATTGACTTGGATAGAGAACTGGTTGGCAGACAGAAAGCAAAGAGTTGGAATAAACGGGTCCTTTTCCGAGTGGCAGGCAGTGACTAGTGGGGTACCGCAGGGATCGGTCCTTGGACCCCAGCTATTCACAATATATATTAATGATCTGGAAGAGGGAACTAGATGTAATATCTCCAAATTTGCAGACGACACAAAGCTGGGTGGATGTGTGTGCTGTGAGGAGGATGTCGAGAAACTCCAGGATGATTTGGACAGGTTGGGTGATTGGGCAAAAGCATGGCAGATGCAATATAATGTGGATAAATGTGAGGTTGTCCACTTTGGTGGCAAAAACAGGAAGGCAGATTATTATCTAAATGGCAATAGATTGGGAGAGGGGAAGTGCAACGAGACCTGGGTGTCCTTGTGCACCAGTCACTGAAGGTGAGCATGCAGGTGCAGCAGGCGGTTAAGAAGGCAAATGGTATGTTGGCCTTCGTAGCGAGATGGTTCGAGTACAGGAACAAGGATGTCTTTCTGCAGTTGTACAGGCCTTGGTGAGACCACACCTTGAGTATTGTGTGCAGTTTTGGTCGACTTATCTGAGGAAGGATGTTCTTGCCATGGAAGGAGTTCAGCGAAGATTCACCAGGCTGATACCTGGGATGACAGGAATGACGTATGAGGAGAGATTGGGTCGATTGGGCTTGTACTCACTAGAGTTTAGAAGAATGAGAGGTGATCTCATTGAAACTTATAAAATTCTGACAGGACTGGACAGACTAGATGCAGGAAGGATGTTCCCAATGGTCAGGGAGGCCAGAACCAGGGGACACAGTCTAAGGATAAAGGGTAGGCCATTTCGGACAGAAATGTGGAGGAGGTTCTTTACCCAGAGAGTGGTGAACCTGTGGAACTCTTTACCACAGAAGGTGGTGGAGGCCAGTTCATTAAATATATTCAAGAAGGAGTTGGATATATTTCTTAAGGCTAAAGGGATCAAAGGGTATGGGGAGAAAGCAGGGACTGGGTACTGAATTTGGATGATCAGCCATTATCGCATTGAATGGCGGAGCAGGCTCGAGGGGCCGAATGGCCTACTCCTGCTCCTATCTTCAATGTTTCTATGCTTACAGGGCTTGATAGGGTGGATGCTGGGAGAATGTTCCCCTTGGCTGGGGAGTCCAGAACCAGGGGCCACAGCCTCAGGATAAAGGGTAGGCCATTCAGGACTGAGATGAGAAGAAATTTCTTCACACAGAGGGTGGTGAATCTTTGGAATTCTCTACCCCAGAGGGCTGTGGAGGCTCAGTCATTGGGTATATTCAAAACAGAAGTCGATAGATTTCTGACTAGTAATGGCATCAAGGGATAGGGCGATAGGGCTGGTGAATGGAGTTGAGGCAGAAGATCAGCCATGATCTCATTGAATGACGGAGCAGGCTCGAAGGGCCGAATGGCCGACTCCTGCTCCTATTTCTTATGTTCTTATAAATACAAGTCTTTCTTTCTTTCTTATTGTGTCCAATTCTGGGCACCTCACTTTAGGAAGGATGTGAAGGCCTTAGAGAGGCTGCAGAAAAGGTTTACCAGAATGGTACCAGGAATGAGGGACTTCAGTTATGTGGAGAGACTGGAGAAGCTGGGGTTGTTCTCCTTAGAGCAGAGAAGGTTAAGGGGAGATTGACCAGAATGGTACCAGGAATGAGGGACTTCAGTTATGTGGAGAGACTGGAGAAGCTGGGGTTGTTCTCCTTGGAGCAGAGAAGGTTAAGGGGAGATTGACCAGAATGGTACCAGGGATGAGGGACTTCAGTTATGTGGAGAGGCTGGGGTTGTTCTCCTTAGAGCAGAGAAGGTTGAGGGGAGATTGACCAGAATGAAGGACTTCAGTGATGTGGAGAGACTGGAGAAGCTGGGGTTGTTCTCCTTGGAGCAGAGAAGGTTAAGGGGAGATTGACCAGAATGGTACCAGGGATGAGGGACTTCAGTTATGTGGAGAGGCTGGGATTGTTCTCCTTAGAGCAGAGAAGGTTAAGGGGAGATTTGATGGAGGTGTTCAAATCGTGAGGGGGGTCTGGACAGAATAGAATGAGGGAAACTGTTCACATTTGCGGAAGGCTCGAGAACCAGAGGACACAGATTTAAGGTGATTGGCAGAAGGTCCAAAGGCTCCTCACAGCTTACTGTCCCACCTAGCTTTGTATCATCAGCAAACTTGGATACATTACACTCGGTCCCTTCATCAAGGTCATTAATATAGATTGTAAATAGCTGAGGCCCCAACACTGATCCACGCCGCACCCCAATAGATACCGCCTGCCAACCTGAAAAAGATATTTATCCCTACTCTCTGTTTTCAGTCCGTTAACCAATCCTCTATCCATGCTATTATATTACCCCCAACCCCATGAGCCCTAATCTTGTGTAATAACCTTTTATGTGGCACCTTATCGAATGCCTTTTGGAAATCCAAATATACTACATCCACTTGTTCCCCTCTATCTACCCTGCAAGTTACATCCTCAAAAGACTGTAATAAATTTGTCAAACACGATTTTGTTTTCATAAAACCATGTTGAATCTGCCTAATCATGTTATGATTTTCCAAGTGACTTGATACCACTTCCTTAACAATGGATTCCAGCATTTTCCTGATGATTGATGTCACTTTCAAAAGCTCTTACAATAATGTGTCTGTGACTACACAAACCACTCTGGGTACAGGTATATTGTGTATCAGTAAAACAGTCCGTGATTGCACAAACCACTCTGGGTCCAGGTATATTGTGTATCAGTAAAACAGTCCATGACTACACAAACCACTCTGGGTCCAGGTATATTGTGTATCAGTAAAACAGTCCGTGACTGCACAAACCACTCTGGGTACAGGTATATTGTGTATCAGTAAAACAGTCCGTGACTACACAAACCACTCTGGGTACAGGTATATTGTGTATCAGTAAAACAGTCCGTGACTACACAAACCACTCTGGGTCCAGGTATATTGTGTATCAGTAAAACAGATTTATTAAACATTAAACATCCGGTACAAAGAAGTAGTACTTAACAAGAAGATAGTCACAGTCTGTTCGTTCAAACCCCGGCGTTCCTTCCGAGTGTCCGCGGCGCAAGTCTCCTGATGTATGTTGCTGTGTTTCGTTGACCCATGCGCGCTTCCTTGGGATCTTGCTGTGTTCTGTTGACCGAAGCTCCTATCAATCTCTGGTTACACGGTGCGCTGCTTTCGGTGTTCAAATCCTGTACCTTTATACCCCTTTTCCCTCTCATTTTGCCTACGTGGCAGTAATTAACCCTCTAACACCTGGTAAAAAGTCTTGCTCCCTCGTTACCCATCTTATGACCTTGTTTGATCCTTCTGACTTTTTCTCTCTACATTACAAAGTACCCTTATCTCAGATCTTCACTTTTCACAGAACACTTCCTAGAATGTTGACGACACAGTCGGTCCATCCTATAGCTGGACCAATGAAGGACGTCTCCAACTCTTATCTATCTCTCTAGTTTTTATCTCTTTAAGCATAATATTGCTGAATTCCTCGTCTCCATAAATTTAGCACAACATTCCATTACTTCAGTAATTTTAAACAGAGCTTTTTAGTCAGGTTGGCATAATCCCATCCTGCTTTGCTCTCAGCCATTCTCCATTTTATACAGACTTTTAGGATCTTAACATACAATTTCACATATTACAGTTATATTAAAATGGTTATCAAATCTTAATAATGTTTACTAAATCCTACAGGTACACCCTATCCGACACTGATGTCAAGCTAACTGGCCTGTAGTTCCCTGCTTTTCCTCTCCCTCCTTTCTTGAATAGCAGTGTTACATTTGCGACCTTCCAATCCGCTGGGACCGCTCTACAATCTAGGGAATTTTGGAAGATCAAAACCAATGCATCCAAAATCTCTTCAGCCACCTCTTTTACAACCCTAGGATGTAGGCCGTCAGGTCCAGGGGATTTGTTGGCTTTTAGTCCCATTAGTTTTCCTAGTACCTAATGGGACTAATTAGCAATCTTGTTGTGCGAGGCCCCTTGGGTCGGAGTGATCATAATATGATAGAATTCTTCATTAAGATGGAGAGTGAAATAGTTCACTCAGAGACTAGGGTCCTGAATTTAAATAAAGGAGACTACGATGGTATGAGGTGCGAGTTGGGTAGGATTGATTGGGGAATGTCACTTAAAGGGTTGGCGGTGGATGGGCAATGGCGAACATTCAAAGATCGCATGGATGAACTACGAAATTTGTTCATCCCAGTTTGGCATAAAAATAAAACAAAAAAGGTGACTCAACCATGGCTAACAAGGGAAATTAGGGATAGCATAAGATCCAAGGAGAGGACATATAAATTGGCCAGAAAAAGCAGTAAACCTGAGGATTGGGAGCAGTTTAGGCTCCAACAAAGGAGGACAAAGGGATTAATTAATAGGGGGGAAATAGAGTATGAGAGTAAGCTTGCAAGGAACATAAAAACTGACTGTAAAAGCTTTTATAGATATGTGACGAGAAAAAGATTGGTGAAGTCAAAAGTAGGTCCCTTGCAGTTAGAATCAGGGGAAATTATAATGGGGAACAAAGAAATGGCGGACCAATTAAATACATACTTTGGTTCTGCCTTCACAAAGGAGGACACAAATAAACTCCCAAAGATGTCGGGGAACATAAGGTCTAATGGAAGGGAGGAACTGACAGAAATCAGTATTTGTAGGGAAATGGTGTTAGGGAAATTGATGGGATTGAGGGCCGATAAATCCCCAGGGCCTGATAATCTACATCCTAAGGTACTTAAGGAAGTGGCCCTAGAAATAATAGGTGCATTGCTGATCATCTTCCAAAATTCGATAGACTCTGGAAAAGTACCCATGGATTGGCGGGTAGCTAATGTTACCCCACTGTTCAAAAAGGGTGGAAAAGAGAAAATGGGGAATTACAGACCAGTAAGCCTGACATCGGTAGTGGGGAGAGTGCTAGAGTCCATTATAAAGGATGTAATAGCAGAGCACTTGGAAAAAAGTGACCGGATCGGACAAAGTCAATATGGATTTACAAAATGTAAATCGTGCTTGACTAATCTAATGGAATTTTTTGAGGATGTAACTGGTAAAATAGATAAGGGAGAACCAGTGGATGTGGTGTATTTGGATTTTCAAAAGGCTTTCATTAAGGTCCCGCATAAGAGATTAGCGTGTAAAATTAAGGCACATGGGATTGGGGGCAAGGTATTGACTTGGATAGAGAACTGGTTGGCAGACAGGAAGCAAAAAGTTGGAATAAACGGCTCTTTTTCTGAGTGGCAGGCAGTGACTAGTGGGGTATCGCCGGGATCGGTCCTAGGACCCCAGCTATTCACAATATATATTAATGATGGACGAGGGAACTAGATGTAATATCTCCAAGTTTGCAGACGACACAAAGCTGGGTGGGCGTGTGTGCTGTGAGGAGGATGCTGAGAAACTCCAGTATGATTTGGACAGGTTGGGTGATTGGGCAGAATCATGGCAGATGCAAGATAATGTGGATAAATGCGAGCTTATCCACTTTGGTGTCAAAAACAGGAAGGCAGATTATTATCTGAATGGCAATAGATTGGGAGAAGGGGAAGTGCAACGAGACCTGGGTGTCCTTGTGCACCAGTCGCTGAAGGTAAGCATGCAGGTGCAGCAGGCGGTTAAGAAGGCAAATGGTATGTTGGCCTTCGTAGCGAGAGGGTTTGAGTACAGGAACAAGGATGTCTTGCTGCAGTTATACAGGGCCTTGGTGAGACCACATCTTGAGTATTGTGTGCAATTTTGCTCGCCTTATCTGAGGAAGGATGTTCTTGCCGTGGAGGGAGTGCAGCGAAGATTCACCAGGCTGATACCTGGGATGGCAGGAATGACGTATGAGGAGAGATTGGGTTGATTGGGCTTGTACTCGCTGGAGTTTAGAAGAATGAGAGGGGATCTCATCGAAATTCATAAAATTCTAACAGGACGAGACAGATTAGATGCTGGAAGGATGTTCCCGATGGTCGGGGAGTCCAGAACCAGGGGTCACAGTCTAAGGATAAGGGTTAAGCCATTTCGGAGAGATGAGGAGGAATTTCTTCACCCAGAGAGTGGTGAACCTGTGGAATTCTCTGCCAAAGAAGGCAGTAGAGGCCAATTCATTAAATATATTCAAGAAGGAGTTAGATATATTTCTTAAGGCTAAAGGGATCAAGGGATATGGAGAGAAGGCAGGGACAGGGTACTGAATTTGGATGATCAGCCATGATCTCATTGAATGGCGGAGCAGGCTCGAGGGGCCGAATGGCCTACTCCTGCTCCTATCTTCTATGTTTCTATGTTTACCTTTTCTCTACTTATATTAATTACGTTAAGTTCCTCACCCTCATTACACCCGTGGTTCACCACCATTTTTGGTGTGCTTTTTTAACTTTTCTGTTATTTTCTTATTCCCCATAATAATTTCTCCTGCCTCAGCCTCTACGGGACCAACGTTTACTTTTGCTACTCTTTTCCTTTTTACATACTTGTAGAAACTCTTACAATCTGCTTTGATATTTCTTACTCGTTTTCTCTCATTCTACTTTTTCCCTTTTTTATCAATTTTTGGTCAACCTTTACTGGTTTCTGAAACTCTCCCAATCCTCAGCCTTACTATTATTCTTTCCAACATTATAAACTTCTTCTTTCAATCTAATGCTATCCTTAACTTCATTCGTTAGCCACGGTTGGATCACTTTTCCCGTGGAGTTTTTGTTTCGCAATGGAATGTATTTTTGTTGAGAATTATGAAATATTTCTTTAAACACTAGCCACTGCTTATCTACGCTATACCCTTTTAATCTATTTTTCCAATCTCCCTTAGCCAACTCGCCCCTCATACCTATGCAATAGGCTTTATTTAAGTTTAAGACTCTAGTTTTGGACTGAGGCCAAGTCACTCTCAAAATTAACGTGAAATTCTATCATATTCACAGAAATCACAGAAACCTCACAGTACAGATAGAGGCCATTTCGGCCCATCGAGCCTGCACCGACACATATCCCACCCGATCCCCGTAACCCCTACACCAACACATATCCCACCCTATCCCTGTAACCCCACGTATGTAATCCCCCTAACACTAAGGGTCAATTTTTAATCATAGCCAATCAACCTAACCCGCACATCTTTGGACTGTGGGAGGAAACCGGAGCACCCGGAGAAAACCCACGCAAACACGGGGAGAATGTGCAAACTCCACACAGACAGTCACCCGAGGCCGGATTCGAACCCGGGTCCCTGGCGCTGTGAGGCAACAGTGCTAACCACTATGCCACTATGATCACTCTGCCCCAGAGGATCCTTTACTGTGAGATTGCTAATTAACCCTGTCTCATTACACAACACATGATCTAAAGTAGCCTGTTCCCTGGTTGGTTCCATGACATATTGTTTCAGGAAACTGTCCCAAATGCATCCCATGAACTCATCCTCCAGACTGCCTTTGCCAATTTGATTTGTCCATTCTATATGAAGATTAAAGTCCCCCAAGATTATTGCATTACTTTTGTTGCAAGCTCCTGCTATTTCTTGATTAATATTCTGTCCAACGGTATAGCTACGGTTAGGGGGCCTATATACTATTCCTACCAGTGTTTTCTGCCCCTTGTTATTACTTCGCTCCTTATTCTACTTCCTGATCTTCTGAGTCGAGATCCTATCTCGCTTCCGCTTTTCAAAATGACGGCCACGGGATCTTTTACACCCACCTGAGAGGGCAGATGGGGCAGCGGTTTAACGTCGCATCTGAAAGATGGCACCTCTGACAGAGCAGCTCTCCCTCAGTACTGCCCTGGAGTGTCAGCCTAGATTACGTGCTCAAGTCTCCAGAGTGGGACTCAAACCCATGACCTTCTGACTCTAGAGGTGAGAGTGTCACCCACTGAGCCGAGGCTGACCCCTCTTAAACTCCAGCCTAGTTACTGGGGTTATTATCAACATCTTCAAATGCCCGCCCCCCCCCCCCCGCCCCCCAACCCCGTAACTGCCATTATTAACACAGAACAGTCCTTCATGTGATTAACAGCAGAATGGGACCAGTGCGCTCAGGTGTGAACTCGCTGGTGTCTCAGCAGGTGAGTTGAACTGGTGAATCGCTTTTCACACACTGAGCAGGGGAACGGTCTCTTCCCGGTGTGGGTGCGCTGGTGTTTCAGAAGAGCAGATGAGTGCGTAAACCTCTTCCCGCAGTGAGAGCAGCTGAATGGCCTCTCCCCGGTGTGGATGCGTCGATGCTTCTTCAGGTCCTTGGAGCATTTGAAACTCTTGTCGCAGTCGGAACATTTAAACGGCCTCTCGTCAGTGTGAACCAGCTGGTGTTCCCGCAGAGAGGTGAGACGAGTGAATCCTTTCCAGCACTCTGAGCAGGAGAACAGCCTTTCATCAGTGTGAACCAGCTGGTGTTCCCGCAGAGAGTCGGAACGTGTGAATCCTTTCCCGCACTCTGAGCAGGAGAACGGCCTCTCATCAGTGTGAACTCGCTGGTGCAGCCGCAGAGAGGAGGGACGAGTGAATCCTTTCCCGCACTCGGAGCAGGAGAACGACCTCTCGTCAGTGTGAACCAGCTGGCGTTCCCGCAGATAGGAGAGATGAGTGAATCCTTTCCCGCACTCGGAGCAAGAGAACGGCCTCTCGTCAGTGTGAACCAGCTGGTGTTCCCGCAGAGAGGAGGGACGAGTGAATCCTTTCCCACACACAGAGCAGGTGAACAGCCTCTCCCCAGTGTGAACTTGCTGGTGTGCCCGCAGGGAGCCTGAATGAGTGAATCCCTTCCCACAGACGGAGCAGGTGAATGGCCATTTCATGGAGTGACTGCGTTGATGAGTCTCCAGCTCGGAGAGGCAACTGAATCCCTTCCCGCATTCCCGACATTTGCACAGACTCTCCTCGCTTTGGTTACACTTGTGGCTCCCCAGGCTGCACCTTCGGTTGAATCCACGTCCACACACAAGACACCTGTGCAGTTTGCCCGCATTCTGATTGCTGCTTTCTGCTTCCATATGTCGATGATATTCAGGTCCTGATGAATCGAGTGACTCTGTCAGATCTTCGTGTGAAGTTTGCGTTAAGCTGCCCGTCTGCAATTCCTCCCCTTGCAAGAGACAGTAAAACAGGTTTATATAAGTAATTAATGTAAATACAGGAGAGAAAATAAAGATAGACTGGCCTTTATACAGCGCCTTTCACGACCAACGGTTTTATAGCCAATGAAGTACTTTTTGAAGTGTAGTCGCTGTTGTAATGTGGGAAACACTGCAGCCAATTTGCATGATAAATAATGGCCAGGACGCCGGGGATAACTCCTGCCCTTCCTCGAAATAGTGGGATCGTTTATGCCCGCCTGAAAGTCTCATCCGAAAAATGGCCCTCCGACAGTGCGGCTCTCCCTCAGTACTGCCCCTCCGACAGTGCGGCGCTCCCTCAGTGCTGACCCTCCGACAGTGCGGCACTCCCTCAGTACTGCTCCCTCCGACAGTGGCGCATTCCCTCAGTACTGCCCCTCCGACAGTGGTGCATTCCCTCAGTACTGCCCCTCTGACAGTGCGGTGCTCCCTCAGTACTGCCCCTGCGACAGTACAGCGCTCCCTCAGTACTGCCCCTCCGACAGTGCGGCACTCCCTCAGTACTGCCCATCCGACAGTACAGCGCTCCCTCAGTACTGCCCCTCCGACAGTTCAGCACTCCCTCAGTACTGTCCCTCAGACAGTGCGGCACTCCCTCAGTACTGCCCCTCCGACAGTGCGGTGCACCCTCAGTACTGCCCCTCCAACAGTGTGGCACTCCTTCAGTACTGCCCCTCCGACAGTGCGGCGCTCCCTCAGTACTGCCCCTCCGACAGTGCGGCGCTCCCTCAGTACTGCCCCTCCGACAGTGTGGCACTCCCTCAGTACTGCCCATCCGACAGTGCGCCACTCCCTCAGTACTTTGCCCTCCGACAGTGCGCCACTCCCTCAGTACTGTCCCTCCGACAGTGTGGCACTCCCTCAGTACTGCCCCTCCGACAGTGCGCCACTCCCTCAGTACTGTCCCTCCGACAGTGCGGCGCTCCCTCAGTACTGCCCCTCTGACAGTGCGGCCCTCCCTCAGTACCGCCCCTCCGACAGGGCCGCGCCCCCTAAGCACCGCCCCTCCGACAGTGCGGTGCTCCTTCGGCACTGCCCCGGAGCATCAGCCTAGATTTATGTGCTCAAGTCACTGGAGTGGGGACTTTGAACCCACAACTTTCTGACTCAGGGTGCTCCCAACTGGCCGCAAGCACAAGGCATTTCTGAGCTGGAAACAGCAACAGAACTCGAGAGCAAGAAAGCAGCTGTACAGAAGCCTGAAGGCCGAGGTCCAACAAAATACTCATGACCTAAAGAACGGATGGTGGGTGGAGAAAGCACAGGAGATCCAGCAGCTAGCCGACAACCACGACATGCGTGGATTCTTTAGCGCAGTCAAGATCATCTACGTCCCATGCACCCAAGGCCCTACCCCACTGTGGGCCAAGAACGGAGAGGTACTCATCAAGGACAGGGAAGCAGTCAGTGCCCGCTGGAAGGAGCACTTCGAAGATCTCCTTAACCATGACTCTGTCTTCGACACAAGTGTCCTCAACTCCATCTCACAGCATGCTACCCGCCACCATCTCAGCACAACCCCAGCCCGGCATGAGGTTGAAAAGGCCATTCGACAACTGAAGAACAACAAGGCCTCAGGAGCAGATGGAATCCCCGCTGAGGCACTAAAGCATAGCGGAGAAGCACTACTGGTGCGAATTCATAAACACATTTCTCTTATCTGGAAGGAGGAGAGCATGCCAGGGGATCTCAGAGATGCCGTAATTGTGACCATCTTCAAGAAAGGTGACAAGTCCGATTGCGGTAATTACAGAGGAGTTTCACTGCTGTCTGCCACAGGGAAAGTCATCGCAAGAATCCTCCTCAATCGCCTTCTCCCAGTGGCCGAAGAGCTCCTCCCAGAGTCGCAATGCGGATTCCGCCCACTAAGGGGCACAATGGACATGATCTTCACCGCACATCAATTACAAGAGAAATGCAGGGAACAGCACCAACCACTGTACATGGCCTTCTTTGATCTCACAAAGGCCTTCGACACTGTCAACTGTGAGGGATTATGGAGTGTCCTCCTCAAATTCGGCTGCCCTCAAAAGTTTGTCACTATCCTCCGCCTGCTTCACGACGACATGCAAGCCGTGATCCTGACCAACGGTTCCACCACAGACCCAATTCACGTACGAACCAGGGTCAAGCAAGGCTGTGTCATCGCACCAATGCTCTTCTCAATCTTCCTTGCTGCAGTGCTCCATCTCACCCTCAGTAAGCTCCCCACTGGAGTGGAGCTAATTTACAGAACAAACAGGAAACTGTTCAACCTCCGTCACCTCCAGTCCAGATCCAAGATCGTCCCATCCTCTGTCGTCGAATTACAGTATGCAGACGATGCTTGCATCTGCGCTCACTCGGCGGTCAAACTCCAAACCATTGTAAACACCTTCACCGAAGCATACGAGAGCATAGGCCTTACACTAAATATCCGTAAGACAAAGGTCCTCTACCAACCTGCCCCCGCCACACAGTGCTGCCCCCCCGATTATCAAAATCCACGACAAGGCCTTGGACAACGTGGACCACTTTCCATACCACGGGAGCCTACTGTCAACAAGGGCAGACGTCGACGACGAAGTCCACCACCGCCTTCAGCGTGCCAGTGCAGCCTTCGGTCGCCTGAGGAAGAGAGTGTTTGAAGACCAGGACCTCAAACCTGGCACTAAGCTCATGGTCTACAGGGCAGCAGTGATACCCGCCCTGCTGTATGCCTCAGAGACATGGACCATGTACAGCAGGCACCTCAAAGCACTGGAGAGGTACCACCAACGCTGCCTCCGCAAGATCCTGCAAATCCATTGGCAGGATAGGCGCACTAACGTCAGTGTTCTCGCTCAGGCCAACATCCCCAGCAGCGAAGCTCTAACCACGCTCAATCGGCTCCGATGGACGGGTCACATTGTCCGCATGCCCGATATGAGACTCCCAAAACAAGCGCTCTACTCGGAGCTCCGGCACGGCAAGAGAACCCCAGGTGGGCAGAGGAAACGCTTCAAGGACACCCTCAAAGCCTCCTTGATAAAGTGTTACATCCCCACCGACACCTGGGAATCCCTGGCCCAAGACCGCACAAAGTGGAGGAGAAGCATCCGGGAAGGCGCCGAACACCTCGAGTCTCTTCGCCGGGTTCAAGCGGAAGCCAAGCGCAGGCAGCGCAAGGAGCGCACGTCAACCCAAGCACCCCAGCCACCCGCCCCTTCAACCACCGTCTGCCCCACCTGTGACAGAGACTGTAGGTCCCACATTGGACTCATCAGTCACCTGCAACTCATTTTTAAAGTGGAAACAAGTCATCCTCGGTTCCGAGGGACTGCCTAAGGGAAGAGAGAGGCTCTCAAGGTCTTTCACATCCTTGCTAAAGTGCGGTGGCTGAGGGAATTGTCACCGTCCCTTTAATCAGAAGAACACACGAGAGGGGGCGAGGGAGTCCCTTTAAATGTGGAGGGGGTGGGTGTCCCTTTAAATGTGGAGGGGGTGGGTGTCCCTTTAAATGTGGAGGAGGTGGGTGTCCCTTTCAATGTGGAGTGGGGTGGGTGTCCCTTTAAATGTGGAGGGGGGTGGGTGTCCCTTTAAATGTGGAGGGGGTGGGTGTCCATTTAAATGTGGAGAGGCGGGGCCGCGCATGCTCATTCGGCCCCCTCACCACAAGAGTATTTCTCTCTTTTTAAACCTTAACTCTGGTTTATAGTTTCTAAAGTCTCTGTGGTGTAGCGGGGACTGTTTATAAACCAGGGCCCTTAAATACATCATTTAGCTGTGAGGTAACTTCAATTCTGCGGTTTATTTTTTCTAGGGTCTCTGTGGTGTAGCGGGGACTTCTGCCATACAAGCGCCCTAGAGTATATCTTCAATTGGTGGTATTGAATTAATTTAAATTAATTAAAGGGTAAGTCATGTCAGGACAGCCCAGCCCCGTGTTATGCTCCACCTGCGCTATGTGGGAATTCAGGGACGCTGCCGGTGTCCCTGACGACCATGTGTGCCAGAAATGTATCCAGCTGCAGCTACAAGCAGACCGCATTGAGGCACTGGAGCTGCGGATGGATGAGTTTTGGAGCATTCGCGATGCTGAGAGGGTCGTGGATAGCACGTTTAGTGAGTTGGTCACACCGCAGGTAAGGGCTGCACAGGCAGAAGGGAAATGGGTGACCATCAGGCAGAGCAGTAGAAGCAGGCAGGTAGTGCAGGGGTCCCCTGTGGCCATCCCCCTCTCAAACAGGTATACCGATTTGGATACTGTTGAGGGGGATGACTTACCAGGGGAAGGCAGCAGCAGCCAACTTCCTGGCACCGGGGGTGTTTCTGCTGCTCAGGAAGGGAGGAAAAAGAGTGGGAGAGCAATAGTGGTAGGGGATTCTATCGTAAGGGGAACAGATAGGCGTTTCTGTGGCCGTAGACGTGACTCCAGGATGGTTTGTTGCCTCCCTGGTGCCAGGGTCAAGGATGTCACTGAACAGCTGCAGGGCATTCTGAAGGGGGAGGGCGAACAGTCAGAGGTCGTGGTTCACATTGGGACCAACGACATGGGTAGGAAGAGGGATGAGGTCCTGCAGCAAGAATTTAGGGAGCTAGGTAGCAGATTAAAGAGCAGGACCTCAAAGGTTGTAATCTCTAGATTACTCACGGTGCCACGTGCTAGTGAGTATAGGAATAGGAGGATAGAGCAGATGAATGCGTGGCTAAAGAGTTGGTGCAGGAGGGAGGGCTTTAGTTTCCTGGATCACTGGGTCTGCTTCTGGGGAAGGTGAGCCTTGTACAAGTCGGATGGGTTGCACCTGAACCAGAACGGGACAAATATCCTTGCGGGGAGGTTTGCTAGCACTGTTGGGGGGTGGGGGTTTAAACTAACTTGGCAGGGGGATGGGATACAGAGTGGAGCTATAATAGGGGGTGATGTACAGCCAAATATAGAGGAAAAAACAAGTCAGCTTGGAAGGCAGAGCAAATATGTAACGGCACAAGGGAGTAGGGCAAGGCTGGATGGCATTTATTTTAATGCAAGGAGTCTTGCGAATAAGGTGGATGAACTGAAGGTGTTGATGAACACATGGGAGTATGATATTGCTGCTATCACGGAGACATGGTTGAGGGAGCGCCAAGACTGGCAGCTCAATATTCCGGGGGGTATAGAATCTTCAGGTGAGACAGAGGGGGGGGGGTAAAAGAGGAGGGGGTGTCGCAATATTAATTAGGGAGTCAAGTACTGCTGTAAGGAGGGATGATATATTAACAGGTTCCTCTAATGAGGCCATATGGGTAGAACTTAAAAACAAAAACGGGGCAAGCACTTTGCTGCGAGTGTACTATAGGCCCCCAAACAGTCAGGGGGAGATAGAGGAACAGATATGTAGGCAAATCTCAGAGAAGTGTGCAAATAATAGGGTAGGATTTCAACTTCCCCAATATTAACTGGGATAGTCAGCGTGTGAAAGGCTTAGAGGGTGCAGAATTCTTAAAGTGCATCCAGGAGAGCTTTTTGAGCCAGCATGTAGAAAGTCCTACAAGAGAGGGGGCGGTACTGGACCTAATTCTAGGGAATGTGGCCGGGCAAGTGGTAGAAGTGTTAGTAGGTGAGCACTTTGGTGACAGTGGCCATAATTCAGTGAGATTTAAGGTGGTCATGGAAAAGGACAGAGATGGACCGGAAATAAAGGTTCCAAATTGGGGGAAGGCCGATTTTAATATGATAAGGCAGGATCTGGCCAAAGTGGACTGGGATCAGCTACTTGTAGGAAAATCCACATCGGGGCAATGGGCGTCTTTCAGAAAGGAAATTGAGAGAGTACAATGGCAACATGTTCCCGTAAAGGTCAAGGGTGGGACCAACAAGCCCAGGAAACCTTGGATGTCAAGGGATATACGAGAATGGATTAGGAAAAAAAGGGGGGCTTTTGGCAGATACAAAGGACTAAGGACAGAGGAAGCCCTAGAGGAGTATAAAAAGTGCAGGGGGATACATAAAAAAGAAAATAGGAGAGCGAGGAGGGGCCATGAAATAACACTGGCGAGCAAAATAAAGGAAAATCCTAAGGTGTTTTATAAGTACATTAAGGGCAAGAGGATAACTAGGGAAAGAGTAGGGCCCATTAGGGACCAAAGTGGCAATCTGTGTGTGGAGCCAGAAGATGTAGGTGGGGTTTTAAATGAATTTTTTTGCATCTGTGTTCACTATGGAGAAGGACGATGTAGACATAGAAATCGGGCAGGGGGACTGTGATATACTTGAACATGTTAGCATCATGAGGGAGGAGGTACTAGCGGCTTTAGCAGGCTTAAAAGTGGATAAATCCCCACGCCCGGACGAGATGTATCCCAGGCTGCTGTGGGAGGCAAAGGAGGAGATTGCAGGGGCTCTGACACACATTTTCAGAACCTCTCTGGCCACAGGGGATATGCCAGAGGACTGGAGAACAGCTAACGTAGTACCATTATTAAAGAAGGGTAGTAGGGATAAACCAGGGAATTACAGGCCAGTGAGCCTAACATCAGTGGTAGGGAAATTATTGGAAAAAATTCTGATGGACAGAATTAGTCTCCACTTGGAGAGGCAAGGATTAATCAGGGATAGTCAGCATGGCTTTGGCAAGGGAAGATCATGTCTGACTAATTTGATTGAATTTTTCGAGGGGATGACTAGGTGTGTGGATGAGGGTCCTGCAGTGGATGTGATATACATGGATTTCAGTAAGGCTTTCGATAAAGTCCCGCATAGGAGACTGGTCAAGAAGGTAAGAGCCCATGGGATCCAGGGTGCCTTGGCACATTGGATCCAAAACTGGCTTAGTGGCAGAAGGCAGAGGGTGATGGTCGAAGGTTGTTTTTGTGACTGGAAGCCTGTGTCCAGTGGGGAACCGCAGGGATCAGTGCTCGGTCCCTTGCTGTTTGTGGTCTACATTAATGATTTGGATGTGGATGTAAAAGGTATGATCAGTAAGTTCGCAGATGACACAAAAATTGGTGGGGTGGTAAATAGCGAGGAGGGAAGCCTCAGGCTACAGGACGATATAGATGGGTTGGTCAGATGGGATCAACAGTGGCAAATGGAATTTAACCCTGAAAAGTGTGAGATGATGCATTTTGGGAGGACTAACAAGGCAAGGGAATACACAATGAATGGTAAGACCCTAGGAAAGACAGAGGATCACAGGGACCTTGGTGTGCATGTACATAGATCCCTGAAGGCAGCAGAACAGGTGGATAAGGTGGTTAAAAAGGCATATGGGATACTTGCCTTCATTAGCTGAGGCATAGAATATAAGAGCAGGGAGGTTATGATGGAGCTGTACAAAACGCTGGTTAGGCCACAGCTGGAATACTGTGTGCAGTTCTGGTCGCCACACTATAGGAAGGATGTGATTGCTTTGGAGAGGGTGCAGAGGAGATTCACAAGGATGTTACCTGGGCTGGAGCGCTTCAGCTATGAAGAGAGACTGGACAGGCTCGGGTTGTTTTCCTTGGAGCAGAGAAGGCTGAGGGGGGACCTGATCGAGGTGTACAAAATTATGAGGGGCATAGATAGGGTAGATAGAAAGAAACTTTTCCCCTTAGTAGAGGGGTCAATAACCAGGGGACATAGTTTCAAGGTAAGGGGCAGGAGCTTTAGAGGGGATTTGAGGAAGAACTTTTCACCCAGAGGGTGGTTGGAATCTGGAACTCACTGCCTGAAAGGGTGGTAGAGGCAGGAACCCTCACAACATTCAAGAAGCATTTGGATGACGACTTGAAACACCATAGCATACAAGGCTACGGACCAAGTGCTGGAAAATGGGATTAGAATACACAGGGCTTGATGTCCGGCGCAGACACGATGGGCCGAAGGGCCTCTTTCTGTGCTGTATAACTCTATGACTCTATTATTAAGGAAGCAGTAACAGGACATTTGGATAAGCATAATTTAATCGGACAGAGTCAGCATGGTTTTATAAAGGGGAAGTCATGTTTGACAAATTTGCTCGAATTCTTTGAGGATGTAACAAACAGGGTGGATAAAGGGGAACCAGTGGATGTGGTGTATTTGGACTTCCAAAAGGCATTTGACAAGGTGCCACACAAAAGATTACTGCACAAGATAAAAAATCACGGGATTGGGGGTAATATACTGGCATGGGTGGAAGATTGGCTATCTAACAGAAAACAGAGAGTTGGGATAAATGGTTCATTCTCGGGTTGGCAATCAGTAATTACAATTTACAATTTAAATCGCTTTATTGGCATGATAAGTTACATCTTATGTTGCCAAAGCATCAAAATACATTTATGGTTTAGCACATAAACGCAGTTCTATTCATACAGTGTATAAACAGGTATATCCCTGAGTGTATAAATATACATTCGCATTGTTTATATATATTTTTTTCTTAGTTTACTGGTTGTCCCTCTGTTCATGGCAAGCTGTAACATAGTGCGCCGCCAGTGTTATACAGCTTCTCTCCTCTCCCAGTAGGAATGGGAGTTTTTGGTTGTCATTCAGATTTCTGAAATCAGGGCATATTTGTGAGAATTTTTGGTAGAAATTCTCCCTGATGCCCTGATATTTTCCACAAGCTGTGAGGAAGTGCATCTCTGTCTCCACCACTCCCTGACTGCAGTGAGAGCATATCCTGTCCTCTCTTGGCAGCCTGGTCTGCCTGTGTCTGCCTTTTTCGATCGCTAGGCTATGTTCGCTAAGTCTGTACCTTGTCAAGGTTCTTCTCAGTTTGTTATCCTTTACCATGGTCAGGTAATCAGCTATGTTGTATTGTCTGTTTAGGGCCAAGTAGCAATTGAGTTTGCTTTGGGTTTTTGTTGTTTCTGCCCAATATGTCAGATATTTTTCCTTTTGCTTAGCGACGATTGTGTTGGGTCGAATTCTTTGTGTTACCCTGTCACTGTCCTGGGGCTGGTTATTGTTAGTATTGTTAGTAGTTACTTCACTGAGTCCCAGGACTAGTTGACTGAGGGTATTCTTCTTTATGGTCAGCTCTTGGCATTTCAGGGCGTCGTAGTGATAGCATTGGGGATTGCTCATTTGTAGGTGATTCCAAAATTTGGTGGCTCTTTTTTGGATAGTGATTATTAATGGATATTGGCCTAGTTCCGCCCTGCATGCATTGTTTACTGTTTTCCTTTGAGTCCGGAGGATACTTTTACAGAATTCTGCATGTAGGATCTCAATTGGGTGTTTGTCCCATTTTGCAAATTCTTGTTGAGTTAGCGGTCCCCATACCTCACTGCCATAGAGTGCAATTGGTTCAATTACTGATTTGAAAATTTTGAGCCAAATGCTAATTGGGATTTCTATTTGGATTGATTTTTTGATGGCATAGAAAGCCCTTCTTGCTTTCTCTTTCAGTTCATTCACAGCCAGTTTGAAGTTTCCCGTAGAACTGATTTTTAAGCCCAAGTATGTGTAGTTAGTGGTTTGTTCAATTTTGGTTGTTCCTACTGTGAAATTTATTTTGGGTCCCTGATGTTTGGATCTTTGCTGGAACACAAGGACTTTGGTTTTTTGGGGATTTATTGTCAGGGCCCAAGTCTGGCAGTACGACTCCAGCAGGTCCAGGTTTTGCTGTAGCCCCTCTTTAGTAGGTGACAGCAGAACCAGGTCGTCTGCATAGAGGAGGAATTTAACCTTGGATTCATATAGGGTGAGGCCGGGTGCTGTAGATTGTTCAAGTAGTTTTGCCAATCCATTTATGTAAATATTAAAGAGTGTCGGTGAGATTGGCGAGCCCTGCGTCACCCCCCGCCCCTGTGGGAAGTATTTTGTTTGTTTGTCTCCAATTTTAACTGCACATTTGTTGTTTGTATACATTGATTTAATTACATCATATGTTTTCCCTCCTACCCCACTTTCGATAAGTTTCAGGAATAAACCGTCATGCCAGATGGAGTCGAAAGCCTTCTGGAAATCTACAAAGCATGCGTAGATTTTGCTTTTGTTATTGTGAACGTGTTTGTCAATTAGGGTCTGTAGGGTGAAGATATGATCGGATGTTCTATAGTTTGGCAGGAATCCAATTTGGCTTTTACTCAAGACATTGTGCTCCTCAAGGAAGTTTATAAGTCTTTTGTTTATGATGCTACAGAATACCTTCCCCAGGTTACTGTTTACACAGATGCCTCGATAGTTGTTTGGGTCGATTTTGTCCCCACTTTTGTATATGGGCGTTATGAGTCCTTTGTTCCAGATATCAGGGAAATAACCGACACTCAGAACCAAGTTGAAGAGTTTTAGGATAGCCAGTTTCATTTTGTTGTCTGTGTGTTTAATCATCTCGTTTAGTATGCCATCTGTCCCGCAGGCTTTTCCTGGTCGCAGGTCCTTGAGTTTTTCAAGAAGTTCTTTTTCTGTTATTATGGCGTCCAGCGGGTTTTGGTTATCTTTTATGGCCATTTCTAGCTTTTCCAGTTTTTTGCATATTTGGTGTTGCTCTGGTCTTAGTGTGTTTTTCTGGTATAATTTTTCAAAGTGGTTTACCCATGTGTCCCCATTTTGAATGGCCAAATCGTCGTGTTGTTTTCTGTGTAGTGTTTTCAAGTTTTCCCAGAAACAATTGGAATCTATGGATTCCTCCATGGAGCTGAGTGTATTCTTAATATATTGCTCTTTTTTGGTTCTGAGTGTGTTTCTGTATTGTGTTAGTGTCTGACAATAAGTAAGGCGTAGTTCCTCGTTTTCTGGATGTCTGTGTTTTTGGTTTGATATTTTTCTAAGTTTTTTCCTCATGTTATGGCAATCTCGGTCAAACCATTTTTCATAGTTTTTTGTTTTGGGTTTGTTGTTGCGAGCTTTCAAGTTTGCATTTGTTGCCAAATTATCAAAAATATTGTTTAGTTTACTAACTGCCCGGTTTACGCCTTCTTTATTGTGAGTGTATATGTTATCCAGAAAGGTGTCTAAGAGAGCTTGAGTTGATGCATTGCTAATTGTTTTCTGGTATTTTTCCGTGTCGTTTTTGGCCCATCTGTACGATTTTTTGGTGTTGTACAGTTTACTGGGTTGTGTTTCTATGTTGCTTGTTTCTGTCTTTTTGAGGAACATAGTAATTTGACTGTGATCTGACAGTGTTGTTTGTGGTTTGACTGTGAATGCTCTGAAAGAGGATGGGTCTAAGTCTGTAATCATATAGTCTACTGTGCTGCAGCCAAGAGGTGAGCAATAGGTCGATCTTCCTAGGAGGTCTCCTATGAACCTACCATTGACAATGTACAGACCCAGGTTTCGACAGAGCTGTAGTAGCTGTTTTCCGTTGGTATTTGACTGCTTGTCGCAGTTATGCCTGTATGGAAGGGAAGGGATGTCAAAGTGGTTATTCCCGAAAATGTAATTGTTTCCCTGATTATTGGTGAAGTCTGGTTCTTCGCCCGTTCTTGAATTGAGGTCCCCACAGATCAACACGTTCCCCTGGGCCTGGTATTGGATAATTTCCCCCTCCATGTTGGAGAAGGTGTCCTCTTTAAAGTACGGGGAATCGATTGGAGGGATATAAAGTGCGCAAATGTAAACATCTTGGGTGTTTGAGATAATCTCCCTCTCAAGTTTGAGCCACATATGGTTTTCGCCCTTTTTTATAAATTTGATGTAATTCTTAAGTTCTGTTTTAAACCAGATCAGTATGCCTCCGGAGTCTCTGCCTTGGGTTACACTTGGTAATTTATTGGAGGGGACCACCAGCTCAGTGTACCCTTGGGGACAGCCAGTGTGTCCTTTTCCTTTATACCAAGTTTCCTGTAAAATGATAATATCTAGGTCTTTAGTTTCATCTATGAACTCTGGGGTCCTACTTTTCACTTCTCGCAGTGAAGAGCGTAGACCTTGGATATTCCAGGTCGAAATATATAAGGATTTCATGTTAAGTTTGATCTTTTACTATGATAGGTTAAAGAGTGGTACGTGTTTGTCGTGTCTAAGTGTGGGAAAAAAAAGATCACATCAGTTGTCTACAAAAGTTAATACAATTTGGTTACAGTTCTTTCTATTAATTAGTCCTTGATCCATAAGGCGGAAGTAGATGCTGCTGCACATCTGCTTATTGTCTCTTAATGGATTGTTTCTGTCTGAGGTATTGCGTACGTCCTGTGCATCTCTCCCTCTGTCTGGCTGGGAGCAGTCCTATTCCCCTGTGGGACAGGAGTGGTGCAGGTCTGATATTGTTGTTTTGCATGGGGATCCTCTCTGGTCTCGGTTGGTAACTAGTGGTGTTCCGCAGGGGTCAGTGCTGGGACCCCAACTCTTTACAATCTATATTAACGATTTGGAGGAGGGGACCGAGTGCAACATATCCAAGTTTGCCGACGATACAAAGATGGGAGGGAAAGCAATGAGTGAGGAGGACATAAAAAACCTGCAAAAGGACATAGACAGGATAAGTGAGTGGGCAGAAATTTGGCAGATGGAATATAATATTGGAAAGTGTGAGGTTATGCACTTTGGCAGAAAAAATCAAAGAGCAAGTTATTATCTAAATGGAGAGAAACTGCAAAGTGCTACAGTACAAAGGGATCTGGGGGTCCTGGTGCATGAAACACAAAAAGTTAGTATGCAGGTACAGCAGATGATCAGGAAGGCCAATGGAATCTTGGCTTTAATTGCAAGGGGGATGGAGTATAAAAGCAGGGAAGTCTTGCTTCAGTTATACAGGGTACTGGTGAGGCCACACCTGGAATACTGTGTACAGTTTTGGTTTCCATATCTAAGAAAAGATATACTTGCTCTCGAGGCGGGTCAGAGAAGGTTCACTCGGTTGATTCCAGAGATGAGGGGGTTGACTTATGAGGAAAGGTCGAGTAGGTTGGGACTCTGTTCATTGGAGTTCAGAAGAATGAGAGGCGATCTTATCGAAACATATAAGATTGTGAGGGGGCTTGATCGGGTGGATGCGGTCAGGATGTTTCCACTGATGGGTGAGACTAGAACTAGGGGGCATAATCTTAGAATAAGGGGCTGCCGTTTCAAAACTGAGATGAGGAGAAACTTCTTCACTCAGAGGGTAGTAAATCTATGGAATTTGCTACCTCAGAGTTGTGGAAGCTGCAACATTAAATAAATTTAAAATGGAGATAGACAGTTTCCTAGCTGATAAGGGAATTAGGGGTTAAGGGGAGCGGGCAGGGAAGTGGACGTGAGTCTAGGTTCGGATCAGCAATGATCCTGTTGAATGGCGGAGCAGGCCCGAGGGGCCGTATGGCCTACTCCTGCTCCTACTTCTTATGTTCTTATGACAGCGCGTCACAATATATTTGAAAGCAGCTTGTATTGTGAAGCTTGTGCCCCTTTGCCAGGCCCGCTGCCTGCGGCCCCTCTCCCAGATTCCAGCCCCAGCTCTGTGCTGACTGAGCTGCTCTCACCTGGGGACAGCGCGTCACAATCGGCCCCAGCGCACCTGAGCTGGAGAGGAGACCCCGCCCCCTTGCCGCGCCGCCATTGGTTGGAGGACCAGGCCGCCCAGTTCAGTCCTCCCAGCTCAGCCCTCTTCCTATTGGTGTGGAGATGCCGGAGTTGGACTGGGGTGGACAAATGTAAGAAGTCACACAACACCAGGTTATAGTCCAACAGCTTTATTTGAAATCACAAGCTTTCGGAGCGCTGCTCCTTCTTCAGGTGAAGTGGAGAAATGCATAAAGACACAGCTTATATAGTCAGAGAATCATGTCAGATGTTTACAGGTAACCTTTCCAACTGCCATTTATCACACCTCGGCAGAGAGATAATCACAGCAGTCAAAGGTGTGAATGGTGTCCAAACAGGTCAGTCAGGGAAACATTACATCAAAGAACAATGAGGTGGGGTCACAAGGGGTCAAATATTGCAGATGCTGGGGTCTGTATGAAAAACAGAAAAACAGACAAAAAACATTTTTTTTGGCTGGAAATCACAGCAGGTCCGGCCGCATCTGTGTAGAGAGAACAAGCCAATGTCGACTCGAGTCTGGATGACCCTGCGTCAGGTGGGGTTACATGTAACGTGACATGAACCCAAGATCTCTGTTGAGGCCGTCCTCATGGGTGCGGAACTTGGCTATCAGTTTCTGCTTGACGATTTTGCGTTGTCGTGTGTCTCGAAGGCCGCCTTGGAGAATGCTTACCCGAAGATCGGAGGCTGAATGTCCTTGACTGCTGAAGTGTTCCCCAACTGGGAGGGAACACTCCTGCCTGGTGATTGTTGCGCGGTGTCCGTTCATCCGTTGTCACAGTGTCTGCATGGTCTCGCCGATGTACCATGCTCCGGTGGGGTTTTTGGGTTCATGTCACGCTACATGTAACCCCACCTGACGCAGGGTCATCCAGACTTGAGTCGACATTGGCTTGTTCTCTCTACACAGATGCGGCCGGACCTGCTGTGATTTCCAGCCAAAAAAAATGTTTTTTGTCTGTTTTTTTGTTTTTCATACAGACCCCAGCATCTGCAATATTTGACCCCTTGTGACCCCACCTCATTGTTCTTTGATGTAATGTTTTCCTGACTGACCTGTTTGGACACCATTCACACCTTTGACTGCTGTGATTATCTCTCTGCCGAGGTGTGATAAATGGCAGTTGGAAAGGTTACCTGTAAACATCTGACATGATTCTCTGACTATATAAGCTGTGTCTTTATGCATTTCTCCACTTCACCTGACGAAGGAGCAGCGCTCCGAAAGCTTGTGATTTCAAATAAAGCTGTTGGACTATAACCTGGTGTTGTGTGACTTCTTACACTCTTCCTATTGGTCCGCGCTCCCGTCACAATCAGAATCACATTGCTCCGGCTCACTCCGCCACCCCGCGCTGGTTTGGTTTTTCTCGTCTTTTACTTTATGATCTCACTCTCCGCTCCCCCCTCATCTCGATTTAAATCGATTCCCCAACACTTGACTTTACCCCGGCTGCTGATTCCGCCACTTCCCCGGGCCCGGCCTTCCGTGTGCTACCCGGAGGCCCCGCGCAGGCGCACTGGCAGCCTCGTGTTGCGCCTGCCCGTGCTGTGATTGGTGCAGGGGAAGGCAAGTGGGCGTGTCTGGCCCCGGGCCCATGTGGGGGAGTCAAAGGCTGGCTGGAGCGCATGCGCAGCCCGCCTCGCACCGTTGGGAAGCTTTTCAAATATTTTTTTCCCGAAACAAATTGAAAACACTCATTAATTCCCCCAACCTCCTCCCCTCTAAAGTGCAATTATTATTATTCTTGTTTTTCCTCATTTGTGTGGGGTGTCTTTTTTTTACCTTGCGGTGGCGTGCGCCGATCCAACCGACCCCTGGGCGTTGTGTGCAGGCGTCCGCGCGTAATCGGAGGGGGGGTTTGATTGACGCGAGGCGCCCGCCAATCAGGAGCGCGGAAAACGCTGGGAGGACCAGGCGGGCTGAAGGTCCTCCAACCAATGGCGGCGCGGGAGGGAGGGAGAGAGGGAGGGGAGCGGGACCTCGGTGGGCTGCAGGCCGCTTTCCTGCTTTCATTGTCTGCAGGAGCTGTTAAAGGGAAGGGGAGGAGGTGGAAGAAAACAAGCTTGTGAGTGTTTATTCCTTTGCATTACCTTTATTGCAAGGCTGTTCATCAACTGCATTCATTGAAAAATAAGTGAACCTTTTCTCTTTTTGACTTTTATCCAGAACAAAGAGCCCTGGTGCTGTAAACATTTTGGTGGGCGGCCACTTTTAAAGGGACAAAGACCAGCATTCTTCCTCCTCGCTCTCTCTCTCTCTCTTGTGAGTATTTGTGGTGGGTGAGGGGGTGAGGGGGGAGGGGGACTGCGGCCACTTTTCAACAACAAAAATGCATGGCTATTTAAAGGGGAATGGGTGCCCCCCAGGTATTTAAAGGGGCAGTGCCTCTCTCTTTCTGTATCATGTAAGAGCAGGGAGGTTCTGCTTGAACTGTACAAAACACCAGTTAGGCCACCGGCTAGAGTGCTGCGTGCAGTTCTGCTCGCCCCATTGCAGGAAAGATGTGACTGCTCGAGACGGGAGATTTACGAGGATGTTGCTGACTAGAGAATTTCAGCTACAAGGAAAGATTGAATACATAGAAACATAGAAGATAATCTACATCCTAGGGTACTTAAGGAAGTGGCCCTAGAAATAGTAGATGCATTGCTGGTCATCTTCCAAAACTCGATAGACTCTGGAACAGTACCCATGGATTGGAGGGTAGCTAATGTTACCCCACTGTTCAAAAAAGGTGGCAGAGAGAAAACGGGGAATTACATGGGATTGGGGGGTAAGGTATTGACTTGGATAGAGAACTGGTTGGCAGATAGAAAGCAAAGAGTTGGAATAAACGGGTCTTTTTCCGAGTGGCAGGCAGTGACTAGTGGGGTACCGCAGGGATCGGTCCTTGGACCCCAGCTATTCACAATATATATTAATGATCTAGACAAGGGAACTAGATGTAATATCTCCAAATTTGCAGACAACACAAAGCTGGGTGGGCGTGTGTGCTGTGAGGAGGATGCCGAGAAACTCCAGGATGATTTGGACAGATTGGGGGATTGGGCAGAAGCATGGCAGATGCAATATAATGTGGATCAATGTGAAGTTATCCACTTTGGTGTCAAAAACAGGAAGGCACATTATCATCTGAATGGCAATAGATTGGGAGAAGGGGAAGTGCAACGAGACCTCGGTGTCCTTGTGCACCAGTCGCTGAAGGTAAGCATGCAGGTGCAGCAGGCGGTTAAGAAAGAAAATGGTATGTTGGCCTTCATAGCGAGAGGGTTTGAGTACAGGAACAAGGATGTCTTGCTGCAGTTGTGCAGGGCCTTGGTGAGACCACACCTTGAGTATTGTGTGCAGCTTTGGTCGCCTTATCTGAGGAAGGATGTTCTTGCCATGGAAGGAGTCCAGCCAAGATTCACCAGGCTGATACCTGGGATGGCAGGAATGATGTATGAGGAGAGATTGGGTCGATTGGGCTTGTACTCGCTGGAGTTTAGAAGAATGAGAGGGGATCTCATTGAAACTTATAAAATTCTGGCAGGACTGGACAGACTGGGTGCAGGGAGGATGTTCCCGATGGTCGGGGAATCCAGAACCAGGGGTCACAGTCTAAGGATAAGTGGTAGGCCTTTTAGGACAGAAATGAGGAGGAATTTCTTCACCCAGAGAGTGGTGAACCTGTGGAATTCTCTACCACAGAAGGCAGTAGAGGCCAATTCATTAAATATATTCAAGAAGGAGTTGGATATATTTCTTAAGGCTAAAGAGATCAAGGGACATGGGGAGCAAGCAGGGACCGGGTACTGAACTTGGATGATCAGCCATGATCGCATTGAATGGCGGAGCAGGCTCGAGGGGCCGAATGGCCTACTCCTGCTCCTATCTTCTATGTTTCTATCTCTTATGCGGGACCTTATCAAAAGCCTTTTGAAAGTCCAAATACACCACATCCACTGGTTCTCCCTTATCTATTTTACCAGTTACATCCTCAAAAAATTCCAGTATATTAGTCAAGCACGATTTACCTTTTGTAAATCCATGTTGACTTTGACCGATCCGGTCACTGTTTTCCAAGTGCTCTGCTATTACGTCTTTTATAATGGACTCTAGCATTTTCCCCACTACCGATGTCAGGCTTACCGGTCTGTAATTCCCCGTTTTCTCTCGACCACCTTTTTTGAATAATGGGGTAACATTAGCTACCCTCCAATCCATGGGTACAGTTCCAGATTCCATCGAAAACCCAGCAGCTTCTCCTCCATCTCCACTCCAGCTCAAACTGCTGCAACAAAAAGACCTACACAGGCAGCCAGGGACCGACTTCCGTCACCTGCAATAAAACTCTTCCCGACAGCCGCTGGCTAATGGCGGCCACAGCACCCACAATTCCCCGCGCCCCAGAAACCGCTCTATCCAACATGCTGATTTCCCCGCTGAGAGTGCACATGCTTCCCGGGGCCGCGGACCATTCTGGGAGCCTGGCTCATAAGAACATAAGAAATAGGAGCAGGAGTAGGCCAATCGGCCCCTCGAGCCTGCTCCGCCATTCAGTAAGATCATGGCTGATCTGATCCTAACCGCCAATCTACCATCACAGAACCATCTCCTGAATCTAACAGAATTAGACACACGAAATAGGAGCAGGATCAGGCTACACGGCCCCTGGGCCCGCTCCGCTACCCACAGGGCCATGACCGATCCGAACCTAGACTCATGTCCAAATTCCTGCCCGCTCCCCGTAACCCTTTATTCCCTTTACTTCTAGGAAACTGTCTATTTCTGTTTTAAATTTATGTAATGATGTAGCTTCTACAGCTTTTTGGGGCAGCATATTCCATGGACCTACCACCCTCTGACTGAAGTAGTTCCTCCTCATCTCACTTTTGAAAGAGCAGCCCCTTATTCTAAGACTATGCCCCCTAGTTCTAGTTTCACCCATCATCGGGAACTTCCTCCCCACATCCACCCGATCCAACCCCTTCACAATCTTATATGTTTCAATAAGATCGCCTCTCATTCTTCTGAACTCCAATGAGTAGAGTCCCAATCTACTCAACCTCTCCTCATATGTCCATCCCCTCATCCCCGGGATTAACCGAGTGAACCTTCTTTGTACTGACTCGAGAGCAAGTATGTCTTTTCTTAAGTATGGACACCAAAACTGTATGCAGTATTCCAGGTGCGGTCTCACCAATACCTTGTACAACTGAAGCAATACCTCCCTATTTTTATATTCTATCCCCCTAGCAATGAAAGCCAACATTCCATTGGCCTTCTTAATCACTTGCTGCACCTGCATACTAACCTTTTGAGTTTCATGCACCAGGACCCCTAGATCCCTTTGTACTTCAGTACTTTCAGTTTCTTGCCATTAAGATAATAACTTGCTGTGGTGTATGTAACCTGTTCCACCTTAAGAGAACTTAAGCCTGTTCCACCTTAAGAGATGTACTACTTTCTCTGGCTGCTGTATACGTGACCACGGGTATATAAGCACTGTGTAGTAAGATTGTATTTCATATAGTCCTGACCTCCAACCAGTAAAGACCTGTTGAACTTTATTCTTGTAGTCTGTGTGTTATTAATTACAACTAGAACACACAGACTTTACAGTGGCGACGAGTCAGATTCTTACCCTGCGGCAGTTATATCCACGGCGGCTTCGTCCACAGAACGGACGTCGAAGAGAGGCTTCCACCCTCATCACCCTGCTGGAAGACACGTCGCGCGGCAGACATCGAGAAACCAGAGTGCAGAAGACATCCTGAACTCGAAGCCTCCATCAGCGGCTGTCAGCTATCTTCTTTCTACCTCGGTAGTGGGTAAGCCGGGCAGCGACACGACCAGAAAGTCGGCCGCGTTGGCTGTACAGACGGGGAGGGAAGACGGAGGAATAAGGGCGGTGAGATTGATCGCGACTTGAGATAAGGGCCGGGCCGCATTTGGGCCGAAAGGCGCAGCGCGGGGACATCGATCGTGGCTGGTGATAAGGGCCGGGCCGCATTCGGGCTAAAAAGGCGCAGCGTCTGGGGGCAACTGAAGGCGCGAGAGCCGCGGTGAAGCGGAGAGAGTGGCGGGGGAAGGGTGAAGACCGCCAAGCGCGGAAGCCGCCATCTTGGATAAAAATAAAAAGAAATTAAATTGCAACGATGCCTAAACATGGGAACATTAATACCTTTGATAGCGACATCGAAGATTGGGCTATGTATGTAGAACGCATACAAAATTATTGTAAAGCAAATAAAATCCCAGATGAAGAGAAAGCACTAACATTATTAAACTTAATGGGTGTGAAGACATACGGGCAATTGAAACACCTTTTATCACCAGATGAACCGGCGGATAAGACGTTCGAGGAGATTGTTACTGTCCTGAAAAATCACCTAAACCCCACGCCGCTGATGCTAGCGGAACGATTTAAATTTTACAGCAGAAGGCAGCTGAAGGATGAAAGCAATGCTGAATATTTAATGGAATTGCGTAAGCTAGCAAAGTACTGTCAATTCGGAACGAGATTGACAGAGGCGCTACGAGATAAATTTGTGTGTGGTTTATGAAAAGAAGATACACAAAAGCGATTGCTCGAGGAGAATGAGCTGACGCTTGAGAAAACGGTCACTATGGCAGCAGCACACGAAGCCTCAGCGAGAGGCACGGCAGTAATGCAGCTACGGTCACCGGAACTCAGTACAAATAAATTGGGTTTGAGTACTGCAAAATGTTATCGTTGCGGAAAGACAACGCACGATCAGAACCAGTGTTGGTTTAAAAACCAAGAATGCAGAACGTGTGGCAGGCTTGGCCACATAGCTAAAGTATGCCGGTCAGGAAAGAAGACCAGCAACAAAAAGTCACCGCAAGGAAAATACATAAAGGTACACAAGGTGACAAAGAACAGTTCGACCAAACAGAAGTCAGATTCAGACGCTAGCAGTAATGAACTGGGTAGCTTAAGAGTACACAACGTTGGTAAGGATGCAGATCTCCAGACAATTTGGGTCACCCTTCAGATAGCAGGAGTCCAAATAAAGATGGAATTGGACACTGGATCGGCATTGACGGTCATGAATAAGAAAGATTACAAAAGGTTATTCCAACATATTCCCCTACGGGATACGGAGATTATATTGAAAACATACACGGGGCAAAGAGTGTACCCCATCGGAAAGATAGAGGTAAAAGTGGTCCACAAGGGCGAAGAAAGCCAAGTAATGGACTTATATGTGCTACCTGAAGGAGGTCCACCACTACTGGGATGGGAGTGGATTAGGAAAATGAATATGGACTGGCACTCCTTGAAGGCACTAACGGTAGATTCCGGGGAAACAGATGTCAAACCTAAACGATTGTCCAGAATATTGGATGATGCTAAAGAGGTGTTCCAGCAGGGACTGGGAACACTGAGAGGAATTACGGCAAACATTAAGATTGATGAACATGCACACCCAAAATTTTTTAAAGCCAGACCGGTACCCTATGCAATACGACCTACTGTAGAAGCGGAACTGGAAGCGCTAGAACGTTCAGGTGTACTGTCTAAGGTAGATTGGAGTGAGTGGGCTACGCCCATTGTTCCCGTTATGAAACGTCCTTCGAGCAACAAGCCAGGAGAACCAGGGAAGGTTCGCATCTGTGGAGATTTCAAAATCACCGTTAATCCGGTGCTTCACATGGTGCAGTATCTGCTTCCACGGATTGAGGATATTTTTGCTTCGTTGTCTGGCGGGAAACACTTCACCAAGATAGACCTGGCGCAGGCGTATTTGCAGATGGAGGTTGAAGAAGAGTCACGCCAATACCTCACGATCAACACGCATCGAGATTTGTACCGGTACAATAGGCTGGTTTTTGGAGTGGCATCGGCTCCAGCAATTTGGCAGAGGGCCATGGAGCAGGTATTACAGGGAATTCCAGGCACACAATGTTACCTGGATGATATTCTGATTACAGGTGATGGTGATGAAGAACACCTCGCAAACTTGGAACTGGTGCTCAACAGACTGAAAGAGTATGGACTTAGAGTTAATCGGCAGAAATGTGAGTTCTTCCAGAAGCGGATCTCATACTGTGGTCATGTCATTGACCGGGAGGGGCTTCATAAGTCTCCTGACAAGATAGAGGCAGTTGTAAAGGCTCCCGCTCCGGATAATGTCTTTCAGTTGAGGTCGTTTCTAGGATTGATTAACTATTACCATAAATTTCTACCAAATCTATCCACGGTACTGCACCCACTAAACGCTCTTTTACAGAAGGGGGTACCATGGGAATGGAGCGAAAACTGTAAGAAGGCATTTTGCAAAAGCAAAGAATTGATCACCTCAGAGGAAGTGTTGGCTCACTTCAACCGACACTGCCTATTCGGTTGGCTTGTGATGCTTCTCCATATGGTATTGGGGCAGTACTCTCACACAAGTTGCCAAATGGCACGGAAAGGCCAGTCGCGTTTGCATCCAGATCATTGACCTCCGCTGAGCGCAACTATGCGCAGATCGATAGGGAGGCTCTCAGCCTTGTATGGGGAGTGAAGAAGTTTAATCATTACCTGCAGGGCCAAAAATTCACACTTCTGACAGACCATCAGCCGTTGGTATCCATTTTTAACCCTAAGAAGGGTGTTTCAGTGATGACAGCACAGCGTCTCCAGAGATGGTCCCTTTTCCTAGGGGCACATCAATATCAAATAGAATTCAAAGGTACGAAGCAGCATGGCAATGCTGATGGGCTGTCACGCCTGCCACTACCTGAAGAAGAAGAAACGACGAAAGTTGACCCTGTTGAGTTATTTCATTCGACCATCATCGAGTGTTTACCAGTCACCAATGCAAGTATTGAAAGAGAAACCAGGAACGACCCGACACTGTCCAGAGTCTACGAGGTGACAGTGAAAGGATGGCCAACACGTGGTGATCCTCTGTTACCGGCATTCTCGGCAAGGCGAGACCAGCTGTCCGTCTGCTATGGTACTTTGATGTACGGGACAAGAGTGATAATTCCTCCCAAGTTAAGGGAAAGAGTTCTAAAAGAACTGCATGAAGGTCATCTGGGGTGAGTTAAGATGAAAAGTCTTGCTAGGGCTTATGTATGGTGGCCGGGTATTGACCAACAGATAGAGGAGTTGACGAAAAGCTGCGCTGGGTGCCAAAAAGTGCAAAATGCACCTCCGATCGCACCACTACACCCATGGGAATGACCTTCAGCCCCATGGCAACGCGTACATATTGACTTTGCTGGTCCATTCATGGACTCCATGTTCCTAATTGCGGTGGACGCACATTCCAAATGGCCAGAAGTGATCAAGATGAATACCACTACTTCAGAAAAGACAATTGCGGTGTTAAGAACAATATTCGCAAGGAACGGATTGCCAGAACAGATCTGTTTGGACAACGGACCACAGTTCATGTCGGAAGAATTCCAAAAATTCTTAAAGAAGAATGGGGTGAAACATTATACCTCTGCCCCATATCATCCGGCGACAAACGGGTTGGCCGAGAGATTTGTCCAAACATTCAAAAAGGCAATAAAGGCCATGAACGATGACCAGATTCCGCTACAGCACAAGGTGGACAATTTCCTAATGGCGTATCGAAACGCCGCTCATGCAGTGACTAACCAAAGTCCTGCCATGATGTTTTATAACAGGAGGTTGCTGTCCAGGTTGGACTTGTTAAAACCAAATGTGCGGAGGGAAGTGGAAAACAAACAGTTCCGGCATATTAATAACAAGTCCACTCGAAGTTTCGAAGTAGGACAACCAGTGTTGGCAAGGGGCTATGGAAACGAAAAATGGCAGTCCGGAACAATTCGGGCCAGACAAGGACCTCTGATGTACACAGTAGATATTGGTAACAATGTGATAAGGCGTCATGCGGATCAACTGGTAGAATCAAGAGCAAGGGTCGAACCCATGGTTGCGACAGAGACAACTGTGGAAGACGTTAATGAACCTGAAGCATCTACCTCGGCAGGGACTGTACCTGATGATGACGTCCAATACATAGGAAACCAACAAGAAGAGTCACCTCAGCAACAAGAATCAGAGACCACTGAAAGGCGTTATCCAGACCGAATCAGAAGGCCTCCTGAGAGACTGAACCTTTGAACTGTTTATACCTGAAGTTATATATGTATATATGTTATGATGTTATGTTAAATGGGGATATGACTATTAAGCTAAAAAGGGAGGATTGTGGTGTATGTAACCTGTTCCACCTTAAGAGAACTTAAGCCTGTTCCACCTTAAGAGAACTTAAGCCTGTTCCACCTTAAGAGATGTACTACTTTCTCTGGCTGCTGTATACGTAATACCGGTGGTGACCACCAGTATATAAGCACTGTGTAGTAAGATTGTATTTCATATAGTCCTGACCTCCAACCAGTAAAGACCTGTTGAACTTTAATCTTGTAGTCTGTGTGTTATTAATTACAACTAGAACACACAGACTTTACACTTGCTCTACGATTTTTCCTGCCAAAGTGCATAACCTCACACTTTCCAGTATTGTATTCCATCTGCCAAATCTCTGCCCACTTACTTAGCCTGTCTATGTCCCCTTGCAGGTTTTTTATGTCCTCCTCACTCACTACTTTCCCTCCCATCTTAGTATCATCTGCAAACTTTGATATGTTACACTCGGTCCCCTCCTCCAAATCGTTAATATAGATTGTAAAGAGTTGGGGACCCAGCACTGACCCCTGTGGAACACCACTAGTTACTGATTGCCAGTCCGAGAATGAACCATTTATCCCAACTCTCTGCCTTCTGTTAGATAGCCAATCCTCTATCCATGCCAGAATATTACCCCCAATCCTGTGATTTTTTATCTTAAGCAATAATCTTTTGTGTGGCACCTTGTCAAATGCCTTTTGGAAGTCTAAATACACTACATCCACTGGTTCCCCTTTATCCACCCTATATGTTACTTCCTCAAAGAACTCCAGCAAATTTGTCAAACATGACTTCCCCTTCATAAAACCATGCTGACTTTATCCTATTAAATTATGATTATCCAAATGTCCTGTTACTGTCTCCTTAATAATGGACTCCAATATTTTACCTACCACAGATGTTAGGCTAACCGGTCTATAGTTTCCAGCCTTCTGTCTACTGCCCTTTTTAAATAAGGGCGTTACATTAGCAGTTTTCCAGTCTGCCGGGACCTTTGCTGAGTCCAGGGAGTTTTGGAAAATTATTACCAATGCATCCACAATCCCTTCCACCACTTCCCTCAAGACCCTAGGATGTAATCCATCAGGTCCAGGTGATTTATCCGCCTTGAGTCCCATTATTTTACCGAGTACCACTTCCTTAGTGATTTTGATCGTGTTTAGCTCCTCCCCCCCTATAGCCCCCTGTTTGTCCAGTGTTGGGATATTCTTCGTGTCTTCTACTGTAAATCCCCACGTGTGAAGGAATGCTGTATAGAAACTAGAATTATCTGTTCCGAATTTCTATCCTGTACTTACAGTGATGACTTTTGTAAACTTTTACAGGGTGTGAGAAGGGGCGGATTTGCAGACGGGAAACTCAAACCAAACATCACGTCAAGATCTGACAGTCACTCCATTCATCAGGAGCTGAAGATCATTGACCTTTGAATGTGGAAGGAGAAATGTTTGTCTGTTCTGTCTGTGGGAAAAGATTTCAGACATCAGTGTGACTGGAAAAGCACCGAGACACACACACACACCTGAGTGAGACTGTTCCAGTGCATTGACTGTGGAAAGAGCTTTAACCAGTTACACATCCTGAAAAAACATCGCTCCATTCACAGCGGGGAGAAACCATACACGTGTTCTGTGTGGACGAGGCTTCAACCGATCGTCCAACCTGGAGAGACACAAGAACACCCTCACCATGGAGAAACCGTGGAAATGTGAGGACTGTGGGAAGGGATTCAATTACCCTTCTGAGCTGGAACCTCATCGACGCATTCACACTGGGGAGAGACCGTTCACCTGCTCCGTGTGTGGGAAGGGATTCACTCGTTCATCCACCCTGCTGAAACACCAGCGAGTTCACACCGGGGAGAGGCCATTCACCTGCTCCGTGTGTGGGAAGGGATTCACTAATTCATCCCACCTTCTGAGACACCAGCGTGTTCACACTGACGAGAGACTTTTTAATTGCTCCAACTGTGCAAACTGCTTTAAAAGCTCTGAGGAACTGATTCACCACCAGTGAGTTCACACTGATGGACCATTCAGTTGCTCTCACTGTGGGAAGAAGTTCAGGTGTTCATCCAATCTCATTGTACACCAGCGAGTTCACACTGGGGAGAGGCCGTTCACCTGCTCCGTGTGTGGGAAGGGATTCACTAATTCAGCCCACCTTCTGAGACACCAGCGAGTTCACACTGACAAGAGACCTTTTAAATGCTCCAACTGTGCGAACTGCTTTAAAAGCTCTGAGGAACTGATTCACCACCAGCGAGTTCACACTGATGATAAACCATTCAGTTGCTCTCACTGTGGGAAAAGGTTCAGGCAGTCATCCCATCTCATTGTACACCAGCGAGTTCACACTGGGGAGGGACCGTTCACCTGCTCCGTATGTGGGAACGGATTCACTTGTTCATCCCACCTGCTGAGACACCAGCGAGTTCACACTGGGGAGAGACCGTTCACCTGCTCCGTGTGTGGGAAGGGATTCACTCGCTCATCCCACCTGCTGAGACACCAGCGAGTTCACGTGTGACTGCAGGGGTTGGATTCTGTTGTTTTTGCTGCTGTTAATCACATCCAGGACTGAACCATGTTCATTCTGACAGTTGAGGTTTATTTCTGCTGATGTTAATATCCACTATTGGGAACCTGAGCAAGGAGACAGAGGAAAGGGAAACAAGGAAAAAAGCAAAAGACAGGAAGGAGAAAAACAAAATTAGAAGGCAAAGAACTCAACGGTTTAAATCAAACATGGTCACAGTAAATAATAATTCATATAGGTCTGAGAGCGTTAAAAAAACAAGCCTGAAGGCTTTGTGTCTTAATGCAAGGAGCATTCGGAACAAGGTGGATGAATTAGCTGCGCCAATAGAGGTAAATGAATATGATTTGATTGGGATTACAGAAACATGGCTCCAGGGTGGCCAAGGCTGGGAACTCAACATCCAGGGGTATTCAATATTTAGGAAGGATAGGCAAAAAAGAAAGGGAGGTGGGGCAGCATTGCTGGTTAAAGAGGGGATTAACACAATTGAAAGGAAGGATATTAACTCTGATGATGCGGAATCTGTATGGGTAGAACTGAGAAATATCAAGGGGCAGAAAACGTTAGTGGGAGTGGTATATAGACCTCCAAACAGTAATACGGAGGTTGGGGATGGCATTAAAAGGGAAATTAGAGAAGCATGCAGTAAGGGCACAGCAGTCATCATGGGTGACTTTAATTTACATATAGATTGGGCTAACCAAATTAGTAAAAATACTGTGGAGGAGGAATTACTAGAACGTTTACGGGATGGTTTTCTGGAACAATATGTCAAGGAACCAACCAGAGATCAGGCCATCTTAGACTGGGTATTATGTAATGAGAGAGGATTAATTAGCAATCTTGTTGTACAAGGCCCCTTGGGTCAGAGCGATCATAATATGATAGAATTCTTCATTAGGATGGAGAGTGAAGTAGTTGACTCAGAGACTAGGGTCCTGAATTTAAATAAAGGAAACTACGATGGTATGAGGCGCGAATTGGGTAGGATTGATTGGGGAATGTCACTCAAAGGGGTGACGGTGGATAGGCAATGGCAAACATTAAAAGACCGCATGGATGAACTACAGAAGTTGTTCATCCCAGTTTGGGATAAGAATAAATCAAAAAGGGTGACTCAACAGTGGCTAACAAGGGAAATTAGGGATAGCATAAGATCCAAGGAGAGGGCATATAAATTGGCCAGAAAAAGTGGTAACCCTGAGGATTGGGAGCAGTTTAGGATTCAACAAAGGAGGACAAAGGGATTAATTAAGAAGGGGAAAATAGAATATGAAAGTAAGCTTGCAGGGAACATAAAAACTGACTAAGAGCATTTATAGATATGTGAAGAGAAAAAGATGAGTGAAATCAAGTGTATGTCCCTTGCAGTCAGAAGCAGGGGAAGTTATAATGGGGAACAAAGAAATGGCTGACCAATTAAATGCATATTTTGGTTCTGTCTTCACAAAGGAGGACACAAATAACCTCCCAGAGATGTTGGAGAACATAGGGTCTGATGAGAGGGAGGAACTGAAAGAAATCAGTATTTGTAGGGAAATGGTGTTAGGGAAATTGACGGGATTGAAGGCCGATAAATCCCCAGGGCCTGATAATCTACATCCTAGGGTACTTAAGGAGGTGGCCCTAGAAATAGTAGATGCATTGCTGATCATCTTCCAATATTCGCTGGAATCTGGAACTGTACCCATAGATTGGAGGGTAGCTAATGTTACCCCACTATTCAAAAAGGGTGGTAGAGAGAAAGCGGGGAATTACATCGGTAGTGGGGAAAATGCTAGAGTCCATTATAAAGGATGTAATAGCTGAGCACTTGGAAAACAGTGACAGGATCGGACAAAGTCAACATGGATTTACAAAAGGTAAATCGTGCTTGACTAATGTACTGGAATTTTTTGAGGATGTAACTGGGAAAATAGATCAGGGAGAACCAGTAGATGTGGTGTATTTGGACTTTCAAAAGGCTTTCGATAAGGTCCCGCATAAGAGATTAGCATGTAAAGTTAAGGCACATGCGATTGGGGGCAAGGTATTGACTTGGATAGAGAACTGGTTGGCGGGCAGAAAGCAAAGGGTAGGAATTAACGGGTCTTTTTCCGAGTGGCAGGCAGTGACTAGTGGGGTACCGCAGGGATTGGTCCTTGGACCCCAGCTATTCACAATATACATTAATGATCTAGATAAGGGAACTAGATGTAATATCTCCAAGTTTGCAGATGACACAAAGCTGGGTGGGCGTGTGTGCTGTGAGGAGGATACCGAGAAACTCCAATATGATTTGGACAGGTTGGGTGATTGGGCAGATGCAGTATAATGTGGATAAATGCGAGGTTATCCACTTTGGTGTCAAAAACAGAAAGGCAGACTATTATCTGAATGGCAATAGGTTGGGAGAAGGGGAAGTGCAACGAGACCTGGCTGTCCTTGTGCACCAGTCGCTGAAGGTAAGCATGTAGGTGCAGCAGGCGGTGAAGAAGGCAAATGGTATGTTGGCCTTCATAGCGAAAGGGTTTGAGTACAGGAGCATGGATGTCCTGCTGCAGTTGTACAGGGCCTTGGTGAGACCACATCTTGAGTATTGTGTGCAGTTTTGGTCGCCTTATCTGAGGAAGGATGTTCTTGCCATAGAAGGAGTTCAGCAAAGATGCACAAGGCTGATCCCTGGGATGGCAGGAATGACGTATGAGGAGCGATTGGGTCGATTGGGCTTATACTCGCTGGAGTTTAGAAGAATGAGAGGGGATCTCATCGAAACTTATAAAATTCTGACAGGTCTGGACAAACTAGATGCAGGTAGAATGTTCCCGATGGTCAGAGAGTCCAGAACCAGGGGTCATAGTCTAAGGATAAGGGGTAAGCCATTTAGGACAGAGATGAGGAAGAATTTCTTCACCCAGAGAGTGATGAACCTGTGGAATTCTCTACCACAGAAGGCAGTTGAGGCCAAGTCTTTAAATATATTCAAGAAGTAGTTAGATATATTTCTTAGAGCTAAAGGTATCAAGGGATATGGGGAGAAGGCAGGTATGGGGTACTGAGTTTGGATGATCAGCCATGATCTCATCGAATGGCGGAGCAGGCTCGAGGGGCCGAATGGCCTACTCCTGCTCCTATCTTCTATGTTTCTATGTTACAAGGCTGGAGGTTAATATTCTCGATATATAGCTGATTGACTTGTTGGGGCTGCAGTGTCCCTTTAAGAACCGTTGTCTGTGATCGTTCCCTTAATTCAGGACTTTCATAAGAAATTATTTGACAATAAAATTATGAATTTTACTTTAACCCTAAATTGACCTTTGGTACAAAATCTACAATTTATTGTCTGAAAAGTTCCACTGATTAACATCTCCAATTAGAAACTGCTGATTAATCCTCACTGACAATTCTTACTGATTTCCACATTACACACAGTGGCACCTCCATTATCGACCAGAAAGAAGGGGAATGGGAATTGGTGGAGAATCGAGAGTCCCCAAGTGTTGCCTCCACTGTCTGGTACAGCAATCCCCTCGGCAAGGGAATGGAGACAATTTCAATCCAAGTAACAGGCTGAGTTTAATCTTTCTGGGCCTGTGGGATTGGTTCATATCAGACAGCAGGAGATTGGTGTCAGTGACTGTGGGGTTGGTTTATATCAGACAGGTGGAGATTGGTGTCAGTGACTGTGGGGTTGGTTTATATCAGACAGGAGGAGATTGGTGTCAGTGACTGGGGTTGGTTTATATCAGACAGGAGGAGATTGGTGTCTGTGACTGTGGGGTCAGTTTATATCAGACAGGAGGAGATTGGTGTCTGTGACTGTGGGGTCAGTTTATATCAGACAGGAGGAGATTGGTGTCTGTGACTGTGGGGCTGGTTTATATCAGACAGGAGGAGATTGGTGCCAGTCACTGTGGGGTCAGTTTATATCAGACAGTAGATAAGTACAAATCTAATGACGTCTCCTGCAAGGTCATGCCCTGTGAAAATTCTGCTGGATAGTCGGGAATGTGGGTAATGGAGACCTTCTGTGTAAATAATTAGAGGCACAGCCTCATTATCATGCACAGCGGGATTTTACTCAACCTCTAACCCGTGCTCTACCTGCCCTGGGAGTGTTTGATGGGACAGTGTAGAGGGAGCTTTACTCTGTATCTAACCCGTGCTGTACCTGCCCTGGGAGTGTTTGATGGGACAGTGTAGAGGGAGCTTTACTCTGTATCTAACCCATGCTGTACCTGACCTGGCAGTGTTTGATGGGACAGTGTAGAGGGAGCTTTACTCTGTATCTAACCCGTGCTGTACCTGCCCTGGGAGTGTTTGATGGGACAGTGTAGAGGGAGATTTACTCTGTATCTAACCTGTGCTGTTCCTGTCCTGGGAGTGTTTGATGGGACAGTATAGAAGGAGCTTTACTCTGTATCTAACCCGTGCTGTACCTACCCTGGGAGCGTTTGATGGGACAGTGTAGAAGGAGCTTTACTCTGTATCTAACCCGTGCTGTACCTACCCTGGGAGCGTTTGATGGGACAGTGTAGAGGGAGCTTTACTCTGTATCTAACCCATGCTGTATCTGCCCTGTTAGTGTTTGATGGGACAGTGTAGAAGGAGCTTTACTCTGTATCTAACCTGTGCTGTTCCTGTCCTGGGAGTGTTTGATGGGGCAGTGTAGAAGGAGCTTTACTCTGTATCTAAACCGTGCTGTACCTGCCCTGCGAGTGTGCGATGGGACAGTGTAGAGGGAGCTTTACTCTGTATCTAACCCATGCTGTACCTGCCCTGGGAGTGTTTAATTGGACAGTGTAGAGGGAGCATTACTTTGTATCTAACCCGTGCTGTACCTGCCCTGGGAGTGTTTGATGGGACAGTGTAGAGGGAGCTTTACTTTGTATCTAACCCCTACTGTACCTGCCCTGGGAGTGTTTGATACGACAGTGTAGAGGGAACTTCACTCTCTATCTAACCCGTGCTGTATCTGCCCTGGGAGTGTTTGATGAGACAGTGTAGAGGGAGCTTTACTCTGTATCTAACTCATGCTGTAGCTGACTGGAGATGGTTGATGGGACAGTGCAGAGGGAGCTTTACTCTGTATCTAACCCGTGCTGTACCTGCCCTGGGAGTGTTTGATGGGACAGTGGAGGGAGCTTTACTCTGTATCTAACCCGTGCTGTACCTGCCCTGGGAGTGTTTGGTGGGACAGTGTAGAGGGAGATTTACTCTGTATCTAACCCATGCTGTACCTGCCCTGGGAGTGTTTGATGGGACAGTGTAGGGGGAGCTTTACTCTGTATCTAACCCGTGCTGTAACTGCCCTGGGAGTTTTTGATGGGACAGTGTAGAGGGAGATTTACTCTGTATCTAACCCGTGCTGTACCTGCCCTGCGAGTGTTTGATGGGACATTGTAGAGGGAGCTTTACTCTGTATCTAACCCGTGCTGTACCTGCCCTGGGAGTGTTTGATGGGACAGTGTAGAAGGAGCTTTACTCTGTATCTAACCCGTGCTGTACCTGCCCTGGGAGTGTTTGATGGGACAGTGTAGAGGGAGCTTTACTTTGTATCTAACCCGTGCTGTAGCTGACTGGAGATGGTTGATGGGACTTGTAGTGCTCACCTCGATGATCATAATATTTAACCCAAAGATGATAGAATATAAACCCATCAGCTTCTTAATAGAGTATTAAAGTTGGTGACACTGGACACCTGAACCTGCTAATTAATAGGACAAGGTGTTAGCCAGAATCTTTTACTCCTATGTCTTTGCTCCTCTATTGCTTTCAAAGTTTTACCTATTCATGTAAATTTCCTACATTTTTCTTCCTCCTAAAATCTATCACCTCGCATATCTCCTGTCTGAACATTCATTAACCACTACTCTCTCTTTTCTGCCAGGCCTCTGGATTACTAGCCCAGTGACATTACCACTCTGCTGCTAACTTGTGCCTCATATACCAAAGCCGAGATCATTTCTTTATATTAAGATCAGTGGTGCCAACACTGACCCTGGGGGACACCACTGTTTACATCCCTCCAGTCTGAAGATCATCCATTAACCACTACTCTCTGTTTCCTGCCCTTTTACCAACTTCCTATCCACACTGCCCCCTCCCTTTAATACCGTGAGCCTTAATTTGATCAACAAGCCTCCTGTCCGGCACCTTATCAAACACCTTTTGACAATCCATCTACACAACATCCACTGCACTTCCTCCCTCACTACACGGTGTTATTTCCTGAAATAATCCCTGCTGTCTGTCCTGAATGAATCCATTTCACTACCAAATGTCGCGATGTTTGCTCCACACCACAGGGTTTCATCTGTTTAAAGCCACAACAGAAAGCTCCTGTTTCCTCCGGGAGTTTGAGAGAAATCAGGTTTGAAAATGATGCAGAGTTTCAGCCAATGAGGGAGCTCCGGGCTGAGCCCCGCCCACTGGGTGCCGCAAGCCCCGCCCCTCACACTACGATTGGTTGGAGGACCCGCCGCCCACTCGGTCCTCCAGCTCCGCCCCGCTCTTCCTATTGGTCCGGAGCTCCCGTCAATCACCCGGGCAGTGTGAGTTGAGCATGCGTGGGCGGCGGTGGTGACTGTGGGTGAAGCAGCAGGTGAAAGATGGGTGGAAGGAGGATGCAAAACAGGACTAATGCTGCTGAGCTCAGCTCTCCATGTCTCACCAGTGGCTGAAGGGTCTGTAACCCTGACAGGGGCGCCCCTGCCACAGGACTCAATATCCACCACTGGTGCACTGTGTCTGCAGTATGTACAGTCTACAAGATGACCACGGTCAGGCCATGTGGAGTCAAAGGCCAGGCAGCAGAATGGATGGAAAGATCACAGAAAACTTCCCTTAACTCCAACCCTCTGATTTCTGTTTTGTAGCCAGCTTTCCATCCATTCTGCTGCCTGGCCCTTCACTCCACACGGCCTGACCTGGGTCATCTTGTCGATCTTACAAACTGTTATGGATAGCAAGCTGGTTACAAAACAAAAAAGAGAGTAGGGGTTGGGAGCAGCTACTCAGGCTGGCAAAAGGTGGGAAGTGGTGTTCCACAGGGATCGGTGCTGGGATCACTGTTGTTCATAAACAATTTGGACTCGGGAATCAGAGGTACAATTTCAAAGTTTGTCGATAACACCAAATTGGGAGGTAGAGTTAATACTGAGGAAGACAAAATGCAAGAAGACATTAATAAATTTCAGAATGGGGGTGTAATTGGCAAATGAATTTTACTGTAGATCAGTGTGAGGGGGTGAGTTAATGAATGTCACTATAGATCAGTGTGAGGTGGTGTGTTAATGAATTTCACTATAGATCAGTGTGAGGCGGTGTGTTAATGAATTTCACTATAGATCAGTGTGAGGCGGTGTGTTAATGAATTTCACTATAGATCAGTGTGAGGTGGTGTGTAAATGAATTTCACTATAGATCAGCGTGAGGTGGTGTGTAAATGAATTTCACTATAGATCAGTGTGAGGTGGTATGTTAATGAATTTCACTATAGATCAGTGTGAGGTGGTGTGTTAATGAATTTGACTATAGATCAGTGTGAGGTGGTGTGTTAATGAATGTCACTATAGATCAGTGTGAGGTGGTGTGTTAATGAATTTCACTATAGATCAGTGTGAGGTGGTATGTTAATGAATTTCACTATCGATCAGTGTGAGGTGGTATGTTAATGAATTTCACTATCGATCAGCATGAGGTGGTGTGTAAATGAATTTCACTATAGATCAGTGTGAGGTGGTATGTTAATGAATTTCACTATAGATCAGTGTGAGGTGGTGTGTTAATGAATTTGACTATAGATCAGTGTGAGGTGGTGTGTTAATGAATGTCACTATAGATCAGTGTGAGGTGGTGTGTTAATGAATTTCACTATAGATCAGTGTGAGGTGGTGCGTTAATGAATTTCACTATAGATCAGTGTGAGATGGTGTGTTAATGAATTTCACTGTAGATCAGTGTGAGGTGATGTGTTAATGAATTTCACTGTAGATCAGTGTGAGGTGGTGTTAATGAATTTCACTGTAGATCAGTGTGAGGTGGTGTGTTTTGGTGGGAAGAACGAGGAGGCCACACATTACTCAGACAAGGGGGTGGAATTGGGTTGCTTTGTGCCTCCTGTGATATTCAGCGGGAGGTTAGCGGTGGCGGCAGCCGGTTGTGCCCCGTGGCACTGCACCGCTGGCAATGACATCATCGCCGTGCACAGCACCCTGGCTGCAACCTTGGGTTGCGACCCCTGTCCTATCGCCGGACGATATGTCTGACAGTGTAAGGGGTCATTCCTGCAGCCGCGGCGACACCACTTAACGGGCAGGTGTCGGGCGGCAACTTTTTATTTTGGCCGACTGCCAGCACCTGCCCCCTTCCCCTTTCTTCTTCGGGGTGTCGGCTGTGATTGCTCAGCCTGGCGCTCCTCTTGATCCGACACCCCGCTCCCCGGTGGTCCAGCAGGGCCCCGGTGTGCGCAGTGCTAGGCCCCTCCGCCTTAATCAGGGAGGGAGGTCTGCTATGACGCGGTGCTATGTGCCGACGGGCATGGCGCTGTTACACGAAGCAGCGCGAAATTCACTGGTTGTGCCTCAAGAGGGAGGGGAGCGCTTCCAGTAGCACCCTGCCTCCTGCTTGGGGCGCTACCACTGAATTTAATGCGCAGGGGCGCTAACTTTTTCAGGGGGCTAAAATTAGCCCCGGTGATGTTAGCGACCCAAAGGGGGTGCCACCGAATTTCCCCCATAGAGTCTAAATGGGCTGGAGGAGCAGAGGGATCCAGATACACAAATCACTAAAAGTAGCAACACAGGTTAATAAGGCCATTAAAAAAAAAAGCACTGGGGTACATTCCTAAAGGAGCCTCCTGTTCCGTGCCTAGGAGCTCTGAACCATGGCAGAGAGTGGCTGGGACACGTTTCTCACACATCTCGAGATTAACCCACACGGCAACTTTGCTGTCAGTGAAGAGAGACGAGAAAGACCAAAGTGCCATTTTCCTCTCAGTGTGGCCCTGAAGGACTGTGTCCAGGTTGGAGTTCTGTTCCTGCCGTACGATCCTCCCCCAGATTGTCCTTTCTGAGCTCCAGCCAGGTGATGCGAAACACTCAGGTGGGAAGGAAGAAAATCTGCAACAATGTGTTTAAAACAAAGTTGATTTATTTGACATCTATCCAGAATATTAAACTCCAGCCCAGTTCCCGGCGTTATTAACATCAGCAGAAACAATCCCCACCTGTCAGAATGAACATGGTTCAGTCCTGGATGTGATTAACAGCAGCAACAACAGAATCTAACCCCTGCAGTCACTTGTGAACTCGCTGGTGTGTCAGGAGGTTGGATGACTGAGTGAATCCCTTCCCACACTCAGGGCAGGTGAATGGCCTCTCCCCAGTGTGAACTCGCTGGTGTCTCAGCAGGTGGGATGACTGAGTGAATCCCTTCCCACACTCAGGGCAGGTGAACGGCCTCTCCCCAGTGTGAACTCGCTGGTGTGTCAGCAGGGTGGATGACTGAGTGAATCCATTCCCACACTCAGAGCAGGTGAACGGCCTCTCCCCAGTGTGAACTCGCTGGTGTGTCAGCAGGTGGGATGACTCAGTGAATCCCTTCCCACACACGGAGCAGGTGAACGGCCTCACCACAGTGTGAGTGCGCTGGTGTGTCAGCAGGTGGGATGAGCAAGTGAATCCCTTCCCACACACGGAGCAGGTGAACGGCCGCTCCCCAGTGTGAGTGCGCTGGTGTATGGTGAGCTCAGAAGACTGCCTAAACCCAGTCCCGCAGTGAGAGCAGGTGAACGGCCTCTCCCCAGTGTGAGTGCACAGGTGTACAGTGAGGTCAGATGATCGCCTGAACCCAGTCCCACAGTGAGAGCACCTGAACGGTCTCTCGTCAGTGTGAACACGTTGATGGCGTATCAGTTCCCCGGACACTTTATAGCACTTCCCACAGTCTGAGCATTTAAAAGGTCTCTCATCAGTGTGAACTCGCTGGTGTATCAGCAAGGTGGATGAGCGAGCGAATCCCTTCCCACACACGGAGCAGGTGAACGGCCTCTCCCCAGTGTGAACTCGCTGGTGTGTCAGCAGGTGGGATGAGCGAGTGAATCCCTTCCCACACACAGAGCAGGTGAATGGTCTCTCTCCAGTGTGAGTGCGCAGGTGTACAGTGAGGTCAGATGACTGCCTGAACCCAGTCCCGCAGTGTGAGCACCTGAACGGTCTCTCCCCAGTGTGAACACGTTGATGGTGTATCAGTGCCCCGGAACTTTTAAAGCACTTCCCACAGTCCGAGCAGTTAAAAGGTCTCTCATCAGTGTGAACTCGCTGGTGTCTCAGCAGGCGGGATGAATTAGTGAATCCCTTCCCACACTCGGAGCAGGTAAATGGCCTCTCCCCGGTGTGAACGGTGCTTTTTGCTTCCATATTCAAAGGCCGATGATATTCAGTTCCTGATGAATCGAGTGACTGTCAGATCTTGACGAGATGTTTGGTTTGAGTTTCCCGTCTGCAAATCCTCCCCTTCTAATACCCTGTAAAATGAATTTAAAACAGGGAGCGTGAGAGAGAACCCACTAAAGAGGCAGGTTGTGAAATTGAGCTCAATGAATCTGGTTATTTGTGGGGCCGGCACTGGAAAAAAGTGACCATGAAAGCTGCCGGATTGTCATAAAATCCCACTGGTTCACTAATGTCCCTCGGTGAAGGGAATCTGCCACCTGGTCTGGGCCTCTGGTCTCTATGGGAGGAGAGAGAGAGGTGGGAGTGGGAGGGGGCGAAGGAGATGGACTTTATACATCTGCAACTCGACCAGAACTTTGACAGAACCTCCAAAACCCACAACCTCCAGCACCTAGAAGGACAAGGGCAGATGGTGCATGGGAGCACCATCACCTCCAAGTTCTCCCAGTCACACACCATCCTGACTTGGACATATATCGCCATTGCTACATCATCCCTGGGTGAAAATCCTGGAACTCCTTACACAACAGCATTGTGGGAGTACCTTCACCACACGGACTGCAGCGGTTCAAGAAGGCAGCCCACCATCACCTTCTCAACGGGAAGATGGGGATTGGCAACATATTCTGCTCTTGCGAGCAACGCCCACATCCCAAGAATGAAGTAAACTAAATCTGTATATGTAAAATGGATTAAAAGCCTCTACAGAAATACTTGTTCCTAAAACAATACTCTTTTACATTGTAGGGACAGTGTCTGTGTAACAACCTAATCTCCCCCAGAATCCACCACCCTTGACTGTCACAAATTGAAAATTGTTGGGTCCCCCTGGGCTCAGAAGTACTGGGGGTTAAACCCAGCAGCTTCTCCTCCATCTCCACTCCAGCTCAAACTGAAGCAACAAAAAGACCTACACAGGCGGCCAGGGACCTACCTTCCGTCAGCCTGCAATAAAACTCTTCCCGACAGCTGCTGACTAATGGCGGCCGCAGCACCCATAATTCACCGCGCCCCAGAAACCACTCTATCCAACGCGCTGATTTCCCCGCTGAGAGTGCGCATGCTCCCCGGGGTCGCGGGCCATTCTGGGAGTCTGGCTCCTGTCCTTTGCCCCGAGTTGGACTTGGTGGAACCAGCTGAAGAAACCGGGAAGCGGCGGCTCGGATGGGGGAGGCGCTGCACCCTGGGTTTCCTGGTGCTGGGGCCCTGGCCGCACGTCCGCCGGGCCCGGCCGCTCTGATTCTGATTGAGTTTTTTGATGAGGTAACAGAGAGGGTTGATGAGGGCAATGCGGTTGACGTGGTGTACATGGATTTCCAAAAGGCGTTTGACAAAGAGCCACATACTAGGCTTACCAGCAAAGTTGATACCCATGGAATAATAGGGACAGTAGCAACATGGATACAAAATTGGCAAAGTGACAGGAAACAGAGAGTAGTGGTGAACGGTTGTTTTTCAGACTGGAGGAAGGTACACAGTGGTGTTCCCCAGGGGTCGGTACTAGGACCACTGCTTTTCTTGATATATATTAATGACTTTGACTTGGGTGTACAGGGCACAGTTTCAAAATTTGCAGATGACACAAAACTTGGAAGTATAGTGAACAGTGAGGAGGATAGTGATAGACTTCAAGAGGACATAGTCATGCTGGTGGAATGGGCGGACACGTGGCAGATGAAATTTAACGCAGAAAAGTGCGAACTGATATATTTTGGTAGGAAGAATGAGGAGAGGCAATATAAACTAAAGGGTACAATTCTAAAGTGTGTGCATGAACAGAGAGACCTGGGGGTATGTGTGCACAAATCGTTGAAGGTGGCAGGGCAGGTTGAGAAAGTGGTTAAAAAAGCATACGGGATCCTGGACTTTATAAATAGAGGCAGAGAGTCCAAAAGCAAGGAAGTTATGATGAACCTTTATAAAACACTGGTTCGGCCTCAACTGGAGTATTGTGTCCAATTCTGGGCACCGCACTTTAGGAAGGATGTGAAGGCTTTAGAGAGGGTGCAGAAAAGATTTACAAGAATGGTTCCAGGGATGAGGGACTTCAGTTACGTGGATAGACTCGAGAAGCTGGGGTTGTTCTCCTTAGAGTAGAGAAGGTTGAGAGGAGATTTGATAGAGGTGTTCAAACTCATGATGGGTCTGGACAGAGTAGATAGAGAGAAACTGTTCCCATTGGCGGAAGGGTCGAGAACCAGAGGACACAGATTTAAGGTGATTGGCAGAAGAACCAAAGGCGGCATGAGGGAAAACCTTTTTACTCAGCGAATGGTTCGGATCTGGAATGCACTGCCTGAAAGGGTGGTGGAGGCAGATTCAATCACTGCTTTCAAAAGGGAATTGGTTAAGTGCCTGAAGAAATTTGCAGGGTTACGGGGAAAGGGCGGGGAGTGGGACTCGCTGAAGTGGTCTTGCAGAGAGCCGGCATGGGCTCGACGGGCTGAATGGCCTCCTTCTGTGCTGTAACCATTCTATGATTCTATAAAATATTAGAAAGTTTGTTCCACAGAAGCACGAGGTTTATCTGCTTTTATTGATGAATTTAAAAAGTCTCTATTAAAATCTGAGCCCGTGTGTTGTGAGCCAAAGAGCCTTGTGTCCAATAAGGGGAATAAAGGCCCACAGCCTCCCCTGGCCCCGGGCCCTGAACAAGGGACTGGAGAAACTCGCTGCCCTGCGGATCAGACAATCAGCCGGCGCAAGTCCCACCCCTCAGGCTCCCCGATTGGTTGGAGGACCTGCCGCCGGCTCGATCCTCCAGCCCCACCCCGCTCGCTCCCTATTGGTCGGAAGCTCCCGTCAATCAGGCCCTGGGCTGGGTCACGTGTCCCCGAGGTGATCATGTGCTCTGTCCAACTGACGCCGCTTGGTCCGGGCCCTCGCGGACTCTCAGGTTTTTCTATTTCTCTTTATTCTCCCTTGATCCACCCCTCCCCCCACCCCGCGCGATTCTCCACCCAATCGGAGCGGAGAAAACTCACTTCGTGTCACCGATCGCGACTCTGGACCCGACACCAAGGCCTTTCCCCGGAATGCCCCGCACCGACTCCGTCCGGCAGGATCCGAGTGCCCAGGCACAGCTCCGAGTGGGGGAGGGGTTTGGTGTCCTCTGGGCACGTGCGATTGCTGCCCTTGGTGACCGGGAGGGGTCGCTGCGCCGGACTCGGTCCGAACCGCCGCTCCCTGTGCGCATGCGTGGACTATCGTCTGTCAATCAACCATCAGCCAGAAGAGGTCACTGGTGAGACCAGTGAAGAAAGAAAGACTTGCATTTCTATAGCGCCTTTCACCACCACCGGACGTCCCAAAGTGCTTTACAGCCAATGAAGTACTTTTGAAGTGTAGTCACTGTTGTAATGTAGGAAATGCGGCAGTCAAATAGCGCACAGCAAGCTTCCACAAACAGTAATGTGATAATGAACAGATAATCTATCTTTTTGTTAACTCTGTTTCTCTCTCTACGGATGTTGCCTGGCATGCTGAGTGTTTCCAGCATTTCCTGTTGTTATTTCAGATTTCCAGCATCCACAGTATTTTGCTATTATCCTTTTGTTACATTGATTGAGGGATAAACATTGGCTAGGACACTGGGGATATTTCCCCTGCTCTTTCCCACATTACAACAGTGACTACACCTCAAAAGTACTTCATTGGCTGTAAAGCACTTCAAGATGTCTGCTGGTCATGAAAGCACTATATAAATGCAAGTCTTTCTTTCTCAAAATAGTGTCATGGGATCTTCAAGCCCTGTCTATTCTAATCCCATTTTCCAGCACTTGGTCCGTAGCCTTGTATGCTTCTTGAATGTTGTGAGGGTTCCTGCCTCTACCACCCTTTCAGGCAGGGAGTTCCAGATTCCAACCAACCTCTGGGTGAAAAAGTTTTTCCTCAAATCCCCTCTAAACCTCCTGCCCCTTACCTTGAAACTATGCCCCCTGTTTATTGGCCCCTCTACTAAGGGGGAAAGTTCCTTTCTATCTACCCTATCTATGCCCCTCATAACTTTGTACACCTCAATCAGGTCCCCCTCAGCCTTCTCTGCTCTAAGGAAAACAACCCCAGCCTGTCCAGTCTCTCTTCATAGCTGAAGCGCTCCAGCCCAGGTAACACCCTGGTGAATCTCCTCTGCACCCTCTCCAATGCAATCACATCCTTCCTATAGTGTGGCAACCAGAACTGCACACAGTATTCCAGCTGTGGCCTAACTAGCTGTGGTAAACCACTTTTATCGTTACACTATAGTTATCACTGTTGTATTGTTATCACCGTTATCACTGTTGTATCACGATACGAGGTCGCCTCTTGTCGCGCTGTTATACCTGGGCTGACCACCTCCGACTCCGCCCATGGCTCCACCTACCTGCCCAGGTATAAAGGTAGTCGACTGGCTGGTATTCCTCCTTGTTGGACCCGATCACCCACGAGGGTGGGCTCTGTTATTTAGTCAATAAAAACCTTTAGTTACGTTCCTAACTCGTCGCTTTTTATTGGACGAATTGATAGGTATATCAATTTTATTGACTAAATTTTAAAGATGTCTACTACTGGCCAGCCAGAAGCCCTCCCAGAAGCACAGCCACAGCAGCTTTCAGACACCGGGCTACACCAGCCGGCTTGGCTGCAAGCCCTCAAACCACCGTACCTGGATCTAAACCCACAGGCAGCAAACTCAGCCCTCAACTTCAAACACTGGCTGGACTGCTTCGAATCCTACCTGGAAGAATCCGGCGCCCCGCAGAGATCCAAACTAAGACTTCTGAACGCCCAAGCGAGCCCGAGAGTATACGCACTCATCCAGGATACGACTACATACGAGGCCGCTATCAACCTACTGAAACAGCAGTACCGCAGCCCGGTAAATTACATGTACACCAGGCACCTCCTAAGATCCCGCCCGCAACAGCCAGGAGAGTCTGTAGCTGAATTTTTACGGGCGCTAAGAGCACTCGGCAGGAACTGTGACTTTAAAGCGGTGACGGCTGTTGAAAATACGGAAGATAATATCCGCGATGCCTTTGTGAAAGGCCTACGGTCCGACTACTCACGGCAAAGACTGCTTGAAGCTAAAGACCTCGACCTGGACAAAGCTGAAGCCCTCGCTCTCTCCCTGGAGGTGGCCCATCAGGACCAGGAGGCGTTTTCCAGGTACTGCTCGCGACCCTGGGACTCGGGCCCGACCCCTACCGCAATACCCTTCGCAGCGCCGCCCCCGGGACCTACCTCAGCGTCGGCGTCCCGGACCCGACCGGGCCCGCCACCCCCGGTACCGGCTCCGACATCGGGCACCCGCGATCGGGCCGCCGGCTGCTTCTTTTGCGGCCAGAAGCACCCGAGGTCGCGCTGCCCAGCCAGGAACTCTACCTGCGCAACCTGCAGGAAGAAAGGCCACTTCTCTAAGGCCTGCAGGAGCGGATCTTCAGAGGCCAGCAGTGCCTCATGCGAACTGTGGGGGCGGCCATCTTCTTTCACGGCAACTGAGGCCAGTATCCCCACACGTGAGTCATGGGGGTGGCCATCTTTGATCAAGGCAACCGACCCCAATAGTGCCTCATGTGAGTTATGGGGGCAGCCATCTTCTCCGCCATTTTGTCCTACCTCGTGGGAGACGCCATTTTACCCACCACGCCCGACTGCCACCGGGCCCGACGACCGCCTCGCCCGCAGACGACAACGACTCGCTTACCTACACACTAGCCTCCGTCACTCTGGATCAAGCCCGCCCACACCACCTGTCCAAGTCGATGATGGACATCAAAGTAAACGGCCACGCCACGACCTGCCTGTTCGACAGCGGAAGCACGGAGAGCTTCATCCACCCAGACACGGTGAGCCACTACTCCCTCCCTGTCCTGCCAACGTGCAGCCGAATCTCGATGGCATCGAGGTCCCACGCCATGGACATTAGCGGCTACTGTGCTGTGACCTTGTCGGTTAAGGGTACAGAGTATAAAAACTTTAAACTCCTCGTCCTCCCCCAGCTCTGCGCTGCCGTCCTACTAGGGCTGGACTTCCAATCCCACCTCCAAAGTGTAACCCTAGCATACGGTGGACCCCTCCCCCCACTCACAGTCGACAACCAGCGAAGGTTAAACCGCCCACCGCGTAACACCTGCAGCCTATCCACCCTCAAGGTGCCGCCACCTTCCCTGTTCGCTAACCTCACCCCCGACTGCAAACCCGTCGCTACCAAGAGCAGGCGGTACAGCGCTGGGGACAGAGCTTTCATTAGCTCTGAGGTGCAGCGTCTCCTGAAGGAGGGCATCATCGAGGGGAGCAACAGCCCCTGGCGTGCCCAGGTCGTGGTCGTTAAGACCGGCGATAAAAATCGCCTGGTCATCGACTACAGCCAGACCATAAACAGATACACCCAGCTGGACGCATACCCCCTTCCCCGCATATCTGACATGGTCAATCAGATTGCACAATACCGCGTATTCTCGACCATCGACCTTAAGTCGGCCTACCACCAACTCCCTATCCACCCCGAGGACCGCCAGTACACCGCCTTCGAGGCGAATGGGCGCCTATACCACTTCCTTGGTGTCACCAACGGGGTCTCGGTCTTCCAAAGGGAGATGGACCGGATGGTTGACCAGAACGGACTGCAGGCCACATTCCCCTACCTAGATAACGTCACCATCTGCGGCCGCGACCGGCAGGACCACGACGTGAATCTGGAGAAATTCCTCCGTACAGCCCAACGGCTGAACCTCACCTACAATAAGGAGAAATGTGTGTTTAACACCTCGCGCCTTGCCATCCTTGGCTGTGTAGTAGAGAACGGACTCATCGGCCCCGACCCCGAAAGAATGCGCCCCCTCATGGAGCTACCCCTCCCCCACTGCCCTAAGGCACTTAAGAGAACCCTGGGGCTCTTCGCCTACTATGCCCAATGGGTGCCCAATTATGCGGACAAAGCCAGACCCCTCATGAAGTCCACATCCTTCCCCCTTACGGAGGAAGCGTGCGCAGCCTTCTCCCTCATTAAGGGAGACATTGCCAAGGCCACTATGCACGCAGTGGATGAGTCCATCCCCTTCCAAGTCGAGAGCGATGCATCCGACTTCGCCCTAGCCGCCACCCTTAACCAGGAGGGGAGACCGGTGGCCTTCTTCTCAAGGACCCTACAGGGCCCTGAGATCCGACACTCGTCGGTCGAGAAGGAGGCCCAGGCGATTGTGGAGGCGGTACGACGCTGGAGGCACTACCTGGCAGGCAAACGATTTACCCTCCTTACCGACCAACGTTCGGTCGCTTTTATGTTTAATAACAAGCTGAGGGGCAAAATCAAGAATGACAAGATCTTGAGGTGGAGAATCGAGCTCTCCACCTACGATTATGATATCTTGTACCGGCCAGGTAAGCTGAACGAACCCCCCGATGCTCTGTCACGAATTACATGCGCCAGCGCGCAAAGTGATAGACTTCAGACCCTCCACAACGACCTCTGCCACCCCGGGGTCACCAGACTTTACCACTTCATTAAGGCCCGCAACCTGCCCTACTCCATCGAGGAGGTCAGGACCATAACCAGGAACTGCCAGACCTGTGCCGAGTGCAAACCGCACTTCTTTAGGCCGGACAGAGCAAGCCTGATCAAGGCCACCCGCCCCTTCGAGCGCCTGAGCATCGACTTTAAGGGGCCCCTCCCGTCCTCTGACCGTAATGTGTACTTCCTCAACATTGTTGATGAGTACTCCCGTTTCCCCTTTGCCTTCCCCTGCCCAGACATGACCAGTACCACGGTCATTAAATGCCTGAACGACCTCTTCGCCTTGTTCGGGTTCCCAAACTATATACATAGTGACCGGGGCTCCTCTTTCATGAGCGAGGAACTCCGTCAGTTCCTACTAGCGAGAGGTATTGCAGCAAGTAGGACCACCAGCTACAACCCCCGAGGGAACGGCCAGGTGGAAAGAGAGAACGCGACGGTATGGAAGGCCGTCCTCTTAGCCTTAAAGTCTAAGGGCCTCCCAACCTCCCGCTGGCAGGAAGTCCTCCCGACAGCGCTGCACTCCATCCGGTCACTACTTTGCACTGCCGTTAACGCCACCCCCCATGAACAAATGTTTGTTTTCCCCAGGAAGTCGACTACGGGAACCACTCTACCAAACTGGCTGACCTCTCCGGGGCCCGTCTTGCTGCGAAAGCACGTGAGGGCCCATAAAACAGACCCCCTGGTCGAGAGGGTGAACCTCCTGCACGCCAACCCCCAGTACGCCTACGTGGCTTACCCAGACGGGCGGGAGGACACTGTCTCCTTACGAGACCTCGCACCCTCGGGCACTCCGGAGACACCACCTTTACCCCCCCCCCACCACCCCCCCAATTCCAGCCCAGGTAGACGGCATGCCGGAACCCCACGAGCCTTCGCCGACCACGCAGACACCAGCACTAACACCGGATAATGCAGCACCGCCGCTGCGACGATCGGAGAGGCTTACGAGGCCTCCGGACAGACTGACATACCAGAACTGGTAGTACACTTCACCCCGCCGGACTCAAATCTAAACAAGGGGTGAATGTGGTAAACCACTTTTATCGTTACACTATAGTTATCACTGTTGTATTGTTATCACCGTTATCACTGTTGTATCACGATACGAGGTCGCCTCTTGTCGCGCTGTTATACCTGGGCTGACCACCTCCGACTCCGCCCATGGCTCCACCTACCTGCCCAGGTATAAAGGTAGTCGACTGGCTGGTATTCCTCCTTGTTGGACCCGATCACCCACGAGGGTGGGCTCTGTTATTTAGTCAATAAAAACCTTTAGTTACGTTCCTAACTCGTCGCTTTTTATTGGACGAATTGATAGGTATATCACTAGCGCTTTGTATAGCTCCATCATAACCTCCCTGCTCTTATATTCTATGCCTCGGGTAATGAAGGCAAGTATCCCATATGCCTTCTTAACCACCTTATCCAGCTGTCCTCAGGGATCTATGTACATGCACACCATGGTCCCTCTGATCCCCTGTCCTTCCTAGGGTTCTACCATTCATTGTGTATTCCCTTGCCTTGTTAGTCCTCCCAAAATGCATCACCTCATACTTTTCAGGGTTAAATTCCATTTGCCACTGTGCTGCCCATCTGACCAACCCGTCTATATTGTCCTGCAGCCTGAGGCTTCCCTCCTCGCTATTTACCACTCCACCAATTTTCGTGTCATCTGCGAACTTACTGATCATACCTCCTACATTCATATCTAAATCATTAATGTACACTACAAGCAGCAAAGGACCCAGCACCGATCCCTGCGGTACACCACTGGACACAGGCTTCCAGTCACAAAAACAACCTTTAACCATCACCCTCTGCCTCCTGCCACTAAGCCAATTTTGGATCCAATGTGCCAAATTGCCCTGGATCCCATGGGCTCTTACCTTCTTGACCAGTCTCCCATGTGGGACTTTGTCGAAAGCTTTACTGAAGTCCATGTAGACTACATCAACTGGACTGCCCTCATCCACACACCTAGTCACCCCCATCAAAATATTCAATCAAATTGGTTAGACATGATCTCCCTCTGACAAAGCCATGCTGACTATCCTTGATTAATCCTTGCCTCTCCAAGTGGAGACTAATTCTGTCCCTCAGAATTTTTTCCAATAATTTCCCTACCACTGATGTTAGGCTCACTGGCCTGTAATTCCCTGGTTTATCCCTACTATTACCCTTCTTGAATAATGGTACTACGTTAGCTGTTCTCCAGTCCTCTGGCACCTCCCCTGTGGCCAGAGAGGTTCTGAAAATTTGTGTCAGAGCCCCTGCAATCTCCTCCCTTGTCTCACACAGCAGGCTGGGATACATCTCGTCTGGGCCTGCTAAATCCACTAGTACCTCCTCCCTCTGAATACTAATTTGTTCAAGTATATCACAATCCCCCTGCCTGATTTCTATGCCTGCATCGTCCTTCTCCATAGTGAACACAGATGCAAAATATTAATTTAAAACCTCACCTACATCTTCTGGCTCTACACACAGATTGCCACTTTGGTCCCTAATGGGCTCTACTCTTTCCCTGGTTTTCCTCTTGCCCTTAAAATACTAATAAAACACCGTGGGATTTTCCTTTACTTTGCCTGCCAGTGTTTTTTCATGACCCCTCTTCGTTCTCTTAATTTCTTTTTTAAGTACCCCCCTGCACTTTCTATACTCCTCTAGGGCTTCCAGTGTTTTTAGTCCTTTGTATCTGCCAAAAGCCTCCCTTTTTTTCCTAAACCATTCTTGTATGTCCCTTGACATCCAGGGTTCCCTGGGCTTGTTGGTCCCACCCTTGACCTTTATGGGAACATGTTGCCATTGTACTCTCTCTATTTCCATTCTGAAAGACTCCCACTGCTCTGATGTGGATTTTCCTACAAGTAGCTGATCCCAGTCCACTTTGGCCAGATCCTGCCTTATCATATTAAAATCGGCCTTCCCCCAATTTAGAACCTTTATTTCCGGTCCATCTTTGTCCTTTTGCATAACTACTTTAAATCTCACCGAATTATGGTCACTGTAACCAAAATGCTCTCCTACTAAGCTTTCTACCACTTGCCCTGCTATATTCCCTCAAATTAGGTCCAGTACCGCCCCCTCTCTTGTAGGACTTTCTACATGTTGGCTGAAAAAGCTCTCCTGGATGCACTTTAAGAATTCCACACCCTCTAAGCCTTTCACACTGACTATCCCAGTTAATATTGGGGAAGTTGAAATCCCCAACAATTATTACCCTATTATTTCTACACTTCTCTGAGATTAGCCTACATATCTGTTCCTCTATCTCCCTCTTACTGTTTGGGGGCCTATAGTACACTCCCAGCAAAGTGCTTGCCCCCTTTTTGTTTTTAAGTTCTACCCATATGGCCTCATTAGAGGAAACTGCTAAGGTATCATCCCTTCTTACAGCAGAAATTGACTCCTTGATTAATATTACTAACCTGATTTTTGGTCAACTCTTGGAGTATTCATGCTTAATAAATCTCCGGGAGAAGGAGTCGCTTCACTTGTACTGGTTACATAAGAACATAAGAAATAGGAGCAGGAGTAGGCCAATCGGCCCCTCGAGCCTGCTCCGCCATTCAATAAGATCATGGCTGACCTGATCCTAACCTCAAATCTAGTTTCACTCTCCATCCCACCCGAACCCATGTGATCTCCCGGGAGAGGCGAAAAACCAGATTAAAAACCCAATGGCCAATTTGGGAGAAAAAATCTGGGAAATTCCTCTCCGACCCCTCTAGGCGATCGAAACTCGTCCAGGAGATCACTCTGTCCCTGTATTTCCTGCAGTACTTACCTTCTCTAAGAGGTGATCTCCACCCCAGCCAGGAACAGGCCCAATTTACTCTTGAAGGACTCCTAGCTGGCAGCCTGTTCCCGAGGTCTCCACTAATCCCTGTGAATAGAACCATCTCCTGAAATCTAACACAGAATTAGAACACAAGAAGTAGGAGCAGGACCAGGCTACACAGCCCCTGGGCCCACTCCGCCACCCACAGGGCCATGACGGATCCGAACCTAGCCTCATGTCTGATTTCCTGCCCGCTCCCCATAACCCCTAATTCCCTTTGCTTCTAGGAAACTGTCTATTTCTGTTTTAAATTTATTTAGTGATGTAGCTTCCACAGCTCTCTGGGGCAGCAAATTCCACAGACCTACCACCCTCTGAGTGAAGAAGTTTCTCCTCATCTCAGAGCTCCTGGGGCCTGATCACCTTCCCCAGGAGCAAGGCCTTGATTCTGGGGATGTATTATTGCACTGCTTGGTTTACTTGAGAAGAGCCCCATCAGGGCGAGCGCGGGAGGGCCGGGGGGGCGAGCGCGGGAGGGCCGGGGGGTGAGCGTGGGGGGGGCAAGCGCGGGAGCGTCCATCTCCAGGACCAGTGTGTATCTGAGTCAATGGGACTCTCTCAGAATCACAGAAACCCCACAGTGCAGATAGAGGGCATTTCGGCCCATCGAGCCTGCACCGACACATATCCCACCCGATCCCCGTAACCCCTACACCAACACATATCCCACCCTATCCCCGTAACCCCACGTATTTAATCCCCCTAACACTAAGGGTCAATTTTTTTTATCATAGCCAATCAACCTAACCCGCACATCTTTGGACTGTGGGAGGAAACCGGAGCACCCGGAGAAAACCCACGCAAACACGGGGAGAATGTGCAAACTCCACACAGACAGTCACCCGAGGCCGGATTCGAACCCGGGTCCCTGGCGCTGTGAGGCAACAGTGCTAACCACTATGCCACCGTGCTGCCCACTCTCTGACCTTTCTCCCCAGTCCATCTCCAGGACCAGTGTGTATCTGAGTCAAACATAAGAACATAAGAAATAGGAGCAGGAGTCGGCCAATCTGCCCCTCGAGCCTGCTCCGCCATTCAATAAGATCATGGCTAATCTGATCCTAACCTCAAATCTACTTTCACTCTCCATCCCACCCGAACCCATGTGATCTCCCGGGAGAGTCGAAAAACCAGATAAAAAACCCAATGGCCAATTTGGGAGAAAAAATCTGGGAAATTCCTCTCCGACCCATCTAGGCGATCGAAACTCGTGCAGGAGATCACTCTGTCCCTGTATTTCCTGCAGTACTTACCTTCTGTAAAAGGTGATCTCCACCCCAGCCAGGAACAGGCCCAATTTACTCTTGAAGGACTCCTAGTTGGCAGCCTGTTCCCGAGGTCTCCACTAATCCCTGTGAATAGAACCATCTCCTGAAATCTAACACAGAATTAGAACACAAGAAGTAGGAGCAGGACCAGGCTACGCGGCCCCTGGGCCCGCTCCGCCACCCACAGGGCCATGACCGATCCGAACCTAGACTCATGTCTGATATCCTGCCCGCTCCCCGTAACCCCTAATTCCCTTTACTTCTAGGAAACTGTCTATTTCGGTTTTAAATTTATTTAATGATGTAGCTTCCACAGATTGGAAAACTGCTAATGTAACACCCTTATTTAAAAAGGGTAGTCGGCAGAAGGCTGGAAACTATAGACCCGTTAGCCTAACATCTGTGGTTGGTAAAATGTTACAGTCCATTATTAAGAAGACAGTAACGGGACATTTGGATAAACATAATTTAATAGGACAAACTCAGCATGGTTTCATGAAGGGGAAGTCATGTTTGACAAATTTGCTTGAGTTCTTTGAGGAAGTAACATACAGGGTGGATAAAGGAGAACCAGTGGACATAGTGTATTTAGACTTCCAAAAGGCATTTGACAAGGTGCCACACAAAAGATTATTGCTCAAGATAAAAAATCACGGCATTGGGGGTAATATTCTGGCGTGGGTGGAGAATTGGCTCTCTAACAGAAAGCAGAGAGTTGGGATAAATGGTTCATTCTCAGACTGGCAATCAGTAACTAGTGGTGTTCCGCAGGGGTCAGTGCTGGGTCCCCAACTCTTTACAATCTATATTAACAATTTGGAGGAGGGAACCGAGTGTAACATATCAAAGTTTGCAGATGATACAAAGATGGGAGGGAAAGTAGTGAGTGAGGAGGACATAAAAAACCTGCAAAGTGACATAGACAGGCTAAGTAAGTGGGCAGAGATTTGGCAGATGGAATACAATACTGGAAAGTGTGAGGTTATGCACTTTGGCAGGAAAAATCATAGAGCAAGTTATTATCTTAATGGCAAGAAACTGGAAAGTACTGTAGTACAAAGGGATCTGGGGGTGCTGGTGCACGAAACTCAAAAAGCTAGTATGCAGGTGCAGCAAGTGATCAAGAAGGCCAATGGAATGTTGGCTTTTATTGCTAGGGGGATAGAATATAAAAACAGGGAGGTATTGCTGCAGTTATACAAGGTATTGGTGAGACCGCACCTGGAATACTGCATACAGTTTTGGTGTCCATACTTAAGAAAAGACATACTTGCTCTCGAGTCAGTACAAAGAAGGTTCACTCGGTTAATCCCGGGGATGAGGGGGTGGTCATATGAGGAGAGGTTGAGTAGATTGGGACTCTACTCATTGGAGTTCAGAAGAATGAGAGGCGATCTTATTGAAACATATAAGATTGTGAAGGGGCTTGATCGGGTGGATGCGGTGAGGATGTTCCCAATGATGGGTGAAACTAGAACTAGGGGGCATAATCTTAAAATAAGGGGCTGCTCTTTCAAAACTGAGATGAGGAGAAACCTCTTCACTCAGAGGGTGGTAGGTTTGTGGAATTTGCTGCCCCAGAAAGCTGTGGAAGCTACATCATTAAATAAATTTAAAACAGAAATAGATAGTTTCCTAGAAGTAAAGGGAATTAAGGGTTACGGGGAGCGGGCAGGAAATTGGACATGAGTCTAGGTTGGGATCGGTCATGGCCCTGTGGGTAGTGGAGCGGGCCAAAGGGCCGTGTAGCCTGGTTCTGCTCCTACTTCTTGTGTTCTAATTCTGTGTTAGATTTCAGGAGATGACTACGTGTGCAGGAAATGCATCCATCTGCAGCTATTAGCAGACCGCATTGAGGAGCTGGAGCTGCGGGTGGATGGGTTGTGGAGCATTCACGAGGCTGAGAAGTTCGTGGATAGCACGTTTAGTGAGTTGGTCACACCGCAGGGAAGGGCTGCACAGGAAGAAAGGAAATGGGTGACCACCAGGCGGAGCAATAGAAGTAGGCAGGTAGTGCAGAAAACCCCTGTGACCATTCCCCTCTCAAACAAGTATACCGTTTTGGATACTGTTGGGGGGGAATGACTCACCAGGGGAAGGCAGCAGCAGCCAGCTTCCTGGCACTGGGGGCGCTCCTGCTGCCCAGGAGGGGAGGAAAAAGAGTGGGAGAGCAATAGTCGTAGGGGATTCTATAGTAAGGGGAACAGATAGGCGTTTCTGTGGCCGTAGACGTGAATCCAGGATGGTTTGTTGCCTCCCTGGTGCCAGGGTCAAGGATGTCACTGAGCGGCTGCAGGGCATTCTGGAGGGGGAGGGGGAACAGCCAGAGGTCGTGGTCCACATTGGTACCAACGACATAGGTAAAAAGAGGGATGAGGTCCTGCAGCAAGAATTTAGGGAGCTAGGGGCAAGATTAAGGAGCAGGACCTCAAAGGTTGTAATCTCTGGATTACTCCCGGTGCCACGTGCTAGTGAGTATAGGAATAGGAGGATAGAACAGATGAATGCGTGGCTAAAGGGATGGTGCAGGAGGGAGGGCTTTAGTTTCCTGGATCACTGGGTCTGCTTCTGGGACAGGTGGGACTTGTACAAGTCGGACGGTTTACACCTGAACCAGAGGGGAACCAATATCCTTGCGGGGAGGTTTGCTAGCACTGCTGGGGGGGGTTTAAACGAATTCGGCAGGGGGATGGGATACAGAGTGGAGCTATAGTAGGGGGTGATGTACAGCCAAATAAGGAGGAAAAAACAAGTCAGCAGGGAAGGCAGAGCAAAGATGTGAAGGCAAAAGGGAATATGGCAGGGCTGGAAGGCATTTATTTTAATGCAAGGAGTCTTGCAAATAAGGTGGATGAACTGAAGTTGTTGTTGAACACATGGGAGTACGATAATTGTTGCTATCACGGAGACATGGTTGAGGGAGGGTCAGGACTGGCAGCTAAATTTTCCGGGGTATAGAATCTTCAGGCGAGACAGAGGGGGGTGTAAAAGGGGAGGGGGTGTTGCAATATTAATTAAGGAGTCTATTACTGCTGTAAGGAGGGATGATATATTAGCGGGTTCCTCTAATGAGGCCATATGGGTAGAACTTAAAAACAAAAAGGGGTCAAGCACCTTGCTGGGAGTGTACTATCGGCCCCCAAACAGTCAGGGGGAGATAGAGGAACAGATATGCAGGCAGATATCAGAAAAGTGTGAAAATAATAGGGTAGTAATAGTGGGGGATTTCAACTTCCCCAATATAAATTGGGATAGTCAGAGTGTGAAAGGCTTGGAGGGAGCAAAATTCTTAAAGTGCATCCAGGAAAGCTTTTTGAGCCAACATGTAGAAAGTCCTACAAGAGAGGGGGCGGTACTGGACCTAATTCTAGGGAATGTAGCCGGGCAGGTGGTGGAAGTGTCTGTAGGAGAGCATTTTGGCGACAGTGACCACAATTCGGTGAGATTTAAGGTGGTCATGGAAAAAGACAAAGACGGCCCGGAAATCAGGGTTCTAAATTGGGGGAAGGCCGATTTTAATAAGATAAGACAGGATCTGGCAAAAGTGGACTGGGAGCAGCTACTTATAGGAAAATCCACATCAAAACAGTGGGAGGCTTTCAGAAGGGAAATAGAGAGAGTACAACACCAACATGTTCCTGTAAAGGTCAAGGGTGGGACCAACAAGCAAAGGGAACCTTGGATGACAAGGGATATACAAAAGTGCATTAGGAAAAAAAGGGGGGCTTTTGGCAGTTACAAAAGACAAAAGACGGTGGAAGCCCTAGAGGAGTATAAGAGGTGCAGGGGCATACTTAAAAAGGAAATTAGGAGGGCGAGGAGGGGCCATGAAATAACACTGGCGAGCAAAATAAAGGAAAATCCTAAGATGTTTTATAAGTATATTAAGGGCAAGAGGATAACCAGGGCAAGGGTAGGGCCCATTAGGGACCAAAGTGGCAAGCTGTGTGTAGAGCCAGATGAAGTAGGTGGGGTTTTAAATGAATTTTTTGCCTCAGTGTTCACTATGGAGAAAGACGATGTAGACATAGAAGTCGGGCAAGGGGACTGTGACATACTTGAACATATTAGCATCGAGAGGGAGGAGGTACTAGCGGTTTTAGCAGGCCAAAAAGTGGATAAATCCCCAGGCCCGGACGAGATGTATCCCAGGCTGTTGTGTGAGGCAAAGGAGGAGATTGCAGGGGCTCTGACACAAATTTTCAGAACCTCTCTGGCCACAGGGGATGTACCAGAGGACTGGAGAACAGCTAATGTAGTACCATTATTCAAGAAGGGTAGCAGGGATAAACCAGGGAATTACAGGCCAGTGAGCCTAACATCTGTGGTAGGGAAATTATTGGAAAAAATTCTGAGGGACAAAATTAGTCTCCACTTGGAGAGGCAAGGATTAATCGGGGATAGTCAGCATGGCTTTGTCAAGGGTAAATCATGTCTGACCAATCTGATTGAATTTTTCGAGGGGGTGACTAGGTGTGTGGATGAGGGAAATGCTGTGGATGTGGTTTACATGGACTTCAGTAAAGCTTTTGACAAGGTCCCGAACAGGAGACTGGTCAAGAAGGTAAGAGCCCATGGGATCCAGGGGGCCTTGGCGCGTTGGATCCTAAACTGGCTGAGTGGCAGGAGGCAGAGGGTGATGGTCGAAGGTTGCTTTTGTGACTGGAAGCCTGTGTCCAGTGGGGTACCTCAGGGATCGGTGCTGGGTCCCTTGCTGTTTGTGATCTACATTAATGATTTGGATGAGAATGTAAAGGGTATGATCAGTAAGTTCGCGGATGACACGAAAATTGGTGGGGTGGTAAATTGCGAGGAGGAAAGCCTCAGGCTACAGGACAATATTAACGGGTTGGTCAGATGGGCGGAAAAATGGCAAATGGAATTTAACCCGGAAAAGTGCGAGGTGATGCATTTTGGACGGACAAATAAGGCAAGGGAATACACAATGAGTGGTAGGACCCTAGGAAGTACAGAGGGTCAGAGGGACCTTGGTGTACATGTACATAGATCCCTGAAGGCAGCGGAACAGGTAGATAAGGTGGTTAAAAAGGCTTATGGGATACTTGCCTTCATTAGCAGAGGCATAGAATATAAGAGCAGGGAGGTTATGATGGAGCTGTACAAAACGCTGGTGAGGCCACAGCTGGAGTACTGTGTGCAGTTCTGGTCGCCTCACTATAGGAAGGATGTGATTGCTTTGGAGAGGGTGCAGAGAAGATTCACCAGGATGTTACCTGGGATGGAGCGCCTCAGCTATGAAGAGAGACTGGACAGGCTGGGGTTGTTTTCCTTGGAGCAAAGAAGGCTGAGGGGGGACCTGATTGAGGTGTACAAAATGATGAGGGGCATAGATAGGGTAGATAAAGAGGAACTTTTCCCCTTAGTAGGGGGGTCAATAACAAGGGGGCACAGATTCAGGGTAAGGGGCAGGAGATTTAGGGGGGATTTGAGGAGGAACTTTTTCACCCAGAGGGTGGTTGGAAGCTGGAACTCACTGCCTGAAAGGGTGGTAGAGGCAGGAACCCTCACAACATTCAAGAAGCATTTGGATGAGCACTTGAAATGCCATTGCATACAAGGCTATGGACCAAATGCTGGAAAATGGGATTAGACTGGACTGGGAGGGATGGGCGGCGCAGACACGATGGGCCGAAGGGCCTCTTTCTGTGCTGTAAAACTCTATGACTCTATGATTTTATTCCTGTTCCTGGCTGGGGTGGAGATCGCCTTTACAGAAGGTAAGTACTGTAGAAAATATAGGGACAGAGTGATCTCCTGGAAGAGTTTCGATCGCCTAGATGGGTCGGAGAGGAATTTCCCAGATTTTTTTCTCCCAAGTTGGCCATTGGGTTTTTTATCTGGTTTTTTGCCTCTCCCGGGAGATCACATGGGTTCGGGTGGGATGGAGAGTGATAGAAGATTTGAGGTTAGGATCAGATCAGCCATGATCTTATTGAATGGTGGAGCAGGCTCGAGGGGCCGATTGGCCTACTCTGGTTCTCAGGTTCTCTCTGGGGCAACAAATTCCACAGAGCAGCCCCTTATTCTAAGATTATGCCCCCTAGTTCTAGTTTCACCCATCATTGGGAACATCCTCCCCGCATCCACCCGATCAAGCCCCTTCACAATCTTATATGTTTCGATAAGATCGCCTCTCATTCTTCTGAACTCCAATGAGTAGAGTCCCAATCTACTCAACCTCTCCTCATATGTCAACCCCCTCATCCCCGGGATTAACCGAGTGAACCTTCTTTGTACTGACTCGAGAGCAAGTATGTCTTTTCTTAAGTATGGACACCAAAACTGTATGCAGTATTCCAGGTGCGGTCTCACCAATACCTTGTACAACTGCAGCAATACCTCCCTGTTTTTATATTCTATCCCCCTAGCAATAAAAGCCAACATTCCATTGGCCTTCTTGATCACTTGCTGCACCTGCATACTCACTTTTTGTGTTTCGTGCACCAGGACCCCCAGATCCCTTTGTACTACAGTACTTTCCAGTTTCTTGCCATTAAGATAATAACTTGCTCTATGATTTTTCCTGCCAAAGTGCATAACCTCACACTTTCCAGTATTATATTCCATCTGCCAAATCTCTGCCCACTTACTTAGCCTGTCTATGTCCCTTTGCAGGTTTATGTCCTCCTCACTCACTGCTTTCCCTCCCATCTTTGTATCATCTGCAAACTTGGATATGTTACACTCAGTCCCCTCCTCCAAATCGTTAATATAGATTGTAAAGAGTTGGGGTCCCAGCACTGACCCCTGCGGAACACCACTAGTTACTGATTGCCAATCTGAGAATGAACCATTTATCCCAATTCTCTGCTTTCTGTTAGATAGCCAATCCTCCACCCATGCCAGAATATTACCCCCAATCCCATGATTTTTTATCTTGAGCAATAATCTTTTGTGTGGCACCTTGTCAAATGCCTTTTGGAAGTCTAAATACACTACGTCCACTGGTTCCCATATATCCACCCTGTATGTTACGTCCTCAAAGAACTCAAGCAAATTTGTCAAACATGACTTCCCCTTCGTAAAACCATGTTGACTTTGTCCTATTAAATTATGTTTATCCAACTGTCCCGTTACTGTCTCCTTAATAATGGACTCCAACATTTTACCAACCACAGATGTTAGGCTAACAGGTCTATAGTTTCCAGCCTTCTGCCGACTACCCTTTTTAAATAAGGGTTTTACATTAGCAGTTTTCCAATCTGCCGGGACCTTTGCTGAGTCCAGGGAGTTTTGGAAAATTACCAATGCATCCACAATCCCTACCGCCACTTCCCTCAAGACCCTAGGATATAAACCATCAGGTCCAGGGGAGGGGCAATACTGCGGGAGCACCACATTGTCGGGGGAAGCAATGCTGCGGGAGCACCGCATTGTCGGAGGGGCAGTAATGAAGGAGCGCTGCAGTGTCAGAGGTGCCGTCTTACGGATGAGACGTTAAACCGAGGCCCCTGTCTGCTCCCTCAGGTGGACGTAAAAGATCCCGTGGTGCTATTTCGAAGAAGTTATCCCCGGTATTTTTATCCCAATATTTATCCCTCAATCAAAATGATGAAAAACAGATTATCTGGCCTTTTTCACATTGCTGTTTGTGGGAGATTGCTGTGTGCAAATTGGCTGCCACGTTTCCCACATTACAACAGTGACTACACTTCAAAAGTACTTCATTGGCTGTAAAGCACTTTGGGACGTCCGGTGGTCATGAAAGGCGGTTAAGAAGGCAAATGGTATGCTGGCCTTCATTACAAGAGGATTTGAGTACAGGAGTAAAGAAGTCTTACTCCAATTATATCTTCTTCTTAGGCAGTCCCTCGGAACAGAGGATAACTTGCTTACACATTAAAAATGAGTTCTCAGGTGACTGATGAGTTCACACAGGTGGGGCAGACGGTAGTTGAAGGGGCAGGTTGGTGGGGTGCTTGGGTTAACGTGCGCTCCTTGCGCTTGGCTTCCGCTTGCTCCCGGCAAAGAGACTCGAGGTGTTCGGCGCCTTCTCGGATGCTTCTCCACTTTGTGCGGTCTTGGGCCAGGGATTCTCAGGTGTCGGTGGGGATATTGCACCTTTTCAAGGAGGCTTTGAGGGTGCCTTGAAGCATTTCCTCTGTCCACCTGGGGCTCTCTTGCCTATCCGGAGCTCCAAGTAGAGCGCTTGTTTTGGGAGTCTCGTATCGGGCATGCGGACAATGTGACCCGTCCATCGGAGCTGACCGAGCGTGGTGAAAGCTTCGATGCTGGGAACGTTGGCGCGTCTATCCTGCCAATGAATTTGCAGGATCTTGCGGAGGCAGCATTGGTGGTACCTCTCCAGTGCACCTCAAAGCACTGGAGAGATGCCACCAACGCTGCCTCCAATTATATAGGGCCTTGGTGAGACCACACCTGGAGTACTGTGTACAATTTTGGTCTCCTTACCTAAGGAAGGATATACTTGTCATAGAGGGAGTGCAACAAAGGTTCACGAGATTGATTCCTGGGATAGCGGGACTGTCGTATGAGAATAGATTGAGTAAACTAGACCTGTATTCTCTTGATTCAGAAGAATGAGAGGGGATCTCATTGAAGCATACAAAATTATACATTAATTTGGGCTAACCAAATTAGTAACAATATTGTGGAGGAGTAATTCCTGGAGTGTTTACGGGATGGTTTCCTGGACCAATATGTCGAGGAACCAACCAGAGATCAGGCCATCTTAGACTGGGTATTTTGTAACGAGAAAGGATTAATTTGCAATCTTGTCGTACAAGGCCCCTTGGGTCGGAGTGATCATAATATGATCAAATTCTTAATTAAGATGGAGAATGAAGTTGTTGACTCAGAGATTAGGGTCCTAAATTTAAATAAAGGAAACGACGATGGTCTGAGGAGCGAGTTGGGTAAGATTGATTGGGCAATGTCACTCAAAGGGTTGACGGTGGATAGGCAATGGCAAACATTCAAAGACCGCATGGATGAACTACAGAATTTGTTCATCCAAGTTTGGCATAAAAATAAAACAAAAAAGGTGACTCAACCGTGGCTAACGAGGGTAATTATGGATAGCATAAGATCCAAGGAGAGGACATATAAATTGGCCAGAAAAAGCAGTAATCCAATGGATTGGGAGCAGTTTAGGATTCAACAAAGGAGGACAAAGCGATTAATTAAGAAAGGGAAAATAGAATACGAGAGTAAGCTTGCAGGGAACATAAAAACTGACTGTAAAAGCTTTTATAGATATGTGAAGAGAAAAAGATTGGTGAAGTCAAGCGTAGGTCCCTTGCAGTCAGAATCAGGGGAATTTATAATGGGGAACAAAGAAATGGCAGACCAACTAAATACATATTTTGGTTCTGTCTTCACAAAGGAGGACACAAATAACCTCCCAGAGATGCTGGTGAACATAGGGTCTGATGAAAGGGAGGAACTGAAAGAAATCAGTATTTGTAGGGAAATGGTGTTAGGGAAATTGATGGGATTGAAGGCCGATAAATCCCCAGGGCCTGATAATCTACATCCTAGGGTACTTAAGGAAGTGGCCCTAGAAATAGTAGATGCATTGCTGATCATGTTCCAACATTCAATGGAATCTGGAACAGTACCCATGGATTGGCGGGTAGCTAATGTTACCCCACTATTCAAAAAAGGTGGTAGAGAGAAAACGGGGAATTACAGACCGGTAAGCCTGACATCGGTAGTGGGGAAAATGCCAGAGTCCATTATAAAAGATGTAATAGCAGAGCACTTGGAAAACAGTGACAGGATCGGACAAAGTCAACATAGATTCACAAAAGGTAAATCGTGCTTGACTAATCTACTGGAATTTTTTCAGGATGAAACTGGTAAAATAGATAAGGGAGAACCAGTGGATGCGGTGTATCTGGACTTTCAGAAGGCCCTCGATAAGGTCCCGCATAAGAGATTAGCGTGTAAAGTTAAGGCACATGGGATTAGGGGCATGGTATTGACTTGGATAGAGAACTGGTTGGCAGACAGAAAGCAAAGAGTTGGAATAAACGGGTCCTTTTCCGAGTGGCAGGCAGTGACTAGTGGGGTACCGCAGGGATCGGCCCTTGGACCCCAGCTATTCACAATATATATTAATGATCTAGACAAGGGAACTAGATGTAATATCTCCAAATTTGCAGACGACATGAAGCTGGGTGGGCGTGTGTGCTGTGAGGAGGATGTCGAGAAACTCCAGGATGATTTGGACAGGTTGGATGATTGGGCAAAAGCATGGCAGATGCAATATAATGTGGATAAATGTGAGGTTGTCCACTTTGGTGGCAAAAACAGGAAGGCAGATTATTATCTAAATGGCAATAGATTGGGAGAAGGGGAGGTGCAACGAGACCTGGGTGTCCTTGTGCACCAGTCGCTGAAGGTGAGCATGCAGGTGCAGCAGGCGGTTAAGAAGGCAAATGGTAGGTTGGCCTTCGTAGCGAGAGGGTTTGAGTACAGGAACAAGGATGTCTTGCTGCAGTTGTACAGGCCTTGGTGAGACCACACCTTGAGTATTGTGTGCAGTTTTGGTCACCTTATCTGAGGAAGGATGTTCTTGCCATGGAAGGAGTTCAGCGAAGATTCACCAGGCTGATACCTAGGATGGCAGGAATGACATATGAGGAGAGATTGGGCTTGTACTCGCTGGAGTTTAGAAGAATGAGAGTGGATCTCATTGAAACTTATAAAATTCTGGCAGGACTGGACAGACTAGATGCAGGGAGGTTGTTCCCGATGGTCGGGGAGTCCAGAACCAGGGGTCACAGTCTAAGGATAAGGGGTAGGCCTTTTACGACAGAAATGAGAAGGCAGGGACAGGGTACTGAACTTGGATGATCAGCACTGATCGCATTGAATGGCGGAGCAGGCTCGAGGGGCCGAATGGCCTACTCCTGCTCCTATCTTCTATGTTTCTATCTCTTATGCGGGACCTTATCGAAAGCCTTTTGAAAGTCCAAATACACCACATCCACTGGTTCTCCCTTATCTATTTTACCAGTTACATCCTCAAAAAATTCCAGTAGATTAGTCAAGCACGATTTACCTTTTGTAAATCCATGTTGACTTTGTCCGATCCAGTCACTGTTTTCCAAGTGCTCTGCTATTACATCTAGCATTTTCCCCACTACCGATGTCAGGCTTACTGGTGTATAATTTCCCGTTTTCTCTCTACCACCTTTTTTGAACAGTGGGGTAACACTAGCTACCCGCCAATCCATGGCTACTGTTCCAGAGTTTATCGAATTTTGGAAGATGACCAGCAATGCATCTACTATTTCTAGGGCCACTTCCTTAAGTACCCTAGGATGTAGATTATCTTCTATGTTTCTATGTATTCAATCTTTCCTTGTAGCTGAAATTCTCTAGTCCTGGCAACATCACTGGCATCTACCCGGCAATGTGGAAAATTGCCCAAGTATGTCCTGTCTACAAAAAGCAGGACAAATCCGACCCGGCCAATTACCGTCCCATCAGTCTACTCTCAATCATCAGCAAAGTGATGGAAGGTGTCGTCGACAGTGCTATCAAGCCGCACTTACTCAGCAATAACCTGCTAACTGACGCCCAGTTTGGGTTCCGCCAGGGCCACTCAGCTCCTGACCTCATTACAGCCTTGGTCCAAACATTCAAGCATAACCTCCCTGCTCTTACATGACACAGAGAAAGAGAGAGGCACTGACGTATGAGGAGAGATTAGGTCGATTGGGCTTATACTCACTGGAGTTTAGAAGAATGAGAGGGGATCTCATTGAAACTTATAAAATTCTAACAGGACTAGACAGACTAGATGCAGGAAGGATGTTCCCGATGGCCGGGGAGTCCAGAACCAGGGGTCACAGTCTAAGGATAAGGGGTAGGCCATTTAGTACAGAGATGAGGAGGAATTTCTTCCCCCAGAGAGTGGTGAACCTGTGGAATTCTCTACTACAGAAGGCAGTAGAGGCCAATTCATTAAATATATTCAAGAAGGAGTTAGATATATTTCTTAATGCTAAAGGGATCAAGGGATATGGGGAGAAAGCAGGGACCGGGTACTGAATTTGGATGATCAGCCATGATCGCATTGAATGGCAGAGCAGGCTCGAGGGGCTGAATGGCCAACTCCTGCTCCTATCTTCTATGTATTCAATCTTTCCTTGTAGCTGAAATTCTCTAGTCCTCGCAACATCCTCGTAAATCTCCCGTCTGGAGCAGTCACATCTTTCCTGCAATGGGCACAACCAGAACTGCACGTGGTGGCCTAACTGGTGTTTTTGTACAGTTCAAGCAGAACCTCCCTGCTCTTACATGATACAGAGAGAGGCACTGCCCCTTTAAATACCTGGGGGGCACCCATTCCCCTTTAAATGGCCAAGCAACTTTTTTTTTGTTGAAAAGGGGCCGCAGTCCCCTTTGACTCACCCTCTCACCCACCACAAATACTCACAAGAGAGAGAGAGAGGAGGAAGAATGCTGGTCTTTGTCCCTTTAAAAGTGGCTGCCCACCAAAATGTTCACAGCACCAGGGCTCTTTGTTCTGGATAAAAGTCGAAAAGAGAAAAGGTTCACTTATTTTTAAATGAATGCAGTTGATGAACAGCCTTGCAATAAAGGTAATGCAAAGGAATAAACACTCACAAGCTTGTTTTTTTTCCCACCCCCTCCTCCCCTTCCCTTTAACAGCTCCTGCGGACAATGAAAGCAGGAATAACAACAGAAAATGCTGGAAAAACTCAGCAAGTCAGGCAACATCCGTGGAGAGAAATTTGAGTTGACGTTTCGGGTTTGACCCTTCTTCAAATGAAAGCAGGAAAGCGGCCTGCAGCCCACCGAGGTCCCGCCCCCCTCCCTCCCGCGCCGCCATTGGTTGGAGGACCGTCAGCCCGCCCGGTCCTCCCAGCGTTTTCCGCGCTCCTGATTGGCGGGCGACTCGCGTCAATCACCACCCCTCCGATTACGCGATGACGCCAGCACGCAACGCCAAGGGGTCGGTTGGATCGGCGCGCGCCACCGCAAGGTAAAAGAAAGACACCCCACACAAATGAGGAAAAACAAAAATAATAATAATCGCACTTTAGAGGGGAGGAGGTTGGGGGAATTAATGAGTATTTTCAATTTGTTTCGCAAGAAAATTTTTTGAATAGCTTCCCAACGGTGCGAGGCGAGCTGCGCATGCGCTCCAGCCAGCCTTTGACTCCCCCACGTGGGCCCGGGGCCTGCGCCTGCGCAGAGTCTCCGGGAAACAAACGGAAGGCCGGGCCCGGGGAAGAGGCGGAATCAGCGGCCGGGGTAAAGTCAACTGTTGGGGAATCGATTTAAATCGAGGTGAGGGGGGAGCGGAGAGCGAGATTATAAAGTAAAATACGAGGAAAACCAAACCTGCGAGTCGGGCGGGCGGGACCTCCGCGGACGCCGAACTGAGCGGGTTAAGTCGCGCGGAGTGAGCCGGAGCAATGTGATTCTGACTGACGGGAGCGCTGACCAATAGGAAGAGTGTAAAAAGTCACACAACACCAGGTTATAGTCCAACAGCTTTATTTGAAATCACAAGCTTTCGGAGCGCTGCTCCTTCTTAACCTGGTGTTGTGTGACTTTTTACATTTGTCCACCCCAGTCCAACTCCGGCATCTCCACACCATGGCTACAATAGGAAGAGGGCTGAGCTGGGAGGACTGAACTGGGCGGCCTGGTCCTCCAACCAATGGCGGCGCGGCAAGGGGGTGGGACCTTCCTCCCCGGCGCTGAGGCTGGGGCCCGATTGTGACGTCATCAGAGGAAGTGGCCATTCAGGGATGGAGGCCGGCCCAGTCTGTGACTGACGGCACCTCTGACCAATAGGACGACGGCGGGCCGGTTCCGCCAACCAATGGCGGCGCGGCAAGGGGGCGAGGCCTCCTCTCCAGCTCAGGTGCGCTGGGGCCGATTGTGACGCGCTGTCCCCAGGTGAGAGCAGCTCAGTCAGCACAGAGCTGGGGCTGGAATCTGGGAGAGGGGCTGCAGGCAGCGGGCCTGGCAAAGGGGCACAAGCTTCACAATACAAACTTCTTTCAAATGCACAATTGTTTCCTACACACAGCCTTGGTCACTCTGCAAAAAAAACTGTTTAACAATTCATCATAACTCCTCTGCTTTAGGAGAGGGGTAGAGTGCAAAAGCAAGGAAGTTATGATGAAACTGTGTAAAAGACTGGAGTCAGCTGTGGCTCAGTGGATAGCAGAGTCAGAAGGTTGTGGGTTCAAATCCCGCTCCAGGGACTTGAGCATATAAAGCGAGGCTGACACTCCAGTGCGATGCTGAGGGAGCGCCGCACTGTCGGAGGGGCAGTACTGAGGGAGCGCCGCACTGTCGGAGGGGCAGTACTGAGGGAGTGCCGCACTGTCGGAGGGGCAGTACTGAGGGAGCTCCGCACTGTTGGAGGGGCAGTACTGAGGGAGCGCCGCACTGTCGGAGGGGCAGTACTGAGGGAGCGATGCACTGTCGGAGGGGCAGTACTGAGGGAGCGCCGCACTGTCGGAGGGGCAGTGGATGTGGTGTATTTGGATTTTCAAAAGGCTTTCGATTAGGTCCCGCATAAGAGATTAGCGTGTAAAGTTAAGGCAAATGGGATTGGGAGTAAGGTATTGGCTTGGATAGAGAACTGGTTGGCAGACAGGAAGCAAAGAGTTGGAATAAACGGCTCTTTTTCCGAGTGGCAGGCAGTGACTAGTGGGGTACCGCAGAGATCGGTCCTTGGACCCCAGCTATCACAATATATATTAATGATCTGGATGAGGGAACTAGATGTAATATCTCCAAGTTTGCAGACGACACAAAGATGGGTGGGCGTGTGTGTTGTGAGGAGGATGCTGAGAAACTCCAGTATGATTTGGACAGGTTGGGTGATTGGGCAGAAGCATGGCAGATGCAATATAACGTGGATAAATGCGAGGTTATCCACTTTGGTGGCAAAAACAGGAAGGCAGATTATTATCTGAATGGCAATAGATTGGGAGAAGGGGAATTGCAACGAGACCTGGGCGTCCTTGTGCACCAGTCGCTGAAGGTAAGCATGCAGGTGCAGCAGGCAGTGAAGAAGGCAAATGGTATGTTGGCCTTCGTAGCGAGAGGGTTTGAGTACAGGAACAAGGATGTCTTGCTGCAGTTGTACACGGCCTTAGTGAGACCACACCTTGAGTATTGTGTGCAGATTTGGTCGCCTTATCTGAGGAAGGATGTTCTTGCCATGGAGGGAGTGCAGCGAAGATTCACCAGACTGATACCTGGGATGGCAGGAATGACGTACGAGGAGAGATTGGGTTGATTGGGCTTATACTTGCTGGAGTTTAGAAGAATGAGAGTGGATCTCATTGAAACTTATAAAATTCTAACAGGACTGGACAGACTGGATGCAGGGAGGATGTTCCTGATGGTCGGGGAGTCCAGAACCAGGGGACACAGTCTAAAGATAAGGGATAAGCCATTTAGGACAGAGATGAGGAGGAATTTCTTCACCCAGAGAGTGGTGAACCTGTGGAATTCTCTCACACCAAGCTCGCACAGATAGCAGTGTGATAATGACCAGATAATCTGTATTGGTGATGTTGGGTGAGCGATAAATATTGCCCCAGGACACAGGGAGAACTCCCCCTGCACTTTTTAGGTTTTTAAACTGTCATTCGAGTTTCCCTCCCTCTATTGTGAAGGGCGGGTATCCGCTGGGATACAGTCCCACAGTCACTGGTTGCCTTCTAGTGCCCCTCCGAGTGACCAATGTGTGAGGGTGTGCAGGGATTGTTGGCAGCCTATTCAACCTTGGGGGCATCACAGACAAAATCAAGCCCCCTTTGCAGACTCGGCCTTTGCTGCTGGGGGGTGACTGGACAGTGATCAGTAGCAGGAGCCCAGGGCACTGAGGCTAACTGCAGTCTCCCCAACTGCATCCCAGGCCGGGATCAGCTGAGCTCCCCCACAGTGTGCAGCTGGAATGTGCAACCTATCCTGGGGAGCGAGGGAAAGGGAGGTCAAGGGTCAGCACAGACTGTCAGTCAACCTTGACCCCCAGACTCCCTCACTGATAGAATCATAGAAATTTACAGCACAGGAGGAGGCCATTCGGCCCATCTTGTCCGTGCCGGCCGACAAAGAGCTATCCTCCCTAATCCCACTTTCCAGCACTTGGTCCGTAGCCTTGTAGGTTACAGCACTTCAAGTACATATCCAAGTACTTTTTAAATGTGATGAGGGTCTCTGCCTCTACCACCCTTTCAGGCAGTGAGTTCCAGACCCCCACCACCCTCTGGGTGAAAACATTTCTCCTCAAATCCCCTCTAAACCTCTGACCAATTACTTTAAATCTGTGCCCCCTGGTTATTGACCTCCCTGCTAAGGGAAATAGGTCCTTCCGATCCACTCTATCTAGGCCCCTCATAATTTTATACACCTCAGTTAAGTCTCCCCTCAGCCTCCTCTGTTCCAAAGAAAACAACCCCAGCCTATCCAACCTTTCCTCATAGCTAAAATTCCCCAGCCCAGGCAACATCCTCGTAAATCTCCTCTGCACCCCCTCTAGTGCAATCACATCCTTCCTGTAATGTGGTGACCAGAACTGCACGCAGTGTTCTAGCTGCGGCCTAACTGGTGTTTTATACAGTTCAAGCATAACCTCCCTGCTCTTATATTCTATGCCTTGGCTAATAAAGGCAAGTATCCCGTGTGCCTTCTTAACCACCTTATCTACCTGTCCTGCTACCTTCAGGGATCTGTGGACATGCACTCCAAGGTCCCTCTGATCCTCTGCACTTCTCAGTGTCCTACCATTTATAGTCTATTCTCTTGCCTTGTTAGCCCTCCCCAAATGCATTACCTCACACTTCTCCAGATTGAATTCCATTTGCCACTGTTCTGCCCACCTGACCAGTCCATTGATATCTTCCTGCAGTCTGCAGCTTTCTTCTTCATTATCAACCACACGGCCAACTTTTGCATCATCTGCAAACTTCTTAATCATACTTCCTACATTCAAGACCAACTCATTGATATGGACCAATCAGCAGAACACGTTCTATTGACGTCATGACGTCTGCACCTTTTATGACGTCAAGACGTCCCAGTTCGCGTCACCCGCTGCCCGCCCATTGATCCCAGGATCTGTCTCCCTATTGGTCGGCGGACACGTCAATCACGCCCGCTGCCCGCTGTCACGTGCCCCTGAGGCGCTCTCCGGCTCCGCCCGAGTGAAGTCGCTCCATTCGGTGCCTGCGGAGCCCTCGGACTCTCAGGCTTGGATTCCCCTTTATTCTCTCCCCTCCTCTGATCTCAATCGGATCTGGGGGAAACCTCACTTTCCCTCACTGATTGCGGCACTTCACCAACACCGACTTTACAAAGAAAGCCCCGCGCGACAGCCTGGAGCTCGGGCCCAGCGCACAGGCGCGGGGGAGGATGATTGACAGGGGCCCAGGGTGTGTGCTGAGCATGCGCGGTGCGGGCCGGGCGCCTGTGGAGCAGGAGAGGGCGGGGCCATGCGGCGCATGCGCGGGGTCAGCCACAACTCAGCGCGGCGGCCGGAGCGCTTTCTGGAGCGCGGGGGCTTGTGGGGATTGCAGCCGCCATTACTGTTGATCCTTTCAACCAACCTGTGCAGCAGCTGGGGCCTGAAAATCAGCTTCACTGCCCCTGGGCTGGGAAAAGGGGGACATGAGTGCAGGTACTGTACCATAGTGGTTATGTTACTGGACTAGTTATCCAGAGGCCTGGACTAGTGATCTGGAGAAGTGAGTTCAAGTGAGAACTATATCTAACTCCTTCCTGAATATATTTAACAATTCATTAAATATATTCAAGAAGGACTTAGATATATTTCTTAAGGCTAAAGGGATCAAGGGATATGGGGAGAAGGCAGGGACAGGGTACTGAATTTGGATGATCAGCCATGATTGCATTGAATGGCGGAGCAGGCTCGAGGGGCCGAATGGCCTACTCCAGCTCCTATCTTCTATGTTTCTATGTAATCCCAGCACGGCAGCTGCAGAACTTAAATTCAGTTAATTAAATAAATCTGGAATTAAAAGGCTAGTAATGGTGACCATGAAACCGTCGTTAAAAACCCATCTGGTTCATTAATCTGACTGGCTTAGATGTGACTTCAGACTCACAGCAATGTGGTTGTCTCTTCACTGCCCTCTGAAGTGACCTAGCAAGCCCCTCAGTTGTACCAAACCACTGTAAAGAAGTGTAACCGCACTGTGGGAGCACCTTCACCACACGGACTGCAGCGGTTCAAGGCGGCGGCTCGCCACCACCTTCTCAAGGGCAACTAGAGATGGGCAATAAATGCTGGTGTTGCCAGCGACGCCCACATCCCGTGAAGGCTAAAGGGATCAATTGAATGGCGGAGCAGGCTCGAGGGGCAGAATGGCCGACTCCTGCTCCTATCTTCTATGTTTCTATGAATGATTATATTTTTAAAATGGAGACCACGTTCTCCCTCTTACCCCTTTCTACACTCCTTTCACAGGGTTTTAGAAGTGGAGCCTTTACAGACAGGAGGCTGAGACCAAACATCACGTCAAGATCTGACAGAGTTACAGGATTCCTCAGGACCTGATGCAATCGGTCCTCCAATCTGCTGGCACACCAGTGAACCAGAGTTCACACTGATGAGAGACCTTTTAAATGTTCTGAGTGTGGGAAGAGCTTCAAGATCTACAAGCACCTGAAGCGACACCAGTGGCTACATATTGGGGAGAACCCGTTCACCGGCCCCGTGTGTAGGAAGGGATTCACTCAGTCATCCGCTCCAATGATACACCAGCAAGATCACACGAGGGAGAGACCTTTAACCCGCTCCATGTGTGGGACGGGATTAATTGCACCCTCCGTGCTGCTGAGACACCAGCTTGTCCACACCGATGAGAGACCGTTGACCTGCTCCGTGTTTTTGAATCGATTCTCTCATTCTGCCACCCTCCTGAGACACCAGCTTGTTCACATTAAATGTTCTGACTGTGGGAACAAATTTAAAAGGTCCCAGGATCTGAAGAGACACCAGCTGGAGAGAGCAGGAGAGATTCTGTTCACCTGCTCCGTGTGTGGGAAGAGGTTCATTCGGTCCTTGAATCTGCTGGCACACCAGCGAGTTCACACTAGGGTGAAACATTCCGACTGTGGGAAAAGCTTTCAAATGTCCCAGGAGCTGAAGGGACACCAGCTGGAGAGAGCAGGAAAGAGGCCATTCACCTGCCCCGTGTGTGGGAAGGGATTCACTCGGTCATTCAACCTACTGACACACCAGCGAGTTCACACTGATGAAAGACCATTTACATGTCCTGTCTGTGGGAAGAGCTTTAAAACCTCTGGGGATCTGAAGGGACACCAGCGAGTTCACACTGGGGAGAGACCGTTCACCTGCTCCGTGTGTGGGAAGGGATTCACTCAGTCAGCCCACCTGGGGACACACCAGCAAGTTCACACTGATGAGAGACGATTCAACTGTTCTGACTGTGGGAAGAGCTTTAAAACCTCTGGGGGTCTGAAGAAACACCAGCGACTTCACTCCGATCAGAGACCATTTACATGTTCTGACTGGGAAGAGCTTTAAAAGCTCCGGGAATCTGAACGGACACCAGCGAGTTCACACTGATGAGAGACCGTTCACCTGCTCCATGTGTGGGAATGGATTCACTCAGTCATCAAGCCTGGTGACACACCAGCGAGTTCACACTGATGAGAGACCATTTAACTGTTCTGACTGTGGGAAGAGCTTTAAAAGCTTCGGGAATCTGAAGGGACACCAGCGAGTTCACACTGGGGAGAGGTTGTTCACCTGCTCTGTGTGTGGGAAGGGATTCTCTCAGTCCTCGACTCTGCTGAGACACCAGCGAGGTCACACTGTTCTGTAGCGCAGGGCCCTGGAGAAAGCTGGGGTGACATGAACATGGAATGGATGAATGTTTTATAAATTCTTGTACTGCTGTTTAATGTTTAAGATTGTTGTGCTGATGATTCTCTTCGATTGACTGTTCATGGTGTTCCATAGAATGTACAGCACAGAAACAGGCCATTCGGCCAAACTGGTTCATGCCAGTGTTGATGCCCCACACCCACCCTACTTCAATTAACCCGATCAACATATCCTCCCATTCCTTTATCCCTCATGTGGCTTCCCCTTAAATGCATCTGTGCTGTTCACCTCAACCACTCCCTGTGGTAGTGAGTTCCCCATTCTACCACTCTCTGGGTAAAGAGGTTTCTCCTGAATTCACTACTGGATTAATTAGTAACAGTTTTATATTTATGGCCCCATAAGTATGATGAGATTCTGTTAAGCTACCCAGTATGTTGTTGTACTTTGTCTTTTTCTGATGAATGAAACATTACTGAGCCCCTGTACCCGTGTTATGGGATGAAGTGCCAGACAACTAAAGGCACAACGTCTGGGTGTGAATCTAATAATAACCTCACGGACCGTATAGGTGTGATAACCAGACGGGCTTGTGGTTATAGTCTGGTCACAGATGGACTAAATTCCCTGAATTAGCAGGAGTTCAGGAGGCAGTCAACAGACGGGTCCAAACAATCCCATTTCCTGAGCGGTAACCAAGCTTGTGTATAAGAACAGGTCACTTAAGCCGTTGTCAGTTGGAACAGACTCGAGAAGGTCGCGCGTGAATCCACTGTACTTCTATTCTCCAGATTGAGGGAATTATCACCCGATCTGTGTTATGCAGCGCTCTTAATAAAGCCTGGAGAGACAATTTGTGTTCTTGTGAGCTTGATTATCTGGTATCAGAAACCCTGGGACTCCCGATCATTGGAGTCAACCTCAGTGTGTGGAAAGGGATTCCCTGGTGTATCCCACCCGCTGACACACCAGAGTGTCCACAGTGTGACTGCGGTGGGTCGATTTCACTGTTTCCGATGCCTTTAATCACATCCAGGACTGAACCATGTTAATTCAGGCAACTGGGACTTGTTAATGTTAAAACCTCAGTAACTGGGCTGGATTTTTATATTCTGTATCAATAAATCAGTTTCGTTAGAAACACAGTCGATTGAGTCCTTGTTTCTAAGATAAGTCGAGAGCCAATTGATTACTTGTTACAGACATTCCCTGTCCTCAATAACTGTGTCCCGGAGAGAAGCTGAGGGGTTTCTGTTACTTTCGTGGGGTGAATTTTTGTGCTCATCAAGATTCTGGATGTCATTATGGGGAAAGGAACATTTTAACATTCTCAGCACCTGGTGTCAACATCACACACTCCCAGGGCAGGTACAGCATGGGTTAGATACAGAGTAAAGCTCCCTCTACACTGTCCCATTAAACACTCCGAGAGCAGGTACAGCACGGGTTAGATACAGAGTAAAGCTCCCTCTACACTGTCCCATCAAACACTCCCAGGGCAGGTACAGCACGGGTTAGATACAGAGTAAAGCTCCCTCTACACTGTCCCATCAAACACTCCCAGGGCAGGTACAGCACGGGTTAGATACAGAGTAAAGCTCCCTCTACACTGTCCCATCAAACACTCCCAGGGCAGGTACAGCACGGGTTAGATACAGAGTAAAGCTCCCTCTACACTCTCCCATTAAACACTCCCAGGGCAGGTACAGCACGAGTTAGATACAGAGTAAAGCCCCTTCTACACTGCCCCATCAAACAATCTCAGGACAGGTACAGCACAGGTTAGATACAGAGTAAAGCTCTGTCTACAGTGTCCCATCAAACACTCCCAGGGCAGGTACAGCATGGGCTAGACACAGAGTAAAGCTCCCTCTAAACTGTCCCATCAAATACTCCCAGGGCAGGTACAGCATGGGTTAGATACAGAGTAAAGCCCCCTCTACACTGCCCCATCAAACAATCTCAGGACAGGTACAGCACAGGTTAGATACAGAGTAAAGCTCTGTCTACAGTGTCCCATCAAACACTCCCAGGGCAGGTACAGCATGGGGTAGACACAGAGTAAAGCTCCCTCTAAACTGTCCCATCAAATACTCCCAGGGCAGGTACAGCATGGGTTAGATACAGAGTTAAGCTCCCTCTACACTGTCCCATCAAACACTCCCAGGGCAGGTGCAGAATTGACGTTAAGATGTGACAGAGTCGCTCGATTCATCGGGACCTGAATATCATCGGCCTTTGCACATGGAAGGAGAGAGCAGCGATCACAGCGCGGACAAACCGCACATGTGTTCCGTGTGTGGACTCGGTTTCAGCCGATCGCCTGACCTGGTGAGACACGTGCACCGTCACACCGGGGAGAAACCGGGTAAAGGCGGGGTTGGTGGGAAGGGATTCAGTTCCCCGTCCATCAGAAGTTCATCGGCGCATTCATACCGTGTACAGTCCGTTCACCTGCTCCGTGTGTGGGAAGGGATTTGTTTATCCGTCCCACCTGCTGACACACCAGCGTGCTCACTCTGATGAGAGACTGTTTAAATGTTCTGACTGTGGGAAGAGCTTTGAAAGCACCGGGGAGATGAAGGGACACCAGCGAGTTCACACTGGAGAGTAACCCTTTAAATGTTCTGACTGTGGGAAGAGCTTTGAAAGCTCGAAGAGCCTGAAGAAACACCAGCGAGTTCACACTGTTCCTAGAATCTTACAGCACAGAAGGTTCTTGGGCCCATTGTGATGTGCCGACTCTTTGAAAGAGCTGTTGAATTTAGTCCCACTCCCCTGCTTTATCCCCATAACCTCCAAACTAGTCCTCTTCAAGTACATGTCCAATTGTCTTTGAAAGTTCTTATGGTACCACATAGAAGGCTGGTTGAGATGGCTCATGGAATAGGAGGGTCAGTGGCAGCTTGGATAAGGAATTGGGTTTAGGACAGAAAACAGCGAGTTGTGGTAAATGGCTGTTTTTCAAACTGGAGGATTGTAGACAGTGGTGTTCCCCAAGGGTCAGTGCTGGGGCCACTGCTTTTTTGATAAATATAAATAACCTGGATATTGGAATACAGAGTAGAATTTCTAAATTTGCCGATGACACCAAACTTGGGGGTGTGGCAAACAGTGAGGATGATACCAATCGACTGCAACAGGACATAGAAAGGCTAGCAGAATGGGCAGACAAGTGGCAGATGGCATTTAATACAGCGAAGTGTGAGGTGATGCATTTTGGCAGAAGGAACAGGGAGAGGCAATATACACTTAATGGCACGGTTTTAAAGAGTGTGCAGGGACAGAGGGACCTGGGAGTTAATGTGCGTAGGTCCCTGAAGGTGGCGGGACATATTGAGAGTGGTTAGCAAAGCATTTGGGATCTTGGGCTTCATAAATAGAGGTATTGAGTACAAAAGTAGAGAGGTTATGCTGAAACTTTATAAAGCGCTGGTTAGGCCACAACTGGAGTATTGTGTCCAGTTCTGGTCACCACACTTTAGGAAGGATGTGAAGGCCCTTGAGTGGGTGCAGAGGAGATTTACCAGAATGATTCCGGGGATGGGGGATCTTAGCTACAAGGACAGGTTGGAGAAGCTGGATTTGTTTTCATTAGGGCAAAAGAGGTTGAGGGCTGATTTGATAGAAGTGAACACTATTATGACGGGATTGGATAGGCTAGATGGGGAAAGGCTGTTCCCACTAGTTGATGGTACAAGGACTAGGGGACACAGATTTAAGGTTTTGGGCAAGAGATACAGGGGGGATGTGAGGAAAAACTTTTTTACGCAGCGAGTGGTGCGGACCTGCAATTCGCTGCCGACGGAAGTGGTGGAAGTGGAGACACTCGATGTTTTCAAGGGGAGACTGGATAGACACTTGAGGGGAATAAACTTGCAGGGCTACGGGGATAGAGCGGGGGAATGGGACTGACTGGATTGCTCTACAGAGAGCTGGCATGGACTCGATGGGCCGAATGGCCTCCTTCTGTGCCATTATGACTCTATCACTCTCTACCAACCTATAAGGACAAGGGCATCAGGCCCATGGGAACACCTCCACGTTCCCCTCCATGTTCCACACCAGCCTGACTTGGAAGTATATCGGACGATCCTTCATCTTCGCTGGGTCAAAATCCTGGAACTCCCTCCCGAACAGCACTGTGGGAATACCTTCACCACACGGACTGCAGCGGTTCAAGAAGGCGGCTCACCACCACCTTCTCCAGGGCAATTAGGGATGGGCAATAAATGTTGGCCTTGCCAGCGACACCCAGATCCCATGAACAAATTGAAATAAACGACCTCCCTCATTTTGTCCGTATATTTTCCTTTCCTGCTCTTTCTCTTCTTGCCTTTCCTCTTCACATCTCTCTCTAATTGGCTGCTACATTACATTCCTACAAGACCACACTTCAGAAGTCCTGCAATTGCTGCACAGCGCTTGGAGATGTCCTGAAATTGTGAAAGGTGCTGTACATATTCAAGATCTTTCTTTCTTCTTACTTATCTTCTCCTCTCCTGTCTCATTTTTGAAATGTCAATGTTTCTTATCATCACTCACTTTCTCCTCAAATTCTTTTCTTCTCATCTCCTTCGTTTGTCTCTTTCTTACTTTGATCTTTAGTTTTCTTTCCTTGTCTCTCATTTATTTCTAATGTCCTGTTTCGCTTCCCTTATTACTCTCACTATTACCTCAATGCTAATCAATCAGGGGGAAACTCTCCACTGGCTGGAGTCAGACTGAGCACAAAGGAAGATGATCTTGGTGGTTGGAGGTCAATCATCACAGCCCCAGGATATCGCTGCAGGTGTTCCTCAGGGCAGTGTCCTCGGCCCAACCATCTTCAACTGCTTCATCAGTGACCTTCCCTCCATCATAAGGTCAGAAGTGGGGATGTTCGCTGATGACTGCACAGTATTCAGTTCCATTTGCAACTCCTCAGATAATGAAACAGTCCATGCCCACATGCAACAAGACCTGGACAACATTCAGGCTTGGGCTGATAAGTGGCAAGTAACATTCGCACCACACACAAGTGCCAGGCAATGAATATCTCCGACAAGCGAGCGTCTAACCACCGCCCCTTGACATTCAATGGCATTACCATTACCGAATCCCCCATCAACATCCTGGGGGTCACCATTGACCAGAAACTTAACTGCACCAGCCACATAAATACTGTGGCAACAAGAGCAGGTCAGAGGCTGGGAATTCTGTGGCAAGTGTCTCACCTCCTGACTCCCCAAACCCTTTCCACCATCTATAAGGCACAAGTCAGATGGAAGACTCTCCACTTGCCTGGATGAGTGCAGCTTCAACAACACTCATGTAGCTCGACACCACCCAAGACAAAGCAGCCCGCTTGATTGGCATCCTATCCACCACCTTAAACATTCACTCCCTCCACCACCAGCGTACCGTGGCTGCAGTGTGTACCATTAACAAGATGCACTGCAGCAACTTGCCAAGGCTTCTTCGGCAGCACTTCCCAAACCCGCGACCTCTTCCACCTAGAAGGACAAGGACAGCAGGCGCATGAGAACAACACCACCTCCAAGTCAAACACCATTCTGACTTGGAAGTATATCGCCATTCCTTCATCGTCGCTGGGTCAAAATCATGGAACTCCCTCCCTAACAGCACTGGGAGTACCTTCACCACATGGACTGCAGCGGTTCAAGAAGGCGGCTCACCAACACCTTCTCAAGGGCAATTAGGGATGGGCAATAAATGCTGGCCTTGCCAGCGACGCCCACATCAAAACATCATCCCATAACACGCGTACAAGGGCTCAGTAATGTTTAATTCATCAGAAAAAGACAAAGTGCAACAACATACTGGTCAGCTTAACAGAAGCTCATCATATTTATGAGGCCACAAACTTAAAATAGTCACTAATAAATCCAGGAGGGAATTCAGGAGAAATGTCTTTACCCAGAGAATGGTGAGAATGGGGAACTCGCTACCACAGGGAGTAGTTTCGGTGAACAGCACAGATGCATTTATGGGGAAACCACATGAGGGAGAAAGGAATGGGAGGAGATGTTGATCAGGTTAATTAAAGTAGGGTGGGTGTGGGTCATAAACACTGGCATGGACCAGTTGGGCCGAATGGCCTGTTTCTGTGCTGTACATTCTATGTAACACCATGAACAGTCAATCAAAGGGAATCATCAGCACAACAGTTTGAAAGATTAAACAGCAGTACAAGAATTTATAAAACATTCAACCATTCCACGTTCACGTCACCCCAGCTGTCAACAGGGCCCTGTGCTACAGAACAGTATGAACTCGCTGGTGTCTCATCAGCTCCCCAGAGCTTTTAAAGCTCTTACCACAGTCAGAGCATTTAAATGGTCTCTCATCAGTGTGAACTCGCTGGTGTGCCAGCAGGTGGGATGACTGAGTGAATCCCTTCCCACACACGGAGCAGGTGAACGATCTCTCCCCGGTGTGAACTCGCTGGTGTCCATTCAGATGTCCGGAGCTTTTAAAGCTCTTCCCACAGTCAGAGCATTTAAATGGTCTCTCATCGGTGTGAACCAACTGATGTTCCTTCAGATCCCCAGAGGTTTTAAAGCTCTTCCCACAGTCAGAACATTTAAATGGTCTCTCATCAGTGTGATATCGCTGGTGTCTCACCAGGCTTGATAGCTGAGTGAATCCCTTCCCACACACAGAGCAGTTGAATGGTCTCTCGCCGGTGTGAACTCGCTGGTGTTCCTTCAGATCCTTGAACCTTTTAAATCTCTTCCCACAGTCAGAACATTTAAATGGTCTCTCATCAGTGTGATATCGCTGGTGTCTCACCAGGCTTGATGGCGGAGTGAATCCCTTTCCAAACACAGAACAGGTGAACGGTCTCTTTCCTGCTGTCTCCAGCTGGTGATCCTTCAGCTCCTGGGACCTTCTAAAGCTTTTCCCACAGTCGGAATGTTTCACCGGCCTCTCCCCAGTGTGAACTCGTTGGTGTGCCAGCAGATTCGAGGACCGAGTGAATCCCTTCCCACACACTGAGGTGAACAGAATCTCTCCTGCTCTCTCCAGCTGGTGTCTCTTCAGATCCTGGGATCTTTTAAATCTCTTCCCACAGTCAGAACATTTAATGTGAACAAGCTGGTGTCTCAGGAGGGTGGCAGAATGAGAGAATCGCTTCAAAAACACGGAGCAGGTCAACGGTCTCTCATCGGTGTGGACAAGCTGGTGTCTCAGCTGCAGGGAGGGTGCAATTAATCCCTGCCCACACACGGAGCGGGTTAAAGGTCTCTCCCTAGTGTGAACTCGCTGGTGTGCCATCGGAGCGGATGACTGAGTGAATCCCTTCCCACACACAGGGCCGGGGTCTCTCCTCAGTGTGTAGGCACTGGTGTCTCTTTATTTACTTGTAGATCTTGAAGCTCTTCCCACACTCAGAACATTTAAAATGTCTCTCATCAGTGTGAACTCTCTGGGGTGCCAGCAGATTGGAGGAGCGATTGAATCAGGTCCTGATGAATCGAGCGACTCTGTCTGTTCGTGACGTGATGTTTGGTTTCAGCTTCCTGTCTGTAAATGCTCCACTTCTAAAACCCTGTAAAAGGAGTGTAGAAAGAGGTAAGAGGGAGAATGTTGCCTCATGTCCCCCTTTCCCAGCCCAGGGGCAGTGAAGCTGATTTTCAGGCCCCAGCTGCTGCACAAGTTGGTTAGTCAGTAGTAGGGAAAATGCTAGAGTCTATTATAAAGGATGTGGTAACAGGACACTTGAAAAATATCAACGGGATTAGACAAAGTCAACACGGATTTATGAAAGGGAAATCGTCTTTGACAAACCTACTGGAGTTTTTTGAGGATGTAACTGGTGGAATAGATAATGGGGAACCAGTGGATGTGGTGTATTTGGATTTTCAGAAAGGCCTTTGATAAAGTCCCACATAAGAGGTTAGTGTGCAAAATTAAGGCAATGGGATTGGGTGTAATATACTGGCATGGATTGAAAATTGGTTAACAGACAGGAAACAGAGAGTAGGAATAAATGGTTCTTTTTCAGGGTGGCAGGCGGTGACTAGTGGGGTACCGCAGGGATCAGTGCTTGGGCCCCAGCTATTCACAATATATAGCAATGATTTGAATGAGGGAATCAAATGTAATATTTCCAAGTTTGCTGATGACAAGAAACTAGGTGGGATTGTGAGTTGTGAGGAAGATGCAAAGAGGCTTCAAGTAGATTTAGACAAGTTGAGTGAGTGGGCAAATACATGGCAGATGCAGTATAATGTGGATAAATGTGAAGTTATCCACTTCAGCAGGAAAACCAAAAGGCAGTGTATTATTTAAATGGTGATAGATTGGGAAATATTGATGTACAAAGGGACCTGGGTGACCTTGTACACCAGTCACTGAAAGCAAACATGCAGGTGCAGCAAGCAGTTAGGAAGGCAAATGGTATGTTGGCCTTCATTGCAAGAGGATTTGAATACAGGAGCAAGGATGCCTTACTACAGTTATACAGAACCTTGGTGAGACCACACCTGGAGTACTGTGTGCAGTTTTGGTCTACTTACCTAAGAAAGGATATACTTGCCATAGAGGGAGTGCAGCGAAGGTTCACCAGACTGATTCCTGGGATGGCAGGACTGTCGTATGAGGAGAGATTGGGTCTGTGGTGTATGTGCCTTTAATAGCCCCCTGTGTACTGTAATGCCGGTAATGGCCACTCAGGCTATATAAGCCTGTATAGTGTCTTGTATCTGTTAGTTCACCTCCAGACTTTGTTCAGTAAACACCTGTGAAACCAACTCCTGCATTCCGTGTCTCCATTAACACACGGATACAACAGTGGCGATGAATTGGAAACGGACTTACCTGCAATTCGGCAGCACCTCAAGGAGATCGATTCCTCAGACGAAAGTCGAAGAAAAACAAGAAAGAGAAAAAAAAAACTGTGGTTTCACCAGCTAGCCGAGCTGGTGGCAGGTACTGCAATAATCCTTCCTGGGCGGCGGGCTGGGGCTCCATCGGCTGGCTCTGCAGCGGGGCCGAGCAGCGAAGGCGGAGGCAAACAAAGACAGAGGGGGGGAGCACTCGGGAGACGGCTGGCGCTGCAAAGCAGGTCGGTGTTCGGACCAAGCAGAGGGAGGGAAAAGTCCCAGAGAGTCCGGCGGGAACGAGTCTCCACCTATTAAAAATACCTATGTAAATAAAAACCGCGGAGAACAGCGTTGTCAGCAGCGGCAGGAGCGGGAAAGCGCGGGAGGCGCCATTTTTTTCTGCGGGGAAGAAAGAAAAGCGCGGGAGGCGCCATTTTTTTTCAGGATGCCTAAGACTGGCAATATTACTGCTTTCGATAGCGATATAGAGGATTGGACCACATATGTGGAAAGAGTGGAGGTATATTGCACAGCAAATGAAATAGAGGATGATAAAAAGGCATCAGTACTTCTAAATCTAATGGGCGCAAGGACATACGGGCTGTTACGAAACTTAATCACTCCAGCCAAACCAAAGGACAAGAATTTTAAGGAAATTGTTGATACCCTACAGGAGCACTTAAACCCAACACCGCTGCTGATAGCGGAACGATTCAAATTCTTCAGGAGGAATCAGCACAAGAATGAAAGTAACGCTGATTACCTCACCGAATTAAGGAAGCTGTCAAAGCACTGCCAATTCGGGGCAGGACTGGCAGATTCTCTTCGAGACAAATTCGTCTGCAGTCTCCTAAGTGAAGGAACACAGAAAAGGCTACTTTCTCAGAAAGATTTGACACTGGACAAGGCTTTCCGTGTGGCTGTATCATACGAAGCAGCCGCAAGAGGAGCTGCAGAGATACAGCAAAAGCCACAGGACTTCGGCACCCATGAAATGACACAGGGTTTTGAGAGATGTTATCGCTGCGGCAGATCCACCCATGACCAGAGGGACTGCTGGTTCAAGGACAAAGCATGCAGGCAATGCGGAAAGATTGGACACATTGCACGTGTATGCCGATCTGGAAACAAAAAATCCACGGACAGGACAAAATCAATAAGGAAAAGTACAGAAAGGTACAAATGATGACGGACAGTAGCTCCGAAGACCAGAAGAGCAATAGCGACTCCGGAAACAAGAGACTAAGCTGTCTCAAATTACATAATGTAATTGCCAAAGAAGATTACCAGACCATTTGGGTTACCCTCACGATAGCGGGGTCCCCAGTTAAAATGGAGCTAGATACAGGATCAGCTCTGACCGTCATAAGTCGACGGGATTACGAGCGGCTATTTCCGCAAATACCTTTGAAAGACACATCCATTATCTTGAAAACATATACGGGGCAGAAAGTATACCCCAAAGGGAAAATAAGGGTGCCTGTTGTATACAACGGCATGGAAATACAGAAGTTGTATTTATACGTTCTGCAAGATGGTGGTCCACCGCTGTTGGGACGTGAATGGATCAGGAAGATACGTTTAGACTGGCACTCCATTCAGGCACTGACGGTGACCAGTAAGAAACAAAATGACGATGACGTCATACCTGAACGATTAAAAGACATCTTGGCCAACGCCAAGGAAGTGTTTCAACAGGAACTAGGAACCTTGAAAGGCGTCACCGCCTCAATAAAAGTGGAAGATGCGGCAATTCCCAAGTTTTTTAAGGCAAGGCCGGTGCCATGCGCAATTCGTCCAGCAGTCGAGGCAGAGCTGGAGAATTTGGAAAAGGCAGGCGTATTATCCAAGATAGATTGGAGTGAGTGGGCAACACCCATCGTCCCGGTCATTAAGAAAACGTTGAATAATGATAAATCTGAAGAACAGAGAAAAATTCGCATCTGTGGGGACTTCAAGGTGACTGTAAACCCGGTACTTCACACGGTACAGTATCCTCTTCCGAGGATAGAAGATATTTTCGCCTCACTATCCGGAGGGAAATGTTTCACCAAAATTGACTTGGCGCAGGCATATCTACAGATGGAGGTTGAAGAGGCCTCTAAAAAGTATCTCACGATAAATACACACAAAGGCCTGTACCAGTACAATCGACTGGTTTTCGGAGTAGCATCAGCTCCAGCTATCTGGCAAAGAGCTATGGAGCAAGTCCTCCAAGGGATTCCGGGGACTCAATGCTACCTAGACGACATCCTTGTAACAGGAGAAAACGACAACGAGCACCTTGCCAATTTGGAGCAGGTGCTCACTAGGCTGAGAGAACGGGGGCTACGAGCAAATCGCCCCAAGTGCGAATTTTTCCAGAAACAAATATCATATTGTGGCCACATAATTAAGGAGGAAGGGTTGCATAAGCCACCTGAAAAAATTGAAGCGGTCATAAAAGCCCCAGCACCTGAAAATGTCTCACAATTAAGGTCGTTCCTGGGATTGATAAATTACTATCATAAATTTTACCAAACTTGTCAACTCTTCTGCACCCTCTTAACGAACTGCTACAAACGGGAGTAATTTGGAAATGGAGCGAAGACTGTAAACATGCCTTCCATAAATGCAAAGGCTTGATCACGTCCAAGGAAGTTTTGGCTCATTACAACCTATCACTGCCAATCAGACTGGCGTGCGATGCATCCCCTTACGGCGTAGGAGCGGTATTATCGCATAGATTCCCTGATGGCGCGGAGCGGCCGATAGCTTTTGCGTCACGCTCATTGAACTCAGCTGAGCGTAACTATGCCCAGATCGACAGGGAAGCACTCAGCCTGGTATGGGGAGTGAAGAAATTCAACCATTACCTACACGGACAAAAATTTACCTTGTTGACTGACCATCAACCCCTCGTCTCCATATTCAACCCTAAAAAGGGTGTTCCCATTATGACAGCGCAAAGGCTACAGAGGTGGTCCCTTTTCCTAGGGGCACAGCAATATGACATAGAATACAAAGGATCAAAACAGCATGGGAATGCTGACGGTTTATCGCGCCTACCGTTGCCAACGGTAGAAGAGGCACCTACAGTGGACCCAGTGGAGATGTTCCACTCAACCATAGTGGAATGTCTACCAGTGACAAATTCTGCCATTGAAAAGGAAACGAGAAATGACCCGACTCTCTCACGAGTCTACGATTTAATGGTGAAGGGATGGCCAGCACATGGCGAACCACTGTTGCCAGCATTCTTGCAAAGAAGAGAACAGCTGTCAGTGTGCCGAGGAACCTTGATGTGTGGATCCAGAGTGGTGATTCCACCCAAACTCCAGGATAAAGTGCTAAAGGAGCTTCACGAGGGGCATCTGGGAGGAGTGAAAATGAAGAACCTAGCCAGAGCGTTTGTGTGGTGGCCAGGTATCGATGGAGACATCGAAGAAATGAACAAGAGCTGCCTAGGATGCCAGAAGGTCCAAAACGCCCCACCACAAGCCCCTCTACATCCATGGGAGTGGCCCTCATCTCCATGGCAAAGGGTACACATCGACTTTGCTGGTCCATTTATGGACTCAATGTTCTTAATCGCGGTTGATGCACACTCTAAGTGGCCGGAGGTAATAAAGATGTCCTCCACCACCACGGAAAAAACCATCACAGTATTAAGGACCATATTTGCCAGGAATGGGCTGCCTGAACAGATCTGTTCTGATAATGGACCGCAATTTGTGTCCGAAGAATTCAGGAAGTTTTAAAAAAACAATGGGGTTAAGCGCTACACGTCCGCCCCATACCATCCCGCCACCAATGTATTGGCTGAAAGGTTTGTCCAGACCTTCAAGAAGGCCATAAAGGCCATGGGTGATGAAGACATAAATCTACAGCATAAGGTAGATAACTTCTTGTTTGCATACAGGAATGCAACTCATGTGGTTACAAACCAAACTCCCGCCATGATGTTCTTCAATAGAAGCCTAAGATGCCGGCTGGATTTGATCAAGCCAAATATCAGAAGGGACGTGGAGAACCGGCAATTTCAAGGCATGAATGAAAGGCCAACTAGAACCTTCCAGATAGGTCAACAAGTTTTGGCCCGGGACTACCGTACCGAGAAATGGCAGCCTGGAACTATTTGCACACGACTAGGGCCGCTGATGTATACCGTGGACATTGGAGAAAGCATAATAAGGTGCCATGCTGACCAGATCATAGAGTCATCCGAAAAGGGACAACCTACACCACAACTCTATATGCCTAATGATGAAGCAGAGATACCCATAGTATCTACCTCCGATCCGGTGATACTGGAACCAGATGAACCCGACACTGGCATTCAGGCCGAATCGACCTTGCCAAAAGAACCTACTACACCACCAAAAACTACTACACCACCGAGGCGTTATCCGGACCAAGTCAGGAAGCCTCCAGAGAGACTGACTTATAATTGATTAACTGCAGCAAATGTGTAGATTATTGTTCTTGTGACATGTTAATTAATGATTACTTAAAATGTTATGTACTGATTGTCTATAAGGGGAGGAATTGTGGTGTATGTGCCTTTAAGAGCCCCGTGTACTGTAATGCCGGTAATGGCCACTCGGGCTATATAAGCCTGTATAGTGTCTTGTATCTGTTAGTTCACCTCCAGACTTTGTTCAGTAAACACCTGTGAAACCAACTCCTGCATTCCGTGTCTCCATTAACACACGGATACAACAGGGTCGACTAGGCCTGTACTCACTAGAGTTTAGAAGAATGAGAGGGGGTCTCGTGGAAACGTCTAAAATTCTGACCGGGCTAGACAGACTGGATGCAGGGAGGATGTTTCCCCTGGCTGGGGATTCTAGAACGAGGGGTCACAGTCTCAGGATACGGGGTAGGACATTTAGGACTGAGATGAGGAGAAATTTCTTCACTGAGAGGGTGGTGAACCTGTGGAATTCTCTACCACAGAAGGCTGTGGAGGCCAAGTCACTAAATATTAAAGGAGATAGATAGATTTCTAGACACAAAAGGCATCAAGGGGTATGGGGAGAGAGCGGGAATGTGGTATTGAGAGAGAGGATCAGCCCTGATCATATTGAATGGCGGAGCAGGCTCGAAGGGCCGAATGGCCGACTCCTGCTCCTGTTTTTCGATGTTTCTATGAAAGGATCGACAGTCCGAGGGCTCCGCAGGCACCGAATAGAGCGACTTCACTCGGGCGGAGCCGGAGAGCGCCTCAGGGGCACGTGGCCGTGGGACTGACATGTCCGCCGACCAATAGGGAGCGAGATCGCGGGAGCAGTGGGCGGGTGACACGCGCTGGGACCTCGTGATGTCAACACCACTTGGTTGACTAACGGTCTGTGCTGACCCTTGACCTCCCTTTCCCCCGCTCCCCAGAATAGGTTGCACATTCCAGCTGCACACTGTGGGGGTGCTCAGCTGATCCCGGCCTGGGATGCAGTTGGGGAGACTGCAGTTAGCCTCAGTGCCCTGGGCTCCTGCTATCGATCACTGTCCAGTCACCCCCCAGCAGCAAAGGCCGAGTCTGCAAAGGGGGCTTGATTTTGTCTGTGACGCCCCTCAAGGTTGAATAGGCAGCCAACAATCACTGCAACCAGTGACTGTGGAACTGTATCCCAGTGCCTACCTGCCCTTTACAATCGAGGGGGTGAAATTGAATGACAGTTAAAAAAACTAAAAAATCACAATTTATCTCACGCCTGTAACTGAGTCAAATGTGGAGTGTTAGCAAACACAATCTGACCCCGAGACACATAAGGAGATATTCGGCAAATCACCAAAAGCTTGATCAGAGAAATCGGTTTGAAGGAGCGTCTTTAAGCAGGAAAGAGAGGCGGAGAGGTTTAGGGAGGGAATTCCAGAGCTTAAGGCTGAGGCAACAGAAGGCACGGCCACCAATCGTGGAGCGATTAAAGTCAGGGATGCACAAGAGGCCAGAATTGGAAGAGCACAGATATCTCAGATGGTTGTGGGGCTGGAGGAGATTACAGAGATAGGGAGGGGTGAAGCCATGGGGGGGGGGGGGGATTTGAACACAAGGATGAGAATTTTGAAATCGAGGCGTTGCTTAACCGGGAGCCAATGCAGGTCAGCGAGCACAGGGGTGATGGGTGAACGGAACTTGGTGCCAGTTAGGACACGGGCAGTGAGCACAGGGGTGATGGGTGAACGGGACTTGGTGCCAGTTAGGACACGGGCAGTGAGCACAGAGGTGATGGGTGAACGGGACTTGGTGCCAGTTAGGACACGGGCAGCGAGCACAGGGGTGATGGGTGAACGGGACTTGGTGCCAGTTAGGACACGGGCAGCGAGCACAGGGGTGATGGGTGAACGGGACTTGGTGCCAGTTAGGACACGGGCAGTGAGCACAGGGGGTGATGGGTGAACGGGACTTGGTGCCAGTTAGGACACGGGCAGTGAGCACAGAGGTGATGGGTGAACGGGACTTGGTGCCAGTTAGGACACGGGCAGTGAGCACAGAGGTGATGGGTGAACGGGACTTGGTGCCAGTTAGGACACGGGCAGCGAGCACAGGGGTGATGGGTGAACGGGACTTGGTGCCAGTTAGGACACGGGCAGTGAGCACAGGGGTGATGGGTGAACGGGACTTGGTGCCAGTTAGGACGCGGGCAGTGAGCACAGGGGTGATGGGTGAACGGGACTTGGTGCCAGTTAGGACACGGGCAGCAGAGTTTTGGATGACCTCAAGTTTACGTAGGGTAGAACGTGGGAGGCCAGCCAGGAGTGCGTTGGAATAGTCAAGTCTAGAGGGAACATAAGAATATAAGAAATAAGAGCAGGAGCAGGTCATACGGCCCCTCGAGCCTGCTCCGCCATTCAATAAGATCATGGCTGATCATCGACCTCAACTCCACTTTCCCGCCCGATCTCCATATCCCTCGATTCCCCTAGAGTCCAACAATCTATCGATCTCAGCCTTGAATACACTCCAAGACTCAGCATTCACAGCCCTCTGGGGCAGAGAATTCCAAAGATTGACAACCCTCTCAGTGAAGAAATTCCTCCTCATCTCAGTCTTAAATGGCCGACCCCTTATCCTGAGACTATGCCCCCTAGTTCTAGACACTCCAGCCAGGGGAAACAACCTCTCAGCATCTACCCTGTCAATCCCCTTCAGAATCTTGTACGTTTCAATGAGATCACCTCTCATTCTTCTAAACTCCAGAGAGTATCGGCCCATTCTACACAATCTCTCATCATAGGACAGCCCTTTCATCCCAGGAATCAATCTAGTGAACCTTCGTTGCACCGCCTCCAAGGCAAGTATATCCTTCCTTAGATAAGGAGACCAAAACTGTGCACAGTACTCCAGGTGTGGTCTCACCAAGGCCCTATATAATTGGAGTAAGACTTTACTCCTGTACTCAAATCCTCTTGCAATGAAGGCCAACATGCCATTTGCCTTCCTTATTGCTTGCTGTACCTGCACGCTAGCTTTCTGTGTTTCTTGCACGAGGACACCCAAATCTTTCTAAACACCAACATTTGAAAGTTTCTCACCATTTAAAAAAGATTCTGTTTTTCTATTCTTCCTACCAAACTGAATAACCTCACATTTCCCTACATTATACTCCATTTGCCACCTTACTGCCCACTCACTAGTCTATCTATATCCCTTTACAGACTCTCTGTGTTCTCCTCACAGCTTACTGTCCCACCGAGCTTTGTATCATCAACAAACTTGGATACATGACACTCGGTCCCTTCATCTAGGTCATTAATATAGATTGTAAATAGCTGAGGCCCCAACACTGATCCTTGCGGCACCCCACTAGTTACAGCCTGCCAAACTGAAAAAGATCTGTTTATCCCTACTCTCTGTATTCTGCCCGTTACTATATTATAATTGTAGTGTATGTACCTTTAAGAGGAACTATGTTTTTGAAGCCCCTGTATACTGTAGTACCAGTAGTGACCACTCGGGTATATAAGCCTGTGTAGCGTCTTGTGTTGTTAGTTCACCTCCAGACTTTGTTCAGCAAACACTTGTTAAATCAACTCCTGCATTCCGTGTCTCCATTAACACACGGATCTAACAGTGGCGACGAGTTAGAAACAAACTTACCTGCAATTCGGCAGCACCTCAAGGGGATCGATTCCTCAGACGAAGGTTGAAGCCAGAAGAAAAATAAATAAATAAATAACTCGAAGAAACTCGAAAACGAGGGCCAGACTTGGTCTCCAGTCTGTGGTTTCCCCAGCTAAACGGGCTGGTGGTAGGTAGTGCACTGATCCTTCCTGGGCTGCGGCGGGCTAGAGCTCGATCGGGTGGCTCTGCAATGGGGCCGGGCAGCGAGTCGGGAAGCAGAAGCAAAGAGAGAGAGAGGGTGGAGCACTCAGGGCGCGGCCGGTGCTGCAAAGCAGGTCGGTGTTCGGACCGAGCAGAGGGAGGGGAAAGTCCCAGAGGGTCCGCTCCACGACGGGAACGGTTCTCCAAGTAACGGAGAAACTATTGAAGCGATATATAAAAAAAACAGAAATACCACGAAAAGCTGCAGATTGCAACGGGAACCGCGGAGAACAGCGTTGGCAGCAGCGGCAGCGGCGGGAAAGCACGGGAGGCGCCATCTTAACTCGGCGGGGAAGAAAGAAAAGTGCGGGAAGCGCCATTTTAGATTTTCGAGATGCCGAAGACTGGCAATATTACTGCTTTCGATAGTGATATAGAAGATTGGACCACCTATGTGGAAAGAGTGGAGGTATATTGCAAGGCGAATGAAGTAGAGGATGATAAAAAGGCATCGGTACTTCTAAATCTGATGGGCGCAAGGACATACGGGCTGTTACAAAACTTGATCACTCCAGCCAAACCGATGGACAAGGATTTTAAGGAGATTGTTGATACCTTACAGGAGCACTTAAACCCAACACTGCTGCTGATAGCGGAACGATTCAAATTCTTCAGGAGGAATCAGCACAAGAATGCAAGTCACGCTGATTACCTCACCGAATTATGAAAGCTGTCAAAGCACTGCCAATTCGGGGCAGGACTGGCAGATTCTCTATGAGACAAATTCGTCTGCGGTCTCCTAAGCGAAGGAACACAGAAAAGACTACTTTCTGAGAAAGATTTGACACTGGACAAGGCTTTCAGTGTGGCTGTATCATACGAAGCAGCAGCAAGAGGAGCTGCAGAGATACAGCAAAAGCCACAGGACTTCGGCACCCATGAAATGGCACGGGGTTTCAAGAGATGTTATCGCTGCAGCAGATCCACCCATGACCAGAAGGACTGCTGGTTCAAGGACAAAGCATGCAGGCAATGCGGAAAGATGGGACACATTGCACGTGTATGCAGATCTGGAAAGAAATCCGCTGACAGTAAAAAGGTCAATAAGGAAAAGTACAGAAAGGTACAAATGATGACGGACAGTAGCTCAGAAGAGCGACAGCGACTCCGGAAACAAGAGACTAAGCTGTCTCAAATTACATAATGTAATTGCCAAAGATTACCAGACCATTTGGGTTACCCTCACGATAGCGGGGTCCCCAGTCAAAATGGAGCTAGATACAGGATCAGCTCTGACCGTCATGAGTTGACGGGATTACGAGCGGCTATTTCCGCATATACCTTTGAAAGACACATCCATTGTCTTGAAGACATATACGGGGCAGAAAGTATACCCCAGAGGGAAAATAAGGGTGCCTGTTGTATACAACGGCAAGGAAATACAGAAGTTGTATTTATACGTTCTGCAAGATGGTGGTCCGCCGTTGTTGGGACGTGAATGGATCAGAAAGATACGTTTAGACTGGCACTCCATTCAGGCACTGACGGTGACCAGTAAGAAAAAAAATGATGATGATGTCATACCTGGACGATTAAAAGAAATCTTGGCTAACGCCAAAGAAGTGTTTCAACAGGAACTAGGAACCCTGAAAGGTGCCACCGCCTCAATAAAAGTGGAAGATGCGGCAATCCTCAAGTTTTTTAAGGCAAGGCCGGTGCCATACGCAATTCGTCCAGCCGTCGAGGCAGAGCTGGAGAATTTAGAAAAAGCAGGCGTGCTATCCAAGGTAGATTGGAGCGAGTGGGCAACACCCATCGTCCCGGTCATGAAGAAAACGTTGAATAATGATAAATCTGAAGAACAGAGAAAAGTTCGCATCTGTGGGGACTTCAAGGTGACTGTAAACCCGGTTCTTCACACAGTACAGTATCCTCTTCCGAGGATAGAAGATATTTTCGCCTCACTATCCAGAGGGAAACGTTTCACCAAAATTGACTTAGCACAGGCATATCTGCAGATGGAGGTTGAGGAGGCCTCTAAAAAGTATCTCATGATAAACACACACAAAGGCCTGTACCAGTACAATCGACTGGTTTTCGGAGTGGCATCAGCTCCGGCTATCTGGCAAAGAGCTATGGAGCAAGTCCTGCAAGGGATTCCGGGGACTAAATGCTACCTAGACGACATCCTTGTAACAGGAGAAAATGACAACGAGCACCTTGCCAACTTGGAGCAGGTGCTCACGAGGCTGAGAGAACGAGGCCTACGAGCAAATTGCCCCAAATGCGAATTTTTCCAGAAACAAATATCATATTGTGGCCATGTCATTAATGAAGAAGGGTTGCATAAGTCACCTGAAAAAATTGAAGCAGTCGTAAAGGCCCCAGCGTCTGAAAATGTCTCACAATTAAGGTCGTTCCTGGGATTAGTAAATTACTATCATAAATTTTTACCAAACTTGTCGACGGTTCTGCACCCGCTTAACGCACTGCTACAAACGGGAGTAGTTTGGAAATGGAGCGAAGACTGTAAACATGCCTTCCATAAATGCAAAGGCTTGATCACGTCCAGGGAAGTGTTGGCTCATTACAACCCATCACTGCCAATCAGACTGGCGTGCGATGCATCCCCTTACGGCGTGGGAGCGGTATTATCGCATAGATTCCCTGATGGCTCGGAGCGGCCGATAGCTTTTGCGTCACGCTCATTGAACTCAGCTGAGCGTAACTATGCCCAGATCGACAGGGAGGCACTCAGCCTGGTGTGGGGGGTGAAGAAATTCAACCATTACCTACACGGACAAAAGTTTACCTTGTTGACTGACCATCAACCCCTCGTCTCCATATTCAACCCTAAAAAGGGCGTTCCCATTATGACAGCGCAAAGGCTACAGAGGTGGTCCCTTTTCCTAGGGGCACACCAATATGACATAGAGTACAAAGGAACAAAACAGCATGGGAATGCTGACGGGTTATCGCGCCTACCGTTGCCAATGGTGGAAGAGGCGCCTACAGTGGACCCAGTGGAGATATTCCACTCGATCATAGTGGAATGTCTACCGGTGACAAATTCTACCATTGAAAAGGAAACGCGAAATGACCCGACTCTCTCACGAGTCTACGATTTAACGGTGAAGGGATGGCCAGCACATGGCGAACCACTGTTGCCAGCATTCTCGCAAAGAAGAGAACAGCTGTCAGTGTGCCGAGGAACCTTGATGTGTGGATCCAGAGTGGTGATTCCACCCAAACTCAAGGATAGAGTGCTAAAGGAGCTTCACGAGGGGCATCTGGGTGGAGTGAAAATGAAGAACTTAGCCAGAGCGTTTGTGTGGTGGCCAGGTATCGATGGAGACATCGAAGAAATGACCAAGAGCTGTCTAGGATGCCAGAAGGTCCAAAACGCCCCACCACAAGCCCCTCTACATCCATGGGAGTGGCCCTCATCTCCATGGCAAAGGGTACATATCGACTTTGCTGGTCCATTTATGGACTCAATGTTCTTAATCGCGGTGGATGCACACTCCAAGTGGCTGGAGGTAATAAAGATGTCCTCCACCACCACGGAAAAAACCATCACAGTATTAAGGACCATATTCGCCAGGAATGGGCTGCCTGAACAGATCTGTTCTGATAATGGACTGCAATTTGTATCCGAAGAATTCAGGAAGTTCTTAAAAAACAATGGGGTTAAGCACTACACGTCCGCCCCATACCATCCCGCCACCAATGTATTGGCTGAAAGGTTTGTCCAGACCTTCAAGAAGGCCATAAAGGCCATGGGTAATGAAGACATAAATCTACAACATAAGGTAGATAACTTCTTGTTTGCGTACAGGAATGCAACACATGTGGTTACAAACCAAACCCCCGCCATGATGTTTTTCAATAGAAGACTAAGATGCCGGCTGGATTTGGTCAAGCCAAACGTCAGAAGGGACGTAGAGAACCGGCAATTTCAAAGCATGAATGAAAGGCCAACTAGAACCTTCCAGATAGGTCAACCAGTTTTGGCCCGGGACTACCGTACCGAGAAATGGCAGCCTGGAACTATTTGCACACGACTAGGACCGCTGATGTATACCGTGGACATTGGAGAAAGCATAATAAGGCGCCATGCTGACCAGATCATAGAGTCATCCGAAAAAGGACAACCTACACCACAACTCTATACGCCTAGTGATGAAGCAGAGATACCCATAGTATCTACCTCCGATCCGGTGATACTGGAACCAGATGAACCCGACACTAGCATTGAAGCCGAATCGACCTTGCCAAAAGAACCTACTACACCACCGAGGCGTTATCCGGACCGAGTCAGGAAGCCTCCAGAGAGACTGAATTTGTAATTGATTAACTTCAGCAAATGTGTATATTATTGTTCTTGTAAAAATGTTATTTAATGATTACTTAAAATGTTATGTACTATTTATCTAAAAGGGGAGGAATTGTAGTGCATGTACCTTTAAGAGGAACTATGTTTTTGAAGCCCCTGTATACTGTAGTACCAGTAGTGACCACTCGGGTATATAAGCATGTGTAGCGTCTTGTGTTGTTAGTTCACCTCCAGACTTTGTTCAGTAAACACTTGTTAAATCAACTCCTGCATTCCGTGTCTCCATTAACACACGGATCTAACAATCCCCAACCCCATGAGCCCTAATCTTGTGTAATAACCTTTTATGTGGCAGTAAGAGTAAGGTAGTAAGAGGTGGGGTGGGGCCTATTAGGGACAAAGAAGGTGATATATGCTTAGAGGCGCAGGGCAAGGCTAGAATACTCAATGAGTACTTTGTATCGGTGTTTACTAAGGAGGTGGATGGTGACAAAATATCGGTAGAAGTGGAAAAGGTAGAAGCAATGGAAGGAGTGAAAACAGGATGTACTAGAAAGGCTGGGTATGCTTAGAGTGGACAGGTCGCCTGGTCCAGATGGCTTGCATCCCAGGTTGCTAAGGGAATTGGGGGAGGAGATAGCGGAAGGGCTTACCATAATTTTCCAATCTTCCCTAGATGCGGGGGAGGTGCCTGAGGATTGGAAAGTGGCAAATGTCACACCATTCTTCAAGAAATGGTGTAAGGACAATCCTAGGAATTACAGTGGTGGGTAAAGTTTTAGAAACAATAATGGGTACAGCACTTGGAGTGGCTTAAGCTAATTAAGGAGAGCCAACACAGATTTGTAAAAGGCAGATCGTGTTTGACTAATCTAATTGAATTTTTTGATGAAGTAACAGGGAGGATTGATGAAGGGAATGCAATGGATGTTGTCTACATGGATTTTCGGAAGGCGTTTGACAAAGTACCACATAGAAGGCTGGTTAATAAAATTGAGGCTCATGGAATAGGTGGGTCAGTGGCAGGTTGGATAAGGAATTGTCTTAAGGACAGAAAACAGCGAGTTGTGGTAAATGGCTGTTTTTCAGACTGGAGGATGGTAGACAGTGGCGTTCCCCAAGGGTCAGTGCTGGGGCCACTGCTTCTTTTGATATATATATAAATGACCTGGATATTGGAATACAGAGTAGAATTTCTAAATTTGCCGATGACACCAAACTTGGCAGATGGGATTTAATACAGAGAAGTGTGAGGTGATGCATTTTGGCCCCTCGAGCCTGCTCCGCCATTCAATGAGATCATGGCTGATCATCCAAATTCAGTACCCTGTCCCTGCCTTCTCCCCATATCCCTTGAACCCTTTAGCCTTAAGAAATATATCCAGCTCCTTCTTGAATATATTTAATGATTTGGCCTCAACTGCCTTCTGTGGTAGAGAATTCCACAGGTTCACCACTCTCTGGGTGAAGAAATTCCTCATCTCAGTCCTAAATGGCTTACCCCTTATCCTTAGACTGTGACCCCTGGTTCTGGACACACCGACAATCGGGAACATCCTTCCAGCATCTAGTCTGTGTAGTCCTGTTAGAATTTTATAAGTTTCGATGAGATCCCCTCTCAATACTTCTAAACTCCAGCGAGTACAAGCCCAATCGACCCAATCTCTCCTCATACGTCATTCCTGCCATCCCAGGTATCAGCCTGGTGAATCTTTGCTGCACTCCCTCCATGGCAAGAACATCCTTCCTCAGATAAGGCGACCAAAACTGCACACAATACTCAAGGTGTGGTCTCACCAAGGCCCTGTACAACTGCAGCAAGACATCCTTGTTCCTGCACTCAAACCCTCTTGCTACGAAGGCCAACATACCATTTGCCTTCTTAACCACCTGCTGCACCTGCATGCTTACTTTCAGCGACTGGTGCACAAGGACGCCCAGGTCTCGTTGCACTTCCCCTTCTCCCAATCTATTGCCATTTAGATAATAATCTGCCTTCCTGTTTTTGACAACAAAGTGGATAACATCGCATTTATCCACATTATATTGCATCTGCCATGCTTCTGCCCAATCACCCAACCTGTCCAAATCATACTGGAGTTTCTCAGCATCCTCCTCACAGCACACACGCAAACTTGGAGATATTACATCAAGTTCCCTCGTCTAGATCATTTATATATATTGTGACTAGCTGGGGTCCAAGGACCGATCCCTGCGGTACCCCACTAGTCACTGCCTGCCACTCAGAAAAAGAGCCGTTTATTCCAACTCTTTGCTTTCTGTCTGCCAACCAGTTCTCTATCCAAGTCAATACCTTGCCCCCAATCCCATGTGCCTTAATTTTACACGCTAATCTCTTATGCGGGACCTTATCGAAGGTCTTCTGAAAGTCCAGATACACCACATCCACTGGTTCTCCCTTATCTATTTTACCAGTTACATCCTCAAAAAATTCCAGTAGATTAGTCAAGCACGATTTACCTTTTGTAAATCCATGTTGACTTTGTCCAATCCGGTCAGTGTTTTTGTTCTTGTAGTCGAACCCTCTCGCTACGAAGGCCAACATACCATTTGCCTTCTTAACCTGCTGCTGCACCTGCATGCTTACCTTCAGCGACTGGTGCACAAGGACACCCAGGTCTCGTTGCACTTCCCCTTCTCCCAATCTATTGCCGTTCAGATAATAATCTGCCTTCCTGGTTTTGCCTCCAAAGTGGATAACCTCGCATTTATCCACATTATACTGCATCTGCCATGCTTCTGCCCAATCACCCAACCTGTCCAGTTCTAGTTTACTGCTCTAAGACGCTCCTCAAAAGCTCCCTCTTTGCCCCAGCTTTGGATATTATCCAGTCACTCTTAACCTGGCTGGGCGCTGAATGTTGCAGCAATGAAAGTTGTTTGTGGTGTTGTTGTTGTGTGAGCGACATCACAATGGAGCCCCCGCGGCCCGCGCCCTGATTGGTTGGAGGCTCCGCCCGCCTAGCATAGCTGCGCTCTCCCTATTGGTCAGCACTGATGGCCCCGGCAGTGGTCACGTGGTGCCGCTCTCATTATTGGTCAGCACTGACGTCAGTCACGGCCCCGCGGTGCCGCTCTCATTATTGGTCAGCGTTGACGTCAGTCACAGCCCCGCGGTGCCGCTCTCATTATTGGTCAGCACTGACGTCAGTCACGGCCCCGCGGTGCCGTTCTCATTATTGGTCAGGGTTGACGTCAGTCACGGCCCCGCGGTGCCGCTCTCATTATTGGTCAGGGTTGACGTCAGTCACGGCCCCGCGGTGCCGCTCTCATTATTGGTCAGCACTGACGTCAGTCACGGCCCCGCGGTGCCGCTCTCATTATTGGTCAGCGTTGACGTCAGTCACAGCCCCGCGGTGCCGTTCTCATTATTGGTCAGGGTTGACGTCAGTCACGGCCCCGCGGTGCCGCTCTCATTATTGGTCAGGGTTGACGTCAGTCACAGCCCCGCGGTGCCGCTCTCATTATTGGTCAGGGTTGACGTCAGTCACGGCCCCGCGGTGCCGTTCTCATTATTGGTCAGGGTTGACGTCAGTCACAGCCCCGCGGTGCCGTTCTCATTATTGGTCAGGGTTGACGTCAGTCACAGCCCCGCGGTGCCGTTCTCATTATTGGTCAGGGTTGACGTCAGTCACGGCGCCGCGGTGCCTAGTAATCTAGTATACTGTATTCGCTGCCCACGATTCGGTCTCCTCTACATTGGGGAGACCAAACGCAGATTGGGTGACCGCTTTGCGGAACACCTCCGTTCAGTCCGTAAGGGTGACCCCGAGCTTCCGGTCGCCTGTCATTTTAATTCACTGCCCCATTCCCACTCGGACCTCACCGTCCTTGGCCTTTTGTATTGTTCCACGGAAGCTCAACGTAAACTCGAGGAACAGCACCTCATCTTCCGATTAGGCATTCTGCAGCCTTCCAGACTCAATATCGAGTTCAACAATTTCAGATCATAACCTCGGCCCCTATTACTTTTTTACTTGCAATTTTTCAACTCCTTTCCCCCCCGACCCCTTTCCTTTTGTTTCTCTCTCTCACCTGGCAGCTATCTCTTGCCCTGCCAGTATACTTCACACCTAATCTCAGCCGATTACCATCTCGTCTGGCTTCGAAAACCTTTTATTGTCTCTTTCGCTACTTTTGTCTCTTTTACTTCTTTTGTCCGATCGCAGCCCTGCCTTCGATCTATTTTCTTTTCTTTCCAGTTTTGAAGAAGAGTTTCGACTCGAAACGTCAACTCAAATTTCTCTCCACGGATGTTGCCTGACCTGCTGAGTTTTTCCAGCATTTTCTGTTGTTATCCCAGCCCACCAGCGTTGGGGAGGGAAGGTCCCGCCCCCTAGCCGCGCCGCCATTGGTTGGAGGACCAGGCCGCCCAGTTCAGTCCTCCCAGCTCAGCCCTCTTCCTATTGGTCAGCGGTCCCGTCAGTCAGAATCACATTGCTCCGGCTCACTCCGCCACCCCGCGCGGCTCAATCCGCTCCGTTCGGCGTCCGTGGAGGTCCCGCCCGCCCGACTCTCAGGTTTGGTTTTTCTCGTATTTTACTTTATAATCTCACTCTCCGCTCCCCCATCACCTCGATTTAAATCGATTCCCCAACACTTGACTTTACCCCGGCCGCTGATTCCGCCTCTTCCCCGGGCCCGGCCTTCCGTCTGCCCCCCAGAGGCCCCACACAGGTGCACTGGTAGCCTCGTGTTGCGGTGAGGGGGCCGAATGAGAATGCGCGGCCCCGCCTCTCCACATTTAAAGGGACACCCACCCCCTCCACATTTAAAGGGACACCCACCCCCTCCACATTTAAAGGGACACCCACCCCCTTCACATGTAAAGGGACACCCACCCCCTCCACATGTAAAGGGACACCCACCCCCTCCACATTTAAAGGGACACCCACCCCCTCCACATTTAAAGAGACACCCACCCCCTCCACATTTAAAGGGACACCCACCCCATCCACATGTAAAGGGACACCCACCCCCTCCACATGTAAAGGGACACCCACCCCCTCCACATTTAAAGAGACACCCACCCCCTCCACATTTAAAGGGACACCCACCCCATCCACATTTAAAGGGACACCCACCCCCTCCACATTTAAAGGGACTCCCTCCCCCCTCTCATGTGTTCTTCTGATTAAAGGGACGGTAAGAATTCCCGCGGCCACCGCACTTTAGCAAGGATGTGAAAGACCGTGAGAGCCTCTCTCTTCTCTTAGGCGGTCCCTCGGAACCGAGGATGACTTGCTTCCACATTAAAAATGAGTTCTCAGGTGACTGATGAGTCCAATGCGGGACCTACAGTCTCTGTCACAGGTGGGTCAGACAGTGGTTGAAGGTCCCTTGCAGTCAGAATCAGGGGAATTTAATATGGGGAACAAAGAAATGGAAGACCAATTAAATACATACTTTGGTTCTGTCTTAAAAACGACGACACAAATAACCTCCCAGAGGTGTCGGGGAACATAGGGTCTAATGAGAGGGAGGAATTGAATGAAATCAGTATTTGTAGGGAAATGGTGTTAGGGAAATTGACGGCATTGAAGGCCAATAAATCCCCAGGGCCTGATAATCTACATCCTAGGGTACTTAAGGAAGTGGCCCTAGAAATAGTAGATGCATTGCTGGTCATCTTCCAAAATTCTATAGACTCTGGAACAGTTCCCATGGATTGGAGGGTAGCTAATGTTACCCCACTGTTTAAAAAAGGTGGTAGAGAGAAAACAGGGAATTATAGACCAGTAAGTCTGACATCGGTAGCGGGGAAAATGCTAGTGTCCATTATAAAAGATGTAATAGCAGAGCACTTGGAAAACAGTGACAGGATCGGACAAAGTCAACATGGATTTACAAAAGGTAAATCATGCTTGACTAATCTACTGGAATTTTCTGAGTATGTAACTGGTAAAATAGATAAGGGAGAACCAGTGGATGTGGTGTATTTGGACTTTCAGAAGGCTTTCGATAAGGTCCCACATAAGAGGTTAGCGTGCAAAGTAAAAGCCCACGGGATTGGGGTTAAGATACTGACTTGGATAGAGAACTGGTTGGCAGACAGGAAGCAAAGAGTTGGAATAAACAGGTCTTTTTCCAAGTGGCAGGCAGTGACGAGTGGGGTACCGCAGGGATCGGTACTCGGACCCCAGCTATTCACAATTGATGCGCTATCAATCACTCAAAAGACTGAGGTTAAGCGAGTAACTAACAGGCTTTTATTAACAAGAGAATGAAGGTGTGCCTCGAGTGGTCGACCAGTCCAGAATACAGAAGGACTGTGGAGCAGTTACCTTTATACCTGGACTCGTGGGGGGAGTCAGCCGAGGTATGTACAGACATGTACACAGTGGAATACAAACAGTGGTTTACCACATTCACCCCTTGTTTAAAAATGAGTCCGGCGGGGTGAAGTGTATTAAAAGTTTGTGTATTGGAGTCTCTCTGGAGGTCTTGTCTGCCACTGTGATCGACGTGGCGACGGCAGGGGTAGTGAAGCTTCTGACGTCGAGTCCCGCGTAGGCTGGGGCACTGGTGTGTAGTCCTCGTGGGTGTCGAGCGGGTCGCGGGGCCCAGGCGTGCCGTCTGCTGGGGTTGGATATTGGGTCGTGGGGGGGGGGTGGTAGTGGGTAGTGGGTTACTGGGGCCCCCAAGGGTGCGAGGTCTCGTATGGAGACTGTGTCCTCCCGCCCGTCCGGGTACGCAATGTAAGCGTACTGGGGGTTGGCGTGGAGGAGGTCGACCCTCTCGACCAGGGGGTCCATTTTATGGGTCCTCACGTGTCTTCTCAGTAGGACCGGCCCTGGGGACGTCAGCCATGGCGGTAGCGATGTCCCCGATGTGGACTTCCTTGGGAAGACAAACATTTTCTCATGAGGGGTGGCGTTAGTGGCAGTGCAGAGCAGTGACCGAATAGAGTGGAGCGCATCGGGAGCACATCCTGCCAGCGGGAGGTCGGAAGGCCCCTAGACTTTAAGGCTAGCAGGGCGGCCTTCCAAACTGTCGCATTCTCTCTTTCCACCTGTCCATTCCCCCGGGGGTTGTAACTGGTGGTCCTGCTTGTGGCAATACCCCTAGCGAGCAGGTACTGGCGGAGTTCGTCGCTCATAAACGATGAGCCCCGGTCACTATGGATATAGCTGGGGAAACCGAACAGGGTGAAGAGGTCATTCAGACATTTAATGACCGTGGCACTGGTCATGTCCGGGCAGGGGATGGCGAACGGGAAACGGGAGTACTCATCAATAATGTTGAGGAAGTACACATTACGGTCAGAGGAGGGGAGAGGCCCTTTAAAATCAATGCTCAGGCGCTCGAAGGGGCGAGTGGCTTTTATCAGGTGAGCCCTGTCTGGTCTATAAAAGTGCGGTTTGCACTCAGCGCAGACTTGGCAGTTCCTGGTCCTGACCTCCTCAATGGAGTAAGGCAGGTTGCGGGCCTTGATGAAGTGGAAGAACCTGGTAACCCCCGGGTGGCAGAGGTCATTGTGGAGGGCCCGCAGTCTATCGATCTGCGCGCTGGCGCAGGTGCCACGCGATAGAGCATCCGGGGGTTCATTGAGCTTCCCGGGCTGGTACAAGATCTCGTAATTGTAGGTGGAAAGTTCGATTCTCCACCTCAAGATCTTGTCGTTTTTGATTTTGCCCCTCTGCTTGTTGTTAAACATAAAAGCAACTGAACGCTGGTCAGTGAGCAGGGTAAATCGTTTTCCGGCCGGGTAGTGCCTCCAATGCGGCACAGCCTCCACAATAGCCTGGGCCTCCTTCTCAACAGCGGAGTGTCTGGTCTCCGGGCCCTGGAGGGTTCGTGAAAAGAAGGCCACGGGTCTCCCCGCCTGATTAAGGGTAGCGGCCAGGGCAAAGTCGGACGCGTCGCTTTCCACCTGGAAGGGGATGGATTCATCCACTGCGTGCATGGTGGCTTTGGCAATGTCTTCCTTGATACGGTGGAAGGCTAAGCGGGCCTCTGCCATCAAGGGAAAAGAGGTGGACTTGATCAGCGGACGGGCCTTGTCCGCATAGTAGGGGACCCACTGGGCGTAATAGGAGAAAAACCCTAGGCACCTCTTCAGGGCCTTGAGGCAGTGGGGCAGTGGGAGTTCCATAAGGGGACGCATCCGGTCGGGGTCGGGACCGATGACTCCGTGTTCCACAACACAGCCAAGGATGGCGAGGCGGGTTGTGCGGAATATGCATTTCTCCTTGTTATACGTCAGGTTCAGGAGTTGGGCGGTGCAGAGGAATTTTTCGAGGTTTGCGTCATGGTCCTGCAAGTCATGGCCGCAGATGGTCACCTTGTCCAGATATGGGAAAGTGGCCTGCAACGCATTTTGATCGACCATCCGGTCCATCTCCCTTTGGAAGACGGAGACCCTGTTGGTGACGCCAAAGGGAACCCTAAGGAAGTGATAGAGGCGGCCGTTTGCCTCAAAGGCAGTATACTGGCGGTCCTCAGGGCGGATAGGGAGCTGGTGGTACGCTGATTTCAGGTCAATGGTCGAGAAGACGCGGTACTGCGCGATCTGGTTGACCATATCAGCTATGCGGGGGAGTGGGTAAGCGTCCAGCAGGGTGTAGCGATTTATTGTCTGGCTGTAGTCGATGACCAGGCGCTGCTTCTCGCCGGTCTTAACGACCACAACCTGGGCTCGCCAGGGGCTGGTGCTGCCCTCAATAATCCCCTCCTTCAGGAGCCGCTCCACTTTGGTTTTAATGAAAACCCTGTCCCCGGCACTGTATCGCCTGCTCTTTGTGGCGATGGGCTTACAGTCGGGGGTGAGGTTAGCAAACAGTGGGGGGGGGGGGTGACTCTGAGTGTGGAGAGGTTGCACCTGGTGCGCGGCGGGCAATTTGGAAGCTGCTGGCTGCAGACTGTGAGTGGGGGTAGGGGTCCACCGTACGCCATCGTAACACTTTTAAGGTGGCACTGAAAATCTAACCCCAGTAGAACGGCAGCGCAGAGGTGCGGCAGGACCAGAAGTTTAAAATTATCGTACACAGTCCCGTCTACTAAGAGTGTCACCACGCAGTAGCCGCCAATGTCCGCCGACTGGGACTCGGAGGCCATAGAAATCCGCTGGTGCGCAGGCAGGACTGGGAGAGAGCAACGCCGCACCGTGTCGGGGTGGATGAAGCTCTCCGTGCTCCCAGAGTCAAAAGGGCAGATTGTTTCGTGACCATTTACCTTAATGTCCATTGTGGACCGGGCCAGTTGGTGCGGTCTCGCTTGGTCCAGCGTAACGGAGGCCAGCGTAGGGGTCGGTGTGTCGTTGCGGGTATCAGATGAGGCGGTGTTGGGGGCCTGCTGCGTCCCGGCTGCCGTCCAAGATGGCGTCGTCCATGATCCCCATGTGGCTGGAGGCATCCAAAATGGCTGCTGTTCCGGTGGTTCGCACATGGCTGGGGAGGCCCAAGATGGCGGCCCGCACGGCCCACACGCGGCACTGCTGGGGTTCGGGGTGGCTTTGGCCCTGCAGACACTGGCGTAGTGTCCCTTCTTCCCGCAGCCCGAGCAGATCGCATTTTTCGCCGGGCAGCGCGCTCTGGGGTGTTTGGCCTGGCCACAGAAGTAGCATTTCTGGCCTTGGGACATTGCTGCGGTAGTTGGGCCGTTGCTGGGATGTGGCTGGGGTGGCACGGCGCTATGAGACGGTCCTACCGTGTCCCAGGCTGTCGTTCCCCGCGGCGTCCACAGTGCAGAGGAGTAGGCATCCATGCCCCGGTAGGCTGCGTCCAATGATAGTGCGAGTTCAGAGGCCTTGTTGAGGTCGAGGTCACTCTGCTCCAACAGTCGCTGTCGGGTGTAATTGGACCTGTGGCCCGCTACAAAAGCGTCCCGGATAAGTTCCTCTGTGTACACGGCGGCCTTTACATCCTTACAACCACAGGCCCGGCTAAGCACAGACAGTGCCTGAAGGTATTCCTCGGTCGATTCCCCAGGTTGTTGTTTACGACTCCCCAGGAGGTGCCTGGCGTACACCTCATTCACTGGGCGCGTGTACTGGTCCTTGAGGAACTTGATAGCAGCCGTGTACGAGGTCGCGTCCTGGATGACCGAGTACGCTCGGTGGTTCACTTTGGAGGTCAGGACATCCAGTTTGTCCTCATCCAATTTGACCGTTGCAGCGGAGGCGATCAGGAATTTTTCAAAGCACCTAAGCCAGTGAGCAAACTTGGTGGATGCGTCCGCCTCCCGATGGTCTAAGTCTAGGCATGCTGGTGTGAGGATCTTCTCCATTATAAAAGTCTTGTTAATAAAATTGATGCGCTATCAATCACTCAAAAGACTGAGGTTAAGCGAGTGACTAACAGGCTTTTATTAACAAGAGAATGAAGGTGTGCCTCGAGTGGTCGACCAGACCAGAATACAGAGGGACTGTGGAGCAGTCACCTTTATACCTGGACTCGTGGGAGGAGTCAGCCGAGGCATGTACAGACATGTACACAGTGGAATACAAACAGTGGTTTACCACAACAATATATATAAATGATCTAGACGAGGGAACTAGATGTAATATCTCCAAGTTTGCAGATGACACAAAGCTGGGTGGGCGTGTCTACTGTGAGGAGGATTCAGAGAAAGTCCAGTATGATTTGGACAGGTTGGGTGATTGGGCAGATGCATGGCAGATGCAGTATAATGTGGATAAATACGAGGTTATCCACTTTGGTGGCGAAAACAGGAAGACAGATTATTATCTGAACAGCATTAGATTCGGAGACGGGGAAGTGCAACGAGACCCGAGTGTCCTTGTGCACCAGTCGCTGAAGGTAAGCATGCAGGTGCCGCAGGCAGTTAAGAAGGCAAATGGTATGTTGGCCTTTGTAGCAAGAGGGTTTGAGTACAGGAACAAGGATGTTTTGCTGCAGTTGTACAGGGCCTTGGTGAGACCACATCTTGAGTATTGTGTGCAGTTTTGGTCACCTTATCTGAGGAAGGATATTCTTGCCACAGAAGGAGTTCAGTGAAGATTCACCAGGCTGATACCTGGGATGACAGGAATGACGTATGAGGAGAGATTGGGACGATCGGGCTTATACTCGCTAGAGTTTAGAAGAATGAGAGGGGATCTCATTGAATCATAAAATTCTAACAGGACTAGACACACTAGATGCAGGAAGGATGTTCCCAATGGTCAGGGAGTCCAGAACCAGGGGTCACAGTCTAAGGATAAGGGGTAAGCCATTTAGGACAGAGATGAGGAGGAATTTCTTCACCCAGAGAGTGGTGAACCTGTGGAATTCTCTACCACAGAAGGCAGTTGAGGCCAATTCATTAAATATTTTCAAGAAGGAGTTGGATATATTCCTTAAGGCTAAAGTGATCAAGGGATATGTGGAGAAGGCAGGGACAGGGTACTGAATTTGGATGATTAGCCATGATCTCATTGAATGGCGGAGCAGGCTCAAGGGGCCGAATGGCCTACTCCTGCTCCTATCTTCTATGTTACTATGTCGCCTTTGGACCTTCTGCCAATCACCTTAAATCTGTGTCCTCTGGTTCTCAAGCCTTCCGCCAATGGGAACAGTTTCTGTCTATCTGCTCTGTCCAGATCCCCTCACATTTTTGAACACCTCCATCAAATCTCCTCTCAACTTTCTCTGCTCCAAGGAGAACAACCCCAGCTTCTCCAGTCTCTCCATGTCACTGAAGTCTCTCATCCCTGGTACCATTCTGGTGAATCTCCCCTTAACCTTCTCTGCTCTAAGGAGAACAACCCCAGCTTCTCCAGTCTCTCCATGTCACTGAAGTCTCTCATCCCTGGTACCATTCTGGTGAATCTCCCCTTAACCTTCTCTGCTCTAAGGAGAACAACCCCAGCTCCTCCAGTCTATCCACATAACTGAAGTCACTCATCCCTGGTACCATTCCGGTAAATCTTTTCTGCAGCCTCTCTAAGGCCTTCACGTCCTTCCTGAAATGCGGTGCCCAGAATTGGACACAATAAGAAAGATAGATGTGTATTTATAAGAACATAAGAAATAGGAGCAGGAGTCGGCCATTCGGCCCTTCGAGCCTGCTCCGCCATTCAATGAGATCATGGCTGATCTTCTGCCTCAACTCCATTCACCGGCCCTATCGCCATATCCCTTGATGACCTTACTAGTGAGAAATCTATTGACTTCTGTTTTGAATATACCCAATGACTGAGCCTCCACAGCCCTCTGGGGTAGAGAATTCCAAAGATTCACCACCCTCTGTGTGAAGAAATTTCTTCTCATCTCAGTCCTGAATGGCCTACCCTTTATCCTGAGGCTGTGGACCCTGGTTCTAGACTCCCCAGCCAAAGGAAACATTCTCCCAGCATCCACCCTATCAAGCCCTGTAAAGATAGAAACATAGAAGATAGGAGCAGGAGTAGGCCATTCGGCCCCTCGAGCCTGCTCCGCCATTCAATGAGATCATGATCATCCAAATTCAGTACCCGGTCCCTGCTTTCTCCCCATACCCCTTGATCCCTTTAGCCTTAAGAAATATATCCAACTCCTTCTTGAATATATTTAATGAACTGGCCTCCACTGCCTTCTGTGGTAGAGAGTTCCACAGGTTCACCACTCTCTGGGTGAAGAAACTCCTCATTTCTGTCCTAAATGGCCTAACCTTTATCCTTAGACTGTGTCCCCTGGTTCTGGACTCCCCGACCATCGGGAACATCCTTCCTGCATCTAGTCTGTCCAGTCCTGACTGAATTTTATATGTTTCAATGAGATCACCTCTCATTCTTCTAAACTCTAGCGAGTACAAGCCCAATCGACCCAATCTCTCCTCATACGTCATTCCTGCCATCCCAGGTATCAGCCTGGTGAATCTTCGCTGAACTCCTTCCATGGCAAGAACATCCTTCCTCAGATAAGGCGACCAAAACTGCACACATTACTCAAGATGTGGTCTCACCAAGGCCTGTACAACTGCAGCAAGACATCCTTGTTCCTATACTCAAACCCTCTCGCTGCGAAGGCCAACATACCATTTACCTTCTTAACCGCCTGCTGCACCTGCATGCTCACATTCAGTGACTGGTGGACAAGGACACCCAGGTCTCGTTGCACTTCCCCTTCTCCCAATCTATTGCCATTCAGATAATAATCTGCCTTCCTGTTTTTGCCACCAAAGTGGACAACCTCACATTTATCCACATTATATTGCATCTGCCATGTTTCTGCCCAATCACCCAACATGTCCAAATCATCCTGGAGTTTCTCGACATCCTCCTCACAGCACACACGCCCACCCAGCTTTGTGTCGTCTGCAAATTTGGAGATATTACATCTAGCTCCCTTGTCTAGATCATTAATATATATTGTGAATAGCTGGGGTCCAAGGACCGATCCCTGCGGTACCCCACTAGTCACTGCCTGCCACTCGGAAAAAGACCCGTTTATTCCAACTCTTTGCTTTCTGTCTGCCAACCAGTTCTCTATCCAAGTCAATACCTTGCCCCTAATCCCATGTGCCTTAACTTTACACGCTAATCTCTTACGCGGGACCTTACCGAGGGCCTTCTGAAAGTCCAGATACACCACAACCACTGGTTCTCCCTGATCTATTTTACCAGTTACATCCTGAAAAAATTCCAGTAGATTAGTCAAGCACGATTTACCTTTTGTGAATCTATGTTGACTTTGTCCGATCCTGTCACTGTTTTCCAAGTGCTCTGCTATTACATCTTTTATAATGGACTCTAGCATTTTCCCCACTACCGATGTCAGGCTTATCGGTCTGTAATTCCCCATTTTCTCTCTACCACCTTTTTTGAATACTGGGGTAACATTAGCTACCCGCCAATCCATGGGTACTGTTCCAAAGTCTATCGAATGTTGGAAGATGATCAGCAATGCATCTACTATTTCTAGGGCCACTTCCTTAAGTACCCTAGGATGTAGATTATCAGGCCCTGCGGATTTATCGGCCTTCAATCCCATCAATTTCCCTAACACCATTTCCCTACAAATACTGATTTCTTTCAGTTCCTCCCTTTCATCAGACCCTATGTTCACCAGCATCTTTGGGAGGTTATTTGTGTCCTCCTTTGTGAAGATAGAACCAAAATATGTATTTAGTTGGTCTGCCATTTCTTTGTTCCCCATTATAAATTCCCCGGATTCTGACTGCAAGGGACCTACGCCTGACTTCACCAATCTTTTTCTCTTCACATATGTGTAAAAGCTTTTACAGTCAGTTTCTATGTTCCCTGAAAGCTTACTCTCGTATTCTATTTTCCCTTTCTTAATTAATCGCTTTGTCCTCCTTTGTTGAATCCTAAACTGCTCCCAATTCTCTGGATTACTGCTTTTTCTGGCCAATTTATTTGTCCTCTCCTTGGATCTTATGCTATCCCTAACTACCCTCGTTAGCCACGGTTGAGTCACCTTTTTTGTTTTATTTTTATGCCAAACTGGGATGAACAAATTCTGTAGTTCATCCATGCGGTCTTTGAATGTTTGCCATTGCCTATCCACCGTCAACCCTTTGAGTGACATTCCCCAATCAATCCTACCCAACTCGTGCCTCAGACCATCGTAGTTTCCTTTATTTAAATTCAGGACCCTAGTCTCTGATTCAACAATTTAATTCTCCATCTTAATGAAGAATTCTATCATATTATGATCGATCTGACCCAAGGGGCCTTGTACAACAAGACTGTTAATTAATCCTTTCTCGTTACATAATACCCAGTCTAAGATGGCCTGATCTCTGGTTGGTTCCTTGACATATTGGTCCAGGAAACCATCCCGTAAACACTCCAGGAATTCCTCCTCCACAATATTGTTACTAAGTTGGTTACCCCAAATTAATGCATAATTTTGTATGCTTCAATGAGATCCCCTCTCATTCTTCTGAATTCAAGAGAATACAGGTCTAGTTTACTCAATCTCTTCTCATACTACAGTCCCGCCATCCCAGGAATCAATCTCGTGAACCTTTGTTGCACTCCCTCTATAAGTATATCCTTCCTTAGGTAAGGAGACCAAAATTGTACACAGTACTCCAGGTGTGGTCTCACCAAGGCCCTATATAATTGGAGGCAGCGTTGGTGGTACCTCTGCAGTGCTTTGAGGTGCACTGGAGAGGTACCACCAATGCTGCCTCCGCAAGATCCTGCAAATTCATTGGCAGGATAGACACACCAATGTCAGTGTTCTGACTCTGGCCAACATCCCCAGCATCGAAGCTTTGACCATGCTCGATCAGCTCCGATGGATGGGTCCCATTGTCCGCATGCCCGATACGAGACTCCCAGAACAAGCGCTCTACTCGGAGCTCCAGCAAGGCAAGAGAGCCCCGGGTGGGCAGAGGAAACGCTTCAAGGACACCCTCAAAGCCTCCTTGAAAAGGTGCAATATCCCCACCGACACCTGGGAATCCCTGGCCCAAGACCGCACAAAGTGGAGCAGAAGCATCCGAGAAGGCACCGAACACCTCGAGTCTCTTTGCCGGGAGCAAGCGGAAGCCAAGCGCAAGGAGCGCATGTCAACTCAAGCACCCCACCCACCCGCCCCTTCAAACACCATCTGCCCCACCTGTGACAGAGACTAGGACCCGCATTGGACTCATCAGTCACCTGAGAACTCATTTTTAATGTGTAAGCAAGTTATCCTCGGTTCCGAGGGACTGCTTAAGAAGAAAATATAATTGCAGTAAGACTTCTTTACTCCTGTACTCAAATCCTCTTGTAATGAAGGCCAGCATACCATTTGCATTCTTAACCGCCTTTCACGAGCACCGGACGTCCCAAAGCGCTTTACAGCCAATGAAGTACTTTTGAAGTGTAGTCACTGTTGTAATGTGGGAAGCGTGGCAGCCAATTTGCGCACAGCAAGCTCCCACAAACAGCAATGTGAAAATGGCCAGATAATGTTATTTCGTCATTTTGATTGATGGATAAATATTGGGCTCAAAACACCGGAGATAACTTCTTCGAAAAAGCTCCATGAGGGGGCAGACGGGGGCCTCAGTTTAACGTCTCATCCACAAGACCGCATCTCCGAAACTGCAGCACTCCTTCATTACTGCCACTCCGACAATGCGGCTCTCCCACAGTATTGCTTCCCCCGACAGTGCGGTGTTGCCGCAGTACTGCCCCTCCGATGGAGCAGCGCTCCCTGAGCACTGCCCCTCCAACAGTGCGGTGCTCCCTCAGTAATGCCCCTCCCACAGTGCAGCGCTCCCTCAGTACTGCCCCTCCGACAGTGCGGAGCTCCCTCAGTACTGCTCCCCCGACAGTGCGGTGCTCCCTCAGAACTGCCCCTCCGACAGTGCGGCGCTCGCTCAGAACTGCCCCTCCGACAGTGTGGCGCTCCCTCAGTACTGCCCCGCTGACAGTGCGGCGCTCCCTCAGTACTGCCCCTCCCGACAGTGCGGTGCTCCCTCAGTACTGCCCCTCCGACAGGGCGGCGCTCCCTCAGCGCCGCACTGGAGTGTCAGCCTCGCTTTATATGCTCAAGTCCCTGGAGCGGGATTTGAACCCACAACCTTCTGACTCTGCTATCCACTGAGCCAGAGCTGACTCCAGTCTTTTACACAGTTTCATCATAACTTCCTTGCTTTTGCACTCTACGCCTCTCCTAAAGCAGGGGAGTTATGATGAATTGTTAAACAGTGTTTTTTGCAGAGTGACCAAGGCTGTGTGTAGGAAACAATTGTGCATTTGAAAGCAGCTTGTATTGTGAAGCTTGTGCCCCTTTGCCAGGCCCGCTGCCTGCGGCCCCTCTCCCAGATTCCAGCCCCAGCTCTGTGCTGACTGAGCTGCTCTCACCTGGGGACAGCGCGTCACAATCGGCCCCCAGCGCACCTGAGCTGGAGAGGAGGCCCCGCCCCCTTGCCGCGCCGCCATTGGTTGGAGGACCAGGCCGCCCAGTTCAGTCCTCCCAGCTCAGCCCTCTTCCTATTGGTCCGCGCTCCCGTCAGTCAGAATCACATTGCTCCAGCTCACTCCGCCACCCCGCGCGGCTCAATCCGCTCCATCCGGCGTCCGCGGAGGTCCCGCCCGCCCGACTCTCAGGTTTGTTTTTTCTCGTATTTTACTTTATAATCTCGCTCTCCGCTCCCCCCCTCACCCCGATTTAAATCAATTCCCCAACACTTTACTTTACCCCTGCCGCTGATTCCGCTTCTTCCCCGGGCCCGGCCTTCCGTCTGCTCCCCGGAGGCCTCGCGCAGGCGCACTGGCAGCCTGATTTTATGGTGAGGGGGCCGAATGAGCATGCGCGGCCCCGCCTCTCCACATTTAAAGGGACACCCACCCCTTGCACATTTAAAGGGACACCCACCCCCTGCACATTTAAAGGGGCACCCAACCCTCCACATTTAAAGGGACACCCACCCCCTCCACATTTAAAGGGACTCCCTCACCCCTCTCATGTGTTCTTCAGATTAAACAAAGAAGAAACATAGAAGATAGGAACAGGAGGTGGCCATTTGGCCCTTCGAGCCTGCTCCGCCATTCAATGAGATCATGGCTGATCATCCAAATTCAGTACCCTGTCCCTGCTTTCTCCCCATATCCCTTGATCCCTTTAGTCTTAAGAAATATATCTAACTCCTTCTTGAATATATTTAATGAATTGGCCTCGACTGCCTTGTGTGGTAGAGAATTCCACAGGTTCACCACTCTCTGGGTGAAGTAATTCCTCCTCATCTCTAAGTCTAAGGATAAGGGGTAAGCCATTTAGGACAGAGATGAGGAGGAATTTCTTCACCCAGAGAGTGGTGAACCTGTGGAATTCTCTACCACAGAAGGCAGTTGAGGCCAATTCATTAAATATATTCAAGAAGGAGTTAGATATATTTCTTAAGGCTAAAGGGATCAAGGGATATGGGGAGAATACAGGGACAGGGTACTGAATTTAGATGATCAGCCATGATCTCATTGAATGGCGGAGCAGGCTCGAGGGGCCGAATGGCCTACTCCTGCTCCTATCTTTTTTGTTTCTATGCGACTCCTGGTTCTGGAATCCATGACCATCGGGAACATCCTTCCTGCATCTAGTCTGTGTAGTCCTGTTAGAATTTTATATGTTTCAATGAGATCCCCTCTCATTCTTCGAAACTCCAGCGAGTATAAGCCCAGTCGACCCAATCTCTCCTCATACGTCATTCCTGCCATCCCAGGTATCAGTCTGGTGAATCTTCGCTGCACTCCCTCCATGACAAGGACATCCTTCCTCAGATAAGGCGACCAAAACTGCACACAATACTCAAGATGTGGTCTCACGAAGGCCCTGTACAACTGCAGCAAGACATCCTTGCTCCTGTACTCGAATCCTCTCGCTATGAAGGCCAACATACCATTTGCCTTCTTAACCGCCTGCTGCACCTGCATACTTACCTTCAGCGACTGGTGCGCAAGGACACCCAGGTCTCGTTGCACTTCCCCTTCTCCCGATCTATGACCGTTCAGATAATAATCTGCCTTCCTGTTTTTGCCACCAAAGTGGATAACCTCACATTTATCCACGTTATATTGCATCTGCCATGCTTCTGCCCATTAACCAACCTGTCCAAATCATACTGGAGTTTCTTGGCATCCTCCTCACAGCACACACGCCCACCCAGCTTTGTGTCGTCTGCAAACTTGGAGATATTACATCTATTTCCCTCGTCCAGATCATTAATATATATTGTGATTAGCTGGGGTCCAAGGACCGATCCCTGCAGTACCCCACTAGTCACTGCCTGCCACTCGGAAAAAAAGCCGTTTGTATCCTTAAGTACCCTAGGATGTAGATTATCAGGCCCTGGGGATTTATCGGCCTTCAATCCCATCAATTTCCCTAACACCATTTCCCTACAAATATTGATTTCTTTCAGTTCCACCCTCTCATCAGACCCTATGTTCCCCGACATCTCTGGGAGGTTATTTGTGTCCTCCTTTGTGAAGACAGAACCAAAGTATGTGTTTAAGACCAGGACCAGTGCAAGCTAGATTAAGGCGGTACTTAGTACAACTAAATCAGGAGGTACAAGCACTAAATAAAGTAGTAAGGAACCAACAACAGATTAAAGATCTAGAAAGGCAGAATGCTGGACTTAAACCAGACGAGTTGCCCAGAATAGGTCAACAAGTAATGACACAAGTTATCGGAAGAAAGGGAATGGGGCCCGTTGGATGGGGCCATGCACTGTATTAATGACAAGTGATACATGTGTTTGTCTACAGGAACCGACGGGTATGCGATGGAAGCAATGGACCCAGGTGAAACCATTTCAGCCGGCCCAGGTGAAACCATTTCACCCCGTGTCTTCAAGACCTGCGCAGACCAGCTGGCTCCTGTGTTCACGGACATTTTTAACATCTCATTGCAACAGTCTGTTGTACCAGTGTGCTTCAAGGAGACAACCATTGTGCCGTTACCTAAGAAGACCAAGGTAACAGGCCTCAATAACTATCGACCCATGGCTCTAACATCTATAGCCATGAAGTGCCTGGAAAAGCTGGTTATGACACACATAAACAGCATCATCCCGACTCCTTGGACCCGTTCCAGTTCGCATACAGGGCTAACAGGTCTGTAGACGATACCATCTCCCTAACACTACACGTTGCCCTGGAACACCTAGACAGGAGGGATACTTACGTCAGATTGTTGTTTATTGACTACAGTTCTGCATTTAATACTATTATTCCCTCCAAGCTGGTCTTGAAACTGAGGGACCTAGGCCTGGGCACCCCCCATCTGCAATTGGATTCTGGATTTCTTGACTGGCAGGACTCAAGTGGTGAAAATAGGGAACATCACCTCATCCACTCTGGTCCTCAACACCGGAGTGCCACAAGGCTGCTGCCTCAGTCCTTGGCTGTACTCTCTGTTTACACATGACTGTACAGCCATACACAGCAACAACCGGATTATCAAATTTGCCGATGACACCACAGTAATTGGCCTGATAAGCAACGATGACGAGACGGAGTATAGAGATGAGATAGTCCAGCTGATGAGATGGTGCAATGACAACAACCTTGCCCTGAACGTTGGCAAGACTAAGGAGCTCATCGTGGACTTCAGAAGACACCGAGGGATCCACCACCCCATCAGCATAGACGGGACACCAGTGGAAGTCGTCAGTTGCTTCCAATTCCTGGGACTGCAGATCTCCGATGACCTGGCCTGGAACCACAATACTGAGGACATGCTGAAGAAGGCACACCAGCGCCTCTACCCTCTACGGGGCCTGAGGAAATGCGGCATAAGCACACAGTGGCTTGTGAACTTTTACCGTGGCACCATAGAGAGCGTCCTAACGGGTGGTGTCAATGTGTGGTATGGCAACACCACTGCACAGAACAAGAAAGCCATCCAGAGAGTTGTGAATACGGCAGAAAAGATCATCAGGTGTGCACTTCTGTCCATCGAGGAGATCTTCCAGACCAGGTGCCGGAACAAGGCCCGCTCCATCATCCAGGACCCCAATCACCCTGGGCACAAACTGTTCTCCCTCCTGCAGTCCGGACGTCAGTACCGCAGCATCCGAACCAGGACCAGCAGGTTCAAGAACAGTTTCTATCCACAGGCAGTGCGCCTACTGAACTGCTAATCAAATGAACTGTGAGCGCACAAGAACATTCTTGATCACTGGACTGTGCGCACATAGGACTTTTGTACGCCAACCTTAACTTATAAATTATAACTCATTTGTACATTGCACACTGCATTTTTAATTTATATTTATTTGTTTATATATAAATATATATATTATATTTATACAATTATATAATTATCATATGACATTACTATTACTTCTAGTGGTAATAGAGGCTTTTTGCACTATTCAACATATCCTGCAACTTGGACTCTCATTGCTGTACTTTTTGCTCATTTGCTTATTGTTTCTATATTTATACTTGTTTTTACTTTTTGCTTTTTATATTTATATACTTTTATTGTGGGAGTAAGTGGGGAGTAAGCATTCCATTGTACTAGTTACATATGGCAATAAAATGATCTTGAATCTTGAATCTTAAAACTAAAGACCCCCATTCTACCCTTTCCTCTAGGGGAAAGAGCTCGGAAGACGACCAGACCTCTGTTTAAATTACAGATAAACATGGATCCAGTCGACCCTTTATATCAGAGGGTCCGTCTCGGGGAGAAGAAGCTCTCCCGGTTTACCCTTACACCTGAGAACTCATTTTTAATGTGGAAGCAAGTCAGCCTTGGTTCCGAGGGACTGCCTAAGAAGAAAGAAGAAGATATAATTGGAGTAAGACTTCTTTACTCTTGTACTCAAATCCTCTTGTAATGAAGGCCAGCGTACCATTTGCCTTCTTAACTGCCTTTCACGACCACCGGACATCCCAAAGCGCTTTACAGCCAATGAAGTACTTTTGAAGTGTATTCACTGTTGTAATGTGGGAAACGTGGCAGTCAATTTGCGCACAGCAAGCTCCCACAAACAGCAACGTGATAATGACCAGATAATGTTTTTTCGTCATGTTGATTGAGGGATAAATATTGGGCTCAAAACACCGGGAATAACTTCTTCGAAATAGCACCACGGGATCTTTTACATCCACCTGAGGGGGCAGACGGGGGCCTCAGTTTAACGTCCGACACTGCAGTGCACCTTCATTACTGTTCCTCCGACAGTGCGGCTCTCCCTCAGTACTGCCCCTCCAACAGTGCGGTGCTCCCTCAGTACTGCCCCTCCAACAGTGCGGCACTCCCTCAGTACTGTCCCTCCGACAGTGCGGCTCTCCCTCAGTACTGCCCCTCCGACAGTGCAGCGCTCCCTCAGTACTGCCCCTCCGACAGTGCGGCGCTCCCTCAGTACTGCCCCTCCGACAGTGCGGTGCTCCCTCAGTACTGCCCCTCCGACAGGGCGGCGCTCCCTCAGCACCGCACTGGAGTGTCAGCCTCGCTTTATGTGCTCAAGTCCCTGGAGCGGGATTTGAACCCACAACCTTCTGACTCTGCTATCCACTGAGCCACAGCTGACTCCAGTCTTTTACACAGTTTCATCATAACTTCCTTGCTTTTGCACTCTACGCCTCTCCTAAAGCAGGGGAGTTATGATGAATTGTTAAACAGTTTTTATTGCAGAGTGACCAAGGCTGTCTGTAGGAAACAACTGTGCATTTGAAAGCAGCTTGTATTGTGAAGCTTGTGCCCCTTTGCCAGGCCCGCTGCCTGCGGCCCCTCTCCCAGATTCCAGCCCCAGCTCTGTGCTGACTGAGCTGCTCTCACCTGGGGACAGCGCGTCACAATCGGCCCCAGCGCACCTGAGCTGGAGAGGAGGCCCGCCCCCTTGCCGCGCCGCCATTGGTTGGAGGACCAGGCCGCCCAGTTCAGTCCTCCCAGCTCAGCCCTCTTCCTATTGGTCAGCGCTCCCGTCAGTGAGAATCACATTGCTCCGGCTCACTCCGCCCCCCCCCCCCCGCGCGGGTCAATCCGCTCCGTTCGGCGTCTGCGGAGGTCCCGCCCGACTTTCAGGTTTGGTTTTTCTCGTATTTTACTTTATAATCTCGTTCTCCCCTCCCCCTCACCTCGATTTAAATTGATTCCCCAACACTTTACTTTACCCCGGCCGCTGATTCTGCCTCTTCCCCGGGCCCGGCCTTCCTTCTTCTCCCCAGAGGCCCCGCACAGGCGCACTGGCAGCCTCGTTTTGTGGTGGGGCCGAATGAGCATGCGCGGCCCCTCCTCTCCACATTTAAAGGGACACCCACCCCCTCCACATTTAAATGGACACCCACCCCCTCCACATTTAAAGGGACACCCACCCACTCCACATTTAAAGGGACACCCACCCCCTCCACAATTAAAGGGACACCCAGCCCTTCCATATTTAAAGGGATACCCACCCCCTCCACATTTAAAGGGACACCCACCCCCTCCACATTTAAAGGGACACCCACCCCCTCCACATTTAAAGGGACACCCACCGCCTCCACATTTAAAGGGACATCCACCCCCTCCACATTTAAAGGAACTCCCTCCTCTCCTCTCATGTCCTCTACTGTGGAGGAGGAATTCCTGGAGCGTTTACGGGATGGTTTCCTAGACCAATATGTCGAGGAACCAACCAGAGATCAGGCCATCTTAGACTGGGTATTATGTAACGAGAAAGGATTAATTAGCAATCTTGTTGTATGAGGCCCCTTGGGTCGGAGTGATCATAATATGATCGAATTCTTCATTAAGATGGAGAATGAACTTGTTGACTCAGAGACTAGGGTCCTAAATTTAAATAAAGGAAACTACGATGGTCTGAGGAGTGAGTTGGGTAGGATTGATTGGGGAATGCCACTCAAAGGGTTGACGGTGGATAGGCAATGGCAAACATTCAAAGACCGCATGGCTGAACTACAGAATTTGTTAATCCCAGTTTGGCATAAAAATAAAACAAAAAAGGTGACTCAACCGTGGCTAACAAGGGAAATTAGGGATAGCATAAGATCCAAGGAGAGGACATATAAATTGGCCAGAAAAAGCAGTAAACCTGAGGATTTGGAGCAGTTTAGGATTCAACAAAGGAGGACAAAGGGATTAATTAAGAAGGGGAAAATAGAATATGAGAGTAAGCTTGCAGGGAACATAAAAACTGACTGTAAAAGCTTTTATAGATATGTGAAGAGAAAAAGAACATGAGAACATAAGAAGTAGGAGCAGAAGTAGGCCATACGGCCCCTCGGGCCTGCTCCGCCATTCAATAGGATCATGGATGATCCGAACCTAGACTCACGTCCACTTCCCTGCCCGCAACCCCAATTTCCTTATCAGTTAGGAAACTGTCTATCTCCGTTTTAAATTTATTTAATGTCGCAGCTTCCACAGATATCTGAGGTAGCAAATTCCATAGATTTACCACCCTCTGAGTGAAGAAGTTTCTCCTCATCTCAGTTTTGAAACGGCAGCCCCTTATTCTAAGATTATGCCCCTTAGTTCTAGTCTCACCCATCAGTGGAAACTTTCTCCCCGCATCCACCCGATCAAGCCCCCTCACAATCGTATATGTTTCGATAAGATCGCCTCTCATTCTTCTGAATTCCAATGAGTAGAGGCCCAACCTACTCAACCTTTCCTCATTAGTCAACCCCCTCATCTCCGGAATCAACCGAGGGAACCTTCTCTGAACTGCCTCGAGAGCAAGTATAACTTTTCTTAAAGATGGAAACCAAAACTGTATGCAATATTCCAGGTGTGGCCTCACCAGTACCCTGTATAACTGAAGCAAGACTTCCCTGCTTTTATACTCCATCCCCCTTGCAATAAAAGCCAAGATTCCATTGGCCTTCCTGATCACCTGCTGTACCTGCATACTAACCTTCTGTGTTTCATGCACCAGGATCCCCAGATCCCTTTGTTCTGTAGCACTTTGCAGTTTCTCTCCATTTAGATAATAACTTGCTCTTTGATTTTTTCTGCCAAAGTGCATAACCTCCCACTTTCCAACATTATATTGCATCTGCCAAATTTCTGCCCACTCACTTAGCCTGTCTATGTCCTTTTCCAGGTTTTTTATGTCCTCCTCACTCACTGCTTTCCCTCCCATCTTTGTATCGTCGGCAAACTTGGATATGTTGCACTCGGTCTCCTCCTCCAAATCGTTAATATAGATTGTAAAGAGTTGGGGTCCCAGCACTGACCCCTGCGGAACACCACTAGTTACTGATTGCCAACCCGAGAATGAACCATTTATCCCAACTCTTTGTTTTCTGTTAGATAGCCAATCTTCCACCCATTCCAGTATGTTACCCAAAATCCCGTGATTTTTTATCTTGTGCAGTAATCTTTTGTGTGGCACCTTGTCAAATGCCTTTTGGAAGTCCAAATACACCACATCCACTGGTTCCCCTTTATCCACCCTGTTTGTTACATCCTCAAAGAATTCGAGCAAATTTGTCAAACATGACTTCCCCTTTATAAAACCATGCTGACTCTGTCCGATTAAATTATGCTTATCCAAATGTCCTGTTACTGCTTCCTTAAGAATGGACTCCAACATTTTACCTCCAGCCTTTTGTCTACCTCCCTTTTTAAATAAGGGCGTTACATTAGCAGTTTTCCAATCTGCTGGGACCTTGCCTGAATCCAGGGAGTTTTGGAAAATTACCTCCAATGCATCCGCAATCCCCACCACTACCTCTCTCAAGACCCTAGGATGTAAGCCATCAGGTCCAGGGAATTTATCCGCCTTAAGTCCCATTATCTTACCGAGTACCATCTCCTTAGTGATTTTAATCATGTTTAGCTCCTCCACGCCCCCATAGCCCCCTGTTTGTCCAGTGTTGGGATATTTTTAGTGTCCTCTACTGTAAAGACTGATACAAAATATTTGTTCAGTGTTTTTGCCATCTCCATGTTCCCCACTACTAATTTCCCGGTCTCGTCCTCTAAGGGACCAACATTCACTTTAGCGACTCTTTTTCTTTTTATATAACTGTAGAAACTCTTGCTATCTGTTTTTACATTTTTTGCTAGTTTACTTTCATAATCTATCTTCCCTTTCTTAATTAATCTTTTAGTTATTCTTTGCTGGCTTTTAAATGCTTCCCAATCTTCTATCCTCCCACTAGATTTGTCTACTTTATATGCCCTTGTTTTCAGTCGGATACTATCCTTTATTACTTTACTTAGCCACGGATGGCTGTCTTTTTTTTAATCCCCTTTTTCCTCAGTGGAATATATTTTTCTTGAAAGTTGTGAAATATCTCCTTGAATGTACACCACTGCTCATGTACCGTCTTACACCTTAATCTATTTTCCCAGTCCACTTTAGTCAACTCTGCTCTCATAGCTTCCTAGTCTCCTTTATTTAAGCTTAGTACGCTGGTTTGAGATCCAACTCTCTCACCCTCCAACTGAATTTGGAATTCAACCACGTTATGGTCACTCATTCCAAGGGGATCCTTTACTCGGACATTTTTTAATAATCCTGTCTCATTACACAGGACCAGATCTAAGATTGCCTGCCCCCTGGTTGGTTCAGTAACATACTGCTCAAGGAACCCGTCCCTAATGCACTCTATGAACTCTTCCTCAAGGCTGCCCTGCCCAATCTGATTTATCCAGTCAATATGAAAGTTAAAATCTCCCATGATTATAGCTGTTCCCTTATTACAAGCCCCAACTATTTCCTGATTTATACTCTGACCAATAGAGTTGCAACTGTTAGGAGGTCTATAGACTACGCCCAATCATGACTTTTTCCCCTTATTATTCCTTATTTCCACCCAAACCGTTTCACTATCCTGATCCTTGGACCCAATATCATTTCTCACTATTGCAGTGATTCCATCCTTTATTAACACAGCCACCCCACCTCCTTTTCCTTCCTGTCTGTCCTTCCAATAGTCAAATACCCCTGGATGTTTAGTTCCCAGTCATGGTCACCCTGCAGCCATGTCTCCGTAATGGCCAACAGATCATACCCATGTGTAGTTATTTGTACCGTCAACTCGTCTATTTTGTTACGAATGCTGCATGCATTCAGATAAAGAACTTTTAAATATGATTTGTGACAATTTATTCCTGCTTTTACCCCCTTTACTACTTTACCTTTATCTTTCTATATTCTGTCCCTTCCTGACACACTCTGGTTTTTAATTCTCCCACTACTACCTTGCTCTATTGCCTTCTCCGCTGACATTTTTATTTTTCGCTCTCTTGAAACCTCCCCCCCACTAATTAGTTTAAAGCCCTCTCTTCAGCCCTAGTTATTTGATTCACCAGGATTCTAGTCCCAGCACTGGCCAAGTGAAGTCCGTCCCAACGGAACAGCTCTCTCCTGTCCCAGTACTGGTGCCAGTGTCCCAAGAAGCAAAACCCATATCTCCCACGCCAGCCTTTGAGCCACGCATTTAACTCTCTGACTTTATTTACCCTAGCCAACTTTGCTCATGAGGGCAGGTACAGCACAGGATAAATACAGAGTAAAGCTCACTCTACACTGTCCCATCAAACACTTCCAGGGCAGGTACAGCACGGGTTAGATACAGAGTAAAGCTCCCTCTACACTGTCCCATCAAACACTCCCAGGGCAGGTACAGCACGGGTTAGATGCAGAGTAAAGCTCCCTCTACACTGTCCCATCAAACACTCCCAGGGCAGGTACAGCACGGGTTAGATACAGAGTAAAGCTCCCTCTACACCGTCCCATCAAACACTCCCAGGGCAGGTACAGCACGGTAAGATACAGAGTAAAGCTCCCTCTACACTGTCCCATCAAACACTCCCAGGGCAGGTACAGCACGGGTTAGATACAGAGTAAAGCTCCCTCTACACTGTCCCATCAAACACTCCCAGGGCAGGTACAGCACGAGTTAGATACAGAGTAAAGCTCCCTCTACACTGTCCCATCAAACACTCCCAGGGCAGGTACAGCACGGGTTAGATACAGAGTAAAGCTCCCTCTACACTGTCCCATCAGACGCTCCCAGGGCAGGTACAGCACGGGTTAGATACAGAGTAAAGCTCCCTCTACACTGTCCCATCAAACACTCCCAGGGCAGGTACAGCACAGATTAGATACAGAGTGTCAGCCGTGGCTCAGGCGGCAGCACTCTCTCCTCTGAGGCAGAAGGTTGTGGGTTGAAGTCCACTCCAGAGACTCGAGTCTAAAACTCTGCTGCCCCTGCAGTGCAGTGCTGAGGTAGTAAAGCCCAGTGCAGAGTAAAGTTCCCTCTGCACTGCTCCACTAACAGGACTGAGCCCCAAACTCAGAAGGGCGCCCTCTGCTGCATTCCACTTGTCTCAGCAGCGGGAGAAGCAGGCGGCGGAAGTCCCGCCCCTCGAACGCCCCGATTGCTTGGAGGACCCGCCGCCACCTCAGTCCTCCGAGCTCCGCCCGCTCTCTCCCTATTGGTCGGAGCTCCCGTCAGTCCCCGCCGTGGAGTTGATGACGTGCCCCAGTGCGGCTCCCTGCAGAAGACAAGGGGCTGCGGCCGCTCCGTGCCGGGAGGGCGCTGGGACGGTGCGGTTTGTAATTTTTTTAAATTTATCTCCCCGCCCGCGCTTCTCTCCGCTATATATCAAAAACCCTGATAAAACTCACTTTCCGCCGGTGATCTGGACTCTCGCGGTTGCCCGGGCCTTCCCCAGAATGCGAGGCCCTGCGCATGTCCGGTACCGGCTTAACTTCGGGAGCGGGGCCCGGCGGCGCATGCGGAGTAGAGGGAGGAGAGGGGCGGGGCCTGTTCAGAGGGGGAGGATGATTGACAGGGGCCCATTGTGTGTGCTGAGCATGCGCGGTGCGGGACGGGCGCCTGTGGAGCAGGAGAGGGCGGGGCCATGGGGCGCATGCGCGGGGTCAGCTGCAACTTTAGAGTCACAAAGGGACCGAGTGTCTTCAAATCTCTCCCCGCCTCTTCTAATTTCCTGTAAAACCAGTTTATAAAAGTCATCACTGAAAGTACATAGAAGATAGGGCCCAGGGCCTGATTGACGGCAGCTTCCGACCAATAGGGAGCGAGCGGGGCGAGGCTGGAGGAGCGAGCCGGCGGCGGGTCCTCCAACCAATCGGGGAGCCCGAGGGGCGGGACTTGCGCCGGCTGATTGGGACAGAGGAGGCTGACGGGAGATTTAATTTAAATGAATTTAATTTCCCGCCTGCTCCAACCGCCCACCCTGCAACGTCACGACGTCGCCGGCGTGCACTGACTGATACTGAGCTCTCCACAAATGAGCGAGGGGAGGTGGAGCCTGGAGGACCGACCGGCGAAGGAGGAGGCGGGACCTGGGATCGGCCTGCCGCCATTTTGTAAAGCGGCCTGGTCAGAACCTGTGATCCTGGGAAAGTTTATTTTTAATGTTCCTTTCACATTTTACAACTCAAACTAATTTTATTTTACAGAAGATACTTGTTTTAAACATAGAAACATAGAAGATAGGAGCAGCAGTGGACCATTCGGCCCTTCGAGCCTGCTCCGCCATTCAATGAGATCATGGCTGATCATAAAAAAAGCAGTTTGTTTTTAAATTGCTGGAACAGAAACAAGAAACCCTGTGGAGCAAATGTCAGTAAAAATATTTTTTCTCCCTGAATTAATTTTTTTAATATTAATTTTCTGCGTTTTTAATTACTAATTTCAAGTACTTTATTAAGAGAAATATGGGAGTGGTGGGGGTTCTCTTAAACGGACAGGCGCTCTCTTTTTCTATGTGATTTTCATTAAAGGGACTGCGTCCCCGTGGATGACTGATTTTAAAGGGACAGCGTCTCCCTTTTTATTAATGTATATATGTAAGAGACTGACATTTAACGTAGGGCTAATCCCCTGCTCCCCTGAGTCCTTAGCGAGAAATCACGTGCTGTTTGCACTCGCCCCCTCCCAATTTTCTGCCAAGGGACAGAAAGCAGAGAGTAGTGGTGAACGGTTTCTTTTCAGACTGGAGGGAGGTAAACAGTGATGTACCCCAGGGGACGGTATTAGGACCAATGTCCCCTCTAATTTTTTTTGAGGTGCGTGGCCCCTTTAACGGGCTGCACGGCCCATTCAAATTTTGGCGCATGCGCGTTTATTCCATTTATAGGGCGGTGAACCGGCTGCGCGGGACCTCCAGACCGCTGCGTGGCCGCGCAACTTAACGTGAACATTGATTCGGACCACTGCTTTTTTTGATATATATCAATGACCTGGACTTGGGGATCCGGGGCAAAATTTCAAAATTTACAGATGACACGAAACTCGGAAATGTAGCAAACAATGAGGATAGTAACAGACTTCAGGAGGACGTAGCCAGACTGGTGAAATGGGCAGAAACGTGGCAGATTAAATTTAATGTAGAGAAGTGTGAAGTGATTCATTTTGGTAGGAAGAATGAGGAGAGGCAATATAAACTAAATGGTCCAGTTTTAAATAGGGTGCAGGAACAGAGAGGCCTCGGGGTGTATGTACACAAATCTTAGAAGGTGGCAGGACAAGTTGAGAAGCCTGTTTAAAAAAAGCATACAGGATCCTTGACTTTAATAATAGAGGAATAGAGTATAACAGCAAGGAAGTTATGCTAAGCCTTTATAAAACACTGGCTAGGCTTCCGCTGGGCACCACACTTTAGGAAGGATGTCAAGGCCTAAGAGAGGATGCAGAAGAAATTTACTAGAATGGGACCAGGGATGAGGGACTTGAGTTACGTGGAGAGACGGGAGAAGCTGGGGTTGTTCTCCTTAAGCAAAGAAGATTAAAAGGAGATTTGATAGAGTTGTTCAAAATCAGAATGGAGTTTGAGAGAGTAAATAAGGAGAAACCGTTTCCAATGGCTGAAGGGACAGAAACCAGATTTAAGGCGATTGGCAAAAGAACCAGAGGTGACATGAGGAAACAGATTTTTACACCAAGTTGTTGTGATCTGGAATGCACTGCCTGAAAGGGCGGTGGAAGCAGATTCGATATTATAATTCAAAAGAGATTGAGATAAATACTTGAAGGGAAAACATTTACATGGCTTTGGGGAAAGAGCAGGGGGAGTGGGATTAATTGGATCGCTCTTTCAAAGAGCCGGCACAGGCACGATGGGCCGAATGGCCTCCTTCTGTGCTGTATCATTCTATGATGCTGTTCTACACAGACACACACACATACAGTCAGACAGACACACAGACACAGATACTCACTAAAATACAGTCAGACACACACTCACATTTTTTCTGCATAAACTTTTATTATTAATTTCAAAGACTTTAAGAAAAAGGGCGGGAGTGGTGGGCGGAGGGCTCTTAAAGGGACAGGGACTCTTCTTTTCAAAGTGGTATTCATTAAAGGGTCCGAGTCCCTCCTTGCCTGTAGAGGACCAATTTTAAAAGGACAGCATCTCGAAATCGGGTGCTGTCTGCGTGTGAACCACCTCCTCCCAATTTCCTGCCAAGCGATCCCTGCGGGCACCACTCCACTCTAGGAGTGGCTCCTAGAATCATACAGCACAGAAGGAGGCCATTCAGCCCATCGTGCCTGTGCCGGCTCTTTGAAAGAGCTTTCCATTTAGTCCCACTCCCCTGCTCTTTCCCCATAGCCCTGAAAATGTTTCCCCTTCAAGTATTTATCCAATTCCCCAGTGAACGTTATTATTGACTCTGCTTCCACCGCCCTTTCAGGCAGCGCATTCCAGATCACAACAACTCGCTGCGTCAATAAAATTCTCCTCACCTCGCCTCTGGTTCTTTTGTCAATGACCTTATATCTGTGTCCTCTGGTTACCGACCCTCCTGCCACTGGAAACAGTTTCACCTTATAAGCTACAGCTACACAAAGCCTGGTTAGACCCCAGAGAGTGGCAGAGTCATAACGGCACAGAAGGAGGCCATTCGGCCCATCGAGTCCGTGCCGGCTCTCTGTAGAGCAATCCAGTCAGTCCCATTCCCCCGCTCTAGCCCCGTAGCCCTGCAAGTTTATTTCCCTCAAGTTCCTATCCAGTCTCCCCTTGAAAACATTGTGTGTCTCCGCTTCCACCACTTCCGTCGGCAGCGAGTTCCAGGTCATCACCACTCGCTACGTAAAAAAGTTTTTCCTCACATCCCCCCCGTATCTCTTGCCCAAAACCTTAACTCTGTGTCCCCTAGTCCTTGTACCATCAACTAGTGGGCACAGCCTTTCCCCGTCTCGCCTATCCAAACCCGTCATAATCTTGTACACCTCTATCAAATCAGCCCTCAAACTCCTTTGCTCTAATGAAAACAAATCCAGCTTCTCCAACCTGTCCTTGTAGCTAAGATCCCCCATCCCCAGAACCATTCTGGTAAATCTCCTCTGCACCCTCTCAAGGGCCTTCACATCCTTCCTAAAGTGTGGTGACCAGAACTGGATGCAATACTCCAGTTGTGGCCTAACCAGCGCTTTATAAAGGTTCAGCATAACTTCTCTACTTTTGTACTCTATTTATGAAGCCCAAGATCCCATATGCTTTGTTAACCACTCTCTCAATATGTCCCGCCACCTTCAGGGACCTACGCACATTAACTCCCAGGAACTCCCTGGAGCACTGTGTACAGTTCTGGGCACCGCACCTCAGAAAGGATATACTGACCTTGGAAGGAGTGCAGCACAGGTTCACCAGAATGTTACCCGGGCTCCAAGGGTTAGATTATGAGGAGAGATTACATAAACTAGGCTTGTGTTCCCTGGAATCTAGAAGGTTAAGGAGTGATTGAGGATTTTTGGATTTTGAAAGGAATTGGTAGAGTAGATAGAGAGAAACTTTTTCCGCCGGTGGGGAAGTCGAGGACAAGCGGACATCACCTTAAAATCAGAGCCAGGCCATTCAGGAGAGAAGTTGGGAAACACTTCTTCACACAAAGGGTGGTAGAAGTGTGGAACCCTCTCCCACAGGAAGCAGTCGATGCCAGCTCAATTAATCATTTTAAATCCCAGAGCGATAGATTTTTGCTAGACAAGGGAGCAAAGGGATATGGAGCCAAGGCAGGTGGGTGGAGTTAAGACACAGATCGGCCATGATCTCATTGAATGGTGGAACAGGCTGGAGGGGCTGAATGGCCTCCTCCTGTTCCCATGCTCCTATTTACTCTATCAAAACCCTCCATGTTTTGAACACCTCTATTAAATCTCCGCTGCACCTTCTCTGCTCCAAGGAGAACAATCCCAGCTTCTCCAGTCTCTCCACATAACTGAAATCCTCTGTGTATTTGTCGTGGGGCAGCAGGCTATAGCAAACAGCTTTCTTAAGAACATAAGAAATAGGAGCAGGAGCAGGCCATTCGGCCCTTCGAGCCTGCTCCGCCATTCAATAAGATCATGGCTGATCTTCTACCTCATCCCCACCTTCCCGCCCGATCCCCATATCCCTCAATTCCCGATGAGCCCAAAAATCTATCGATCTCAGCCTTGATTATACTCAATGTCTGAGCCTCCACAGCCCTCTGGGGCAGAGAATTCCAAAGATTCACCACCCTCTGAGTGAAGACATTTCTCCTCATCTCAGTCCTAAATGGCCGACCCCTTATTCTGAGACTGTGACCCCTGGTTCTAGACTCCCCAGCCAGGGGAAACCGTCTCCCAGCATCTACCCTGTCGAGCCCTGTAAGAATTTTAGATGTTTCAATGAGATCACCTCTCATTCTTCAAAATTCATAGGAATATAGGCTTAGTCTCAATCTCTCCTCATAGGACAATCCCCCCATCCCAGGAATCAGTCTGGTGAACCTTTGTTGCACTCCCTCTAAGGCAAGTATATCCTTCCTTAGGTAAGGAGACCAAAACTGTACACAATACCCCACAAGGGTGTGTGCTGAGCCCCCTCCTCTACTCCCTCTTCACCCACGACTGTGTGGCTGTTCATGGTTCCAACACCATCATCAAGTTTGCGGATGACACCACGGTAGTAGGCCAGATCACCAACAACGATGAGTCAGCCTACAGGGAGGAGGTCCAGCATCTCGTGAAGTGGTGCGCCGATAACAACCTGGCCCTTAACATCAAGAAAACCAAAGAAATCATTGTGGACTTCAGGAAGTCTAAAGGCGGAAGTCACACCCCCATCCACATTCATGGGGCTGTGGTGGAAAGGGTGGACAGCTTTAAGTTACTCGGAGTCCACATCACGGAAGACCTCTCCTGGTCCCTCAATACTTCCTCTCTGGTGAAGAAGGCCCAGCAGCGCCTATATTTCCTAAGGAGGTTGAAGGGATGTAACCTGTCACCCCAGATCCTCTCTAACTTTTACCGCTGCACAATAGAGAGCATCCTGACGAACTGTATCACAGTATGGTATGGCAGCTGTAGCTACTATGACTGGAAAGCCCTGCAGCGGGTAGTCAAAACTGCCCAACGCATTACCGGCACCCGGCTACCGACCATAGAGCACATATACCAGAAACGCTGTTTACGGAGGTCACGGACCATCATCAAAGACCCTACCCACCCCAGCCACAGTCTGTTCGCCCTCCTGCCATCTGGGAGACGCTACAGATGCATTCGCACCTGAACGACCAGATTTAGGAACAGCTTCTTTCCCAGGGCTGTCATCCTACTGAACTCCACAAATAAACTCTAAAGCCTGCACATCTGCCAATGCACTTTATTATGTTTATGTTAATGTTAATGTATTACAAGCCAAATGTATGTTGAATGTTTAAATGTCTTAATCTAAATGTACACTCTCGGGAGCCGCAAGCCTACATTTCGTTGTACTGCACTTGTGCACTAACAATGACAATAAAGATGATTATTATTATTATTATTATTATTAGGTGTGGTCTCACCAAGGCCCTGTATAATTGCAGTGAGACTTCTTTACTCTTATACTCCAATCATAAGAACATAAGAACATAAGAAGTAGGAGCAGGAGTAGGCCATACGGCCCCTCGGGCCTGCTCCGCCATTCAATAGGATCATGGCTGATCCGAATCTAGACTCACGTCCACTTCCCTGCCCTCTCCCCGTAACCCCTAATTCCCTTATCTGCTAGGAAACTGTCTATCTCCATTTTAAATTTATTTAATGTTGCAGCTTCCACAGCTCTCTGGGGTAGCAAATTCCATAGATTTACCAGCCTCTGAGTGAAGAAGTTTCTCCTCATCTCAGTTTTGAAAGGGCAGCCCCTTATTCTAAGATTATGCCCCCTAGTTCTAATCTCACCCATCAGTGGAAACATCCTCCCCGCATCCACCCAATCAAGCCCCCTCACAATCTTACATGTTTCGATAAGATCGCCTCTCATTCTTCTGAACTCCAATGAGTAGAGTCCCAACCTACTCAAACTTTCCTCATACGTCAACCCCCTCATCTCCGGAATCAACCGAGTGAACCTTCTCTGAACTGCCTCGAGAGCAAGTATATCTTTTCTTAAATATGGAAACCAAAACTGCACGCAGTATTCCAGGTGTGGCCTCGCCAATACCCTGTATAACTGCAGTAAGACTTCCCTGTTTTTATACTCCATCCCCCTTGCAATAAAAGCCAAGATTCCATTGGCTTTCCTGATCACCTGCTGTACCTGCATACTAACTTTTTGTGTTTCATGCACCAGGACCCCCAGATCCCTTTGTACTGTAGCACTTTGCAGTTTCTCTCCATTTAGATAATAACTTGCTCTTTGATTTTTTTCTGCCAAAGTGCATAACCTCAAACTTTCCAACATTATATTGCATCTGCCAAATCTCTGCCCACTCACTTAGCCTGTCTATGTCCTTTTGCAGGTTTTTTATGTCATCCTCACTCATTGCTTTCCCTCCCATCTTTGTATCATCGGCAAACTTGGATATGTTGCACTTGGTCCCTTCCTCCAAATCGTTAATATAGATTGTAAAGAGTTGGGGTCCCAGCACTGACCCCTGCGGAACACCACTAGTTACTGATTGCCAGCCTGAGAATGAACCATTTATCCCAACTCTTTGTTTTCTGTTAGATAGCCAATCTTCCACCCATGCCAGTATATTACCCCCAATCCCGTGATTTCTTATCTTGATCAGTAATCTTTTGTGTGGAACCTTGTCAAATGCCTTTTGGAAGTCCAAATACACCACATCCACTGGTTCCCCTTTATCCACCCTGTATGTTACATCCTCAAAGAATTCGAGCAAATTTGTCAAACATGACTTCCCCTTCATAAAACCATGCTGACTCTGTCCTATTAAATTATGTTTATCCAAATGCTCTGTTACTGTTTCCTTAATAATGGACTCCAACATTTTGCCAACCACAGATGTTAGGCGAACTGGTCTATAGTTTCCAGCTTTTTGTCAACTTCCCTTCTTAAATAATGGTGTTACATTAGCAGTTTTCCAATCTGCCGGGACCTTTCCTGAGTCCAGGGAGTTCTGGAAAATAATCACCAATGCACCCACAATCCCTACCGCCACTTCTCTCAAGACCCTAGGATGTAGGCCATCAGGTCCGGAGGATTTATCCGTTTTAAGTCCCTACAATCCTTTTGTAATAAAGACTAACATACCATTTGCTTTCCTAATTGCTTGCTGCACCAACGTGTTAAGATGAGAAATGATAAAGGCAAGAAGTCACTTGTGGGAGTGGTGTACAGGCCCCCTAACAGTAATCACATGGTAGGATGGAGTATAAAGGAAGAAATAATGGGAGCTTGTCAGAAAGGTATGGCAATAATCATGGGGGATTTTAATCTACATATAGACGGGAAAAATCAGATGGGCAAAGGTAACCTAGACGAGGAGTTCGTAGAATGTTTTCGGGATAGTTTCTTAGAACAGCACGTTCTGGAACCAACCAGAGAGCAGGCTATACTGGACCTGGTATTGTGCAGTGAGATAGAATTAATTAATGACTTCATCGTGAAGGCGCCCCTAGGTAGCAGCGATCATAATATGATTGAATTTTACATTCAGTTTGAGGGAGAGAAGAGTGGGTCCAAGACTAGTATTTTAAGGGCAATTATGAGGGCATGAAAGCAGAGCTAGCTAAAGTGAACAGGCAAATTAGGTTAAGGGATAGGTCAATAGAGTTGCAGTGGCAGACATTTAAGGGGATATTTCAGAATACACAGAATAGATACATTCCAACGAGAAAGAAAAATTCCAAGGGGAGGACCCACCATCCGTGGTTAACTAAAAAAGTTAAAGATAGTATCAGACTTAAAGAAAAAGCATATAATTGTGCAAAGATGGCTGGCAGGTCAGAAGGTTGGACAGAATATAAAAAACAGCAAAGAATGACTAAAAGATTAATGAGAGAAAAATTAGAGTACCAGAGAAAGCTAGCTAGAAATATAAAAACTGATAGTAAGAGTTTCTATAGATATTTAAAAAAGAAAAGAGTTAACAAAGTGAGCGTTGGTCCTATAGAAAGTGAGTCTGGGGAATTAATAATGGAAAATAAGGAGATGGCAGTTGAATTGAACAGGTATTTTGCATCGGTCTTCACTATAGAGGATTCAAGTAACATCCCAGAAATAGCTGTAAATCAGGAAATGGAAGGGAGGGAGGAACTCAAGAAAATTACAATCACCCGGGAAGTGGTACTGAGCAAATTGTTGGAGCTGTGGGCTGACAAGCCCCCGGGGCCTGATGGACTTCATCCTAGGGTCTTAAAAGAAGTGGCTAGTGAGATAGTTGATGCGTTGGTTTTAATTTTCCAAAATTCCCTAGATTCGGGGAAGGTTCCATTCGATTGGAAAATAGCGAATGTAACTCCTTTATTCAAAAAGGGAGGGAGACAGAAAGCAGGAAACTACAGGCCAGTTAGCTTAACATCTGTCATCGGGAAGATGTTGGAAGCTATTATTAAAGACGTTATAGCAGGGCACTTGGAAAAGTTCAAGGTAATCAAGCAGAGTCAACATGGTTTTGTGAAAGGGAAATCATGTTTAACCAATTTATTGGCGTTCTTTGAGGAAGTAACATGTGCTGTGGATAAAGGGGAACCGGTGGATGTACTGTACTTAGATTTCCAGAAGGCATTTGATGAAGTGCCACATCAAAGGTTATTGCGGAAAATAAAAGCTCATGGTTTAGGGAGTAACATATTGGCATGGCTAGAAGATTGGCTAGCTAACAGGAAACAGAGAGTAGGCATAAATGGGTCATTTTCTGGTTGGCAAGATGTAACGAGTGGTGTGCCACAGGGATCACTGCTGGGACCTCAACTTTTGACAATTTATATAAATGACTTGGATGAAGGGACCGAAGGCATGGTTGCTAAATTTGCTGATGACACAAAGATAGGTAGGAAAGTAAATTGCGAGGAGGACATAAGGAGGTTACAAAGGGATATAGATAAGTTAAGTGAGTGGGCAAAGATCTGTCAAATGGAGTATAATGTGTGAAAATGTGAAGTTGTCCATTTTGGCAGGAAGAATAAAAAAGAAGCATATTATCTAAATGGTGAGAGATTGCAGAGCTCTGAGATGCAGAGGGATCTGGGTGTCCTAATGCGTGAATCGCAAAAGGTTAGTATTCAGGTACAACAAGTAATCAGGAAAGCTAATAGAATGTTATTGTTTATTGCGAGGGAAACTGAATACAAAAGTAGGGAGGTTATGCTTCAGTTATACAGGGCATTGGTGAGACCACATCTGGAGCACTGTGTACAGTATTGGTCTCCTTATTTAAGGAAGGATGTAAATGCGTTGGAAGCAGTTCAGAGAAGGTTTACTAGACTAATACCTGGAATGGGCAGGTTGTCTTATGAGGAAAGGTTGGACAGGCTAGGCTTGTATCCGCTGGAGTTTAGAAGAGTAAGAGGTGACTTGATTGAAACATATAAGATCCTGAGGGGTCTGGACAGGGTGGATGTGGAGAGGATGTTTCCTCTTGTGGGAGAATCTAGAACTAGGGGTCACTGTTTAAAAATAAGGGGTCGCCCATTTAAGACAGAGGTGAGGAGAAATTTTTTCTCAGAGGGTCGTGAGTCTTTGAAACTCTCTTCCTCAGAGGGCGGTGGAAGCAGAGTCTTTGAATATTTTTAAGGCAGAGGTAGATAGATTCTTGATAAGCAAGGGGGTGAAAGGTTATCGGGGGTAGGTGGGAATGTGGAGTAATCAGATCAGCCATGATCTTATTGAATGGCGGAGCAGGCTCGAGGGGCCGAGTGGCCGACTCCTGCTCCTAATTCGTATGTAACCTGTGCAGCAGCTGGGGCCTGAAAATCAGCTTCACTGCCCCTGGGCTGGGAAAGGGGGACATGAGGCAACATTCTCCCTCTTACGCCTTTCTACACTCCTTTTACAGGGTTTTAGAAGTGGAGCATTTACAGCCAGGAAGCTCAGACCGAACATCACGTCAAGAACAGACAGAGTCGCTCGATTCATCAGGACCTGATTCAATCGCTCCTCCAATCTGCTGACACACCAGCGAGTTCACACTGATGAGAGACCTTTTAAATGTTCTGAGTGTGGGAAGAGCTTCAAAATCTACAAGTACCTGAAGCAACAGCAGTGGCTACACACTGAGGAGAGCCCGTTCACCGGCCCCGTGTTCCAGAAGAGATTCACTCAGTCAGTCGCTCCGATGATACACCAGCAATATCACATGAGGGAGAGACCTTTAACCCGCTCCGTGTGTGGGAAGGGATTAATTGCACCCTCCGTGCTGCTGAGACACCAGCTTGTCCACACCAATGAGAGACCGTTGACCTGCTCTGTGTTTTTGAAGCGATTCTCTCATTCTGCCACCCTCCTGAGACACCAGTTTGTTCACATTAAATGTTCTGACTGTGGGAAGAGATTTAAAAGGTCCCAGGATCTGAAGAGACACCAGCTGGAGAGAGCAGGAGAGATTCTGTTCACCTGCTCCGTGTGTGGGAAGAGATTCACTCGGTCATCCCACCTCCTGACACACCAGCGAGTTCACACTGATGAGAGACTATTTAAATGTTCTGCCTGTGGGAAGAGCTTTAAAACCTCTGGGGATCTGAAGCGACACCAGCGAGTTCACTCCGATCAGAGACCATTTACATGTTCTGTCTGTGGGAAGAGCTTTAACAGCTCCGGGAATCTGAACAGACACCAGCCAGTTCACACTGGGAAGAGGCCATTCACCTGCTCCGTGTGTGGGAAGAGATTCACTCACTCATCCAACCTGCTGACACACCAGCTTGTTCACACTGATGAGAGACCATTTAAATGTTCTGCCTGTGGGAAGAGCTTTAAAACCTCTGGGGAGCTGAAGCGACACCAGCGAGTTCACTCCGATCAGAGACCATTTACATGTTCTGTCTGTGGGAAGAGCTTTAAAAGCTCCGGGAATCTGAACAGACACCAGCCAGTTCACACTGGGAAGAGGCCATTCACCTGCTCCGTGTGTGGGAAGGGATTCATTCAGTCATCCCACCTGCTGACACACCAGCAAGTTCACACTGATGGGAGCCCGTTCACCTGCTCCGTGTGTGGGAAGGGATTCACTCAGTCATCCAACCTGTTGCAACACCAGCGAGTTCACACTGATGAGAGACCGTTCACCTGCTCCGTGTGTGGGAAGGGATTCACTCGGTCATCAAACCTGTTGAGACACCAGCAATATCACACTGATGTGAGACCATTTAAATGTTCTGACTGTGGGAAGAGCTTTAAAACCTCTGGGGATCTGAAGCAACACCAGTTGGTTCACACCGATGCGAGACCATTTAAATGCTCTGACTGTGGGAAGAGCTTTAAAACCTCTGGGGATCTGAAGAAACACCAGCGCGTTCACACTGGTGAGAGGGCGTTCACCTGCTTCGTGTGTGGGAAGGGATTCACTCAGTCATCCAACCTGCTGACACACCAGCTTGTTCACACTGATGAGAGACCATTTAAATGCTCTGACTGTGCTAAGAGCTTTAAAAGCTCCGGGGAGCTGAAGAGACACCAGCGAGTTCACACTGATCTGTAGCACAGGGCCCTGGAGACAGCTGGGGTGACATGAACATGGAATGGATGAATGTTTTATAAATTCTTGGACTGCTGTTTAATCTATCAATCTGTTGTGCTGCTGGTTCCCTTCGATTGATTGTTGATGGTGTTACATAGAATATACAGCACAGAAACAGGCCATTCAGCCCAACTGGTCCATGCTGGTGTTTATGCCCCACACCCACCCTACTTCAATTAACCCGATCAACATCTCCTCCCATTCCTTTCTCCCTTGTGTGGCTTCCCCACAACTACTCCCTGTGGTAGCGAGTTCCCCATTCTCACCATTCTCTGGGTAAAGACATTTCTCCTGAAATCATTACTGGATTTATTAGTGACTATTTTATGTTTGTGGCCTCATAAATATGATGAGATTCTGTTAAGCTGACCAGTATGTTGTTGTACTTCGTCTTTTTCTGATGAATTAAACATTACTGAGCCCTTGTACGTGTGTTATGGGATGACGTTTTTTAAAATTCGTTCATGGGATGTGGGCGTTGCTGGCAAGGCCAGCATTTATTGCCCATCCCTAATTGCCCTTGAGAAGGTGGTGGTGAGCCGCCTTCTTGAACCGCCGCTGTTAGGGAGGGAGTTCCAGGACTTTGACCCAGTGACGATGAAGGAATGGCAATATACTTCCAAGTTAGAATGGTGTTTGACTTGGAGTTGGTGGTCATAGAGTCATAGTGTTACACAGCACAGAAAGAGGCCCTTCGGCCCATCGTGTCTACACCGGCCATCAAGCCCTGTCTATTCTAATCCCATTTTCCAGCACTGGGTCCGTAGCCTTGTATGCTATGGCGGTTCAAGTGCTCATCTAAATGCTTCTTGAATGTTGTGAGAGTTCCTGCCTCTGCCATGCTTTCAGGCAGTGAGTTCCAGATTCCAACCACCCTCTGGGGAAAAAAGTTTTTCCTCAAATCCCCTCTAAACCTCCTGCCCCTTACCTTGAAACTAATGGTTATTGACCCCTCTACTAAGGGGAAAAGTTCCTTTCTATCTACCCTAGCTATGCCCCTCAAAATTTTGTGCACCTCAATCAGGTTCCCCCTCAGCCTTCTCTGCTCTAAGGAAAACAACCCCAGCCTGTCCAGTCTCTCTTCATAGCTGAAGCGCTCCAGCCCAGGTAACATCTTGGTGAATCTCCTCTGCACCCTCTCCAATGCAATCACATCCTTCCTATAGTGTGACGAGCAGAACTGCACACAGTATTCCAGCTGTGACTTAACTGGTGTTTTGTACAGCTCCATCATCACCTCCCTGCTCTTATATTCTATGCCTCAGCTAATGAAGGCAAGTATCCCATAAGCCTTTTTAACCACCTTTTCTGCCTGTCCTGCTGCCTTCAGGGATCTATGTATTCTATCAGGTGTTCCCATGCACCTGCTGTCCTTGTTCTTCCAGTTAGAAGAGGTTGTCGGTTTGGGAGGTGCTGCCGAAGAAGCCTTGGTGAGTTACTGCTGTACATCTTGTAGATGGTACACACTGCAGCCACGGTACGCCAGTGGTGGAGGGAGTGAATGTTTAAGGTGGTGGATGGAGTGCCAATCAAGCGGGCTGCTTTGTCTTGGGTGGTGTTGAGCTTCTTGAGTGTTGTTGGAGCTGCACTCATCCAGGCAAGTGGAGAGTATTCCATCGCACTCCTGACGTGTGCCTTGTAGATGGTGGAAAGGCTTTGGGGAGTCAGGAGGTGAGACACTCGCTGTAGAATACCTAGCCTGTGACCTGCTCTTGTAACCACAGTATTTATGTGGCTGGTCCAGTTAAGTTTCTGGTCAATGGTGATCCCCAGGATGTTGATGATGGGGGATTCGGTGATGGGAATGCCGTTGAATGTCAAGGGGCGGTGATTAGACGCTCGCTTGTCAGAGATAGTCATTGCCTGGCACTTGTGTAGTGCAAATGTTACCTGCCACTTATCAGCCCAAGCCTGAATGTCGTCCAGGTCTTGTTGCATGCGGGCATGGACGGTTTCATTATCTGAGGAGTTGCAAATGGAACTGAATACTGTGCAGTCACCAGCGAACATTCCTACTTCTGACCTTCTGTTGGAGGGAAGGTCATTGATGAAGCAGTTGAAGATGGTTGGGCCGAGGACACTGCCCTGAGGAACTCCTGCAGCGATGTCCTGGGGCGGTGATGATTGACCTCCAACCACCAAGATCATCTTCCTTTGTGCTCGGTCTGACTCCAGCCAGTGGAGAGTTTCCCTCTGATTCATTAGCATTGAGGTAATAGTGAGAGTAATAGAAATATAGAAACATAGAAGATAGGAGCAGGAGTAGGCCATTCGGCCCCTCGAGCCTGCTCCACCATTTAATGAGATTATGGCTGATCATCCAAATTCAGTACCCCGTCCCTGCCTTCTCCCCATATCCCTTGATCACTTTAGCCTTAAGAAATATATCTAACTCCTTCTTGAATATATTTAATGAATTGGCCTCTACTGCCTTCTGTAGTAGAGAATTCCACAGGTTCACCACTCTCTGGGTGAAGAAATTCCTCCTCATCTCCGTCCTAACTGGCTTACCGTAGACTGTGACCCCTGGTTCTGGACTCGCCGGCCATCGGGAACATCCTTCCTGCATCTAGTCTGTCTAGTCCTGTTAGAATTTTATAAGTTTCAATGAGATCCCCTCTCATTCTTCTAAACTCCAGCGAGTACAAGTCCAATCTCTCCCCATACGTCATTCCTGCCATCCCAGGTATCAGCCTGGTGAATCTTCGCTGCACTCCCTCCATGGCAAGAACATCCTTCCTCAGATAAGGTGATCAAAACTGCACACAATACTCAAGGTGTGGTCTCACCAAGGCCCTGTACAACTGCAGCAAGACATCCTTGTTCCTGTACTCGAACCCTCTCACTACGAAGGCCAACATACCATTTGCCTTCTTAAAATCACCTGCTGCACCTGCATGCTTACTTTCAGCGACTGGTGCACATGGACGCCCAGGTCTCGTTGCACTTCCCCTTCTCCCAATCTATTGCCATTCAAATAATAATCTGCCTTCCTGTTTTTGCCACCAAAGTGGATAACCTCGCATTTATCCACATTATACTGCATCTGCCATGCATCTGCCCAATCACCCAACCTGTCCAAATCATACTGGAGTTTCTCGGCATCCTCCTCACAACACACACGCCCACCCAGCTTTGTGTCGTCTGCAAACTTAGAGATATTACATCTAGTTCCCTCATCTAGATCATTAATATATATTGTGAATAGCTGGGGTCCTAGGACCGATCCCTGCAGTACCCCACTAGTCACTGCCTGCCACTCAGAAAAAGATCCGTTTATTCCAACTCTCCCCATATCCCTTGATCCCTTTAATCCCATGGTAGTTTTCTAAGGGCCAATGAATTTTGTCCCGGATTATTGTCTCTCACAGTTTCCCCACCACCGACGTTAGGCTGACTGGCCTGTAGTTGCCGGGTTTATCCCTCTCCCCTATTTTAAACAGGGCTGTAGCATTTGCAATCCTCCTGTCCTCTGGCACCACCCCCATGTCCAAGGAGGATTGGAAGATTGTGGCCGGAGCCTCCGCAATTTTCACCCCTACTTCCCTCAGTAACCGAGGACAAATCCCATCCGGACCGGGTGACTTTTCTACTTTGAGGACTGCCCACCTTTGAAGTCCCTCCTCTTTATCTATTTGTATCCTATCCAGTATCGCTCCGGCCTCCTCCTTTACTGCTACATTGGCAGCATCCTCTTCTCCAGTGAAGACAGATGCAAAGTTCTCATTTAGTCCCTCAGCCCAGCCCTCTGCCTCCACAAGACAATCTCCCTTTAGGTCCCCAATCAGCCCCTCCCTTCCTTTGACTGCCCTTTTACTAGTTAAGTGTTTATAAAAGACTTTTGGGTTCCCTTTTATGTTAGCTGCTAATCTGCTCTCATACTCTCTCCTTGCCCCTCTTATTCCATTGTTTAGCTCTCCTCTGTACTTTCTATATTCAGCATGATTCCCCACTGTATTATCAACCTTACATTTGTCATAAACCTCCTCTTTCTCTCTCACTTTAACCTCTATCTTTAGTCATCCAGGGAGCTCTAGCTTTGGATGCCCTTCCTTTCCCCCCATAGGAATGTGTCTGCTCTGTACCCGAACCAGCTCCTCTTTGCAGGCCTCCCATTGGTCATTTTCTGTTTTGCCTCCCAATTTTTGACTCCAATCCACCTGGGCCAGATCCCTTTTCCTCTCACTGCAGTTAGCCCTCCTCCAGTTAATTAGTTTTTATGCTTGATTGTTCTTTGTACTTTTCTATAACTATTCTAAACCTGATGATATTATGAGCACTGTTCCCCCAAATAATCTCCCACTGAAACACGCTCCACGCGCCCCACTTCATTCCCCAGAACTAGATCCAGCTCTGCTTCCTTCCTCCTTGGGCTGGAAACACATTGATCCAGAAAGTTCTCTTGTACACATTTCAGGGATCCCTCCCCAATTTGCCCTTTACACTGTTACTATCTATATTCACATAATTGAAGTCCCCCATTATCACTACTCTGTAATTCTTGCATCTTTCCGTAATTTGCCTGCAAATCTGCTCCTCTATCCCCTGTAAGGGGTTTTCTCTCCGAGATCGCAGAGGTCTCTCTCTCTCTCTCCCTTGCACAGTAAAACCTTGAGTGGTTCGACCCACTCGCCCCTTAGGTTCTAGACACTGGACTTAGGTGCAGGAACTACAATGCAGGGAATACTCTTATAGACCAAGTTTAATGAAACGAAATGAAATTTTATTGCATAAGGAAAAACAAATCAAATGCAAGCAAATAAGAGGGTACATGGGAGGGAAAAACAAATCATAACAATAGGTACAGGCATATTATACCTTACAACAGTCATCATGAAATGGGGAAACACACGGAACATCGAGGGACAACAACTCATGTTAATTATACCCAAAATGACCACCCCCTTTAACCTATCTAGATCCGATTTATGAAGGGCCAGAAACATGCTCACCAATCCAACTAGGAATTGCAAGGTTTTTAAAACAGGCCTGCATTTTGATCCTTTCAGGCGTCCTGTCTCCACGTGGTCGTTGGGCTGTGGGAGCAGCGGGCTGCTCAGGCTGATGGCTCCTCTACTTCAGCAAGACGAGCAGACCATCATTTTGTTCACAGCTCGTTTTTCTCTGTGCTCCAGCCCACGATGTGGTGGGGCGTTTCGTCCTCTCTTCTTCTCCTCGACTTTCTCCTCGTTTTGCTGCGGCCCCGGGGTTTTTGGCCGATGATCTCCCGACGAATACCCCAGAGGCCGAACGCAAACTTGAACAACCTTCTCGACTCGGGAATGGCCGAGGCGTTCCCGCTACCGACTTCTGTCTCTGGCTACGAGGTTTTAGCGTGCTCGTCTTCCAGAAGCAGCTACAAGCTTCCTCCTAGATTTTTGATGGATCCCCAATGTCATCGGCTATCTGAGTGCTCAATTCTTCAACCAGCAGTCCTGTCTTTCCCCGGGATCCCCAATTATACTTCTCAATCGAGGCCTTATCTCCCGCCTAGATCAAGGTTAGCCTTTGTTTAACTTTTGGCGGGCTTATAGCACAGCAGGGTAGTTATTATATTTAAACTGCTTTCGGGATGGCCTGTGATGGCCATCTCTGGTCTGGAATGACCTGGTAATGTTTTAATGTTTTCTTGATGTCTTTAACGGGTCCTTGATGCGTTCTTTATGAATATGGAACTGTCCCCCTTTGTCTGGGTAAACATTTAGATGGCCTTTATCTACAGGCCGATCTGACTGGATCTGCATCCAATCTTTATGTATGTGTTAAAGTCTGGTTTCGTTTTCTCAGAAACGGCTTCCAGAACTTACTGTGGGTTGAATCCACAAAGGCTGTCTGGGGAACTGCAGGAACCATTTTAAAGTGTCCCAATAAGTCGGTCACGGGGTCTGGTGGCCATTTTATGTGTCCCTTTTCTGGGCTTCTTTTAAAACAGTCTTTTAAAATCAAGGCCTCTTCTGCCAGAGGACCCTTATAGTACAATATTAACTTTGCGAATTCTACACTCCTTCCCACTATTTGGTGGCCTGTAGTAAACACCCAGTAGTGTAATCGCTCCTCGATTGTTCCTGAATTCAAACCTGCCTTTGCTCCCTCGACTACATCACCCTCTCCAGTGCTGTAATAGTTTAGTTGATCAATACTGCCACCCCTGCTCTTTTTCCTTCCCTATCTTTCCTGAATACCTTGTAACGAGGAATATTAAGATCCTAATCCTCCCTCTTTGAGTCTGGTCTCTGTTATTGCCCCTATATCAGAGTCCCCTGTGGCACCTTGTGCCTGCAGCTCACCAACCTTATTTACCAGACTATGTGCATTTACACACATGCACTCCAAACCCATCTTAGTCTGCCTCGCTTTTGCCCCGTCTGATTCCTCCTATTTCTGAACTTTTCTTTACTCTGGTGCTATTTCTCTCTCTCATATTATAATATCTATGACAGCGAGTTCTGGTCCCCCCCGACAAGTAGAAACATTTTCTCCATGTCTACCCTATCAAACCCTTTCATAATCTTGATGACCTCTATCTGGTCACCCCTCAGCCTTCTCTTTTCTAGAGAAATGAGTCCCCAGCCTGTTCAGCCTTTCCTGATCGGTATATCCTCCCAGTTCTGGTGTCATTCTTGTGAATCTTTTTTGCACATACCACTGATGTCAGACTAACTGGCCCAGGGGTCCTTGTTTTCTCTCGCCCTCCTTGCTTGAACGGCGGGGTTCCATTTGCCACCTTCCGATCCCCGGGCACCGTTCTAGAATCTAAGGAATTCTGGAAGATCAAAACCAAGACTCGAGGATTTATTGGTAAACTCCTGGAGTCTGTAATATGGGATAAGGTTAATTACAAACTCGCAGAACAAGGAGAATCGCTGTCCCTTTAACCAGCACAAATCCCTGTGTGGAGGAGACGGGGAGATACAGTCTGTCCCAGGAACTGTCACACAACAGAATGAGAGACCCTGTCCCTTTGATTCATGAATTTAAAAAGTCTGTATTGCAATCTGAGCCCGTGTGTTGTGAGCCAAAGAGCCTTGTGTCCAATGAGGGGAATAAAGGCCCACAGCCTCCCCTGGCCCTGAACAAGGGACTGGAGAAACTCGCTGCCCTGCGGATCAGACAATCAGCCGGCGCAAATCCCGCCCCTCAGGCTCCCCGTTTGGTTGGAGGACCCGCCGCCGGCTCGCTGCTCCAGCCCCGCCCCGCTCGCTCCCTATTGGTCGGAAGCTCCCGCAATCAGGCCCTGGGTCACGTTTCCCTGGAGCGCGCTCTGCCAAACTGAAGAAGCTCCGCTCGGGGCCCGGATCCGCGGACTCTCAGGTTTGGATTCCCCTTTATTCTCTCCCCTCCTCTGATCTCAATCGGATCTGGGGGAAATTCACTTTCCCTCACTGATTGCGGCTGTTCACCAACACCGACTTTACAAAGAAAGCCCCGCGCGGCAGCCTGGAGCTCAGGGGCCCAGCGCGCAGGCGTGGGGGAGGATGATTGACAGGGGCCCAGGGTGTGTGCTGAGCATGCGCGGTGTGGGCCAGGCGCCTGTGGAGCAGGAGAGGGCGGGGCCATGGGGCGCATGCGTGGGGTCAGACACAACTCAGCGTGGCGGCCGGAGCTGATGAGAGACACAAGAACATAAGACGTAGGAGCAGGAGTAGGTCATTTGGCCCCTCGAGCCTGCTCCGCCATTCAATAAGATCGTGGCTGATCTGATCTTGGCCTCAACTCCACTTCCCTGCCTGCTCCCCATAACCCTTGACTCCCTTATCGTTCAAAAATCTGTCTATCTCCACCTTAAACACACTCAATGACCCAGCCTCCACAGCTCTCTGTGGAAGAGAATTCCAAAGGTCAGAGGCTGGGTATCCTGTGGCAAGTGTCTCACCTCCTGACTCCCCAAAGCCTTTCCACCATTTACAAGGCACAAGTCAGGAGTGTGATAGAATACTCTCCACTTGCCTGGATGAGTGCAGCTCCAACAGCACTCAAGAAGCTCGACACCATCCAGGACAAAGCAGCCCACTTGATTGGCACCCCAGTCACCACCTTAAATATTCACTCCCTCCACCACCAGCGTACAGTGGCTGCAGTGTGTACCATCTACAAGATGCACTGCAGCAACTCGCCAATACTTCTTCGGCAGCACCTCCCAAACCCGCGACCTCTATCACTTAGAAGGACAAGGGCAGCAGGTGCATGGGAACACCACCACCTGTAAGTTCCCTTCCAAGTCACACACCATCCTGACTTGGAAATATATCGCCGATCCTTCATCGTCACTGGGTCAAAATCCTGGAACTTCCTCCCTAACAGCACTGTGGGAGACCTTCACCACAAGGACTGTAGCGGTTGAAGAAGGCGGCTCACCACCACCTGCTCAAGGGCAATTAGGGATGGGCAATAAATGCTGGCCTTGCCAGTGACCCCCACATCCCATGAATGTAGAGGGAGCTGTATTCTGTATCTCATCCCTGCTGTACCTGTCCTGGGAGTGTTTAATGGGACAGTGCAGAGGGAGTCTTAATCTGTATCTAACCCATGCTAATCATCCACTTCATTTTTTAATAGAATAATAAACAATAACAACTTAATCTCATCTTCTAACCGGAGCGGTGAGGTGGAGGGGCGCAGGGGAGCAATAACCGGCAGGGAGGCTTTATAAACACCTGGTGTAGGCCTCAAGCCCCCGAATAAGTTTGCCCCAAGTGGGACGGCGGCTGCGGGGCTTTCTCCCCGTGACAGGCCCGGCTCAATGGCCGCCATCTTGAGAGGCCGAGTGTGCAGCGGGGCGCATGCGCGGCCCCCTTGGGCCAGGGAGCAGGAGGAGAGAATGTTGTCAATTTCTGTCCTGGACTCTCAGTGATGGCTTTTGTAAACTCCTTTCACCGGCTGTGAGAAGGGCAGGATTGACAGATGGGGAAACTCAAACCAAACTTCACATCAAGAGCTCAGAGAGTCACTCCATTCATCAGGACCTGAAATTCATCGGCCTTTTGAGTGTGGAAGGAGAAATGTTTGGGAGGTAAGTAGCACGGAGTCCAGTTCTACGGAGTACTGCTTCTACAGAGTACTTAACTCGGGAATTGGGTGAGTGAGCGAATTCGATGAGGTGGGGGTAAGAGGGGCTGCTTGATACATAAAAAAAAATAAACAACAAGGGTTTAATTAGGACTGTGGGCTAAGTTACAGTAAAGACCTAAAGCATATAACTACATTTAATAAATTAAACAAGGTTATTAACTAGATTAAAAACTATTAATAGACAATTGGGTATTTCAAAACTTAAAAACCTAATTAGTTAAATAAAATACAATAGAGATGGCAGGGCAGGTGATGTGTTGCCGCTGTAGCATGTGGGAGCTGGTGGACCCCAGTGTGATCCACAGCAACCACATAGAGTCATAGAGGCACAGAAGGAGGCCATTCGGCCCATCGAGTCCGTGCCAGCTCTCTGTAGAGCAATCCAGTCAGTCCCACTCCCCCGCTCTATCCCCGTAGCCCTGCAAGTTTATTTCCCTCAATTGCCAATCCAGTCTCCCATTGAAAACATTGAGTGTCTCCGCTTCCACCACTTCCGTCAGCAGTGAGTTCCAGGTCCTCACCAGTGGCTGCGTGTGGTAAACCACTGTTATTGTTTACACTGTTGTTATCACTACACAAGGTTACCTCTTGCCTCGCACGCTGTTATACCTGGGCATACCTCAGCTGACTCCGCCCATGGCTCCGCCTGCTTGCCCAGGTATAAAGGTGATTGCTTGGCTAGTATTCTTCCTTGCTGGAACCGATCACCCACGAGGGTGGGCTCTGTTATTTAGCCAATAAAAACCTATAGTTACTATCTTAACTCGTCGCTTTTCATGGAATGAATTGGCTGCGAGCCCTCCGACCGCCGTACCTGGATCTAACTCCACAGGCAGCGAATTCAGCCCTCAACTTCGATCACTGGCTGAGCTGCTTTGAATCCTACCTGGTAGCCTCCGGCGTGCCATCGGAAGCCAACAACCTAAGAGTTCTGACCACCCAGGTGAGCCCTAAAGTATTTGCACTCATCCGGGACCTTACTACATACAAGGAGGCCCTCGACCTGCTAAAAGAGCAGTACCGGAGCCCAGTAAATTCAATGTATGCCAGACATCTCCTAAGATCCCGCTCGCAACAGCCAGGAGAGTCTGTAGATGAATTTCTACGGGCGCTACAAACACTCGGCAGGGACTGTGACTTTGTGGTAAACCACTGTTATACCTGTCTGTGTCTGTATGTGTATTCCACTAGGTACAGGTCTGGACATGCCTCGGCTGACTCCTCCCACTATTCCAGGTATATCAGTGACTACCTCCCAGTCCCTTAGTATTCTGGACAGGTCGATCAAAACGAGCTGCAGGCCACTTTCCCTTACCTAGATAATGTGACCATCTGCGGCCATGACTTGCAGGACCATGACACAAACCTCGAGAAATTCCTCCGCACCGCCCAACTCCTGAACCTGACATATAACAAGGAGAAGTGCATATTCCGCACAGACCGCCTCGCCATCCTTGGCTGTGTTGTGGAACACGGGGTCATCGGTCCCGACCCGGACCGGATGCGTCCCCTTATGGAACTCCCACTGCCCCACTGCCTAAAAGCTCTGAAGAGGTGCCTAGGGTTTTTTCCTACTACGCTCAGTGGGTCCCCTACTATGCAGACAAAGCCTGTCCGCTGATCAAGTCCACCTCTTTTCCCGTGACGACAGAGGCCCGCTTAGCCTGCCACCGTATCAAGGAAGACATTGCCAAAGCCACCATGCACGCAGTGGACGAATCCATCCCCTTCCAGGTGGAAAGCGATGTGTCCGACTTCGCTCTGGCCGCCACCCTTAATCAGGCGGGGAGACCTGTGGCATTCTTCTCACGAACCCTCCAGGGCCCGGAGACCAGACACTCCGCGGTCGAGAAGGAGGCCCAGGCTATCGTGGAGGCTGTGCGTCATTGGAGGCACTGCCTGGCCGGAAAACGATTTACCCTGCTCACTGACCAGCGTTCAGTTGCTTTTATGTTCAACAACAAGCAGAGGGGCAAAATCAAAAATGACAAGATCTTGAGGTGGAGAATCGAACTTTCCACCTACAATTACGAGATCTTGTACCGGCCTGGGAAGCTCAATGAACCCCCAGATGCCCTATCGCGTGGCACCTGCGCCAGCGCGCAGATCAATAGGCTGAGGGCCCTCCACAATGACCTCTGCCACCCGGGGGTCACCAGGTTCTTCCACTTCATCAAGGCCCGCAACCTGCCTTACTCCATCGAGGAGGTCAGGACCATGACCAAGAACTGCCAAGTCTGCGCTGAGTGCAAACCGCACTTTTATAGACCAGACAGAGCCCACCTGATAAAAGCCACTTGCCCTTTCGAACGCCTGAGCGTCGATTTCAAAGGGCCTCTCCCCTCCTCCGACCGCAATGTGTACTTCCTCAACATCATTGACGAGTACTCCCGGTTCCCGTTCGCTATCCCCTGCCCGGACATGACCAGTGCCACGGTCATTAAATCTCTGAACAGCCTCTTCACCCTGTTCGGTTTCCCCGGCTATATCCATAGCGACCGGGGCTCATCGTTTATGAGCGACGAACTCCGCCAGTACCTGCTTGCTAGGGGTATAGCCACAAGCAGGACCACCAGTTACAACCCCCGGGGGAACGGACAGCTGGAAAGAGAGAATGCAACAGTTTGGAAGGCCGCCCTACTAGCCTTAAAGTTTAGGGGCCTTCCGACCTCCCGCTGGCAGGAGGTGCTCCCCGATGCGCTCCACTCGATTCGGTCACTGCTCTGCACTGCCACCAATGCCACCCCTCACGAGAAAATGTTTGTCATCCCAAGGAAGTCCACATCGGGGACATCGTTACCACCATGGCTGACATCCCCAGGGCCGGTACTACTGAGAAGACACGTGAGAGCCAATAAAACGGACCCCCTGGTCGAGAGGGTCGACATCCTCCACGCCAACCCCCAGTACGCTTACATTGCGTACCTGGACGGGCGGGAGGACACAGTCTCCATACGAGACCTCGCACCCTCGGGGACCGCTGTAACCCACTACCCATTACCACCCCCCCCCCAACGACCCGATATCCAACCCCAGCAGCCGGCTCGCCTTGGACCGTCACCCACGAGGACTACACTCCAGGGCCCCAGCCTACACGGGACGCGACGCCGGAAGCTCCACCACCCCTGCCGTTGCCACGTCGATCACAGCGGCAGACAAGACCTCCGGAGAGACTCCAATACACGAACTTTTAAATACACTTCACCCCGCCGGACTCATTTTTAAACAAGGGGTGAATGTGGTAAACCACTGTTATACCTGTCTGTGTCTGTATGTGTATTCCACTAGGTACAGGTCTGGACATGCCTCGGCTGACTCCTCCCACTATTCCAGGTATATAAGTGACTACCTCCCAGTCCCTTAGTATTCTGGACGGGTCGACCACTCGAGACAAGACCTTCATTCTTTAGTTAATAAAAGCCTGATTGTTACTCGCTCAACCTCAGTCTTTTGAGTAATTGATGGCGCCATCAGACTTTAAAGCTGTATCGGCTGCACAACATGCTGAAGGAAATATCCGTGATGCCTTCGTGAAAGGCCTTCGGTCTGACTACTCACGGCAAAGACTGCTTGAATCAAAGGACCTCGACTTGAAAGCAGCTACAGCCCTCGCTCGCTCCCTGGAAGTGGCCCATCGGGACCTCGAGGTGTACTCCGGGTACAGTGCTGCGCGACCGTGGGACTCGGGCCCGACTCCGGCCGCACCGCCGCCCCTGGGACCTACTACGGCGTCGGTGTCCCGGAATCGATCGGGACCGCCACCCCTGGGACCTGCTGCGGCAGCGGAGCCCCGCGATCGGGCGAGACATCAAAGGGCGCGCTGCCCTGCAAGGAACGCGACCTGCTCCGGCTGCAGAAAAAAAGGCCACTTCGCGAACGCCTGCAGAAGGAAAGCCACAGACGCCAGCAGTGCCTCATGTGAGTTGTGGGGGCGGCCATCTTTGATCAAGGCCACAGACGCCAGCAGTGCCTCATGTGAGTTGTGGGGGTGGCCATCTTTGATCAAGGCCACAGACGCCAGCAGTGCCTCATGTGAGTCGTGGGGCGGCCATCTTTGATCAAGGCCACAGACGCCAGCAGTGCCTCATGTGAGTCGTGGAGGTGGCCATCTTCTCCACCATTTTGTTCACCGCACTCGGCCGCCATGTTGTCTCCAGACCCGACCACCGCCTCACCTGCCGACGACAGCAGCACACTCAGCCATACACTGGCCTCCGTCACGCTTGACCAAGCTCTCCCGCATCATCTGTCCAGGTCCATGATGGACATCGAGGTAAACGGCCACGCCACGACCTGCCTGTTCGACAGCGAGAGCACGGAGAGTTTTATTCACCCAGACACGGTGCGCTGCTACTCCCTCACTGTCCGGCCAACGCGCCATCGGATCTCGATGGCGTCGAAGTCCCATTCAACAGACGTCAGCGGATACTGTGTGGTAACCCTGTCGGTTAGGGGCACGGAATATAAAAAGTTTAAACTTCTCGTCCTGCCCAGCTCTGCGCTGCCGTCCTACTAGGGCTGAATTTCCAATGCCACCTCCAAAGTGTCACTTTGGCATACGGTGGACCCCTCCCCCCACTCACAGTCTACAACCAGCAGTTTTTAAACCGCCCGCCGCATACCACCTGCGGCCTCTCCACTCTCAAAGTCCCACCCCCCTCCTTGTTCGCTAACCTCACCCGCGACTGTAAACCCGTCGCTACCAAGACCAGGCGGTACAGCGCCGGGGACAGAGCTTTTATTAGCTCTGAGGTGCAGCGTCTCCTGAAGGAGGGCATCATCGAGGGGAGCACCAGCCCCTGGCGTGCCCAGGTCGTAGTCGTTAAGACCGGCAATAAAAACCACCTGGTCATCGACTACAGCCAAACCATAAAACGGTACACCCAGCTGGACGCATACCCCCTTCCCCGCATATCTGACATGGTCAACCAGATTGCACAGTACCGGGTATTCTCCACCATCGACCTTAAGTCGGCCTATCACCAACTCCCTATCCGCCCTGAGGACCGCCAGTATACCGCCTTTGAGGCGAATGGCCGCCTCTACCACTTCCTTAGGGTTCCCTTCGGCGTCACCAATGGGGTTTCGGTCTTCCAAAGGGAGATGGACTGGATGGTTGACCAGAACGCGCTGCAGGCCACGTTTCCTTATCTAGATAACATCACCATCTGCGGCCACGACCAGCAGGACCACGATGTTAATCTGGAGAAATTCCTCCGTACGGCCCAACGGCTGAATCCCACTTACAATAAGGAGAAATGTATATTTAACACCTCGCGCCTGGCCATCCTTGGCTGCGTAGTAGAGAACGGAGTCATCGGCCCCGACCCCGAAAGAATGCGCCCCCTCATGGAGCTTCCCCTTCCCCACTGTCAAAAGGCACTGAAGAGAACCCTAGGGCTCTTCGCTTACTATGCCCAATGGGTGCCCAATTATGCGGACAAAGCCAGACCCCTCATGAAGTCCACCTCCTTCCCCCTGACAGCAGAAGCATGCGCAGCCTTCTCCCTCATAAAAGGAGACATTGCGAAGGCCACAATGCACGCAGTGGATGAGTCCATCCCTTTCCAAGTGGAGAGCGATGCATCCGACTTCGCCCTAGCTGCAACCCTTAACCAGGCGGGGAGACCTGTGGCCTTCTTCTCAAGGACCCTCCAGGGCCCTGAGATCCGACACTCTTCTGTCGAGAAGGAGGCCCAGGCGATTGTGGAAGCGGTACGACGCTGGAGGCATTACCTGGCAGGCAAACGATTTACCCTCCTCACCGACCAGCGTTCGGTTGCTTTTATGTTTAATAACAAGCTGAGGGGCAAAATCAAGAACGACAAGATCTTGAGGTGGAGAATTGAGCTCTCCACCTACGAGTACGATATCTTGTACCGGCCTGGTAAACTCAACGAGCCCCCAGATGCTCTATCACGAGGTACATGCGCCAACGCACAAGTTGATAGACTGCGGACCCTCCACAACGACCTCTGCCACCCCGGGGTCACTAGACTTTACCACTTCATTAAGGCCCGCAACCTGCCCTACTCCATCGAGGAGGCCAGGACCTTGACCAGGAACTGCCAAGTCTGTGCCGAATGCAAACCGCATTTCTATAGGCCGGACAGAGCAAGCCTGATCAAGGCCACCCGCCCCTTCGCGCGCTTGAGCATCGATTTTAAGGGGCCCCTCCCGTCCTCTGACCGTAATGTGTACTTCCTCAACATTATTGACGAGTACTCCCGTTTCCCCTTCGCCATCCCCTGCCCGGACATGACCAGTACCACGGTCATCAAATGCCTGAACGACCTCTTCGCCTTGTTCGGGTTCCCGAACTATATACATAGCGACCGGGGCTCATCCTTCATGAGCGAGGAACTTCGCCAGTTCCTGCTCGCGAGAGGCATTGCTGCGAGCAGGACCACCAGCTACAACCCCCGGGGGAACGGCCAGGTGGAAAGAGAGAACGCGACAGTTTGGAAGGCCGTCCTCTTAGCCCTAAAGTCTAAGGGCCTCCCAACCTCTCGCTGGCAGGAAGTCCTCCCGGCAGCGCTCCATTCCATCCGGTCACTGCTTTGTACTGCCATTAACGCCACCCCCCATGAGCAAATGTTCGTTTTCTCCAGGAAGTCGACTACGGGAACCTCGCTACCAACATGGCTGACTTCTCCGGGGCCCGTCCTGCTGCGGAAGCACGTGAGGACCCATAAAATGAACCCCCTGGTCGAGAGGGTGAACCTCCTGCACGCCAACCCCCAGTATGCCTATGTGGAATACCCAGCGGGCGGGAGGACACAGTCTCCTTGCGAGACCTCGCACCCTCGGGCACCCGAGACACCACCGTTATCCCCCACCACTCCCCCAAATCCAGCTCCTGTAGGCGGCATGCCGGAACCCCAGGGGCCTTCGTCGACCACGCAGACACCAGCATTAACATCGGATACTGCACCACCGCCGCCGCTGCTGCGCCGGTCAGAAAGGCTTACGAGGCCTCCTGATAGACTGACATACACGAACTAGTAGTACACTTCACCCCGCCGGACTGAATTTTAAACAAGGGGTGAATGTGGTAAACCACTGTTATTGTTTACACTGTTGTTATCACTACACAAGGTTACCTCTTGCCTCGCACGCTGTTATACCTGGGCATACCTCAGCTGACTCCGCCCATGGCTCCGCCTGCTTGCCCAGGTATAAAGGTGATTGCTTGGCTAGTATTCTTCCTTGCTGGAACCGATCACCCACGAGGGTGGGCTCTGTTATTTAGCCAATAAAAACCTATAGTTACTATCTTAACTCGTCGCTTTTCATGGAATGAATTGATAGGTATATCACTGCGTAAAAAAGTTTTCCCTCACATCCCCCTGTATCTCTTGCCCAAAACCTTAAATCTGTGTCCGCCGGTCCTTGTACCATCAACTAGTGGGAACAGCCTTTCCCCGTCTAGCCTATCCAAACCCGTCATAATCCTGTACACCTCTATCAAATCACAGCTCAACCTCCTTTACCCTAAAAAAAGCAAACCAAGCACTACGGTTTATTTCTAGAGGTATAGAATTGAAAAGTAGTGAAGTTATGCTAAACCAGTATCGAACCTTGGTTAGACCACACTTGGAGTACTGCGTACAGTTCTGGTCGCCATATTATATAAAAAGGATATAGAGGCACTGGAGAGGGTGCAGAGAAGATTTACAAGGATGATACCAGAAATGCGAGGGTATACCTGTGTCGGAACTTTTAGTAATTTGTGTATTTGTACTCCGAGATCACTTTGTTCCTCTACCCCACCTAGACTCGCACCCTCCAAGTGATAAATGACCTCCCCATTCTTCCTACCAAAATGTCATACCTCACATTTATCTGTTCAGCCTTGGTCAGTCTGCAAAAACTCTGAAATGTTTAATAATGAAATCAGGGAGTCAAAAAGCTCAGGTGAGGCAGTTTAAAAAGACAGTCCCTGACCAGAGATTGCTGGATGCTGACACTCGGTGCTCACGAGGATAGAATGTCCCATTCCCCAGGCACGGACATCCAGCACCTCGATCACAGCAAAAATTCACAAAACAATAGCAATATAACTTGGAGCAGAGACGGTTAAGTGGAGCTGTGATCGAGGTGCTCAAAATTATGAGGGGTTTTGGTCGAGCAAACAAGGAGAAGCTGTTGTCACTGGCAGGAGGGTCGGTAACGAGAGGACACAGATTTCAGATCATTGGCAAAAGAATCGAGAGAGGAAATGAGGAGACTTTTTTTACACAGCGAATTTTGATGATCTGGAAAGCACTGCCTGAATGGGAGGTGGAAGCAGATTCAATAGTAACTTTCAAAAGGGAATTGGATATATACTAAAAGCAGAAATTTGCAGGGCTGTGGGGAAAGAGCAGGGCAGTGGGACTAATTGCATCGCTCTTTCAGAGAGCCGGCACCAGCACAATGGGCCGAAAGGCATCCCACTGTGCTCTATGATTCTATAACATCAGTTTCTCTCTGCTCACTAGTACTGAGAGAACAGGGAATAATCTTTAAATCCAGCCCAGTTATTGGGGGCTCTTAAAATTTACAAGCCCCAGTTGCCTGAATTAACATGGTTTCGTCCTGGATGTGATTAAAGGCATCAGAAATAGTGGAATCGACCCACAACAGTCACAATGTGGACACTCTGGTGTGTCAGCGGGTGGGATACACCAGGGAATCCCTTTCCACACACTGAGGGTGACTCTAATGATCGGGAGTCCCAGGGTTTCGGACACCAGATAATCAAGCTCACAAGAACACAAATTGTCTCTCCAGGCTTTATTAGGAGCGCTGCATAACACAGGTCGGGTGATAATTCCCTCAATCTGGAGAATAGAAGTACAGTGGATTCGCGCGTGACCTTCTCGAGTTTGTTCCAACTGACAACGGCTTAAGTGGCCTGTTCTTATACACAAGCTTGGTTACCGCTCAGGAAATGGGATTGTTTGGACTCGTCTGTTGACCGCCTCCTGAACTCCTGCTAATTCAGGGAATTTAGTGCATCTGTGACCAGACTATAACCACAAACCCGTCTGGTTATCACACCTATACGGTCCGTGAGGTTATTATTAGATTCACACCCAGACGTTGTGCCTTCACTTGTCTGGCACTTCATCCCATAACACGGGTACAGGGGCTCAGTAATGTTTCATTCATCAGAAAAAGACAAAGTACAACAACATACTGGTCAGCTTAACAGAATCTCATCATATTTATGGGGCTATCAATATAAAAGTCACTAACAAATCCAGGAGGGAATTCAGCAGAAACTTCTTTACCCAGAGAATGGTGTGAATGGGGAACTCGCTACCACAGGGAGTGGTTGAGGTGAACAGCACAGATGGATTTATGGGGAAGCCACACAAGGGAGAAAGGAATGGGAGGAGATGTTGATCGGGTTAATTGAAGTAGGGTGGGTGTGGGGCATAAACACTGGCATGGACCAGTTGGGCCGAATGGCCTGTTTCTGTGCTGTACATTCTATGTAACACCATGAACAGTCAAAAGAAGGGAATCATCAGCACAACAGTCTTAAAGATTAAACAGCAGTACAAGAATTTATAAAACATTCATCCGTTCCATGTTCACGTCACCCCAACTGTCTAAAGGGCCCTGCGCTATGGAACAATGTGAACTCGCTGGTGTCTCTGTAGGTGGGATGACCGAGTGAATCCCTTCCCACACACGAAGCAGGTGAATGAGCTCTCCCCAGTGTGAACTTGCTGGTGTCCGTTCAGATTCCTGGAGCTTTTAAAGCTCATCCCACAGACAGAACATGTAAATGGTCTCTCATCGGTGTGAACTCGCTGGTGTTCCTTCAGCTCCCCAGAGGTTTTAAAGCTCTTCCCACAGACAGAACATTTAAATGGTCTCTCATCGGTGTGAACTCGCTGGTGTTGCTTCAGATCCCCAGAGGTTTTAAAGCTCTTCCCACAGGCAGAACATGTAAATGGTCTCTCATCAGAGTGAACTCGCTGGTGTTTCTTCAGATCCCCAGAGGTTTTAAAGCTCGTCCCACAGATAGAACATTTAAATGGTCTCTCATCGGTGTGAACCCGCTGGTGTTGCTTCAGATCCCCAGAGGTTTTAACGCTCTTCCCACAGACAGAACAATTAAATGGTCTCTCATCGGTGTGAGCTCGCTGGTGTCGCTTTAGATCCTCAAAGATTTTAAAGCTCATCCCGCAAACAGAACATGTAAACGGTCTCTCATCAGTGTGATATCGCTGGTGTTGCTTCAGTTCCCCAGAGGTTTTAAAGCTCTTCCCACAGTCAGAACATTTAAATGGTCTCTCATCAGTGTGAACTCGCTGGTGTCTCAAGAGGTTGGATGACTGATTGAATCCCTCCCCACACATGGAGCAGGTGAATGGCCTCTCCCCAGTGTGAACGCGCTGGTGTCTCAACAGATGGGATGACCGAGTGAATCCCTTCCCACACACGGAGCAGGTGAATGGCCTCTTTCCAGCTCTCTCCAGCTGGTGTCCCTTCAGCTCCTGGGACATTTGAAAGCTTTTCCCACAGTCGGAATGTTTCACCGGCCTCGCCCCAGTGTGAACACGCTGGTGTGCCAGCAGATTCGAGGACCAAGTGAATCTCTTCCCACACATGGAGCAGGTGAACAGAATCTCTCCTGCTCTCTCCAGCTGGTGTCTCTTCAGATCCTGGGACCTTTTAAATCTCTTCCCACAGTCAGAACATTTAATCGGTCTCTCATCACTATGAATAAGCTGGTGTCTCAGGAGGGTGGAAGAATGAGTGAATTGCTTCAAAAACACGGAGCAGGTCAATGGTCTCATCGGTGTGGACAAGCTGGTGTCTCAGCAGCATGGTGGGTGCAATTAATCCCTGCCCACACACGGAGTGGGGTAAAGGTCCCTCCCTCGTGTGAATTTGCTGGTGTATCATCGGTGCGGATGGCTGAGTGAATCCCTTCCCACACACAGGGCCAGGGTTTCTCCCCGCTTCAGGTATTTGTAGATTTTGAAGCTCTTTCAGAAGATTTAGAAGGTCTTTCATAAGTGTGAACTCGCTGGGGTGCCAGCAGATTGGAGGAGCGACTGAATCAGGTCCTGATGAATCGTGTAACTCTGTCAGAATTTGACGTGATGTTTGGTTTGAGCTTCCTGTCTGTAAATGCTCCACTTCTAAAACCCTGTAAAAGGAGTGTAGAAAGGGTAAGGGGGGAGCAGGAATTTTTTTTGGCTTACTTTGCCTCAAAGAACAAACAGGGTAGAGCCAGTCCCACAGGTGTCCAGCCGTGCCCACAATAACCAGCAGGCCAGAAACAGCCCAATCCACCTCACTGACTTGGCCCTGAAGTCAAATCAAGTCTCATCAAATGACATCCTTTGTGACTGTGACAAAGGTAAACTATCCCTCCTCGTCCTTCCTGACTTGTCTGCAGCCTTTGACACGGTTAACCACTCCATCCTTCTCCCAACACCTCTCCACCGTCGTCCAGCTGGGTGGGACTGCACTCGCCTGGTTCCATTCTTATCTATCTAATCGTAGCCACAGAATCACCTGCAACGGCTTCTCTTCCCACTCCCGCATCGTTACCTCTGGTGTCCCCCAAGGATCTATCCTTGGGCCCCTCCTATTTCTCATCTAAATGCTGCCCCTTGGCGACATCTCAAAACACAGCGTCATTTCCACATGTACGCTGTTGACACCTAGCTCTACCTCACCACCACTTCTCTTGACCCCTCCACGATCTCTAATCCGGTTCTGGGTGAGCAGAAATTTTCTCCAATTAAATATTGGGAAGACTAAAGCAATTGTTTTCGGTCCCTGCCACAAACTCTGTTCCCCAGCCACTGACTCCATCCCTCTCCCTAACATCTCTCTGAGGCTGAACCACACTGTTCACAACCTTGGTGTCATATTTGACCCTGAAATGAGCTTCCGAACACATATCCGCAGCATAACAAAGACCGCCTATTTCCACCTCGGTAACATCGCCCGTCTCCACCCCTGCCTCAGCTCATCCGCTGCTGAAACCCTCACCCGGGCCTTTGTTACCTCTAGACTCGACTATTCCAACGCACTCCTGGCTGGCCTCCCACATTCTACCCTATGTAAACTTGAGGTGATCCAAAACTACCCGTGTCGTAATTCAACGCCAAGTCCCGTTCACCCATCACCCCTGTGCTCGCTGACCTACATTGGCTCCCGGTTAAGCAATGTTTCGATTTCAAAATTCTCATCCTTGTTTTCAAATCCCTCCATGGCCTCGCCCCTCCCTATCTTAGTTATTCCCTTCAGCCTCACAACCACCCGCCCCCCGCGATAGAATCACAGAAAAATTACGGCACAGAAGGAGGCCATTCGGCCCATCTTGTCCGTGCCGGCCGATTAAGTGCTATCCACACTAATCCCACTTTCCAGCACTTGGTCCGTGGCCTTGTAGGTTACGGCACTTCAAGTGCACATCCAAGTACTTTTTAAAATGTGATGAGAGTTTCTGCCTCTACCACCCTGTCAGGCAGTGAGTTCCAGACCCCCACCACCCACTGGGTGAAAACATTTCTCCTCAACTCCCCTCTAAAGCTCCGACCAATTACTTTAAATCTATGCCCCCTGGTTGTGGACCCCTCTGCCAAGGGAAATAGGTCCTTCCTATCTCGGCCCCTCAGAATTTTATACACCTCAATCAGGTCTCCCCTCAGCCTCCCCGGTTCCAAAGAAAACAACCTCCTACCCCCCCCGCCCCCCGAGACATCAGCGCTCCTCCAATTCTGCCCTCTTGAATATCCCTGATTATAATCGCTGCACCATCAGTGGCCGTGTCTTCTGTTGCCTCGGCCGTAAGCTCTGGAATTCCCTCCCTGAACCTCTCTGCCTCGCTATCCTTCTTTAAGACATAGAAACATAGAAGATAGGAGCAGGAGTAGGCCATTCGGCCCCTCGAGCCTGCTCCGCCATTCAGTGAGATCATGGCTGATCATCCAAACTCAGTACCCTGTCCCTGCCTTCTCCCCATATCCCTTGATCCCTTTAGCCTTAAGAAATATATCTAACTCCTTCTTGAATATATTTAATGAATTGGCCTCCACTGCCTTCTGTGGTAGAGAATTCCATAGGTTCACCACTCTCTGGGTGAAGAAATTCCTCATTTCTGTCCTAAATGGCTTACCCCTTATCCTTAGACTGTGACCTCTGGTTCTGGACTCCCCGACCATCGGGAACATCCTTCCTGCATCTAGTCTGTCTAGTCCTATTAGAATTTTATAAGTTTCAATGAGATCCTCTCTCATTCTTCTGAATTCAAGAGAATACAGGCCTAGTTTACTCAATCTCTTCTCATACGACAGTCCCGCCATCCCAGGAATCAATCTCGTGAACCTTCATTGCACTCCCTCTATGGCAAGTATATTCTTCCTTAGGTAAGGAGACCAAAATTGTACACAGTACTCCAGGTGTGGTCTCACCAAGGCCCTATATAATTGGAGTAAGACTTCTTTGCTCCTGTACTTATATATTTCTTAAGGCTAAAGGGATATGGGGAGGAGGCTGGGACAGGGTACTGAAGTTGGATGATCAGCCGTGATCTCATTGACTGGCGGAACAGGCTCGAAGGGCCGAATGGCCTACTCCTGCTCCTATCTTCTATGTTTCTATGTATTCAATCTTTCCTTGTAGCTGAAATTCTCTAGTCCTGGCAACATCCTCGTAAATCTCCCGTCTCGAGCAGTCACATCTTTCCTGCAATAGGGCGAGCAGAACTGCACGCAGCACTCTAGCCAGTGGCCTAACTGGTGTTTTTGTACAGTTCAAGCAGAACCTCCCTGCTCTTACATGATACAGAGAGAGGCACTGCCCCTTTAAATACCCGGGGGGCACCCATTCCCCTTTAAATGGCCAAGCAATTGTTTTTGTTGAAAAGGGGCCGCAGTCCCCTTTGACTCACCGCCCCACCCTCTCACCCCCCACAAATACTCACAAGAGAGAGAGAGGAGGAAGAATGCTGGTCTTTGTCCCTTTAAAAGTGGCTGCCCACCAAAATGTTCACAGCACCAGGGCTCTTTGTTCTGGATAAAAGTCGAAAAGAGAAAAGGTTCACTTATTTTTAAATGAATGCAGTTGATGAATAGCCTTGCAATAAAGGTAATGTAAAGGAATAAACACTCACAAGCTTGGTTTTTTCCACCCTCCTCCCCTTCCCTTTAACAGCTCCTGCAGACAATGAAAACAGGAAAGCGGCCTGCAGCCCACCAAGGTCGCGCCCCCCTCCCTCCCGCGCCGCCATTGGTTGGAGGACCGTCAGCCCGCCCGGTCCTCCCAGCGTTTTCCGCGCTCCTGATTGGCGGGCGCCTCGCGTCAATCACCCCCCTCCGATTACGCGCTGACGCCAGCACGCAACGCCCAGGGGTCGGTTGGATCGGCGCACGCCACCGCAAGGTAAAAAAAAGACACCCCACACAAATGAGGAAAAACAAAAATAATAATAATCGCACTTTAGAGGGGAGGAGGTTGGGAGAATTAATGAGTGTTTTCAATTTGTTTCGCAAATAAAATATTTGAAAAGCGTCCCAACGGTGCGAGGCGGGCTGCGCATGCGCTCCAGCCATCCGTTGTCTCCCCCACGTGGGCCCGGGGGCCGGACACGCCCACTTGCCTTCCCCTGCACCAATCACAGCGCGGGCAGGCGCTTCTATCAATCGTCACCTGTCAATCACCCACCCTTCCCCCTCGTGGTGTCGATTGACAGCGGTGTCAGCCAATGAGGTGCAGGAAGGGGCGGGACCAGGGCCAGGACTGACAGCAAGCCTGAACTAACTCAATTAAATACCTGCATGCAGCCAAAAAAAAACTTTTATTTAGTCAGCCAAAAAACAGCAAAGCAAATGAGGTTTCCTGAGTCAGCAAAGTCTATTTTAGAAACACAGAAACATTGAAGATAGGAGCAGGAGTCGGCCATTCGGCCCCTCGAGCCTGTTCTGCCATTCAATGCGATCATGGCTGTTCAAGAAGGAGTTGGATATATTTCTTAAGGCTAAAGGGATCAAGGGATATGGGGAGAAAGCAGGGACAGGGTACTGAGTTTGGATGATCAGCCATGATCTCATTAAAGGGCTGAATGGCCTACTCCTGTTCCTATCTTCTATGTTTCTATGTTTTTATGATCACTACCCCCACAATGCTCTCCCACTGATACCCCTTCCACCTGCCCAGCTAAGGTTAAGGGGAGATCTGATAGAGGGGGGCAAAACCATGAAGGGTTTGGATCGAGTAAATAAGGAGAAACTGTTTGCAGTGGCTGGAGGGTCGGTAACCAGAGGACACAGATTTCAGGCAAAAGATCCAGAGGCGACATGAGGAAACAGATTTTAAACACAGCCAGTTATGATCTGGAACGCGCTGCCTGGAAGGGCGGTGGAAGCAGATTCAATAGTAACTCTCAAAAAAGAAGTGGGTAAATACTTGAAGGGGAGACATTTACAGGGCGAGGGGGAAAGAGCAGGGGGGAGTGGGACTAACTGGAGAGCTCGACCAAAGAGCCGGCACAGGCACGGTGGGCCGAATGGCCTCCTTCTGTGCTGTTTCATTCGATGGTTCCGTCCCCATAATGAGACCTTCTCAGCCCCGGTGTCCTCCTGGTGAATCGGCCCAGCACCCCCTCCGAGGCCAGTGTGTCCCTTTCTGAGGTGCGGTGCCTGAAACTGAAGGCAGTCCTCCGGATGGGGCCTGAGCAAGGCTCTGGACAGCTGAGGCATGGCTGTGGATATCTGGAGTTGTGGTGTAGACAGTCCGACCTGGTCAAGTTAAGTGGGTGGCGATCAGGAGCAGGTGCCCTTTCCTCCCAGGGTGCTGTCACACTAAATTAGGGCTCATGGGATTGGGGGTAATATTAGCGTGGATTGAGGACTGGTTAACGGTCAGAAAACAGAGAGTAGGAATAAACGGCTCATTTTCGGGCTGGCAGGCTGTAACTAGTGGGGTCCCGCAAGGATCAGTGCTGGGGCCTCAGCTATTCACAATCTCCATCAATGACTTAGATGAGGGGACCGAGTGCAATGTGTCCAAGTTTGCTGACGATACAAAGCTAGGTGGGACAGTGAGTTGTGAGGAGGACACAAAGAGGCTGCAAAGGGATATCGACAGGTTCAGTGAATGGGCAAGAACATGGCAGATGGAATATAATGTGGAGAAGTGTGAAGTTATCCGCTTTGAACAGAAGAAATAGGAGCAGGAATAGGCCACTTGGCCCCTCGAGCCTGCTCCGCCATTCAATAAGATCATGGCTGACCTTGGGCTCAAAGCCACTTCCCCGCCCGCTCCCCATCACCCTTCACTCCCTTATCTTGCCAAAATCTGTCTATCTCCACCTTAAATGTATTTAATGACCCAGCCTCCACAGCTCTCTGGGGCAGAGAATCCCACAGATTTACGACCCTCTGAGAGAAGAAATTCCTCCTCATCTCAGTTCTAAAAGGGCGACCCTTTATTCTAAAACTGTGCCCCCGAGTTCTAGATTTCCCCACGAGGGGAAACATCCTCTCTGCATCTACCCTGTCGAGCCCCCTCAGTATCTTATATGTTTCAATAAGATCACCTCTCAGTCTTCTAAATTCCAATGAGTATAGGCCCAGCCTGCTCAACCTTTCCTCATAAGTCAACCCCTTCATCTCTGGAATTAACCTCGTGAATCGTCTCTGAACTGCCTCCAATGCAAGTATATCCTTCCTTAAATACAGAGACCAAAACTGTACGCAGTACTCCAGGTCTGGTCTCACCAATACCCTGTACAGTTGTAGCAGGACTTCCCTGCTTTTATACTCCAACCCTCTTTGGTAGGAAAAATAGAAAAGCAGAGTATTTTTTAAATGGTGAGAGATTGGGAAATGTTAGTGTTCAGAGGGACCTGGGTGTCCTTGTACACGAGGCACTGAAAGTTAGCACGCAGGTGCAGCAAGCAATTAGGAAGTCAAATGGTACGTTAGTCTTTATTACAAAAGGATTGGAGTATAAGAGTAAAGTCTTACTGCAATTATATAGGGCCTTGGTGAGACCACACCTGGAGTATTGTGTACAGTTTTGGTCTCCTTACCTAAGGAAGGATATACTTGCCTTAGAGGGAGTGCAACGAAGGTTCACCAGACTGATTCCTGGGATGGGGGGATTGTCCTATGAGGAGAGATTGAGGAGACTGGACCTATATTCCCAGGAATTTTGAAGAATGAGAGGTGATGTCATTGAAACATCTACAATTCTTACAGGGCTTGACAGGGTAGATGCTGGGAGACTGTTTCCCCTGGCTGGGGAGTCTAGAACCAGGGGTCACAGTCTCAGAATAAGGGGTCGGCCATTTAGGACTGAGATGAGGAGAAATTTCTTCACTCAGAGGGTGGTGAATCTTTGGAATTCTCTGCCCCAGAGGGCTGTGGAGGCTCAGTCATTGAGTATAAACAAGGCTGAGATCGATAGATTTTTGGACTCATGGGGAATCGAGGGATATGGGGATCGGGCGGGAAGGTGGAGATGAGGTAGAAGATCAGCCATGACCTTATTGAATGGTGGAGCAGGCTCGAAGGGCTGAATGGCCGACTCCTGCTCCTATTTCTTATGTTCTTAAGAAAGCTGTTTGCTATAGCCTGCTGCCCCACGACAAATACACAGAGGATTTCAGTTATGTGGAGAGACTGGAGAAGCTGGGATTGTTCTCCTTGGAGCAGAGAAGGTGCAGCGGAGATTTAATAGAGGTGTTCAAAACAGGAAGGGTTTTGATAGAGTTAATAGGAGCATGGGAACAGGAGGAGGCCATTCAGCCCCTCCAGCCTGTTCCGCCATTCAATGAGATCATGGCTGATCTGTGTCTTAACTCCACCCACCTGCCTTGGCTCCATATCCCTTTGCTCCCTTGTCTAGCAAAAATCTATCGCTCTGGGATTTAAAATGATTAATTGAGCTGGCATCGACTGCTTTCTGTGGGAGAGGGTTCCACACTTCTACCACCCTTTGTGTGAAGAAGTGTTTCCCAACTTCTCTCCTGAATGGCCTGGCTCTGATTTTAAGGTGATGTCCCCTTGTCCTCGACTGCCCCACCGGCGGAAAAAGTTTCTCTCTATCTACTCTACCAATTCCTTTCAAAATCCTAAAATCCTCAATCACTCCTTAACCTTCTAGATTCCAGGGAACACAAGCCTAGTTTATGTAATCTCTCCTCATAATCTAACCCTTGGAGCCCGGGTAACATTCTGGTGAATCTGTGCTGCACTCCTTCCAAGGCCAGTATATCCTTTCTGAGGTGCGGTGCCCAGAACTGTACACAGTGCTCCAGGGAGTTCCTGGGAGTTAATGTGCGGAGGTCCCTGAAGGTGGCGGGACATATTGAGAGAGTGGTTAACAAAGCATATGGGATCTTGGGCTTCATAAATAGAGGTATTGAGTACAAAAGTAGAGAAGTTATGCTGAACCTTTATAAAGCGCTGGTTAGGCCACAACTGGAATATTGTGTCCAGTTCTGGTCACCATACTTTAGGAAGGATGTGAAGGCCCTTGAGAGGGTGCAGAGGAGATTTACCAGAATGGTTCTGGGGATGGGGGATCTTAGCTACAAGGGCAGGTTGGAGAAGCTAGATTTGTTTTCATTAGAGCAAAGGAGGTTGAGGGCTGATTTGATAGAGGTGTACAAGATTATGGCGGGTTTGGATAGGCTAGACGGGGAAAGGCTGTGCCCACGAGTTGATGGTACAAGGACTAGGGGACACAGATTTAAGGTTTTGGGCAAGAGATACAGGGGGGATGTGAGGAAAAACTTTTTTACGCAGCGAGTGGTGAGGACCTGGAACTCACTGCCGACGGAAGTGGTGGAAGCGGAGACACTCAATGTTTTCAAGGGGAGACTGGATAGGCACTTGAGGGAAATAAACTTGCAGGGCTACGGGGATAGAGCGGGGGAGTGGGACTGACTGGATTGCTCTACAGAGAGCCGGCTCGGACTCGATGGGCCGAATGGCCTCCTGTTGTGCCGTTATGACTCTCTGGGGTCTAACCAGGGCTTTGTATAGCTGTAGCTTAAACGGAGAAACTGTTTCCAGTGGCAGGAGGGTCGGTAACCAGAGGACACAGATTTAAGGTCATTGACAAAAGAACCAGAGGCGAGGTGAGGAGAATTTTATTGACGCAGCGAGTTGTTGTGATCTGGAATGCGCTGCCTGAAAGGGCGGTGGAAGCAGAGTCAATAATAACGTTCACTGGGGAATTGGATAAATACTTGAAGGGGAAAAATTTTCAGGGCTATGGGGAAAGAGCAGGGGGAGTGGGACTAAATGGAGAGCTCTTTCAAAGAGCCGGCACAGGCACGATGGGCTGAATGGCCTCCTTCTGTGCTGTATGATTCTAGGAGCCACTCCTAGAGTGGAGTGGTGCCCGCAGGGATCGCTTGGCATGAAATTGGGAGGAGGTGGTTCACACGCAGACAGCACCTGATTTCAAGACGCTGTCCTTTTAAAATTGGTCCTCCACAGGCAAGGAGGGACTCGGTCCCTTTAATGAAAATCACATTGAAAAGGAGAGTCCCTGTCCCTTTAAGAGCCCTCCACCCACCACTCCCACCCTTTTCGTAAAGTCTTTGAAATTAATAATAAAATTTCATGCAGAAAAAATGTGAGTGTGTGTCTGACTATATTTTAGTGAGTATCTGTGTCTGTGTGTCTGTCTGACTGTATGTGTGTGTGTGTCTGTGTAGAATAGCATCATAGAATGATACAGCACAGAAGGAGGCCATTCGGCCCATCGTGCCTGTGCCGGCTCTTTGAAAGAGCGATCCAATTAATCCCACTCCCCCTGCTCTTTCCCCAAAGCCCTGTAAATGTTTTCCCTTCAAGTATTTATCTCAATCTCTTTTGAATTATAATATTGAATCTGCTTCCACCGCCCTTTCAGGCAGCGCATTCCAGATCACAACAACTTGGTGTAAAAATCTGTTTCCTCATGTCACCTCTGGTTCTTTTGCCAATCGCCTTAAATCTGGTTTCTGTCCCTTCAGCCATTGGAAACGGTTTCTCCTTATTTACTCTCTCAAAATCCATCCTGATTTTGAACAACTCTATCAAATCTCCTCTTAATCTTCTTTGCTTAAGGAGAACAACCCCAGCTTCTCCCGTCTCTCCACGTAACTCAAGTCCCTCATCCCTGGTCCCATTCTCGTAAATTTCTTCTGCACCCTCTCTAAGGCCTTGACATCCTTCCTAAAGTGTGGTGCCCAGCGGAAGCCTAGCCAGTGTTTTATAAAGGCTTAGCATAACCTGCTTGCTTTTGTACTCTATTCCTCTATTAATAAAGTCAAGGATCCTGTTTGCTTTTTTAACAGCCTTCTCAACTTGTCCTGCCACCTTCTAAGATTTGTGTACATACACCCCGAGGCCTCTCTGTTCCTGCACCCTCTTTAAAACTGGACCATTTAGTTTATATTGCCTCTCCTCATTCTTCCTACCAAAATGAATCACTTCACACTTCTCTACATTAAATTTAATCTGCCACGTTTCTGCCCATTTCACCAGTCTGGCTACATCCTCCTGAAGTCTGTTACTATCCTCATTGTTTGCTACATTTCCGAGTTTCGTGTCATCTGTAAATTTTGAAATTTTGCCCTGGATCCCCAAGTCCAGGTCATTGATATATATCAAAAAAAGGCAGTGGTCTGAATCAATGTTCACGTTAAGTTGCGCGGCCACGCAGCGGTCTGGAGGTCCCGCGCAGCCGGCTCACCGCCCTATAAATGGAATAAACGCGCATGCGTGGAAATTTGAATGGGCCGTGCAGCCCGTTAAAGGGGCCACGCACCTCAAAAAAAAATTAGAGGGAACATTGGTCCTAATACCGACCCCTGGGGAACATCACTGTTTACCTCCCTCCAGTCTGAAAAGAAACCGTTCACCACTACTCTCTGCTTTCTGTCCCTTGGCAGAAAATTGGGAGG